>NC_062973.1:15452455-16652455 GCF_023078275.1 Leguminivora glycinivorella
CGACGGTTAAACAAACTTTGCCGCCGAGTGAAACACAAAATTTTCACCACACCAACACGAACAAAATACTGGCTATAAAACATCAAACTAAATCAAATCTATCAATTTATTAAATATTTATGATTCAAAATCATCATTTATTGGTAAATTCTACCAGCTAGTTCAAGATATCAAGTTAAAATTTGTATGAGATTACTTTGCACTCTTGTGGATAAAATGCAATTTTGCTATCCGTTTTCGATTAGCAAAGTAAGCCTTTATCAGTTGGTGTAGTGAAAATTATTTTACTCCTCTCATTGACTCTATATATAATTGAAACTACTACCTACTTACTGATTATTGGCCATTTAACTAAAATGATAAAGTTATTGGTTCATATTTTAATGTGTATTCAAAATGAAGTTATTTTCCAAATGATTTCCTTTTTTGTAACATTTTTAAAAACAAGCATCATTTACGAAAGCGCGACTATCGAGAATATTCTATAATAAATATGGAAACATACAATACAATACATCACTGGCCACGAGACTGATGGGTAATGCGAGATTTTGCTACAAATATAGGGCGAGGCTGGCAATAGGGTATTTTGTTCCAAATGGTGTATTATCAATGAGATCGCTAGGGACGGAGGTAGAAAATAAAGTGATTAAATCGTATTAGAAGTAAAATGTGTCACTGAAATCATATTTACTAATATATCGTGGGGCCTAATCACTTTTGGGGTACTTTACATGACTGGGGATTTGCGTAAACTTTTTACTTAAATTTTAGGTCACGTTTAATCACGTTTCACGTGTATCACGTTCCACGTGTATACTCAATAGCTATCAATATTTTGGATGTAAAATTATTCATGTTATCCTACCGACTGTGCCATATAAACTCAAGACCCGGGTTCGGTTCCCGGCTCGGCGAAGTAAGGGCGATACTAATCATGTTTTATAATAATTATCCGGTGCTTCATTCCGTGAATACAGTAAAATAATTTATGTGAATTGCAGGAAACTTTCTTGAACTGTATCTTTACTTGAGTAAATAATTTTATATGTTTAATATCGTAACAAGCAGAAACGTCTACGAGTGATTTTACATATAGTTAATCTAAAGTATAAATTGTGGATCAGAGTTCGGCCTCGTATTCCAGAAGATCGCCAATTCGAGTTTTGCTGTGTAGGTGTGATTTTTTATTTTAATTTTTTCTTTAGTTTAAAAATAAATATAACAAGCCTACAACTAATCCATAAACGCAAAGAAACCATATCGTATAAGAAGTCGTTAAGAAACTCTAACCGTTAACGGCTCCTTAAACTTAACGTTTGGATTTAAGTAAGCTTTCGTGTTAGGGCTTTATGTGCAATACGTTGTAGCCAATGGATGTTCAATACGCTTTCACGGGCCATAACGTCGGCTCAGGCAATATTATCCTCATATGAAGTACGGTGAGACCCCAGATATTTTATACATTAGATGGAGCATATAAAACCTTTCACGTCACCAAACTATACGTGACGTGGGAAATGATGATCCGTGCAACGGTTCGCGTAATCCTCAGTTGAATAGACATTATTTAAAAACTATCGATGAAATCAATTTTTCCACTAGCTAGTTGTAACTTAAAAAATATATTATGGTACCAAACTAAGTGCATTGATTTTTGACATTAACATTTTCTAACTAGGTACAAAAGTAGTATATTGAAAAAATACAAAAAATAGTATAGTACTTATATATTGCCCATTTAAGTATGCCCAAACAAACACATTTAGTGTTCAAATATGTAGCAAAACTACCAGCAGTATCATTCTCAAATAAGTAGTTATTTACCGCAGAATCACGAGTTTCAACTATTTAATTCAGCATCTTAATATAATTGAAAACTTGAACCTTCCTATAAAATACTAAAATGATTGTTTAATCCTTTTAATTCACTATAATTGAGCTTCCATAAGAATATAATGGTAGAGTCGAACGTGTCAGCCTAATAGAGACAGTGCTTAGTTGGGCGATATTGTTTATATTGTCATGAGAGCACCAAACGCCTATATAAATATAAATGACTGGGATAAAATAGTCAGGAATGTAATTTAATTGCGAATTATCGAAGCAAGTACCTATATAAACAGAAACAGAACCTACGGGAGGTAATCCCTCAGCAAGACGAAAAGTATTCTCCTTCAGGCTTTTACAACTAGCTTTAGCTTTCCGATTTCATTTTACCCGACGTTCTATTTCCGAATATGGAGGAAATAATAAGAAGTCAGTTATTCGAGTCCACGAATTTTTGGCTTCTGGGTAAATAGGTAGGCTTATTTTAACTCTCGCGAGATTTTCTCTTTAAGCAGAGGAACAATGTTTTAACAAGCTCTGCATTTTGCTATCTTGTTTCTCGTTCTCTTAATTGGCTATATCTAATCTGATATATCCATTTGCCTACTGTTATTTACTTTAACGCTATGAAATAAAAATAATTTGTCGTTTGGTAATCTTTTCATGTGAACTTCTAATTTATTTAAAGTTGTTTGTTTAATGCTTAACTGGACCAATGTCCAAATAAGCATTTGTACCAACAGCAGCCCAATGGCTGCTCGTTTTTCTATCTTTGTCAGTTTTTTTTTCATTTCACATATATTTATTGATTCGACAAGATACTGGCTGGAAATAAAACATGTATTCTTGTGTCCGTGACTTGTATTCTTAAGAGTGCAGCATGCCACTGAGAAATAAAGCCTAATGTTGTTCTATGAGTAACTAGATATCTATCCCGAGATTAAAAGAGATGCATTATGTTTATCGTTATACAATCATTCAATCTGTTAATTTTACCAAAAACATTGAGAGAGTTTCCCACGAAGAAAAAGTCGTTGATCGCCACTTGTTTTTCAATAAACACCACTGGCCGGACGCCTGATTGACAAGGGTGAATGATGGAGTAGAGCATAGCGTTTTACAAATTGAGGTAGTGTTTTACAACGACTACATTCACCATCAAACATATCGGAACACGCCTCTATTGTCAATGTGATGAATGAATGAATGAATATTTTTATTTCTCGTGTAGGTAACCATAGACACATGTTATTAGTAGGACTTACAAACTAAGGGTTTAGTGCATACAATCTTAAATATAAAACAACACAACACTCGTTGCGGAATGCAATCCCTCGCAGTGCGCTAAATAGGGACAGTCAACCCTGTCCGCTATCATTTGTAGGATGCTGTTGGGGCTGGCGCGCACCCTGCGCACCAGAGATGCTGCGCGCACACGCATGGTAGTATAGAAACAGTCTAAGCGCGCCGTTGCGAACATTCCGCATCCGCTACAGAAACGAGGCAGTCCCATCAACACGCGAAACGCTTCATTATACTGGACCTTAAGAGCCCTGTAACACAAATTGCAGGTATAGAGGGAAGCACAGATTCGACCACATATGGAGTACTGTTCTCAACTCTGGACTGGGACACCGAAATATCAACTTCTTCCACTTGACTCTATCTCGAACTCACAGTCGGATTAGATCCTCTTCCTTCCTTCGGAACCTTCGGAGAAATGTTGACTCTCTGTGCTTTTTCTACCGTCTGTACAACAGGGAGTATTCTGAAGAACTTTTTGACCTGGTGCCACCGTCGCGCTTTTATCACCGCACCTCCCGCCAAAGAAACAAAGTTCATCCTCACTTTCTGGACACGTGGCAAACCAAGAATAAACGGGCCTCTCGCTCATTTTTGCCCAGAGCATGCAAGTTGTGGAATGAGCTACCTTCTGAGGTGTTACCCTTGCGCTATGACATGGGGTTCTTCAAGAAGCGGGTATTTAGGGTTCTCAAAGGTCGGCAACGCATAAGTGACTCCCCTGATGTTGCTTATTTCCATGGGCGGCGATGACTGCTTCCCATCAGGCGGCTCGTCTGCTCGTTTGCTGCCTATTTCATAAAAAAAGAAGTGCAAAACGCTCTAAACGTGTTTTGATATTTGTGAGAGCTTGATCAGCTCCGATATATCTGATGGTGCAGTCGCAAATGCCGCCAATGATTTTTGTTGACTATTAGGTTTTTTCACCACCTTTAATCTGCGTTTTGGTCAAAAGCATGTTGCGGAAGATGCGTTTTGAAACCAATGTTATCATCTCATATGTTATCCCCGCTCAATCTTCTGTATCTTTCGTTCTGTATGGCTTTTTATTTTTTGGCTTTGTCAATACATCTTTGGTCGAAATGCAAACCTTCTGTAAATTCAGTATTTTACGTTACTCGTCAAATAATTCCGACCCCGATTTCTTAATTGCATTTTATTGTTAAGTAAATAACAGACAAGGCTCGTATCTTAGATCCACATTAAAATGAAGTGATTTACATTTACAACAAAAGTAACACAGCAGCGACCTGATGGTTGATGGTTCGTGTTGAATGGCATATTTTTGATAAATAGGTCGGCGTGATTACAACTCTAATCGACCGACGCCGATGAATACCAGTTCAAAAGGTCGCCTTTAGTTTGACCCTGGTAATTTACGTATATAAAATACGGATATAAAAATAAAACAACAATGAAGTGTGTATGAGGTGCAATCCGAAAGTTTCCGCTATAACAAAGAAAAGACGATATGTTGACGAAACTTTTTTTTTCCTGTAATAAAAAGCACTTTTTAAATCTCCTTAAAAGATTTTTATCATCTAATGAACGTGACGTAGGCGAGAGGCTGGCCACCTGTCACTGCAATGTCACAATTTAGATTACTTTCAACCCCTTTTTTAGGGTTCCGTAGTCAAATAGGAACCCTTATAGTTTCGCCATGTCTGTCTGTGTCTGTCCGTCCGACCGTCCGTCCGTCCGTCCGCGGATAATCTCAGTAACCGTAAGCACTAGAAAGCTGAAATTTGGTACCAATATGTATATCAATCACGCCAACAAATTGCAAAAATAAAAAATGGAAAAAATGTTTTATTAGGGTACCCGCTCTACATGTAAAGGGGGGGCTGATATTTTTTTTCATTCCAACCCCAACGTGTGATATATTGTTGGATAGGTATTTAAAAATGAATAAGGGTTTACTAAAATCGTTTTTTGGTAATATTAATATTTTCGGAAATAATCACTCCTAAAGGAAAAAAAGTGCCTCCGGCCCCCCCCCCCCTCTAACTTTTGAACCATAAATATGAAAAAAATCACATAAGTAGAACTTTATAAGGACTTTCTAGGAAAATTGTTTTAAACTTGATAGGTTTAGTAGTTTTTGAGAAAAATACGAAAAACTACGGAACCCTACACTGAGCGTGGCCCGACACGCTCTTGGCCGGTTTTTGCCAAGAGTGACACTGAAACTTAGTAGTTCATAAGCTTTGCCTACCCCTTTATGGGGTACAGGCGTGATTATATGTATGTAAAATAATAAATGTTTTTTCCTCAAAATGGGCCTAAACCTAAACCGTACGGGTCACTTCGACATCCGAACATTTATTTTTCTCTTTCAGTCTACCTTAAGTTTTCAGAACTAAATAATAGTCACTTGGAGACACGTCTCAAATATTATAAGCAGGGCCCGTAACTTTCATGACGATAACATCAATTTGACGTCACGCTGCATACATATACCTCTAATGTCGTATCAAGTAGGTATTAATTATTCCACGTATGAATAGCTTACTTTTGAAGTCATTTGTACATGATTAAATTGTTTGTACATGTTCTTTCCCTTCTGTTTAATGTTCTTTTCTCTTCTTCCTCTCCCCCTTATCTCTCTGAGAGATTTAAATTTTTAGCAGACGGCAGCGGGCACCGCCTTCGTTCCAGTGCAGATCTCACCCTGTCTATCCCACCTCACAAACATAGATCCTATGACAAGTCCTTTACTGTTTACTCTGTCAAATTATGGAATTCATTGCCACCTCCCCTTCGACAGTGTCAATCGGTCGCATCGCTAAAATCGAATTTAAAAAAGTTATGGCTTTCGGACGCATCTTAATCTAAAAGATGTTTGCGGTTAGGTAGATTGTGTATGTATGTAGGGTAGTCATAAAACTGTATTATAATTATGTATTATTTGCCCGCGTGGTGACGGGTAAAGAATTTCACCATCCCCTTTCTTCCTGTGGGTGTCGTAGAAGGCGACTGTGGGATATGGGTTAAATTGTGGCGTAGGCGAGAGACTGGCAACCTGTCACTGCAATGTCACAGTTTCGTTTTCTGTCAACCCCTTATTTGCCAAGAGTGGCACTGATACTTCAGTAGTTTCATGTGCTCTGCCTGCCCCTTCGTGGGATACAGGCGTGATTGTATGTATGTATGTATGTATGTATAATTATGTATAACGTATTTATTTATATGATATAACGTCTATATTGCTGTAGTTTGTAGGTTAGGTATAGGTTTAGGTTAGGAACGTCTACCATCTCCAATTCTCCTTTAACTGCTCTAAGGCACAGAATATATAATAGTACAAGTACAGAAGGCCCACTGCTTTGATGTTCACGAAATGCCGCCTTTTAAATGCCTACAAAATTCTAACAAAGAAACGAGCCGCACGTGCGCAGCGTCGGACGATAGGGTTGCCTATGGATTAAAATGAATGAATACTCAGATAAAATGTTATACTATTATACTCCAGTCTTGGGTACTTTCTAGGTATATATATATATATACAGTTTTTATATATTTTTGTTTAAGTCCCAACATCACAAGCCTTATTGAATTTTTCCGTGGGACTTAATCAATAGTAGATCTGTGTAAGATTGTCCTATTTTATTCATGATGTCTATTTAACTAAGCATTATTAGCCATTCATAAGCGGACATCGCATATAAAACTTTAAAAAAAACTCGCGATGTAAAGTAACAATAGAAAGTGCGAACGGGCGTTCCGTGAGAACACGCGCCACCCCTGATTAGGCCGCGAACTCGCGGCCGCCAGCATGTACTTGTAGCGCGGCGATAGAATCGCGGAGTGAGCCGCCCCTGTCTAAGGTTAACTGGAAGAAATCCCTTAATGGGATAAGTTCGCCTTTGTACAAATGATGTGTGTGTTCTTTTTTTCTTTACTGTGTGTGTTCTTATCTTTGTACAATAAAGTGTATTACTACTACTACTACTAAATTGATTAATATTACAATAAAACTATTTTACGACCGGTCTGGCCTAGCGGATAGTGACCCGGCCTGCCAAGCCGCGGTCCCGGGTTCGAATCCAGGTAAGGGCATTTATTTGTGTGATGAGCACAGATATTTGTTCCTGAGTCATGGATGTTTTCTATGTATATAAGTATTTGTATATTATGTATATGTATCGTTATCTGAGTACCCACAACACAAGCCTTCTTGAGCTCAATATGTGTAAGAATGTCCTATAATATTTACTTATTCATTTATTCATTTTATTTATTTATTCTATATATAAATTATATGATATATAGATATTATGCAGCGTGACGTCAAATTGATGTCATCGGCATGAAAGTTACGGGCCCTGATTATAAGGTTTCGTTCTTTGTAAAATGAAACGGCGTAAACAGGAGCATTGTCACGGAGACGCCTTTGTACCTCCTAATAAGTTTTTTAAGACGCTTTTATTGCATAATTTGCTATAATATCTGGAGCCCTTACTTACTTAGGGCCCATACATGGCGCGCTAGCAGCGATTTTACTGTTGAGATCCTACAAACTTACATAGTGACTTTTAAGGTCATAATGAACAACTTTTATTATGAGACAAATACTGCAATCTCACTATGTAAAGTTTGCCTAGTAAGTACTTACAAAATCACCAATACAATTTAGCATACCAATCAAATACCCTAATGTAATTAAACTCGCAAATTTTCGCACCGTGTAAATAGGCTATTAGATTATGTTTCTAAACATGTCTCCAGTTGCATTTGCGTTGATTTAAAAGCTGGCTTTGTCGCGTCGCGTCGCGAGATGAGTTTTGACAGTTGTCGGGTCGAGGCCGCCGCAAGCGGGTCAGTGCCGGGCCTTGGCCTACCTGTTGCCAGTGTTGCCGGATAAGCCTAGACACGCTTTAATCACTGGATGTTTAGTTGGTAAAGTTTGAGGAGACTTATTTTACGAGCATTTTCAGAATTTGGGACATCCCAATTGGCGTAAGTTGTTAACAAAAAGTAACTCACTGTCAATTTTATGACGATAATTAAGCATGAAATTTCTATACAAATATTGCTTTTGTGTTAATTACATAAATGCGATAATCTACATTCAGAATGCGAAAAAAGTAAATTTTTTAGACAGATTTTATGCTTAATTGTCGTCACAAAACTGACAGCGAGTTAATTTAGAAAATGCCCTTACTCGTGAATACAGTGTGTAAAGTAAATTCAATAAGGGATAAATAAAGCCGAATTTGCCTACATGAGGCCATAGCGTTCATACGGGAGTTGGGTCTTAAGCTGAGGGAAAGGACCTCCGATGCTCGTGCGGGCTCGTACCTGGTGCAAAGGTTGTCCATTGCCATCCAACGCGGCAAAGCGGCAAGTTTAATGGGCACCTTTGCACCCGGTACAGCTCGCGGAGGTCTTTTTTATTAGTTTATAATTATATTTTAATTTAGTTTTATTTAAATTTTTAAGGTACTTTAGTTTTAATTTTTATATTTTAATTGTTTAAGATTGTACATACTAGTCACTTATTTAATTAAATATACATATTACATTTGCCTACCTACTCCGTGTATTTTTTTTAGTGTTATTAATTTACACTTAATAGTGCTCATTAAAAAAATAATTTGAAAAAAACAACAATGTACTCGCACATACATGAGCATCGTGTAGGAACTTTCCGTCATCAAGCTCCTAGCTCTGACTGCGTTTACCATTAGTACTAAAAGCTCGTATGTTGATTTACATTGCGGGCTGAACAGTAATTATTTTTTCATCACACCCGCACTTTAAATGTGCTATTGCACGCAGGCGGAGCGTGCTTTATAGAAAAATCGTTCTCCCAAGGGAATAATGAAATTTCTTGTGCCGTACTTAACTTTTTTTACATTGACAACTTAATTCTATTTACATATTTTTTACATTCCGAGGTGATGAAAAACATTGTGTGTAAGGGAGTATGACTTTACAAACTCGAGTCTTTAAATCGCCCTGGCAAGCCGTCGCGATTTATCTTACTCTCGTTAGTAATATTCAACTTCCTCCCCCTTGTTGCACAATATTTCGTCGTACTGCTACATAGAAATCTAATCTCAATATACAAATTCTATGCCAATCATGACACAGACGCAATATCAGTTGTAAGAAATCACTGTTATTTCTAGTTCTTGGTGATTATAAAAAGGTTATTACAAAATGAACGATAAAGATAGGAAAGGCTCCACGTTTCGGGAGATACCCACTTATAAATAAACTGTTGTTGAAAATAGCGTTCTATAAAATACTCGATTTATTTTCTTTTAGGTACGTAATCTAATTTTGTATAAGGTACATCGGGGCAAATCTCGACTGGGGGCAATTGTAACTGATCCATTTTTTCCATTATTACACTATGATGTTGAGTTCTACATGTATCCACTGAACACGCCTACCACATATATAACCGGTGGACACTCTATTTAATAATGCAAACATTGTAAAACATCGAAAAAATGAACCAGTTACATTTGCCCCCCAGTCGAGATTTGTCCCGCTGTACCTTATGTAGTTTAATTTTGTCTTGCCTGGCCCCGTAGCCGAATGGCATTTCTACGACGCGAAACGAAAACGAAACGCCGCGAAAGGTAGTCTGGCTCTGTCGCGCCAATACGCAAGAGCGATAGAGAAAGATATCTACGAGCGTTTCGTTTCGTGAGCGTTTCGTGAGCGTTTGTGCCATTCGGCTACGCACGCTGGTAAGAACCTTTTAATTTCTTGGGGATCCGCACCTCAACTGTATGTTCCTGTATAAGTTACAGTAGGTTTATTAGTCCTCAAAATTGTCTAATATGCAATTATCATTCTTCAAAGAAAGAAAACTGGAACAAAAGTATATTAAATAGTAACTTAAATTCGAATCGTGGTAGATACAAGTAATTTACAAAAGCAATTTACTGCAACTTAAAAAAAAAGCTAAAAGTTTTTCACTAACGACGAGATTTAAAACGTCTTCAATACTCTGGAGTCGACAAAAGCTCGCTCCATTAAGCGCTACAGCTTTTTAGTTTCACCTGGTTAGGTATTTGCGCACTGTTTTTAATTATTATTCATCATTTACTTAATACTGAATTTAAATAACTAGCGCCAGGCGCTCTATGAATCACATTATCGAGGAATATTTGAAGTACCTACAATATTTTCACTCACAGTTCCAGATTGTTTAATGTGGTAAAATTATTTTCGACGTCTTGTTTCTGACCTACGCTTATATTTTTATCTTTTATCAGAATTTAAAAAATCGTGTGCAATGACGACGAGGCACACTCAAAGGTTGCACTTGCATTGCACAGATAAAGAATTTCATAAGTGAGAGCGAGAAGATGTTGATGTTTTTTCTCTCTCTCACATGTGAATAACAGTGACATGCCTAGACACAGTAACACTTGCACAGGCGCCGCCTGGGAGACTCTATACATCTCTAAGGAGAATTAGATTAATTATACATTTTATCTTTAGTTGTGACATTTAGAGTCATTTGCACCTCTAAAGTAATTTTAGATTTTTTTTGTATTTGTACTTTTTATATTTAGTGTAGTTCTTAGTTGTAATTCGACATTTAGAGACCTTCTACATCTCTAATTAATTGTAGTAGAGTTATACTTTAGTTAGAACTTAGAATTAGTAGTATCAATTGTATAATTTCAATTCAATTTTAAATCTTTTCTAAATATGTACATACATGTGAATGACGTGTAAAAGTACTCCTGTGGCCTATTTGCTGAATAAATTATTTTGATTTTTTATTTTGATTGAGGTTTATACTATTTCGTTCCGCCTTCACTAATTCAACAAAAGCAGAAGTGAAAAACAACGTAATAAAATACAGCTAAAGACCGTTGTTTAGATAATAAAGGAAAATCAAGGGAAAACCGTTTAGCAACTTTGAAAGTCCGGACCGCGCGGCACTTAATGTTTTCGTTGGAAGAGTGAATTCCTTTAAAACATTAGCCAAAGCCTTAGTGACTTAAGTATTAAAATATTCGTAAACTTGGTGGAACTGAGTGTAAATTAACATCTAATCTGTGGTCTGGTGGCATTTTATTTGAACATAATTTTCCGTAAATTATTTGGATTATGGATTAAATACATTACTTTAGAGTCTGGCTAGCCAAATATTGTTGACAGATATTTCCTTGTGGTATCACCAATTGTCTATGGTTTAAAAAAAAGGCTAAAAGTCTGCTGTCAATTTATGTCACTTATTCAAATTGTTCGCGGGTTATTAAGGGTAAATCTTAAATATTATAACAATGACGATACCAAGCGAGGTCCGCAATTTGCTGTTTAAGCTAATAAATAATTACAACCAAGAGCGAAGTCGACGTGAAGCGGCATATAATGAAAAACTGCAATGTTTACAAGTCGTAAACAATATAGTAGGTTGGTGCTCTATTAATATTTTGATACTTTAAGTACGCTACGCGCTAGCATGAGACCTGAATGGCGCCGGGACTTATCCGACGGGGTGATGGAGCACGACAAAGCCTGGCTCGACAACCTTAAGCAGAAAAGGCTCCGTTCCAGAGCTCCTCCTCCTCTTGACTCGCGTTTCACCTGTGACAGATGTGGCAAAAGGTGTCGGGCTGCCATCGGACTACTAAGCCACCAAAGACGATGTACCGGCACCACACAATAAAATCACTGCAACAATCATCTGCTAAGATGTCGTGGCCAATGATGACTTTAAGTACTAGTTCTAACATTTGCCTATAACTTTGATTAAGTATGTGAATATAATAAAACTTAAATCTCATAAACAGGAAAAGAGTGTAAAGACAAGGAGAAACTCGAAGCTCTGGAAATCATTAATAAAATAAAAATATTGGAACGTAACGACTTACTTACGAAAAACCAATATTTAGAAGAAATCAGTGAAGTGACTGGTCAGTAGTAATTTGATATAAAAATATAAAAAATAAAATAAATAATATAATTTAGCCTATATACGTTCCACTGCTGGGCACAGGCCTCCTCTCATGTCTGAGAGGGCTCGGGCTATATATTCGCAGCCGGAGTATTTGCTGAGTGACTTTGATGACAACTCAAACTACTCCAACAACATGGAAGCAAGAATATTTAGAGTCCGATTTCGACTATAGCGAATGAGTCATGGTTAGTTAAATATGTAAATATTCATATGAGTATTTTTTTTATTGTAACTTAGGAGTTTTACCTATTTCGGCCTCTGTCTTGCCTGTGAGCAAACAAGCAAATGCAAATGTTGTAAGTTGGAGTTGAAATTTGGCATAGTAGTCTAATTTAAACTGTGGTGAGACATACTAACAGGCATTTTTAATTTTTTCATCCATTCCCCATTACTACTTGTAATACACGGCAATTATTAATATTTAAATGCCAATAACCATCGTAAAACTTTTAGGTTAATACGTCAAATGCTAACAGATTTTGTCAAATTTCTGTACATATATAAGCAATTTCTATTGATTTTCAATATAAGTGTGCACAGAAAACAAAAATATTTTCTAGTATCAAAACTATATCTCCTACTATACCAAGTGTGACCAGCCCTAGATTTTTTGAATTTCCCGCCAAAAGTTGGGGCAATATTTCATTAGCCACACTCTATTAATTAACGGTGTGGAGGGACGATCCAAAGGATCTTGGATCTTGGCAATGGCGAATTAATCGTAGGGCAAAATTAGCGGGCCACGCCCCTTGTGACCGTAAAAAATAAAATCAAAACGTTTTTTTTTTTCAATAAGCATTCTAGCAAAAGTTCGTTTTATTGTTGAAAATTTATTGTTTGACCCGGAAGGGAATATGTAATTCCTTAAATAGTAGGGCTTTGTAGAATTTGCTACGGGACTTACGCGAGCTTATTTAATCCAGCATTGGATCTTGGCCCCTGATAAAATAGACCGCGATGCAAAGCAAACATACAGTATGTCTAATAATAGTTATTTGTTATACAAGGGTGCAAAATTGTATTTTAAAGCCGAGTGTGGAATTGAAAAACGAGCAAGTGAAAGGGTTATATAGTTGAACCACGAGCGAAGCGAGTGGTTCGAGAATATAATCCTGAACTTGCGAGTTTTTTTAACACACGAGAAGTAAAATACATTTGCACCCGAGTGTAACACAAAACTTTTCCCCTCACTGTAGCGAGGAAAGCACAACGCAAAAAACGCGTTTTTCACTGCTTCCAGTAGTTCCACAGGTGGTAAATCATCGTCATCACTAGACTCACTCACTTTTATCAATTTTAAAGAAGAAAAAATAACTATATTCAAGGTCGACTTGCTTTATCCACTAGTGGATAAAATGCGTTTTTACCCGCTGGTATTAAAGGACAAAACACGTGTTTCCGAGCTAGTGAGGGGAAAAAATCTTAATAATTGAACTACGCAACACGACACGACTGATCATAGGCATAATCTTATTGATGCGGTTTGCACGGTTGCTTGCACGTTATTTCTCAATTATTTATTTACTCATGCATAAACTTACAGCTAGGGTGCCAAGGCGCTTATGCGGTAGATACAAAATATCATTTTATGCACTCATAACTAGTACATTACAAGGTTCAAACTAAACATCAGAAAAATATCAGAGGTCGTTACAAATAAATAAAATAATTGAAGATGTCAAACTTAAACCTAAGTGGATATCATACCGATTAAGATCAACTATTTTCTTCTTCTTCTTCTTCAACCTAGCGTTTTCCCGGCCTAGCGCTATTTTCTAATTAAGAAAAAAACATTTATAAAGTTTAGGAATTTTCCAACGAAGACTCCGATTCTGTCGCAGTATACGTTATCGCAGTATTATTGCGAATGTAATATACCTATCGGTGATTGGATATGTTGCCATGTTTACACAGCTGCCCATTCTCCAACAATAGCAAGTAATTTATATGCCTTTAAATTATCTCGTCTGCAAACATTTTCAATAAGGTACAGCGGGGCAAATCTCAACTGGGGGGCAAATGTAACTGGACCATTTTTTCCATGTTTTACAATGTTTGCATTATTAAATAGTGTCCACCGGAACTCAACATCATAGTGTAATAGAGCATTTCCTTTTTTTTGCCACTTTTAAAAGTGTGATATTTTTGAAAAAAATATGCTATTTCTACTCAGAATTACTAGCTTTTTCAATCCTAGTAGTTAAGAAAATTGTCCCATACGATTTTTTCTTATTTTGTTACCATTTTCCGTACATGTTGTATGGGGTAACAAAAGAGGAAAGTAACAAAAATGTATGGAAATTCTGGGACACTTTTTGTCTCCCAGTGAGATTGAAAGTACTCGTGATTCTGAGTACAATTGACCTAAAATTCCCTAAAACAATTAATTTTTTTTTATTGGCAAAAATGGAAAAAATGGATCAGTTACAATATAAACCAACATTATTTCAAAAACACTACCCAAATTCTATAGTGAATTGTGTTTTTATACGTTACCGGTAATAAAGAGTTTCATGACGCTATAAAAAACTATCTTGATGTTGTCTGAATAAAAATGGCACGTTCTTGTCTTGGTGTCCTCTTGAGTGAACACGCTAATAAAATGGCTACTGCGCCTTTTAAAATGTTCATTCGAGTTTCTCGGTGTTATCATCGATAAAAAGAGAAGAAAATCTACGACTTGGTTATCTTGTGACATTTACATACTTAAATCGTGAAATCAGGCAGGCAAGTATTGTCAATGATAAAAAATCAGGCCGTCCCTTTCGCACTTACAGATTTTGTATCAATGTAATGTACCTTTATCATTTATCGCGCCACAATACTTGCCTGCCTGGTTAATTAACACCCGAATAGATGAAAAATCACAATAATTGCAACCCTCTTGTCCCTGTCCGTTGAAACCTTCATTATTGAGATCTTGGAACCTCAAACTATAATTGAGATTTTAAAATTATTCTTACTTAATTTTGTTTTTGTAATTTAGCTTTTATTTTTACCTGTAAGTATTATTGACACGAGTCTTGTGCATTATTTACTTAAAGTAGGTAGGTACCTATACAACTAGGGAACAAATCAAATTATTTTATTGAATATTTTTTGATTTGTTCTTTTTTCAAGTAGTCACACTACTATATATAAATTATAAATTGAAATAGATATCATACACGAAAGAAAAAACGACAAGGCCACTGGTGGCCGAGCCGGGAATCGAACCCGGGTCTTCAGCTTACGCGGCTAACGTCTTGGGCGTCGTTTTGGGCGGGTGGTCTATTGGTGAAGACGTTAGCCGCGTAAGCTGAAGACCCGGGTTCGATTCCCGGCTCGGCCACCAGTGGGCCTTGTCGTTTTTTCTTTCGTGTATGATATCTATTTCAATTCATAGGTAGGTACCTATTAGTTGAAATATAACCATATAATTATTATGTACGTAAATAGTACACATTCTCCTATTCTCCCGTTAATCACAGATTTGCTTAATTGTGCTTTGCAAACTGATTGCGTAACTCGGTAGTCGGTACGAAATGTCGGGTTAGAATAGCTGAATCGAGTTCCGAACAAACTTCGCTATCAACAGACATAAATCACACGAATAGTCTGCTGGTGCTGGTTTTAGAGCGCAGGTACCTGCTTGGTAGGTTACAAACGTATTTAATTTTCCGACCGTGCATGACTGAGGCTTAACTAGGCTAACTGGTACGCGTATACCTAATAGAATATATAGTTAAAAATATATTATGCTAAATTCACTCATAGGTATACCTACACTACCTACAGTGTACCACATTCACTGTTAAAGCTTTCGTAGCACTTACAAGCGTAGCCGATACTAACGTTTTCCCATAGATAGGTGACTTCGGAAATAACTCCCACCAAGCCTTCCCGGCACTCAGCTTAAAGTTACCAGAAATACATTTTAAACACAAAATTTAATTGATATATTGTTTTTTCCTTGTCCAGGCATGATGCGGCGCGGCTCAATGGCCATCCTCGGCGGCGGGGAACCGCTGATAGTGGTGGAAGAGAGCGGCGCGGAGGAGGAGGCATCTTACCGCAGCCCGGTGGCCACACGAGGCCTCTCCATCGACCAGGAGTCGCCGCCTGATCCCTACCACCTGTCACCGTGGCGCGACACTCGCAAACACTCCCTGCCTACACCCTCCTGCACCACCGGCCCTACTGCTAGCCAGGTCAGCTCCATACCTACTATATCAACGCTCGACCCCTACAACCTGCGCCGTGGTGAGTATTGAAAGCTCGCTATTAGTATTTTTTAAACTACATCGTCAGCAAACAAGCATATGGTTTGCCTGACGGTAGCCTAAAAACACCTGCAACCTGGCAACCTAACTCACCGTGCGACTGCATCAGAAAGACAAAATTACCTATGAGTAATGTTTTCTGCAAGGTGTAGTAGTTCGCCAGTTGGGCTTTGCTCTAGATTTGTAACGACATTCGTTCTGCTGTATCATACCACACAAAGCGAGAAGACATTCACAATGTTGACAATGTTCCACTATTTTACTCGATTTAAGTCATTATAACTCTAAGAATCTAATTCACCTCTGAAAGATTATGCACTGCTTGAGACTGTATTCAATTGTGTGAAGCGACATACATTTTCCAACTAGGAGGCGAGGCTAAAATTTACGACTAAACAGTAGCATATTAAGAATCCCACTGACATTGACAGTGGAAAATTCTAGATACTATTCTTAGGGCCACTTGCACCAACGAAAATGGAGAGTTAACACGAGGGTTAACCCAACATTTTATATGGAATTTGACAGTTGACAGCCCACTAACCCTGAGTTAAGTGGTTTGTGCAAGTGGGCCATAACTAATGATTATTCTGCAGGTCCGCCGTCTATCGGAGCGGGGCGAGGGTGCCGCTCGAGAAGCGCGCGAAGCTGCTTTCCTAGCGACGCTAAGCCAGGTCCAGCCACAACCTGGTGGTCGAAGGTGAGGAACAAATGTTCAACAGTAGTAGAATTTTATGTGTTACTCTAATTTAAACTTGTTGTGTGTTTTGAGAACAGTTGCCTCACATGTTAATAAGTCAGAATGATTAACAAAATGATTATATTTCAGACATTCCGTTGTGACAATATCTCGCGTGCCACAAGCGCTGTTCGGGCGAGGTCGCCGCGAGTCCATCGCCGCCTTCCCCGCGCTGGGCCACCGCCGGGACTCAGTTAAGAAATGTTAGTATCGCGAAATTTGACACTCTAATCTTATTATAGTGCTCGTCAACCAAGCTATATTATAGGACATTCTTACACAGATTGACTTGAGGCCCACGGTAAGCTCAAGAAGGCTTGTGTTGTGGGTACTCAGACAACGATATATATTATTATATAAATACTTATATACGTAGAAAACATCCATGACTCAGGAACAAATATCTGTGCTCATCACACAAATAAATGCCCTTACCGGGATTCGAACTGCGCCAGACCGGTCGTCAGAAATTCTTTATCTAAATGGAACTTGCATATTCATTTGACTTTTCTACCACCAATTTTGCCCTCCGTCTTTCGGTCACATCATACACTTTTTCTCTAATTATTGTTCAAGAATAATCTATATTTTCGAATTTTTATATTTTCAAACCACTGTTCGGAGGCTAATCACTAGGCCTGTTCTAGGTCCACCAGCAACCGAAACATTAGGCAGCACGCATAATTTACAACTCGACATCATGGATGACATCGTGCAAGCTCGAAAAGTACGCATGCGGCTTTGGAATACCTCTAGTGAACGCGTCTGCGAGGTGCAGCCACTGGACGAACGCTCGCCGATGAGCGGGTCCGTGCGGTACACGAACCGTGGCCGACGGCACTCTGACTTCGTCGGGTCGCCGCTACCGCCAATTCCTGCTCGCCGCCGTGCCTCCGAGATGCCTCCACCGCCCCCTATCCCGCCGCGAACTGGCGCTGGCGTCATTTGTACCGACACAGATCTCCATCACATGCTCAATGCGCTCACATCTTCTTCCACTGAAATAGACCTCTGCGGCAAGCCCGAAAGAACAAGACGACTAGCCGACACACGTTCAAGCAGCTTCGATGCTTCTACTTTACGAGACAAACCCCCAGGATCAGGCACTACTTGGTTTACGCGACGCCATCAAACTTTGGCGACAAAGAAAAAAGTGAACGAACCACAGAAAAAATCTAAAGTCACTTTTGCACCTGACGCCAAACAAGCCCCGGGTGATGTGGCGGCGGTCGTGTGGGATCAGCCGTCTGGTTCTATTGTAGATGCCAGCGCGCTTGGAAGTGCAATCGAAGTGTTTCTCAGGAAGGGTGGAGCAGGAGACCCAGGAGTTGCTGGCACTTCGACCACCACTTTAAAAGAGACAGGGAAATGTACTGGCGCTCGGCCTAAAGTGCCGGAGCCGCCAGGGGGCTCTCGATCGTCGGGCCGTCCAGGTGACGAGCGCTGGTGTCCCACCAGGCCCGAGGACGATGAAGGAGCGCAGGGGTGCGATGCAACCCTGTGCTCATCATTAAAAGACCTTTTCGTGTAGGCGCACCCAGTGCGGATTACTCTTGTAAATTATTACCTAGCCGTTACTGGTTGATTTCTTAAAAGGAGAGTGAGATGTGCGAGAGGGTTCATGGTCTGCGGTCCACCGCGACTGGGTCCACGTCCCTTTCTCGCGTTTGATGTACCTTTTGTACTTTATGAATCTTTCAATGTGATAGTCTGTGCGCTGAGCCTAGCGCCGGTCGTCACCGCTGTCTAATTTCTAAGTGTGAATGCATATTTAGGTACTACCGTCAGAACCCTCGGTGCTTCAGATAATCCATACATGCATTCGCACAAAATCGGACCGTTTCATCCCTGCGACCGACGCCCCGCTTCGCGCGCAATTATTTTTAGAGTGAATTCTATTTTCATTGTAAATTTTTAATATTAGCAAGCAGAATATTGACTTATTGTTAGATAGAGAAATATATTTGTGATGAGAGGGCGCGCGTTTTCCGCCGCGTCAGCGGTCTCCCGCCGCGCGCCCCACCCCGCGCCCCGCCCCGTGTCGTTCGACAATCTGTGTCTTGTAATCCATTGTAACATTAAACAATTCAACGTAATCATATAGCAGACAAAATTATGGAGTTTTCGGGAGAAATGTACGCTTAATAGAAGAAAGCGGCTGACTGTCGGTCGCTTCTTATCAATAAAAGTTTTTATCGATGTTATAAGTTATTTTATTTTCCTTTAAAAAATGTTGGAAGTTGAAAGACGTTGTTTTCTAAAGGAAATACGTATAGTATTTGAAGGAGGTTACGGTCAGTTAATTTGATGTAGGCTTGAACAAAGTTTGGAAGCCTCAGAGCAATCTACGGCCCTTAGCGACGACGTCTGGGACCACCAGGGGGACAAAAGCGAAGTTAGTAGACACGCCAATCAATTTGTTAACTTTTTTACGCATAAAACTTTTCAAATTACAAGGACTGCTGCTGCAGGTGTCACTATTTCTCTCATAAAATACAGTATTTGATGTGATACATTTTTTCTTATACGTGTATGGAGGGCCTGAAAATCCCGAAAGATTTTAACAGTGTAGGTATGTATCAGAGAAAAGGTAAACAGTTAATGAGTAATAATAAAAAACAGTAACAAAGTGGGTACTTATACGGTCCGCAGTTAGTCTTTTATTATTCTTAAGCTTACAAGCATATGTAAGTCTGTTTAGTAAAACGTCCCAATTTGTCGGTTACCAAGGCGAGATTTACTTGTACATATATTTATATGAATAAACTGACAAAGCGGCTTTAAAATATAACAATCAACAAAGTGGGACGTTTTCCCGTGCACACTCACATACAGTACCTACTAAATAAGGCCAGACAAATGACAGGTACGCTGAGATTTATGGTAAGTAGCGATGATGTCCTCAGAACGTGGTAAGTTGCAAATATCGGTAATAATTCCCTGTCTGCATGAAGCACAGCAAATAGGTAAGCACGTTTCTTTAGTTAACATCTACTTTAACGGAACTTAATCGAGCTGAATCATAGTTTCAAAAATAAAGTGACAAATTACAATATTATTTAACTGGCATGGCCGAGCTAGCCGAAAAGACAATCGTTCGCGCTCCGTAGCGAACGAAACGCAACTGGGTGTGTACAAATCCGAAGAACAATAAAGGAGAGGTAACTTAGATACGCTACGTACACGATTGTCACATCAGCTAAGCTGTCTGATATCCACGCTGAGCTGTGTGCTCGTTTTCGATACAAGTATAGGTACTTTAATGTTTTTTTTTTATACTACGTCGGTGGCAAACAAGCATACGGTCCGCCTGATGGAAAGCAGTCACCGTAACCTATGGACGCCTGCGCGTTGCCAACCCATTGGAATCTTGTACACTCCCTTTTGCTGTCTTAACTACACAGCAAAAAGGAGTGTACCAGTTCCAAGGAGGGTTCGGGTTGCCGACGACTCAAAGGACAAAGGCGGAACAAATTAGTTCCGTGGGTCCTTTCGTCACCAGCACACCGCACCCTCGTTGAGCTCTGGCAGCCTTACTCACCGTCAGGAACACAACACTATGAGTAGGGTCTCATGCTATTTGGCTACGGTCTTCTGTAAGGCGGAGGTACTTCCCCAGTTGGGCTCTACTCTAGATTCGAGCGAGATGATATCCGCTGTGCTGGGCCATACCACACAAAGTGGAATAACATTCGCTATTACCTCCTACAAAAATGTTACAATGAATTTAAACATTCATAATGTATCTTCACAGTACATAGTAGGTATTCAATGGAACTGACAAGTGACAACCATCTACAACTAAAAACCATTTAACGACGACAACGAGTAGCAAGACACAACTCGAGACAAACATTATCGAGTGATTAAATATTCATGCGTATTTCCGCCCATAAACATAGGAAAAATATAGACAGATGATTTATCACGATCTACATATCCTGTCATCCTGTACGCTCTCATTAAGCTTACTATATACTGAAAGAGACAGATGTACTTAGTTAATCTCTACTCGATATTTCAACTTGCTCGCTTATGAACATTAATACGATATACGGTGATATAAATCTCATTTCAGTGAAACGTGACATTACAGCGTAAGAGGACCTTTAATGAGTTGATATTAAAAATACTTGGCCTCTTCCAACGTTCCTTACAGTTGGCTGGCGTGGTAATAATAGTCTCGGCCCTTCTGTACAGCCGCCACCAGATACATGCGAACGGGCAAGGTGATCACAAATATCGGAACACGCCTCTATTACCAAAGCGTTAAAGTAGGTGTATTGGGTTACCCTCATCTGGAAGAACAATTTTGCCCAGAAACACACTTCGCATAACATGTTTCGCAATAAACATACGGTCGAATGGTAGTTTTGCAGAAAACTTAGTTGGCATTATTACTACCACGCATACGACGTATTTGGCAGAATATTGTTTCACAGAACATTACTTTGGTAAACCAAAGTTTAGCGTAATTTTATGTACCATAACAATCATATAGCATAAGCGATAGCGATAGCGTACCATAATTCTGCTCTTGTATTAGACAAGAGCAGAATTATGGCACGCTATCGTAAAGGAATTACTGTTTCAGAGTCCCCGTTAAGTACGACGACGAGCGAAGCGAGGAGGAGTGTTAGGTATCTTGCACGCGTAAAGTATTTGTGCCAAACGTGACTTCTGCCAAGAAATATTATGCAAATCAAATATATGCGAAAAAAGTTTCTGCAAGATAATAGTGAACCGGGTGGATTTCAGAGCAGTGTGCCTGCTCCGATATATCTGACGACGTCGCTGCTATGGCTAGCTATTACTTAATGACAATTCTTTGACAAACATAAGGTAATAATTTACTTTATTACCATTTTTTTATTCACATAAACATGTCTTTGATCAAAGTGACGGGGATATAAGATTAGTAATCGATGGCTGAAAAAAGTATTAGTGAATCTTAACTAATTATTAAAATAAACCTAAATGAATGGCAGTAATTTTAATAGAATTAATGATTTTACTGGAATAGAATGGAAATCGAAAAGATGAATAATACAAAGACGCTTTATTTGAATGTACGCAGCACCCAGTTTGTTACTTAGTTTTGCAAAATTTATAGAATAATTTTCTTGATTCATACATTTATTTATGACCGCATAATTTTTTAATAAGCTCCCTTCAAAAAGCTTTGATACAGGTACAGACAGAGACGACTAGTAATAATTCCATTACTGTTTCCCCGATTGAAGTGCCTGAGGCGGTATCAATTCCATATTTTAAGCGTAATATTAGTTACGCAAAGCTCAAACAGGAGCCTGATATTAGAAACGGATCAGTTAGTTCAGTTTAATGGAACTTTTTCAATATTGCTTTATTCATACCTAATTGTGATTTTTTTATCGATGTCGAATTTTTAACCCCCGACGCAAAAACGACGGGGTGTTATAAGTTTGACGTGTCTGTCTGTCTGTCTGTGTCATCGTAGCTCCCGAATGGATGAACCAATTTAGGTTAGGGTTTTTTGTTTCAATGCTGAGTTAGTCGGGAGTGTTCTTAGCTATGTTTCATGAAAATCGGTCCGCTATGTCGGGGGTTCTCTCAAAATTTTAATTTTGTGGTTATTAAGTATTAGGTTATGTCACAGTTTCGTTTTCTTTCAACCCCTTATTTGCCAAGAGTGGCACTGTAACTTTAGCAGTTTCATGTGCTCTGCCTACCCCTATATGGGAAACAGGCGTGATTGTATGTATGTAAGTATTAGGTTGTTGCAAATGTTATTCGAAACTAAATATTATTACATATATTAAATAACAATTATACAATTTGTAAGTTAATATTTTGTTGTTATATGATTCAATCATTATAGGTATTAAATGATAGTTATTCGTTACGCACCTAACATTAACAAACTACGAAATCTGGGGAAAAA
Organism: Leguminivora glycinivorella; assembly: GCF_023078275.1. NCBI lineage: Eukaryota > Metazoa > Arthropoda > Insecta > Lepidoptera > Tortricidae > Leguminivora > Leguminivora glycinivorella. The sequence goes on from NC_062973.1 coordinate 15,475,447, forward strand.
ATGTTTTGTATTTTTTACACTTATTTTCACTCAAAAAGTACCTAAATGTCATTCATTGAATTGGCATTTATCCATATCCATACTATCCATACTAATATTATAAATGGGAAAGTGTGTGTGTGTGTCTGTTTGTTTGTCCGTCTTTCACGGCAAAACGGAGCTACGAATTGACGTGATTTTTTAAGTGGAGATAGTTGAAGGGATGGAGAGTGACATAGGCTACTTTTTGTCTCTTTCTAACGAGCGAAGCCGCGGGAAAAGCTAGTTTACCTATATGTTTCTTAAAATCTACTTTTCAGAATATGTTAAGTATGTAGGTATGTATACATATTATGCCACATTTTTACATGGAAATGCTATCGGTAATCCGACAGGAGTCACTAAATGTACACTATTCCACGTACTACAGTATGCTGTTACATTTTGGTTGCAATTGACAACGTTTCAAAATTTTCAATATCCCTAAATCGAAAACCATTTCGAGATATACGCTTGTAGATCACATAAATATTTTTTTTTATTATTTTTTCCGTATTTTTAGTATAAAAAATCTTAAAAATAGTTTAAAGGGGAAGTGACGTCAAATAGCTGATTTAGAGCTGCCACTATAACAAAAAAATCTTCCAGTTGGGATGTCACTTGAATTTGACAGTGACACTTATCACAGTTCGTAGCAAAGATATTAAAAATTTCATGGCTTAGTCTATGGTTCGTAGTCACTATTGGTTGACAGTGACCTTGACAGTCAGACATACGGGGCTGTTTAAGCTGACTGTTAAAACTTTTTTTTTAGAAATGATTTTGTCGTTTTATTAGGTGTATGAAACAACACATGTGACGTCATAAAGCTGTGTCTTGACTTTTGTAACTTACGCTCTTTCTGCTCGAAGTAGTAATAAGAAGGGATTTTCTCATTAAAATAGCAGTTTTTGGAAAAATAAAAAAATACGTGTATCTTTTAGTATTGAGTTCTTTCAAACGAAACAATAAAAAGTAGTACTCAAAAATATGAAATGTTGTCAATTGGTAACGGTAGATAGCTATAATATTTCAAGGAAATGCTCGGTTGTCCGACAAGGTGCAATCACCTGGCGACAACATACAACTCGTAACGCTTGCGTTTATTGTCCAAACATTAAAACCGCCACAACAACAGGTTTAATTTAAGAATGTCGGTCGAGTTGAAGAAACTCACAGTTTGTGTTATAAGACAAATGTGGGAACGCTAAAACGTCTTCCTATTTTCTGTTCTACTTAGTACAAATTAATGATTACTACATGGTATTCTTTGATTGAATATATTTATTTATTTTCCCCTCACTAGCTCGGAAATACGTGTTTTGTCCTTTAATACCAGCGGGTAAAAACGCATTTTATCCACTAGTGGGTAAAGTAATTTGACCTTGAATAAAGTCAAATTAACTACTTTAAAATTGATAAAAGTAGGTGAATCTAGTAATAAAGATGATTTACCACCTGTAGAACTATTGGAAGCAGTGATAAACGCATTTTTTGCGTTGTAGTTTCCTCGCTATAGTGAGGGGAAAAGTTTTGTGTTACACTCGGGTGCAAATGTATTTTACTTCTCGTGTGTTAAAAAACTCGCAAGTTCAGGATTCTATTCTCGAACCACTCGCTTTGCTCGTGGTTCAACTATAGAATCCTTTCACTTGCTCGTTTTTCAATTCCACACTCGGCGTTAAAATACAAGTTTACCCCCTTGTATAACAAATAACTATTATCAAAGAAAATTTTACAACATTACAGCTTATTTATATATAGGCCAATGCGCGGTAAAATTAAAGGAATTAAGCTAATATTATAATATTAGCTTAATTCCTTTAATTTATAATGCATTCCATTTTTGATAATGCTGTATTTGTTATATATAACAAATACAGCATTATCAAAAATGTAGCTCACAGAAGCGTATAAAAAGCATTTTCAGAATTTGGGACCCCCAATTAGCGTAAGTTGTTTACAAAAATTAACTCACTGTCAGTTTTGTGACGATAAGTAAGCATAAAATTTCTATAAAAATATTGTTAATGTGTTAATTACATAAACTTTAAGCGATAAGCTACATTCAGAATGTGAAAAAATTAAATTTTTAGACAGATTTCATGCTTAATAATTGTCGTCACAAAACTGACAGCAAGTTAATTGTTGTTAACAACTTACGCTAATTGGAGTGTCCCAAATTCTGAAAATGCTTTTTATACGCTTCTGTGAGCTATATTTTTAATAATGCTGTATTTGTTATATAATATTAGCTAAATTCCTTCAATTTTACAGCGCATTGGCCTATATATAAAATTATAAATAAGCTGTAATGTTGTAAAGTTTTCTTTGAATAAATAAATAAATATATTCAATCAAAGAATATTAAACAAATCGCATTCTGGTGCAACGTTTAAAAATTGATTTGAAAGAGCCCGTGAATAAAATAAAGGACAGTGCTGGTGCGTCACCGTTCGGGCCATATGTACCTATTTGAGACAAGTGTAGAATTAACTCCAAAATGTAATCACCATTATTCTCTTCATTGAAAATATTTCCTAGTATCCCATTCGACTAACAAACCGAAACGTCATTTTTGACTCTGACATATCAGATCCATATCACGATATGGATCTGATATTTGACGTATCTCAGATTTCGAATCAGGCCGTTTTCTGCCGTATCACTTTTGAGTAATTAAGAGATACCTAAGGCTAACGGCTCAGCCACGACATTGGTCTAAGCGCGACAGCGGTGAACGGCAGCCATACGTGCGAATGAAAAGTCCCATCGCTGTGTCTCGCTTCAATGTATGGCCGCTGCTCACCGCTGTCGCGCTTAAACCAATGTCGTGGCTGAGCCGTAACGGTTAACGACTCCTTATTTCCTAGCGAATGTCAAAGTATTTCTATCCCCCCTATCGCGCTAACAAGTTCCTTTTTGTTTCTACATCAAAGGAAACAGATGCAACACGTAGGTATATTCGGCAACGTGCAACGTCAGGAACAAAAATACCTCTATTTCATGACAATACATAAAAGCTCTTCCAGACTAGTCGGGCAATCACGATATTGCAACTGTAGTTTGCAATAGGCACTAGTTTATACGTAATTGCTATAAACGGTGGTAGGCGTTTCATCATTACTCGCATTTATCACAGTTAATGTTATGGATAGTAATGCAATGATTAATAATAATGGACAGAATATTAAAAGTTGTAGATATTGCCGTTACCAAGATTAGACTAAGTTAATAACTACATGAACTATTCATATTTGATAATTAATTGTGAGTGTGCACGGGAAAATGTCCCACTTTGTCGATTGTTATAAAGCCGCATTATCAGTTTAGATACAAGTAAATTTCGTCTTAATTGTAACCGACAAAGTGGGACGTTTTACCGAACATAGTCACAAGTGTTTAAGTAAGTAATTACTTTGATAATTGAAATGTGCTGTTCGTTATCTATCCGAGCGGCTCTTTCTGCGAACGAGCGAGGCAGCACATATCAAACATAAAGAGCATGAAATTAACACAATTATTAACAACACAAGTAACATCCTTAAAATAGGTGTTCCTAATAGGGGTAAGTAGAGCACATGAAACTGCTGAAGTCTCAGTTCCACTCTTAACAATAGGCTACTTTCCTATACTTAAAATAAAATATTTTCCCCCTCACTAGCTCGGAAACACGTGTTTTATCCTTGAATGCCAGCGGGTACAAACGCATTTTATCCACTAGTGGATAAAGTAATTTGACCTTGAACATAGTCAAATTTTTTGCTTTAAAATAGATAAAAACCGGCCAAGAGCGTGTCGGGCCACGCTCAGTGTAGGGTTCCGTAGTTTTCCGTATTTTTCTCAAAAACTACTGAACCTATCAAGTTCAAAACAATTTTCCTTGAAAGTCTTTATAAAGTTCTACTTTTGTGATTTTTTTCATATTTTTTAAACATATAGTTCAAAAGTTAGAGGGGGGGGGACGCACTTTTTTTTCCTTTAGGAGCGATTATTTCCGAAAATATTAGTATTATCAAAAAACGATCTTAGTAAACCCTTATTCATTTTTAAATACCTATCTAACAATATATCACACGTTAGGGTTGGAATGAAAAAAAAAATCAGCCCCCACTTTACATGTAGGGGGGCTACCCTAATAAAACATTTTTTTCCAATTTTTATTTTTGCACTTTGTTGGCGTGATTGATATACATATTGGTACCAAATTTCAGCTTTCTAGTGCTTACAGTTACTGAGATTATCCGCGGACGGACGGACGGACGGACGGACGGATGGACGGACGGACGGACAGACAGACATGGCGAAACTATAAGGGTTCCTAGTTGACTACGGAACCCTAAAAATGGTGAATCTATAATTTTTAAATTTTATTACAAAATATTTATTGTTCAAAAAACGGCATCATCATTATAATTGACGTTAGTTGTTTTTATTTTTAGGGTTCCGTAATCAACTAGTTAGGGTTCCGTAGTCAACTAGGAACACTCATAGTTTCGCCATGTCTGTCTGTCCGTCCGTCCGTCCGTCCGCGGATAATCTCAGTGACCGTTAGCACTAGAAAGCTGAAATTCGGTACCAGTATGTATATTAATCAAGCCGACAAAGTGCAAAAATAAAAAGAAAAAATAATGTTTTATTAGGGTAACACGTAAAGTGGGGAGCGATTTTTTTTTCCTTCCAATCCTAACGTGTAATATATAGTTGGATAGGTATTTAAAAATAAATAGGGGTTTTCGAAAATGATATTGTCAATATTTTCGGAAAATCGCTCCAAAAGTTTACAAAAAATGTGTAACTTTTGAACCATAGGTTTAAAAAATATAAAAAAAAAACACAAAAGTAGAACTTTGAAAAGACTTTCTAGGAAAATTGTTTTTTCTTTTATTTATTTACTCAAAAAAGGTTACACAGTATTATTCTAATTATAGGTAGTATGTAGTTTGAACTTGATAGGTTGAATAGTTTTTGAGAAAATACGGGTAACTACGGAACCCTACACTGAGCGTGGTCCGACACGCTCTTGGCCGGTTTTTAAACGAAATGAAATACCTCTATGGGAGAACCAACTTTTTCTTGCCTGTTATTGCCATGGTTACGGTCCCCCGAGTCACGCTGGTTTTATGCCAAAATTATGCTACTGAAATTATGCAAGCCTGCATGTAGTCCATGTTTGTAGGTGGCAAAAAACACATGTTTGCATAGTTTAAGTAGCATAATTATGCATAAAACCAGCGTGACTCAGGGGACCATAACCATGGCATTAACAGCGTGCGTAGCCGAATGGCACAAACGCTCACGAAACGCTCACGAAACGAAACGCTCGTAGATATCTATCTCTATCGCTCTTGCGTATTGGCGCGTCATACATTTAAGGGTTAATTGCTAAGCGTGGCACTGAAACTGAAGCAGTTTTATGTGCTTGTCTGCCTACCCCTTTTAGAGATACAAGCGTGTTGTGTGTTTTAGTGAGCCTGGAAAAATGTAAAATGTAGAACTATCTAGCATATAAGACCATTTTGTAACCACATTACTGCGAATAAACCATTTGTATTGTATTGTTTTGAGTAGTACAGCGAATAATACATAATTAATATGTAGACATACAAAGTTCAGTGATTTTTTAAATTATATTTTGATTTTTACTACGCTTTATGGTAATTCTCAGAGAGCAAAGTTTTGCACGTCTAAAAAGGTTACCAATCTCAAGGGAAAATACCCCAGACTTTCCATGACCGTGATTTGGGTCTGTTAAAAATATAGAAGAATAAAATGTTTTATCATAAAGGCACTATCACATTGTAATCGACTTGAGAAAGAGGAAGAACTCTAAAGTGCTATATACAAATATACAAACTAGGGATGTCACGAATGTCGCATGTGTCACATTCGCGAATGCGAATGCGAATATTCAGAATGCGAATGCGAATATCGCTGAATTTCATAAAAAACCAAGCAATCACCAATAACCCGCTAGGTAAAAATGCTTACTATTGGTCTAAATGCCGAGTACGAACTTCACGCCGTACGAATTTGAGCTATCTGCGCATGCGCGAGTCGACAGTCGACAAGTAGCAATTGGAGCGGCCGGCGCGGGCGAGGATCAAGCTGCGACTTGCACACATTCGCATTCGCAAAACATTCGCATCGTTTGAAGCGAATGCGAATGTCAATGCAAATGTTTAAAAGAATGCGAATCATTCGCATATGCGAATGCGAATGCAAATATTCGTAACATCCCTAATACAAACTGATTAAATTGACGACATACGTACAATTAATTTCTTTAAGAAACTAGTGTTCTCTAACTATTACTGTTATAAAGTTACTATAAAAATTAATTTAATTGTTTAGGAGGGCTTTCGTGTGAAAAACAGTGAAATCGCAACCGAGCGCTTGACCATACCGTGTATGGTATTAAATTAAAGGGCTTTGCGAATAGTTTACAAATATATATCACATTATAGGACTTTTTCTACTTGGTCTAACAAAATATGATAAAATGTCCAAAAGTGGTAATAATTGTACCGGTGAAGGCTCGTTTTCAAAAAATTGCCATAAATAAATAGTAGCAATTTATAATCAATAAGGCAACAGCAATTTAAGAAAACGTTGCAGATTAATTAAGTATAAAAAATACTTCGATGTGATGTAGATTTTCAAAGAAATTGTCACTTAATTTTAGGTAATTTCTGAAAAAAATTGAATTCGTCTTAGCCTCGTTTACTCTTTTTCAAAACCTTATAATAAAAATGTAGTCTGAGAAAATTGTAGTACAGGATATACGAATTATAAATTTACCTGTTTTTGTATTCAAAATTGTCCAAATTTTACAAATGAGATCGACTAATTCAGCTCTACAAGTGAGTTTTTCTAAACGTGCATTAGAGAAAAATTTACAATTAATTTAGTGACTTAGTTTTCAAAAATCCAGTCTTACAAAAATCAAAATAATAAGATGCTCTAACTGAAACTTGAATTAAATAAATCTATTGGATAACGGAAAGTGTAGTATTTCCCTGACTAAAACTATCAATTAAAGCACCCTTAACTGTTGTTATATTAGGTTTTCTCATATATATTTTTTCGATTATAACAAAAGTGACATACTAGGTGGTTCCTGTTAATGAATTTAAACAGGCCGAATTTAACAGAAAGCAAAAAAAAACACGATGTATTTACTTCATTTTGTTGAGTTAAGATTTGAATCCTGGACAAATCGAGGCAACTCTTCAAACATTACGTTGCCTAGTGACTAACGAGGCAATATAAAACTTCTTGAAGGCCATTTGCCAAAAGCCAACAAACAAATAATCAGGGATAGGTTCCACATCACGGATTCATTTAATTAGATAGAAGGCTGTTTTCGCTCGTCAGGTTTAATCAACAAGCCTCCCTCGAGGCAGCGTAGCGCCGTAGCGGCCTACGAACTTACTACTCGTAGTAGCTGGCGGCTACGAAATCCGGCCAAGGGTAAAATTGTAGGCAATTTCCATGTTTTATACGATTTAATTCGGAGTGACCCGCCCGGGTAAAGTATACAAAAAACAGTATAGCAAGTTATTCTTCAAAGATAAATTATACCATCGCGGACTTTTTTTGTATACTACATAGTAAAAGACAGACATTCAATCACATATGTTTTGATATACATATAATTGGTATGGGCAGCTTAATTGATTTGCAAGCAGCGTGGTTTTTTGTCTTGATTAGCACATAAAATATATAGTTAGGTAATTGTCATATTTCAATCAATTTACAATAAAAATCTTCAATAATTATCTACACCTACCTACCAACACCGTTCTCAAGAATCAGGCCATTCACATTAACAAAACTGCATAAAAATACGCACTAGTTTTTAAATTTATCGCAAACATGTAAACAGACGCAAAGGCAGACGCGACACTACGAAAAAAAATTTCCCATTTTTCATCAGGAGGCGATTTTTGAATCTCGCATACGGGATTTTGTCACTAAAATATCGGTTGAAAACGGTGACTTGCTTATTATTTTCAGTGACAATTTTCTGAATTTGGACGCGTGAGACTCAAAAATCGGCCCGCAGGTAGGTACTTAAACATACCAAATCTCATTAGTCTTGCAAATATTTTCAAAAAGTGAATTCCTAGTTTCTAAATCAGTCACTTTATACGGTAATATTTTGACCTAGGTACCTAATAATAACACTTTAAATTCTCACGCTTTGTACACATATTTAAAGTCGTGTGACAGGTCCAACGCGATTAATTAACATTATTTTACCTTCTAGCATTTTTTCTCTAATTTGCTTGACAGCAATGAGCACTTTTGGTGAAAATACTTAGTTAGGTACCAGAAATGCGGGTTTATTACCCAGTTTGGATTTAAAATAATTATGTATAACTTTTCTCCGCGATTGGAACATAATACCGGCTAGTGTGAGATTAGTGCCGCGTCGAGATATTGCACATTCCGGGGACATTATCGGAAATGCAAGTGGCAAAACCTATTAAGGAGATTGATACAAAATCACCGACAAAAATTATTCCGTGTTCAAATCAAAGTGAGTTGTATAATTTACATCTGGGAAAAAGGTAAAATAATATTAATAGGCTACTCTCATATCGAATTTTGCACAAAAAATGATTGTTTCCTGTAGTATTTGACATAAAAAACAAATTTTTATAGATTTTGGGTATTAAAAGTGTATGGTGTCTACGTATTTTCGATTAAAAATGTGTGTAATATTTTTTTAACTTTGGCCACTGAAAACGCTGTCAGCCATATAGTGACGTCATAGAACCTAACTTAACTTTACCTCTTTAACTTAACCTTACTTTATATCGAGTCTATCTCTGACATAATAAACTTTATGCCTCATACTTACATGTCAGAAAATTTTGTGTTCAATTCGATTTCGGTAATGCACAGACAATGTATAGATTAACATGGCTAATGTTGTTTTCGCCTGATTAAGCGAAAGTATATTTCAAAAATGTTTTTTGCGGTTTTCAAGCCGTAATAAAATATGGTAATATATTTTTTCGGTTAATTGGACAGCAATTAATAATATAAGATAAACTTTAAAAAAGTGCCAAGTAGCCTATTAATCGCGTTCGATCTGCGTCCAGGCAGGCAACCATAATCGCGCGATAAATGATAAATCATCTGGCTGTTCGTCCATCGGCCAGATATTCTATCACTTATCACGCGACCATGATTGCCTGCCTGATGTGCGTGACTTTAATACCTAAGTATTTAATCATGGTGCCCGTTATAATTATTTGACTATTACGATTACGTATATCGCATAAAGACGCTTCAGAAAAGTCCTCACGTACGTTTGCGCTTCTTAACCTGAAAATAATCAGTTTATATAATTATTTGTTTAATGGAAGTCCAAAAAGAAAGCCAAATATCAGATTACGGTATGTTTGCGGGCTTAGTCGGCAGCCTGTGTAATTTCATTAGGACGGGAAAGAGTATTAACCAATTTAAAGGCTTGAGCGGTATTCACTAGAGGTTTTAGATACAGTCATAATTTATTCTCCTGTTATACTAGTCTAAGAGAAAGAGAGGGAATAAAAAGGTTACGAAATAGCGCTATTGAATGTCTAAGTTTATATTTGACAGGCGTATTTATTACCTTTAAAAAAAGTAGCTAGGTACCTGCAAAATGAATTAATGAGATGTTATCTTCAAGCACTAAAATATGTAAAAGTATAAATTTCGCGTTCGCAATAATGTTGTCTGTCCAACTTCTTACATCACAAAAAAACGTTACCTCAAACTTTCATATTTTTAAATAACGTAAACTAAATACATACATAGCTCAAATGAGGAGTGTCTTTTCAAAAGGACTTATTTCTATAAGTCAACAAAGGTTATTTTTATCATCTTCCTAGATAAATAAACCTTGTTAAATTGACTTACAGAAATAAGTCATTTTGAAAAGTCACTCCTCAAATATAAAATAGATATTGCAAGGCAATATAGGCAAGTATTAACTCGATCGGTGATGTGATTACCGTTAACTGCATAAGCCTTCGGCGAAATCCTGCCGGGTGCAAGATTATAATTATTAATAACAAAACACCCCAGGCTATTTCCCCACGGTGACATTGACACATGACACTGACATTTTTGTGCCTATTTCTGGATTGTCAAGAAACATTGTTACTCGGCGTCAATATTTTCTTATTGAACAGGCAATGAACGGCGAAGTGTCACTGTCGCGCGACAATTGTCACAGTTGTGAAATATAAATAAATAAATAAAAAATTGGGGGACACCTTACACAGATCAACCCAGCCTCAAACTAAGCAAAGCTTGTACTATGGGTGCTAGGCGACGGTATACTTATTACTTACTTATATACATAGATAAATACATACTTATATACAATAGAAAACATCCATGACTCGGGAATAAATATCTGTGCTCATCACACAAATAGATCCCCCTTACCGGGATTCGAACCCGGATATATATGGCACTGTTGACCAGTATACAGGCTATAACGTCAAATTAGCTCTAAAAAAGATGTGGATAGGATATTATGTCAATGTCAAAAGTGTTTTGACTTTAGTGCTTTTGCAATGAATTCTATTATACTTATATATGTAGTGCGAAAAGGGTTTCCTTCGTATTTTTCCGGAAACGTCCGTATTTGTCGTGCTAGTTCAGTCAATGTCGTATATCTTGTACTCAGATTGACTGAAATGGCATGACACGTTCGTACGTTTCCATACGAAGGCAACTTTTCGCACTACATCTGTATAAACATGTATCTTGGCCGACTGATACCACTAATGAAAACTTGTGAACTAGCCTATTGTGTGTACCGTACCTATTGAATGAGGAATGCACAAACCTCAATGGATTGGTGCTCTATTGGTCAGTAATTGTGCTGCACTCACAGCTCACAAGTGCCGCTGACAATCGAAGCGGCCAGTTTATTCATGATATCGCGGTACCGGTCGATTGGCAAAACACTTTCATTCGGTTAATGTATGAGCACCGAATAAATCTAACCTTTGTAACTGCATGGTTTTGGTGTACGAGAAGTAAAGAATAGTCGTACTTTGGAATTGACATGTGAAAAGAAGAGAAGCAGAGAAAGACCAAGACTTGCGTTTTTGAACTAAACTAAAGAGATAGTCAATGTAGTGACATATCAAGAGCTCAAATCAGCGGCAGACAGAAAAACGGAATGACGATTACTGCCACATTACTGCACTGTTCAAAAGCCCGGTTCTTAAAATTATGATGAGTTTATTGTAATTATTTCTAACTGAAGCAATAAATATGCACTCGAAATCTCAATGAATTGGTACTCGATTGGCCACTAACTGTGTTGCACTCACAGCTCACAAGTGCCGCTGACAATCGAAGCGGCCAGTTTATTCATGATATCGCGGTGCCTGTCGATTGGCGAACACTTTGATTCGGTTAGTGTAGGAGACTGCTACATTTTCGACTATACCTATTAGCTGTAATAGCTGTATAAAATCTAAACCATAACAAGATATCAATTTGACACTTCTAGCCTATTTATCAAGGGACAGATTTGCAGTGTTGCACTCAGGATGCTCACACAAAAGTAGGTACCCCTGGCCAACGTCATAATCGCTTCCGCTAATATCGTTATCGTAGCTAGCTCGGCACATGGCTCTCTCTTTAGTGGCGCGACAGATTCAGACTTCGTTTCGATCGCCTCTTAGGCCTGATTTAGACGGCATGCGATTTTAGTTACATTGCGGGCTGTTGAGGTTACATACAATTTTGCACAGCCATCAAATACCGTAATGTAATAAAACTCGTATGCGAGTTCTCGTATCGTCTAAATGGGCCCTTAGCGTCAACGATTGTCACGTCGTCTCTTAGGCCGGCTGTACAACAACTGAAACTGCCAATTCATTCATGATATCCTGGTGGCAATGCTGGTCGATTGGCGAACACTTGCTGACACCTATTATTATGTAGTCTATGGCACAGAACTAGATTTAGATAGAAGAAACAAGTTCATCTATTTGTATAGGGGCCGAGAGTGTCAGATTTTGTACTGAAGTTGTTACTTGCCTATGATTTTACATATGTCTCAGGCCCTTATGTGTTCATAACTTTTGTGTTTTTGCAATGAAATATCACGTAACGAGGCACTTTTAATGTTTTTGTTGACTTCAACTTATAAAAATTGACGCCAAAAAGCAGCAAGCTGCGACTAAAAACGGACAACTCAGTGGATTTTACTGAGTTCATTTGACACGCTAACGGCTAAGCTAAGTAGATACGTTTGCTTGATCTATGGTATATATGATTAGTCCTCGATTGGCGAGTTATTGTGTTGCACTCACACAATTATGTGAAATTGTATTCGCATTAAGTGCAGCTAGCAATCGAAGCTGCCGTTTATTCATGATATGGAGATGTATATTAGTGAACAATTGCATTGTTTTGTTTTGGTTAATGTGCAAGCTATAATAAATGACTGAATATTCTCGGTTGTTCTACATATTAGCTGTATGATACTCGTACTACTCGTAGTGTTAGGGTTCGTTCTCAAAAAAGTGGCACCGTCAGGGTAAAGTGAATGAAAAAAAATGAAAATGGTTTTTTGTACCTTTTTGGATTTAAATATGTTTTTGAGTGCATCAATGATACGGAATTTGCAGGAGGGAACGAAATAGTCGTAAAAACGTAGAACTTATAGCGAGTTGAAATTTTAGACATACAGGAGAAAGTGAATAGACAGGGTAGCAGGGAAAACGTGGCAGGATAAAGAGAGTTTGAATAAAAAAACAAGTTTACCACTAATAATTCAACGTATATCGACTATTATGATTTCGTTAGGATTCAATTTTTTTTCTTTAAGTAGAAACAAAAGCAAAAAAAAGTATTTTTTAAACAATATCCATTATTTTTTATTCAAAACAGTTGAAGTACAGTGATATCTGATTATTATTTTCAGTCACGATGCCTGAAGTGTTTGACTGGTAGAGGCTTAAGGCATTATGTACACCATTTTGTACTTTTTTATGTGCAATAAAGAATAAATAAATAAGTACCTACAATCACAGTCTTGTAAAACAACAAAGCACATATCAAATGTGAGTTGTACTTGTGCATGTAATGCCTGCAATGGCTGCCCCAGTGGAAGAGTTGGTTCGTCTCCTTGATGTCTCCTTGGTAACAGATGTCGAGATAATGAGGTCAGTATTTAAAATGAGGGCCACTCTAGGGCCGGACGGTATGCCTTGGCTCTGTAAACATCTTGGAAGTAGATTACGTGGCCACATTGACGACTGCCTCCGAGAGGGTATAAATTCTCGTTGGAAGGTGGGCAGACTGTGCCTTTCGAAAAAAGGGTAGTCCAGCTGACTGTCCCTTAGGATACCGTCCCATTGCCCTCCTAGATGAAACTGGCACGATGTTGAGCGCATCATCGTAAGTCTCATCTACTGCTGTGCACGCATTTTGAAAGACACGTGCCCAAACATCAGAGATCGGGTCCTGGGAGGAGCGATAAACGCAATTGATGCGCTGCATAAATACAGCGGTCTGGTAGCAGAGAAAAGGCAGGGAGCTATCGCAGTATCTCTTGACATTACCAATTACTTCGGGTTTCTTCCTTATGTGGTAATAAAATAGGCGCATTGCTTCCACGATGCGCCTTTCTATTTGAAGATCATCATTCACCATAGGGCATTACCTTGCAGATAGAGTACTGCTCAATGAATCAGGAGGAAGATGCCTAGAAAGACGAATGGAGTGTGGTGTTCCTACCGGCTGCGCCATATAAACGTATAGGGACAGGTCAATGAGACTACGTGCTCAAATCAAGACTGACTTCTTTATTCTTCTTCTTACCCACATGCATCATATTCATAATAATCATAACCTACCCACAGTTTTCCACAGGGGTCGGTACTGGGCGCCTGCTCTGGAGCATTGGCTTTGACTTGGCTATCAGAGTAGTCCAACTTCTCCGCATGATCACCATTTGTTATGCCGATGACACAATAGTAGCCGTGAGGGGAAGAAAGTACCAGGATAATAAGGAGAGCCACAGTGGCAACTGAGCTCACAGTTAGGCGCATTAATTTGTTTGGGCTTGCGGTGTTACTTGCCACGACCGATGACGTGGTTTTCGAAGGAAAGGTTGGCTTCTGCCCGAAGAAAGTGATTGCTGCCGACCTAGCCAAAATGATACTCGTTGACGCTATACGCCGATCGAAATGCAATCTGGTTCTGTAATGCCTATATGCAAGAGCGATAGGGATGTTGCCTTGCCTATTGGCGATGAGGCGGTCCCTCTTACGCCCCAAATTAAGTACTTGGGCTTAAATTCAAACCGAAATTGGTACTCCGAGGAACATTTTATCAAAATGGTTCCTAGCCTCGTCGGGACTGCTTCGGCGCTGCGCAGACTATTGCCCAATATCGAAGAATCCAATGCCCCATATCGGCGCTTATATGCGAACGTCATCCGCAGCGTGTATACAAAATTTCAGCTCAGTCGGTTGAATATTTCTGCTTCAAATTGGGTTGCAAGATTTGACCTCTACATACATACAAACATACATACATACATACATTGCAAGTTAGTGAAAACCATGTCAAAATAGCTTTTTTTTACTTGTGTTTCTTTATCCTGTCAACAGTCACTTTACCCTGCAGAGTGATGGCAGGATAAAGTTACACAGGATGTAGTGAAAATCCGATTAACTAGATATTATCTCCGAAACTGTTGATAATACAACTGTCATAATTTTAATATACATAGTTATACTTCAATACAACATTAAAATGTTATTGGTAAAAAAACTGCCGTATTAATATTTTAAAATAATCATGCCAGAATAAAGTGGACATACCTGTTACAAACTCCGAACGTCACACTTTGAAAACTTCTAACCACAAGACCGCAGCACCTCACACACAAACCTTTACACCGGCGGCTAGAACCATACTGGCTACGTGTTTTACGTATATTAGGGCCTCAATAAGACTTTCTGTGTGTGAGTGAGGTGCAATACCGCGGACGCACAGGATATGGAGAAAATATCGCTGGACAAACTTTGAAGGTGAAAATTAGTGTTCAAAAGTAATCGAAACATCCCGTGCAACGTATATTTAAGAATATATAGTAGTCTATTCTCTACAAAAAACGATATTTTATTATCATAAAACTGCAATTTAATAATCTATAGAGCGAAAACTTGAGCAGTGTCGCGTTGTGACAAGGCAGGGTACAATAGAAAACGGTCTTCTTTATTTTTTTTTTACAAAAGTATTATATTTATAGAAAAAATATGTGTTGGCCTCGATGTGTCACGTTAATGCCTACTTATGAAAATTTTAATTGTATGTGAAAATTATATATTTCGCATACTTTCTATTCAAAAACGTGATGGCAGGGTACGATGCCACTATTTTGAGAATTACCCTTAACATTATTATTCTACATCAACATTAAAGAGAGGTTAAATAGGTAGCAAATTCACAGTGAAAATATTTACTTCCAAAGTTTTATAGTAATTAGTGTAATAAAATAACCTTTGGGAGTAAGCAGGTATTAGAGATTCAATAATAAATTAAAGCAATTTGACTTATACTTAGCCTAGCTAGTTACCACATAAAGTAGGTACACTTTAACTTCCACTAGTTCCACTGTACGAATAAATGATAGAGTTGACAGATCGTTGCAATATTAATTACACATTACGCTAGAATGTAGGTACGTCATTTTGTCACATGTACATATAAGTTTCATGAATATTAATATCTTATATTCAGGAACAAATATCTGGACTTATCAAGTCATCACACAAATAAATGCCCTTACCGGGATTCGAACCCAAGACCGCGACACAGCAGGCAGGGTCACTACCGAATAGGGCACACCGATCGTCACAACCAGTCGTCGCTTCTTAAAAGTATTAAACCTGTAAAGTTTGTTAAATTTTTTTTTTTAATTTATTGAGAAACAAACAGTCTTATAAAACATGTATGTAAATATGCTAAAAGCTAGAATTTCTTATAGAATAGATCTATAGTTTCATTTTTATTTAAAATTTAATTTATTGTCAGCGATACAAGAAATCGATATAATCTAATCGTAGTTTAGGCAATCATGTACTATCAGCTGCAAAAGTGCATGTAGAAATTAAGAATGAATTCATTGATAATTCGCCATGCACTTTTGCAGCTGATAGTACAAGCATATCGACGGTGAAGTACCATAAACTCCCAACTAAGGTCCGACCGAGATCTCGGTCTCGGTCTCGGTCTCGGCATTCTCGGCCGAAAATCGGGCCGAGATCTCGGTCTCGGTTCTCGACCAAAATGGGCGGAGATTCTCGGCAAAACCGAGACTGCGGTTTTTAGCTTTCAGTTTGTTACATCGCCCGTTTGGTATCCCGATTTTAGTGATTTTGGTAGGGTCTTTATCGATATTTTAAGCCAAAAACAAACAAATACCTAGGTATAATTCATAAAAGAGTGTAAAATATTTACGACAACTTGATGTGTGTGGAAGACAACGACGACGCGAAAAATCAAAGCAGCAGGTTAGAATAATACCCACCTTACATGATAGAAATGGCGAATTACGGAATATCGGACGAAATTTTGAGCTTTGTGGATGCTGTTTTGTGTTTTTTTAGTAAGTATGGGTTTTCCATAGTTATGTTTTTGATATACATGCATACAATTTTGGAAATATGTAATCGCTATCAAAAAAAATAGTTCGTGTCCCTTAACTTTGAATCATGTGCCTAAAAATACGTCAAAATCAAAGTAAAGCTTAGTAAAGACTTTCAAGGAAAACCTGGAAAACTACCCGTAGAAAACACGATTCGACAACCTGTTTTATGATTTCTTGCAAAAAGTCACAAAAAATCAAGGTATTAAACGCGCGTGTAAAACCTCTGAAATTGCATGCCTCTATAGGATATGGCGACTGCTTACCACCGGACGAGCCGTATAGTTGTTTTTGTCACTGACGTAGTCTATTTTGCTACGGTAGATAGGTAAGGAGTGCGGGTAGGTTTGGGTAGTTACGGAACCAAACACTAAGCAGGACCCAACATACTCTTGGTTTCCTGGTTAATAGGCGAATTTCGATTATGAAAACATTTTTTTGTAAAAATGGCATATTATTTTACTGTTTTATAAATTCTCGGTCTCGGTCTCGGCCGAGAATCAAATTGAATCTCGGTCTCGGTCTCGTTCTCGGCCGAGACAAAAATATCGTTCTCGGTCGGACCTTACTCCCAACTACATAGGTTTTCATACTTAGTTAGGAGTTCATGGCACTTCGCCATCGATATGTCGTATTCTCGCTTTCTAAGGTCCGACCGAGATCTCGGTCTCGGTCTCGGTCTCGGCATTCTCGGCCAAAAATCGGGCCGAGATCTCGGTCTCGGTTCTCGGCCAAAACATGCCGAGATTCTCGGTGAAACCGAGACTGATATTTTGAATTTATTGCGCACTCGCGTCCGGTTTTTAGCTACCCGTTGATTACATCGCCCTTTTGGTATCCTGATTTTAGTGATTTTGGTAGGTTCTTTGTAGTTTTTTTTTTTTAATTTCTTATAGGCTATGGTGCCGTATATTTGTTTGTCACTGACGTAGTCTATTTTGCTACGGTAGATAGGTAAGGGGTGCGGTAGGTTTGAGTAGTTACGGAACCACTGAGCACGGCCCGACATACTCTTGGTTTCCTGATTAATAGGCGAATTTCGATTATGAAAATGAAAACATTTTTTGCAAAAATTGCATGTTTTTCACTGTTTTATAAATTCTCGGTCTCGGTCTCGGTCTCGTTCTCGGCCGAGACAAAAATATCGTTCTCGGTCGGACCTTATCGCTTTCTAAAGGGCATAACACAATATTATGCAAGAAAGAGTTCATCATAGGCCCTCAGGCTACCTTTAAAATAAAACTGTAGAACGAATTATATTAGTTTAACCATCTGGGCGACCGATCTTCGCTCGGTTCTATTTTATTACATCGCATCTTTAGATAATATAAAATTTATAAATACAAAAAAAATGGGATTCGAAACCCTGACACCTGCGATGTGTCTGCGAATTAGACCGACCCTCTTACGACTGAGGTATAGTCAACCAATTGGAACCCTAGGCCACTCTACAACCATGTCAAAATGACAAGCAGTAAGAGATTTCTTACAATCTGATTTATAACGTCACTATGACATAGTCCTACAGTGGCCTAGGGTTCCAATTGGTTGACTGTACATGCAGTTGATGCACGGGCGACGAAATTAGCGACCATAACTTACATTTACGCGTTTTCCGAGCACCCCGGAAACCCCCCACTTAATTATTTCAGCGAAATCGTTAGAGCGGTTTCCAAGATCGTCGGAATATATATAATTATGTATAAATAAATATACAAGAATTTCTCGTTTAAAGGTATAATATTTATAATACCTACATCATACATACTAGGTATAATTATGAACCTATGTTGATCGCAAAATAAATAAATGAAATGAAATGAAATCACAAAACTTGGAAGCCTTTACACAAAATATACAATTCGCAAAAGGGGCTTACCATAAAACTCTTTTTTTATTGTTCCTAAATACAAATACATATTTTTAAGTAAATCCAACGTTCCACTATCGCGGAAATCGCACACTATTAATTACATAAAAAAAAACTTCTCCCTTGAAACCTTACTTCGAGTTTCGACAATTGCGCAATTCATTACATCTTAGGCATAACAAAAAGGCAACCTTACAAGCTCGTCTAAAAACTTTTTATTTTAAATATTATGTGCTGTATTATTTTCCTGTACAATAAAGTTTTTACTTACTTACTTACTTAAAAACTTGAATTGAACCATAAAATTACGAAGTGATCAGTAAATGCTATTTCGTTTGAGAGTTGAACTCGGAAAATCAATCAGTTTACCTTCATTGATCTGTTGCCTCAATGGATTGACTCTCGCTCCAATTTATATAATATCTGAAATATTATATAATATTGTAATACTGCTTGTGCTTAACTTTAATCTCATATAAGGTACAGCGGTACAATTTCGACTGGGGGCCAAATCAAATGCAACTGATCCATATTTGTGCACACGCACGGGAAAACGTCCCACTTTGTCGATTGCTATAAAGCCGCTTTGCCAGTTTATTCATATAAAGATACAAGTAAACCTCGCCTTAATGGTAGCCGACAAAGTGGGACGTTTTACTAAACACACTCACATTTTTCCATGTTTTACAATGTTTGCATTATTAATAAGTAACCACTGGTTATATGTAACTATATGGCCCGCGTGTTAATGGAAAAATGTATCCGTTAGAATTGTTCCCAGTTGAGATTTGCCCCGCTGTATCTTAGGTAATATTGTTATCTTATCAAATTGATACCGTAAATACATTAATTGAATTAACGGTGAGGTTCATTACTATACATCAAAGAAGATCGAGTATTATAAGAGAGTTACTGTCAAAGTAAAATTTGTAATCATAGTGCATAGACTGCCATCTCTCGACACAAGCTTAAGACTTTTGAACCTCAGTCTTGACAATTTGGCCGATATTGTTAGCTTGATATGTGTTAAAATGTCAAATATTAATATTAGCGCCATTTAGCCGAGCGTTCCCCAAAGGTGTAAAGTCATCTAGGCCACCGTACCTTTTTCTCTAGGGCTTTGAGGTACGTTTTTATCTTAGACTATCCGTCTATACGGAGTTACATATGTCTTTGCTATATATATTTACAATCTAAGGTAAATAAATCTGCTCGTATCCAGACCATTTCTTATATATTATATTTTATGTGCAAAACATCCCAGAGTACTACATAACTATAGTCCAAGATATGTATAAAAACACCAAAACACATGTAAAAAGCCCTGCCGGCCTTAGCGATGCATTCGGCGTAGAAGTAGGGGTCCATCAAGGATCAGCTTTAAGCCCTGTACTGTTTAACATGTGCATGGACTACATCACCAGAGACATACAAAAGCCAACACCAGAATGTATGCTTTACGCGGATGATATCGTCTTACTATCGAAAAATGCAGCAGACCTTCAGGAAATATTCTGTCAGTGGACAACACGCATAGAAAGTCACGGGCTACGTATAAGTCGGAGTAAAACCGAATACTTAGAATGTAACTTTGGAGGTACAGAAGAAACTGGATGCAACATTTATATAGACAATCAAGCACTACCCAAAGTAAACAGTTTCAAGTATCTAGGCTCGGTGCTTACTTCGGATGCAAAAGTCGATAAAGACGTAGATCACCGTGTCAACATCGGATGGCTTAAATGGAGATCACTATCTAGTGTCCTCTGCGATCACAAAATTTTATTTTTATTTTATTTATTAGGCACACAAAACAGCTGACATTTACAACATGATATAAAATAGTATACACATAGGTTTTAAGTTAGAATGCCACCCAAAACATGTATGCGCAGCATGAAATAAACACATGTAAGGAACGAAAACTATAACTATTTACAGCTTATACTATAGCTACACTGAATTACACAATAAAACACAATAAATTAATAAATAATAAAAATTAAAAAAAAACATTAGAGAACAAATGAGACACATGTAATAAAATAAAATAGAAACCAAACTTAACATAATGGTGATGGCGATTTTTGGCTGAGAATTTCCATAACTTGTTTCCGGAATACTACAAGCTTAGAGTTGAAAATATCAATATGACTATGTTTTGATACTAGGTCGTTGTACTGACGGCACATTCGTATAATCGGGTTGTAGAAGGAGGTATTATTTCTATACACTTGCAGAGCAAATATCTTTGGAGCACGAGACCTAAAACGGGGAGTGTTAAATGTAACAAGGGACAGTATATTAGGTATTATAAATGCCTGTTAGAGTAAAAGGAAAAGTTTACAAAACGGTGGTTCGACCAGCCATGACATATGGTGCAGAGTGCTGGACGTTTAAGAAAGTACACCAACAAAAGCTCCACACCAGCGAAATGAAAATGCTGAGATGTGCGGGAGGAGTTACCAGACTGGATAAGGTCCGAAACGAACATATCCGAGGATCGTTTAAGGTAGCACCGATAGTTGAAAAGGTGAAGGAAAGCCGGCTGCGCTGGTACGGCCATATCCTCAGACGGGATGAGGACCATTCTGTTAAGAAAGCCCTAAAGATACCCAACCAATCCCGAGGAAGGGGAAGACGACCCGATACCTGGTGGTCAGACATGCAAAAAGAGATTCTGAGTGAGAACCTGAGTACGCAGACAAGCCAGAACAGAGCACTTTGGCGCAGAAATACAAGGAGACCCGACCCCAGATGAACTGGGAAGAGGGACAGGCAAAGAAGAAGATACCTACCCATTACCCAATTTAGCACGGAAAAAAATTAAACTTCAAATAAACTAAAATTTTCAGACTGGCCTGTATGTGAATGAAATTTTACTTTTTATGCCAGATGTATTCCATAAAAATCCATATTATTAATTACACAATCAAGGTATACTTTGTAACACGCACGAGGATATAACTCTTCATTTGAGGCCTCTGTCATGAATGTACTTTGTAACCTGTCTCACAGTCTTATGTTCCTCAGGATTATACCGTTCATTCACACCGAAAAACTAGTTACAAAGTAAGATATATCAAGCGCTAATTATGGTAATAATAGTTATTTGTTATACAAGGGGGCAAAGTTGTATTTTAACGCCGAGTGTGGAATTGAAAAACGAGCAAGTGAAAGGATTCTATAGTTGAATCACGAGCGAAGCGAGTGGTTCGAGAATAGAATCCTGAACTTGCGAGTTTTTTAACAGACGGGAAGTAAAATACATTTGCACCCAAGTGTAACACAAAACTTTTCCCCTCACTATAGCGAGGAAACTATAACGCAAAAAAATGCGTTTATCACTGCTTCCAGTAGTTCCACAGGTGGTAAACCATCTCTATTACTAGATTCACCTACTTTTATCAATTTTAATGCAGTTAATTTGACTTTATTCAAGGTCAAATTACTTTACCCACTAGTGGATAAAATGCGTTTTTACCCGCTGGTATTAAAGGACAAAACACGTGTTTCCGATCTAGTGAGGGGAAAATATAATTACATTGAAAGGTTAGGAGTCTCAGTTCAACGGCAGTGTTAGTCCTTCTCAGGCCCGCTATTGCCAACGCTCT
Organism: Leguminivora glycinivorella; assembly: GCF_023078275.1. Lineage (NCBI taxonomy): Eukaryota > Metazoa > Arthropoda > Insecta > Lepidoptera > Tortricidae > Leguminivora > Leguminivora glycinivorella. The sequence goes on from NC_062973.1 coordinate 15,497,636, forward strand.
AGAGTCACATACACCGACCAGTTATACCTAAGTCTAAACCTCATTTTTAACCCCCGACGCAATAAAAACGACGGGGTGTTATAAGTTTGACGTGTCTATCTATCTGTTTGTCTGTCTGTGTGTGTGTGTGTCTGTCTGTGGCATCGTAACTCCCGAACGGATGAACCGATTTAGATTTAGTGTTTTTGTTTGAAAGCTGACTTAGTCGGGACGGGAGTGTTCTTAGCCATGTTTCATGAAAATCGGTCCACTATGTCGAGGGTTTATTCAAAATTTTAATTTTGTGGTTAGGTTATGGGTGATTCTCTGTAAGGATGTTCAACAAACAGTCCCCTGGCAATGATTTTTTAAAATATTTATTTATAAAATCAGAAATAGTTTGTATAATTTAATTAAGGCAAATGGGTTTTATTAAATTATACTAACTATTTAGGATTTCATTAATAAATATTTCAAAAAATCATTGCCAGGGGACTGTTTGTTGAACATCCTTACAGAGAATCACCCTTATAACTTCTGATTAAACAGAAACGTCTGCAATCTATGCCAATAGGCTTGGAATAAATTTAAAAGTGTAAAATGTCTGCCTTGGGTGAGACTTGAACTCACGGCCTCTGGATCGATACTCCAGCGCTCTGCCAACTGAGCCACCACGACTTCAAACAAGAAAGCGAAATTTACCACCACTTACGTCAATGGGACCCGTAGCGACATCTACCGTAAGGGTTATAAACTTCTGGCTTCTGCTGGCTTGATTGAAGTCTTGGTGGCTCAGTTAGCAAAGCGCTGGAGTATCGATTCAGATGCTGTGTGTTCATGACTCACCCAAGGCACAGAATAATAAAGAGTGCTATCGTACAGTATGGCCACTCCCGCTTCCCGCTGAAAGTGCCGCCCATCCTCTCGGTTAACTCACAGTTACCGCTTGTCAAAAACGCGAATAGTCGACCTGCCATATTTCACTCATACAAGCATAGTACGCGTTCACCTACACGAGCTTAGACTGTGTGCTAGGAACGCGCCTCTTTCATATATTTGATCGCCAGTGTCCAAGGTGTGCCCAAGGCAGACTTTTTCACTTTTAAATTTATTATAACATCATGTAGGTCTAACAAGTCTGTTCCTGCTGGTGAGTAAGCCTGCCAGAGCTCAACGAGGGTGACGGAAGGACCTACGGAACTAAATTTGTTCCGTCTATTGTCCTTTGAGTCGTCGGCAACCCGAACCCTCCTTAGAACTTGTACTCCTTTTTGCTGTGTACTTAACACAGCAAGAGGGAATGTACAAACGTTTCTAATGGGTTGGCAACGCGCATGTGACACTTCTTGAGTAGCAGGTGTTCATAGGTTACGGTGACCGCTTTCCATCAGGCGGACCGTATGCTTGTTTTGCCACCGACGTAATATAGGTTAACCTAACCACAAAATTAAAATTTTGAAAAAACCCCCGACCGCGACATAGTGGACCGATTTTCATGAAACATGGCTAAGAACACTCCCGACTAACTCAGCTTTCAGAAAAAAAAACTAAATCAAAATCGGTTCATCCGTTCGGGAGCTACGATGCCACAGACAGACACACGCACAGACAGACAAACAGACAGACAGACGGACAGACAGACAGACAGACAGACACGTCAAACTTATAACACCCCTTCGTTTTTGCGTCGGGGGTTAAAAAAAAAACAAACGTGCCAAGTCAAATATCCTCTGAGAAATCGGTGTGACTCTGTATTCGTATATAATACACCTCAGCCCTGCAGAACGTCCCGTAACTACGTTTGCTTCGGCTCGCCACTGATTGCCCATTAGTCTGCCTAGAATGACAAATCAGAGTGGCTTTTTGCTTCTTAAAGTGATAGAAGTCACCACGCGATCTTTTACATTTTAGAAATGACTAGAAGTTTGTATTAAGACAACAATAGTACATTACATCAGAGGCCGGGAAAATGAGGATTTCCGGCCAAGTGGGTATATACGGCCGAGCGAGCGTGCGAGCGAGGCCGGATAGGGATACGAGGCCGGGAATCCGTTTTCACGACGAGGCATGTTTAGTGCTTTTCTCAAACATACAATGAAATAAAATAAAAATGCTCTAAAGGTCAATATTTTATAAAAAAAGTTACTTTGCAGACCTAGGCCTAAAAAATAATATGAAATCCCTTTACAGTCCTCTCGAGTTGTTGCGCCCAAAAAGCGATACTTCCCAGCCCATTTTAAGGAACGTAAAGACAATATTTCATTGCATGTTTGAGAAAAGTATTTTGTGGAAAAAGAGAAATATTTTATGGCATTCATTTCTTTCGAAATATATTTTCCATTCACTGAACAGATCGTTTGTAAAATATTGCTATATTCCTTTTAAGGAATATACGAGGAAGGTTTACGAAGTTAAATATATCTTTTTATTGTTAGACTTCTCTATTCTCAGCTTAGCGTTAGTACCTACCTATATCCTCGACCCTTTTAGGTACTTAGTCGGAGCTCTTACAGGCCATTAAGTTGTTTGGAATACTAAATCAAGTTCAATTTTGTTTCAAAGTGTTTAATAAACCGATACTAAAGCCGAGATTTTAATGTATGATATTACTATTGTATTTTTAACAGACTTCAAAAAAAAAGGAGGCCAGCCTGCGTAAGATTGGGTGGCAAACAGGCAATAGCAAGGCGAGGAATAAGGCTAGTACCGATTACAAAAATAATTGATTAGTTTATAATTTGGATGTTTAGATTATTACCATCCGATTAGAAATCTGATTTCAAATGTCTACTTAGATAGGAAATCTAATCATCATATTATTTAAATCTAAAATTATTTTTTGCTCTTTAGTTCCTCCGTGTTTTCTAACGCGCTTATTTTAATATTTTTAACCGACTTTAATAGCCTAACCATAAAATTTAAATTTTGTAAAAGCCCCCGACACATACATACATACAATCACGCCTGTATCCCATGAAGGGGTGATCCCAGTATCCCAGAGCACATGAAACTACTCAAGATTCAGTGCCATCTCTTGGCAAATAAGGGGTCGATAGAAAACGAAACTGTGACATTGCAGTGACAGGTTGCCAGCCTCTCGCCTACGCCACAATTTAACCCATATCCCACAGTCGCCTTCTATGACACCCACGGGAAGAAAGGGGGTGGTGAAATTCTTAACCCGGGACATAATGGACCGATTTCCAACAAACGTGGCTAAGAACACTCCGGACTAATTCAGCTTTCAAACAAAAAAAAATTAAATATAATCGGTTCATCCGTTCGGGAGCTACAATTCCCTTAGACAGACACACGCCATGTACCATGTTTCAAGCAAAATATTAATGTATTGATCGCTTAGGAAACCACAGGCCTGGTTTGACACTAATGCAATCCAATTTAAGTTAATTATATTTATATTAAGGATATTTGACCTCGGCCATCAACAAATAACAATGTTTGCCCGGGGGCCCGGTTGCCGTTGATTTTCTATATTGGCTTGCGAGAAATACCGAAGTGAATTCCCCTTTAGTATTTCTAATATTAGTGTAAGTTACTGAGTGGTTTAATTTATGGCAGGGATGAAAGTTTGTCGAGTATAAGGCTTGACTAATTTCTTGTGTTCCGTGGTTTTCCTTGTTTCTAATAACTTGAATATTGACTAGTTATTCCTGACTTTGCTTACGAATAAAGAACATAATATTGCGCAGTTAATGTTTTGAGTTTATAGTCAACCCCAAAAATGTTTTATTATCTACACGGGTACCTATATACTAGTAGTAGTATTCCACCCATAAGTTGCGTTAGTAACTTATTATTAATCTGTGCCATAAGCTTAACAGCGACGTATGTAGACGTTTCTGCTTGCTGAACATTAATTTAGACTCGTGTGTCCTATGTTTGATTTGATAAAGTAAATAACGTTTGATCACCCACATCACAACTACATACAAGTACATTAATAATTATGTTGACAACATCCCGACCTACTGATTAAACGAACAGCATTGTTACAACGTTTATAATCAAAAATACCCTTATATTTTATAAGTGTTGATACCCACCATAAATGAATAAATAAAAATACATTCTATGTGAAATTTCTTTCAAGGAAAATATATGTTTACCTCTAATGCATTGGAATTTATCGATACAGCTTCTTTTTATAATATACCAAAGGGACAAACGATCAGCTCGATTGCCTGACAATTTGCGAGTTTTTTTATTAATATTTAATTTATTACCAAAGAATAGGATAATAAAAAATACCCACGTTTAAATAAAGCAATGGCGAAGCGAATCGTCGAGAAATTATGCGTTTACAAATCATATTCAGATTGACAATATGTAAGTATAAGCATTTATCATACGCTTCTGTCGTAAATAAGGTAAAGGGCAACCGTTTCTCAAAAGGAATCAAAGAAAATAAAGAAAATGTGCAGACAATATAACGAATTGGATTCCCCGGAGCGTAGGTAATGGCACGATTGTGAGGGACCAAATCTAGTTACTGAACGGTTGGTGTTGTACGTGCGACGCGCAGGATTTTTTCTGCGACTAGCGACTACCTAAATATAGTCGGAACTATGACACGACGATACAATTATCATAAGATTACTTCAAGTCTAACAAATAACGATAATGCTACAAACTCCAAAAGTGGGCAAAGGGGTAATCAAATCTAGATTAAAAAGTTTTTTCCTCAGTGTTAAGTCATAGTCTGTAAGTTAGATAGATGAATCCTGCAATAAGTACGTTTTGAGCATGCTTAAATGTTTGTTTAAATGAAGTAAAACTATTAACAAGTTGTTAGAATTAAGTAAATAGGTTAAGTTATAAGCATAATAATTTTTAAGAAAAAAAAAACCGTCGCCTTTCGGGTTCTGGTGAAAGCTACTTGCGAATGTTGGATTATGTAGAAATGTGTACCTAAGTATTTTTTAAAACTGCTTTTAATGCTTTAATTATTAGATGGAAACACAAATGAATATACGTATAACGTTAAGGTTTGAGGAGTTTCCTCAATTCCTCATGAATCCGATTATATTATAAGAAATCGAAGCTTGACAAACTTTGACTTCAAAACATATGCTTAACAAACATAACTAAATAAATGACACTGTTCTGAACTTAAATGCATGCTTTTCTTACAAAAATACCAAAGTCACTATGAGTGTGCCGTTCAGGTTTGAGGAGTTTGGTTCTGGCCATCATCAGCAGTTCCACTGCACCAAATGTCACTGTTCTGGACGAAAGTGCATGCTGTTCTTATAAAAATACCAAAGTCACTATAAGTATGCCGTTCAGATTTGAGGAGTTCGGTTCTGACCATCATCAGAAATTCCACTGCACCAAATGTCACTGTTCTGGATGAAAGTGCATGCTGTTCTTATAAAAATGGCAAAGTCACTATAAGCGTGCCGTTCAGATTTGAGGAGTTTGGTTCTGGCCATCATCAGCAGTTCCACTGCACCAAATGTCACTGTTCTGAACGAAAGTGCACGATGTTCTTATAAAAATACCAAAGTCACTATAAGCGTGCCGTTCAGATTTGAGGAGTTCGGTTCTGACCATCATCAGAAATTCCACTGCACCAAATGTCACTGTTCTGGACGAAAGTGCATGCTGTTCTTATAAAAATGGCAAAGTCACTATAAGCGTGCCGTTCAGATTTGAAGAGTTTGGTTCTGGCCATCATCAGCAGTTCCACTGCACCAAATGTCACTGTTCTGGACGAAAGTGCATGCTATTCTTATAAAAATACCAAAGTCACTATAAGCGTGCCGTTCAGATTTGAGGAGTTCGGTTCTGACCATCATCAGAAATTCCACTGCACCAAATGTCACTGTTCTGTACGAAAGTGCATGCTGTTCGTATAAAAATACCCAAGTCACTATAAGCGTGCCGTTCAGATTTGAAGAGTTCCGTTCTGGCCATCATCAGCAGTTCCACTGCACCAAATGTCACTGTTCCGTACCTAAATGCATGCTGTTCCTTTATTAACACAAAAATCACCATATGTATGCCTTTCAGATTTGAGGAGTTCCCTCGATTTCTCCAGGATCCCATCATCAGAACTGGGTTCTGAGAAAAATGGGACCAATCTGTATGTATATACATTCAATCAAAAAAAAATTTTCAAAATCGGTCCAGGAACGACGGAGATATCGAGGAACAAACATAAAAAATAAAAAAAAAACATACAGACGACTTGATAACCGTCCTTCTTGAGATATGAGGCGACGGTTAAAAATGAGCGCTAACTCGCCATCAAACGTCATAGTTTGGCGAGATATATAAAATTTGTAAAAGTGTGCATGTTGTTGTGAATAATAAATTAAAAAAAAAAATAACTCAGGGTTAGGGGTCTGTCATCTAAATTTAATATCGTTGTTCGTTTGAGCAAAAAGTCCCGGCAAATGACCGGCAGCATTGCCAGAACCGAATAAAACAAATAGGCGCCTTGTCGTAAATTTGTTACCATACGTTCAGTTTTGGTATTTTTTTAACGAATGTACTTTATTCACTATAACACCATAATATTACGGTTTTGAATTTGTGTCTTCCGTGGTTAAATTATAATTTTCTTAATAATACATGAGATTGCAAAGCTCCACATTGTACAAACAGCATCAATAAGTAATACAATCAAACATATGCTTAAATTATTTAAGTAAAAGAAAAATTCTCACTTCCGATAGGACTCGAATCTGCTAAATTGGAACACCGATCCAAACTGAATTTTCTGATGTAATGACTCATAATTGTTAGTGGTTAAAAATATCGATTAAAACAAGAATACTTAAGTAATGATACCTTAATCTTTTGACGGTGGCGGTTGGTATCGTAATTAAGTAGATTAATATTTCCACTTTACTCATTTAGGTGACTGTTCTAATTGCGTCAAAATTAATCAGAAATTGTGAAGTTTGTCGTTGAGCGTAACTTAAAGCTAGCCATGGCGACGTACAATCGTCTAGTTCAATTAAGTCCGCCAACTCTGTTAATCGAATCTCGCAAGTTGTAAGAATTTGTTATCCGCGTATTCGGCAAGAGGACGTCGAATGGCGAAACATAATTCAATTTCTTCCAAATTTTCGCCGAGCTGAGATTACGAGTGCTTAAACAATTTGAATACGGTTATTACAGTTTGTATCGGTTTTAATTGAAACAAAATATTTAGTTGCGAGGGAATTGGGTTCTTTTGTTCGCATTGTCTAACGGCCGAGGATTGTTCTCGGAAAGAACCGGAGCTCATGTAATTTGAGAAAGCGGTTTAATTGCGCGAGATGCAAACTTCCCCAGGCTCTGGCTGAGCTAGAAATAGAGTATGATCTTTGCAATCATAAATACCACCACTTCCACCTTACTAATAATATGTGTTAAAGATCTAGTGCATGAAATTTTTAATTCGTATTTTGGGGAACGCATACCTACTCGAAAAAATATTTGAGATACAAGCATAACTCTGAAAAAAAGTACCTTCATCCTTTCCTTATACTCTCATCACAGCCTGTATCCTCTAGGATCATCTTTTATTATTTCATCTTGATACCACTAGGCTATTATTTTCTCTTATTTTTCTCAGTTTACTAGTCCGTTCTCGAAATAAACACCCTCTTTTATCCCCGAGATCCTGTGCAAACACACAACCTTTCCTTCACCTTCGCGTATTTACGAACTTTACGGAATTAAGGTAAATGACTTGACTGTCATTCGGTGAGGGGAAACATCTTGGGGATCCTGGACTAATCCCAATATGGCGTAATTTAAAATTTGTGCCTACGCCAATTCTTGGGATTAGTTATGAAGCGAACCCCAGGCTCCCAAACACCGTGGCGAATGCCATGATAATGCAAGGAAGATGATTATATGACCATTTCACAAATGTAAGGTAAAGGTAAAATTTACTCGAATATAGCCGTTTCCCAAACATACTAGACCAGCGGTTCTCAAACTTATTTTCCCATGGAACCCTTTTATTAAGCAAAATATCTGACGGAACCCTTAAATAAAAAAAATTTGTTGCAATCTTTATTTTAATAAGTATTCCTATTAGTAAAATCTAATCATTAGATTCTAATGTGAATGTGAGGTATTACCTGAAACTGTTTTTAAGGTTCCGTACCAAAAAGGTACAAAAGGAATTTGGTTTTATGGAAGAGAGTTGAAGTTGCATATTAGGTAGCCAAAATTCACACGGAGCCCCCTGAGAGGCTTTGCGGAGCCCTAGGGATCCGCGGAGCACACTTAGTGTATGGTTTACTAGACCAAACTAATTTCAGCAAGGCAAAATTTGTATTTACTGATAATATCTTGTGTTCTCATAATCTAGTACCTAATTATTGAAACTTTTTACCTACCGGCTGCACGTCAACGAACACGTGCCCAAAATGTTTATATTAATCGTTAATTTTAACTTTATCTAATCATTTTAGTATGTGTTATGCTACACGGTTAGTACGTTTTCACTTTTCATATTATCAGATCCGATAACGGATGTAGGAAGGATTTCAAATAATGAAAACGCACTTATATTGTATAATTACCTAGTTACCTAAATATCTAAGATATAAGCTTAATAACGACTAAGAATAAGATACCCCTTCCGTCCCCTTTCCGTGCTTTTAATTTTAATGAAAAATTATGAAATCACAATTGAGAGCAAAATTCAATTTTTTCCCGTGTCAGGGGAAATAAATTGGGTTTTAAATATTATGAATTAAATCCAGCTAATTCTTATGGAAGGATAATTTTATAAGATGTGATGTGTATTTTCGGACCTTTATTACTAACATGATAACTTATCTACGTACTGCCCATCATAAAATTGAAATATTAAGTCATCCAACCTAAAATGTCAATTTGAGTCAGTCAGTAGTCGACTTGGTATGCATTCACACATTTGTGCCGACAAATATCGACACAAATCTGAATGTTTAACAAGTTAATTCGTCCCTATAAGTATGTATAAAACAAAAATGCTTAATTATTATTACTTAATAGTAATAGACTAGAAGCTCTTCTTCTCATTTCCGAAACTCATCCATCGTACCATACGGGAGGGTAGATATACTTATACATTCTTTGAAAGTTAAGCAAAAGCTTGTAAGGGAATTACTTGTTAGCTGATATTTAAAGATCGCACAACCTTTAACCTGCTCATCTTAACGCATATTAGACGTTGAAACTTTTTAATTTTCCGAAGAATGCCGAAAGTTTAGATTGTTTTCCTTGATCAAAGTGTTTCGGTGAACCTTGCGAAGGAGGCAGGGGGATGGGCGGGGCTAGCCGGGGCCAGCAACAGGTCCAGCGAGATCGATATCTGCGGGATGCTGGCGCATGCGCGCCACGCACTGCATACACCATGCGCTCTCTGGTGATACTCTGGCTGTCATTACTTACTCCAGGTATGTCAAAACAAATATTCTACACGATATCCTATCCAAATTACCCGATTATCCCCTCGTAACCAGCAAGAAACTTTAATTAATATGTACGGTGTAGCGTTCACCATCATCACGGATAAATACAACCTTAAAACCGAACTGTCAAAAATCAAAATGACTTGTCTATGGGTGCTTTGTTGATTTTCAGTAAAATTCCTAAAGTAATCAAAATTGCTGCTTTATTAACGTCGTTAGCACATGAATACTAATTTTCCTAAAAATATGAATCATATATGCATCCGTAGTTCCGCATGTTTCGAAGCAGAAATACAAAATTAACAATAAATACTCACAGAGTACCTGCTATTGGCGTGATAATTTCTAATCAAACTAATGTAAATTAAATATGTATCACTGCACTGTCTTGTAGCTGTGAGACAATACATTACACACTTGAAATTAATTAAAATAATGCTCAATATTGCACTATAAATAATCTCTTTCGGAAATGGAAAAGGTTTTTATTAACAGCTTGTTTTACACCGTGGATGATAATTATTTGATATTTTAAGTTTAGGCTAATTGTATTATTATGTTTACTTCTTATGTTTTTATTACCTTAATATTAGTTTCAAGGTATGTAATTATTTCAAATACAATCCTGTATTGTATTTTGAATAAATGTATGACTATGACCACATTCTTATTTTTCAGTAGTTCCCTTCCCAATGTCAAAATTTGGTTTGTTAATTAACCTACAGTGACTAGTCAAGTTAATAACTATATAATTGACTAGTAAATAAGGCAATCACATGTAGCTAACAGGTATTTGTTTTCTCGAGTAGGTATGTCTCATAGCATATCATCAAATGGCTATATACGAGAAAACCATCATCATCAAATCTATTTGGTTCTTTCACGATTGAAGTCATAAGAAAACTGAAACGATGAATGCCTTTTCCAGAAAGCGAATGCGATCTCCTCCGCGACAGTGTCCACGTGACCTCAGCGGCCGCGAGGCCCAACAACGACCTCTGGTGCTACAAGTGCCTGGCCGAGGTCCCCGAGGACAAGTGCGCAGACTTGCGGCACAACAACTCGGCGCTCATCAGCAAGTGCCACAACGACCGGTCTATGTGCATGGTAAATATTTTTGAACGATTTTCCTTTCATGTGTAATGAGGTGACTGGAAAAGCGAATATACAACTTAACTGACAGTTAGGTCTATTTGATATCGCCCGCCATAACACTTGGTTGTTATTGACGTCGCAGGCACATCATACGCCAACTCTTTTAAAGGGTTAAGGACGAGAAAGATGAAGGGAGATGGGTCAGGACAAGTCTGCCGAATGCTTTCGATCGGCGGGCCAAATTGGCTACCGAATGAACACCGCAGCTTGGCGTAGATTGGGCAACAAAGAAGTGGTGGGACGACATCGTCTCAATTTGCATAGACTGGTGGAGCAATGGAACCACTATGAGTAGCGAAAGAGAGTAGGCCTATGACTATAATTTACGCAAACACAAACCAGGCTTCTGATTTCTGATTATGGCGAGAACCAGGTATCCTTGTTTTTGGTAAGATGTTTTTTGATTTCCTATCTGATCTCAACCTTCCTATTATGTTAATTGGCCAAAACTTACCCGAGAACTAACACCAACTTGCTCCACTCCGGTGCAGTTCTATCCGTTGGTACCTCCACCTCTGCGCAATATGTATACTGTAATCACTTGCTTACGTCGATTTCCTGATAGGGAAAAAAACGTGTAAAACTTGGGAACACACATTATCTGTGCTTGGGAAGCTTATTGCGAATTTTCAAGTTTAAATCAAGTAATGGAACTTTATAAGAACTTCTTCAGGTGCTTTCTGGATTTATTAGCAATTTACTTACTAGGAACAATGAATCAAGCAACAAGTTCTAGTATGTCATCTGTGTACAAAAATCATCAGGTACTTTCCGCAAAATGATAATATATACTGAGACAATCCTTCACTTTGCTAGTTGCCACCGAGTCATTTGGCGAGAGAAACGGTCAAAGCGACGTCATGAAGCACAAATACTCAACTATTCCCAAACAGCTAGCACGTGTACACGCGATTCCATTCAGTTCTTCGTAAACACTATTAAGTTTACCCATTCACAGTTCGTCGTAGTGCCTAGGTATAAGGTACCTCATTCGTCACAAGTATGTGTAGTGTACCTACGCTAACCGACTTCTCCGAATCTCAATCTTGGCAGAATGATAGTGAAAAAGACGTTACGTAGTCCATAAAAATAAATTAAGGTACAGCGGGGCAAATCTCGACGTTGGCAAATGTACCTGGTCCATTATTTCCATGTTTTACAATGTTTGCATTATTAAATAGAGTGTCCACCGGTATAATATGGTAGGCGTGTTCAGTGGATACATGTAGAACTCAACATCATAGTGTGATAATGGAAAAAATGGATTAGTTACAATTGTTCCCCAGTCGAGATTTGTCCCGCTGTACCTTCCTATTTCACTCGGGGTCGTGTAGATCCATGACCGATGCCGCGAAAATTGAGATTATGAAGTTTAAATGTTTTACCCTTCGAGTAATAAGCTTACAGTTAGAATAGAAGCTGTGATGATGGTTGTATTCTATGAATTAGTTTCAAATTTTCCCGGCAGGTCAAGCGCTTCTCCTACACAACATCTAATGAGAACTCCACGACAGACCTCAAGATGTGGGCGCTGGAGCGCAATTGCACCAAACACTGCGAACCCGGTTGCATCATCATCGGAGAACGAACAAAACTATATGCTTGCACCTCATGCTGCACGACTTCTCTATGCAACTACGGGTCTGGAGCCAGCAGAGGAACTCTTCAACTGAAGCTATTGTCCGCTACTCTACTCGTCGTCGCGACGATCACTAGACTAACATTATGATCACTCTATATCTAAACAATTGTTGATATCACCTGGCTAGCCAACCGAGTCAGTAGGGAATTATGGGATCAAAAATGAAGCTGTTAGGTACTTGTTTATTATAGTGAAGCATCGTACTTATAAATACCTAAAACAATACAAATGTATGACTTACATACATGTCAGCTTGCTGCGTCAGAATTGGAGACTAAAACACTTCCAATCTCTTGGCTGGTCGGTCAGCCTGATGACACTATTAAGGACAGTAAGGTTCATAGGTACTCTATCACACTTCAAACTCCCGCAGTTTATCGCAACATTCGCAACTCTTTATTTTTACAAGACTTCATCAGAAGATGAGAGAACGTTTCATTGACTAATGTATAATTAAATAAATCCACCATTCATTTATAAGAAAACCAAACGAAACGTGGCTGGAAGGTACTTTCAGTAGGGACCATTATGCGATGATAAAGTTTACCACAACACAACACATCATCAACTTCATCGTCATCGTGGGACGATGGGAGTTATCTTAAATCTCAAGATTCATAAGTACCTAATACCTATAAGACATAATTTTACTTCCTATTGTGCAATAAAATATTATCCTTCATGTTATCAAGCTCCTATTGACGTGACGCTTGACATTGACAGCAAGTAGGTATCATGGACCACATAGAGATAGGTCTGTCAAGTCCGTGTGAAGAAATATTGTCTGTCAAACTAGTTTTTCATTAAAAAACACTAGGTATTATACCTATTATTTCTTAATTGAATTTTTGCTGCTCAGCTCTAGGTTACTGGCCCGATCGGCAAGCCAGAAGAATTTTAGTTAAGTTTATTGATCTTGAAAATCACAACGTTAATTCGCTTGTACATAGTGCTACGAATTTAAAAGGAACCAATATTATTAGGAATATATAGTTAACCTAATCAATATCTAATGTATGCCAACTTTTCATGTACTATCAGCTGCAAAAGTGCATGGAGAAATTATGAATGAATTCATTGATAAATTCGCCATCCAATTTTGCTGCTGATAGTACCTACTTATATATTAAAGAGTTAATTTAGGATACCATCTTGATTGTTACTTACAGATTCGGTAACATTATACTTATTATCATTATCAACCGAACTGTTACAAACACAAATGACAGCTGAGCTATTAATTATATGCTCAATCAATTTTTAACAATCTGAAACGTCCCCTAACAATAGGTACACCTACTTCAAGTTTTTTTTTTTTATTAAAGAAAAAATGAAAAAAAATACTCTTCCGACGGGACTCCAACCAGACTCAACTATTGCCTAGTGCGAACCAGCGGGGTTGATGCGGGTTCGAGTCCCGCCGGAAATGTACTTTTTCCATTTTTCCTTTAATTAATATAAAAACTTGAGCTATGCTCTTCGCGTAAGAAAGAGATAAGTTATGAAAACAGATGTCACAGCTGGTTCACGATTCCGTTTATTTAAAAAAAAACCGAGGTCAATTTATACTAGTTTGCCCCAGTCGTACCTGTACCTATCCCCGGCATCAGGGCCGTAGCTAGAGGGGGTTGTGGGGCAATGCTCTATCTTAAACCCCTTAAAAATGTAGCACTATATTGGACGGTATTACCTACACTCCAGCTGATAATAACCTACCTTAAATTTAATTCTGGCTACGGCCCTGCCCGCATATTCCGCGATCAGTGACGATCGATTGATTACTGAACAGAATTATAAGAATTATACTTATACATAGAAGAAACCTTTTTTGTGTCGACTTTTACACAGAAAATAACAACACACTAGCACGCGAGGCAACATCAAACACTGCCAAGGGCGGCGGAAGTCAAATCTAATTCACCATATCAGTCAATAATTGAATTTAATTACCTATATTTAAATTCAATTATTGACTGTGCATTAAATTTGCCTAATTACTCGGCATGTCAATATTTGTTATCTGAAACGAGAATATTTTAATGTAGAGTCGTTTTCGTTTATTGAAATGCAAAGACTCCTCTATTCCATAAGTTAATTAGTTCATCCTAACTTGAGTAGTAGGTACTAATAGCTAATAATTAGAATTACGTAGGTAGAATCGTCCCACGATAAGTTTGCAATGATTTTCACACCCTCGCCAGTGCAGATGTTATTTTAAACGTCAAACTTTGATGAAATTATGACGTTTACTTAACCCTTGCAGAGGCGGGGCTATTAAAATCTATGCAGACTTATCGTGGGACGATTCTATGTAACAGTTGCTCTTGGTCACTTGGTTTTCGCCAGTTTTACCTATGTAGCAATAAATCAACTATTTAATAAGTAGTTAGAAGAAATTAAATTACTATCGAGACTTTGTGTAATTATTTCCTCGGCATACCTCGTTACCTACATCCCTGATATAAGAGAACCTTATTCAGAAATGTTAATAGCATAGCAATTTCATTTTTATAGGCGGTCAAGCAAGACACTAGAAAAAGGCGCATATAAATCAAATTTTCTATGAGCTAATAAGCATTCGTTTTTAGGGCCGGTTGCATCAAACCGTCTGTCACCGTTAAGACGATACGATACAGGTCATAGAGCAATGCTTCAATACAGTATAATTATTATTATTTTATCTGTGTCGGACCGTTTTGATTCTTTTGATTTTAAAAGACCTAGAGCCAATCACAAATTTCTAAAAAACCGGGAGCGTGTCAATACCGGCTTCCAATACCGGGATACCGGTATCTCCGGATCCCGGGATTTTTTGGGCACATTTCAATACCGGTATTTAATTTAGTAATACCGGGATGGTATTTTTAGAAACTAACAAATTTTGCCAAATGAACGTAAATTACTCATCAAAAACGTAAAATTTCTGCATCATGATGTCGCTACACGCGTAAATCTTGCTTCTTGCTCTCGTTTCTCGATTTAGCACATTCTCTGTTTGGTGTTTTTACAATATTTGTATGAAAATGATAGTTTTTCGATGATTACCTACATGAAGATACGTGTCAAAAGCATTCATTGAGGAGGGCCTGTCGCGAACCTTTTTTGACACATTTGTCGCACTTGTGAATTCGCACGTAAGTGTGACAGAGAAGCAACACGTCAAACGTAGTTGCAACAGGTCACAGACCCTCTGTAAACAAATCGCCCTGATGCATCTATACCATAGATATAACTTTTCAAAAAATTGGTTAATGCATACGAACTAACGTATAACGATTAACGTCGCTACTCTATGGTTTACTTTACATGTGCGTTAATGTGTTGAACTCTAGCGCAAAACTTTGCCGTAACATTGCCTATAAGTAAATTGGGAAATTTGAACTATCAAAATCAAGAAAATTACTTTTCTAATCCGTAGATTAAGTGTTCCTATTCCGCGAAGTAATCTTTTTGATTTTGATTATTTCTTAATGTGATTTATAATAAAATTATGTATGTGGGACAATTTAGCTTTTTTGGGATTTACTTTATTAGTGCTTTAGCGCCTCTAGCGCCACTAAAAACAAAAATACCACTAAATTGTACCACAGATATTGATTAAAAATATAACAATGTGTTTCCAAAAAGAAATCATCTCATGTTCTAGTTTCAAAAGTCAATGATGTGTCTTGTTATTTAATAAAGTGATATTATAGTCAAATCTACAGTACAATTACACCATTAACACACTATAAAATGTAAAAGATTACCTACTGAACTACAAGGTTCTATTCCGCACGAGCCTAAAGAGATCGATTTGGCAGAAAACATGGTTTGCTAATTTGCTATGGCTGGCCGCGTCTTCTTGCGAAATGTCCGATATGGTGGCGATATCAAACTTACAGAATCGGTTCACTATTGTCTTGCAGAAACTTTTTTCGCATATGTTTGATTCGTATAAAAGTTCTTGGCATAAGTCGCGATTGGCAGAAACATCTTACGCAGAATATGTTTTGGCATAAATCATTTCGCAGATTTTTGTAATACCCGAATTGTCTGTTGTCATAATGTTGATGTGCATAATAGTCTTCTAGTCGAACAATACTGTAGCAGATAATATTTGTGTATTTCGGCTGTGTTTCGGCTGCATAATGTTGCAGTTTGCTTTTTGATAAGTAGCGAGTTGGATGTGTTGGGGTGTGGATGCAAGATACCTAACACTCCTCCTCATTTCGCTCGTCGTCACACGGGTCACACCTAACGGTGACTCTGGGGCGGGTTACCTTCATCTGGCAGAATAATTTTAGTCCAAAACATACTTCGCATAACATGTTTCGCAGAAACACTTTCGGTCGAATGGTAATTTCGCAGAAAACTTAGTTGGCATTATTACTACCACGCATAAGATACATTTGGCAGAATATTGTTTTACAGAACATTACTTTGGTCGACTTTGGTTTAGCATAATTGTATGTACCATAATAATCTTATAGCATAATATTACATTAGCAGAATTATTACTCGCTATCAGAAAAGAAAAAGTGCCCCAGAGTCACCGTTAGGTACGACGACGAGCGAAGCGAGGAGGAGTGTTAGGTATCTTGCATCCCCAACACATCCAACTCGCTATCAAATAGCAAATTACAACTTTATGCCGCCTAAATATTATGCACAAATATTATCTGCAAATGTATTGTTCGACTAGAAGACTATTATGCTCATCAACATTATGACAACAGACGATTCGGTATTACAAAAATCTGCGAAATGATTTGTGCCAAAGCATATTCTGCGTAAGGTGTTTCTGCCAAACTTGACTTCTGCCAAGAATTATTATACGAATCAAATATATGCGTAAAAAGTTTCTGCCAGATAATAGTGAACCCTCTGGGGCAGTACTTCCTTTTTGATAGCGTGTAAAATTCTGATCATGTCATAGTATGCTACACGATTATATATGCTATACGATATCGAGTAACGTTCTGTAAAACAATATTCTGTCAAATGTATCTTATGCGTGGGTGGTTGTAATAATGCCAACCAAGTTTTCTGCAAAATGACCATTCGACCGATAGTGATTCTGGCGCTCTTTCCCGCTTGCTTTTACACCGCGTCCTAAGTCCCACTCATAACAAAAATAACTAGCACGGGGCGTAGCCCTTTGAACTATGTATACTTACAATAGAAGTTGAACCGACTTGGCCACATAAGTTTGCGAACCGTTTTGGGTTGAAATCGAAACATATGAAGTTCGAAATGAGTCATCACTGAGTCGGATTGGCAAGATTTCGCTGTAGTATAACACTCATGAAAAGTAACAAACAAGATTTCGAATAAAATTTGTTATTTGAAGCAAATTACTTGTTTTTTACATTTTCGCGATTTCAATACCGGGATCCCGGGATCCCGGTATTGAAATCGCCAATACCGGAATGAATACCGGTATTGGATAAGGTCCGGTATTTGGAAGCCCTAGTCGGGCCACGCTCAGTGTAGGGTTCCGTAGTTTTCCGTATTTTTCTCAAAAACTACTGAACCTATCAAGTTCAAAACAATTTTCCTAGAAAGTATTTATAAAGTTCTACTTTTGTGATTTTTTTCATATTTTTTAAACATATGGTTCAAAAGTTAGAGGGGGGGGGACGCACTTTTTTTTCCTTTAGGAGCGATTATTTCCAAAAATATTAATATTATCAAAAAACGATCTTAGTAAACCCTTATTCATTTTTTAATACCTATCCAACGATATATCACACGTTGGGGTTGGAATGAAAAAAAATATCAGCCCCCACTTTACATGTAGGGGGGGTGCCCTAATGAAACATTTTTTTCCACTTTTTATTTTTGCACTTTGTTGGCGTAATTGATATACATATTGGTATCAAATTTCAGCTTTCTAGTGCTAACGGTTACTGAGATTATCCGCGGACGGACGGACGGACGGACGGACGGACGGACGGACGGACGGACGGACGGACAGACAGACATGGCGAAACTATAAGGGTTCCTAGTTGACTACGGAACCCTAAAAAAACGGCCTTTTTCAATACGGCTCAAAAAAGGTGTGATACTCAAGATCGGTTACAATTAGCCAAAAAATCTAAACAGACAGACACAGATTATTTCAGTGTTTCATTTAAATAAGTTTTGAAGGAGGAAACAGTCGAGAGCGGAACCTCGAAATAAAAGATTTATATATATATAGAATATAAAATGGTGGGTTAACCCTCCATTTTTGTTGGTGCAAGTGGCCCTAATACAGTTAAAGGGGCGGTGAGATTAAGTTATTTGGGTGATTCTCTGTAAGGATGTTCAACAAACAGTCCCCTGGCAATGATTTTATTTATAAAATCAGAAATAGTTTGTATAATTTAATTAAGGCAAATGGGTTTTATTAAATTATACTAACTATTTAGGATTTCATTAATAAATATTTCAAAAAATCATTGCCAGGGGACTGTTTGTTGAACATCCTTACAGAGAATCACCCATTTAATACCTAACATATTAATTTATGTTATGAATCACTCAATACTGTTTACCTACATAAATAGTCCTCCTCACCGATTTCGGCGATGGCGACCTCAGCAACTATGGATTACGCCTGTTATGGGCTCTAATATGGCTGGCCAGGCCGAACTTCGTCTTAAAGACTCTTTGGCACCTACATACCTATCGTATCGGCTACCTAGTACCTACTATCACTATGAAAACTAAAATCAGGTGCCTATATTAAAACGTCGGGCAATGTTGATCACACGCAAGTGAAGGTATTCGACTAACAGCAAGTATAAATATAATGTAGCTATATGATACAGCTTTGACCTTGATATAGCGTCTACTATCATCGGTTATTACCTAATCGTTTTTTTTTTACTGAGATACCTACACACATTCCGGTTTGATACGACTCGAAACGTGAGGAAAAATAAGTGAAGGAAGTGTCAAATGGCATGATAGCTATTTTCAGTACTGGAGTATTCAGCTGAAAATAGGATGTTGACCCGCCGATGATGTTGGCAGGTCGAATTGGCTTCCAGTTCTATTATAGGCTTCATTCCGATGCATTTATACCTACCTACTGATGGCCACGCGGTTGCTGTCACACAGTCATGCAGTCGTAGGTGTAGGTGTAGCGCCACGCCCTTGCAGTGGAATATTTTACAGGCAGAGGCGAGATAAGAATTGTTTACATGCTGTAACGTTCAATGTTGTCGTGTGACGCAATGCGATGATCGAACGACACCTATCTCAAGTTCATCGTTAACAGTAACATTCAGAATTGGATTTTTTCAAAAAGGAAGTTAGCAATAAACGTGACGCATTTGGATGAAACATGTTAATCAGTATAACTGAGCCTAAAACAAAGACCCTAGTCTTGACAAAGCAAAGGGAGCTCACGTTGAAAGGATATAAAAGGTATCATATTTCGGCCTGTTGTTGGCAAACAATAAAGCAGCTTGTATATGCACGTTTTCAACAGACAACGCGGTCAGTTTACGCAATAGTTTTGTATGTGACTAACTGACTACTAGAACCACGTCCCAACTAACATGCGAGCGTTTTTTCACAAGTACATATTACACTCATCTTTAAAATTTCGACTTTTCGGGCTTACTCTGAACCATTTGTACTTCCAGGCATTACATGAAAAATATTTTTTAAATGCGTTCATACAAGTATAAAGACTTCTTACAAAAAAGTGACAAGATGAACAATATTTTGGGAAACATTTCATGTATGTATAAGTAAAGTCAATAATTATATGCCTACACATTTATTTTTGGATGCTCATGTACAAGCAGCATATGCAAAAATGTGTGTTTTCAAAGAAAACAAGTTTTATTGTATAAGTTAATTTATTATGAATAGACAATGCACAGAAATAAAGTCGTTGCGACCTAAACACAGCTATAAATTCTTAACGTAATTGGAATGACCCATTAGTTAACTTTATTTCATATTTCTCTTTATGACTGGGAAGGTTTTACATTTGGGAGGACATTATGTTAAAACTTAAGATATCATATTAAATTTTAATACATAATCGTCTGTGGAGTTGAGTTAGGACAGTTGTCCACAGTCGGAGATGGTGACCTTCTTGGAGGGCTTTCCAGACTGGGAGCCCAAGGCTTCAACTTGCTTGACAATGTCCATACCCTCAACCACGTTTCCGAAGACGACGTGTCTGCCGTCCAACCAGGAAGTCTTCACGGTGGTGATGAAAAATTGGGATCCATTAGTGTTGGGGCCAGCATTGGCCATGGACATGACACCAGGTCCGGTGTGCTTCAGGACGAAGTTTTCATCAGCGAATTTCTCACCGTAGATGGATTTTCCGCCAGTGCCATTGTGGTTAGTAAAATCGCCACCTTGCAACATGAAGTTGGGGATGACGCGGTGGAAAGTGGAGCCCTTGTAACCGAAGCCCTTCTCGCCGGTGCAAAGGGCGCGGAAGTTTTCACAAGTCTTAGGGGTAACATCTGTTCTCAACTGAAACAATAGAAACACCACGCATTTAGCTAAAAAAATACACGATTTAAAAACACATGTACTGATGAAGCCCAAATTTTCCTATCAAAAATGCCTCATCATTCTCAAAGTTACATATTCTGTAATAATGGACGATCTATCATCAAGTCTTAAAAGGAAATCTCGACTTAGTGGTACCTAACAAAAGCGGTATATATGACCTTCACACGATAGAGGTAATGGTCGACAAGGAATTAATTATGATGACTACATTCCTATAATGGGATGATAAGTAGGTAAATTGTAACTGATACTGTAATGTATGTTAAGACTGCATTAAAGTTTTAATTAATAGATTTGAGAAAGTAGGTAGAAATCTTAAATAAGACAAGTTTCATAAACTGATACTAAGCTGTAAGCTAAGCGGCTTCCAGAAAAAGCGTGGCCGGTCACGCCGGCCGGAAAGAAAAAAATACGAGTAACTTACTTCGATAACAATACGTCCCATTGAACTGCCGTCGGCAGCAACATCGAAGAAAACTCGCGGTAGAGACATTTTCTTGTAGTTTAACGAAAACTACCTTAATTTTTCTCTCTTGGTATAACCACAATGGCGCACGGTACGACTGCGTCCCTCGTCAATGCCGGGCGGAAAAGGAATGAAGCATAGACAAAGTAAAGTGTTCCGTTCAAAAAAACGCTCAACTTGTTCTGCGCATTAGGCTTATGCTACACTTTTTGAATTAACATAAAAAATGAATTTGTTTAGAATTGTAACTATTATGAATCGTTTTAAAATGTACTTTACTATGTTTTGAAAACATTTTATTACAAAAAATATAACTACAATGATTCAGACACCAAGTATATGAAAACATTTATCCTGCAAAACACATAACAACCTGTCAAAATAAATAAATCTATATGTGAAATGCAAAAAATAGGGTTTCTTAACTCAATTTTAATAGTAATATGTACAAAAAATGTAAACATTTCCGGGTTCAGCTATCCTATACTTCTCCTAAATCTTAAAAAAATACTACTCGTGGCGCGAAACGTGTTTGCAAATTGATATGCGTCAACCTGCCGCTGATCCTGTCACTGTCACTTGAGCAAGTAGTTGAAAATTCTAATTTTTGTTTATTTTTTGTATTTTTGCTTATTTAGAACTTCTGCAAGTTTATATTGCAAATAAATATAATAAATGGTTTTATATCCGTATTTAAGGTTCTAATCTTGCCACGTATTTAAACAAGTGAGTGTAATTTATCCCATATAAATCGTAAGCTTAAAAAGGTTATCTTCGCCCTTATCATAATTTGTATGAGATGAATCTCTTATCAGCCGTGGGCCTTAATTGGTCACGAGAATCATCGGTCTTATAGTGTCATGCCATAGTATTTGCACTTCATTTCAGATATTATTTTTTTCATAAAATGAGTTTGGAATCAGTTAAATATGAAAGGGGAAAGCTGGAAATTTTGGACCAACTGCTATTGCCTCTCCAGACCAGATATGTTAAAGTTCAAGGTGTGGAAGATGGATGGAGGGTGATTAATAAAATGCAGGTAATTTGGCTAAAATGTACATGGCTGAAATACTAATTATTATGTAATATATTAAAATAATAAAGCAACATTTAAAAAACAAGTGTTTGACCTGAATTAACAAATATAATGTCCTTAGTAGTCTACGCATATTGAAGTTATCTCATGGTATTTTTAGAATCATGTATAACAATCATTAGACTGAAATTAAATAGGCCACTGAAAGGAACATAAAAATAAAACAATTGTAAACATTTTCATTTACAGGTGCGTGGTGCACCAGCAATAGCAATTGTTGGTTGTCTATCGCTAGCAATAGAGTTATTAAAGGACAACAGTTTGGACAAAAAGATAATGCGACAAGAGGTAAGGCCTAAATTTTCTATGAAAATAATTGCTGGTAATTTTATAATCCTGAAGGTTCATGGGCAATAGATGGGTACTCTACCTACAGCTTTATCAAGTTCATGTTACATGCTAAGGATATACTCAACATTTTGTAGGAGGCAATTTTGACATTGTGCACTTGTGTGAGGTATGTATGTAGAATCATAGCTATTTATACTTAATATTGATGTACTATTTATATATCCCATCATTTACAGGACTCAACTTTCAGTTACATTTGACAAATTGGCATGTGTACCGATGCTCGTAATTAGTATTTGTAGTTGGCACCATTTCCACTTGCAGATTGAAGGTAAACTGAACTACCTGGTGTCCGCCCGACCAACAGCTGTTAATATTAAACTGGCAGCCGATGAACTTATAAATTTAGCTAATAGTCTGAGTGCCAATGAAGATGTTTCACCTGAGGAATTTAAAGAGAAGTTGGTATACAATGTATTTATAATAATTTTTAAGAAAAAAAAAAAAACCGCCTTCCTTTGGGGTTCTGGTGATAAATACTTTCAAATGTTGGATTATGTTATCAATTCGTCTGTATATTTTTAATGTTTGTTATTCGATATCTCCGTCATTTCTGAACCAATTTTGAAATCTGGATGATTCTGAAGTACTTACAGATGAGAATGATTATCAGAACGGAACTCTAACCAGGGGCGGCTCACTCTTCATCAGCAGTTCCACTGCACCAAATGTCACTGTTCTGGACGTAAGTGCATGCTGTTCTTATAAAAATACCAAAGTCACTATAAGTGTGCCGTTCAGATTTGAGGAGTTCCGTTCTGACCATCATCAGTAATTCCACTGCACCAAATATCACTGTTCTGGACGTAAGTGCATGCTGTTCTTATAAAAATACCAAAGTCACTATAAGTGTGCCGTTCAGATTTGAGGAGTTCCATTCTGACCATCATCAGGAGTTCCACTGCACCAAATGTCACTGTTCCGTACGTAAATGCATGCTGTTCCTTTAAAAACACAAAAATCACCATATGTTTGCCTTTCAGATTTGAGGAGTTCCCTCGATTTCTCCAGGATCCCATCATCAGAACTGGGTTCTGAGAAAAATGGGACCAATCTGTATGCATATACATTTAATAAAAAAAAAATTTTCAAAATCGGTCTAGTAACGAAGGAGATATCGAGGAACAAACATTAAAAAAAAAAAAAAAAAACATACAGACGACTTGATAACCCCTTCCTTTGAGATTTGGAAGGCGGTTAAAAACGACTGGCTTTCTACTCCTACTCAAAGTTGAACCACATTAAATCTTTATGCTTCCAATACTAATTTTGAATGTTAAAACATGTTTTCAAAAAAAATTATATGAACTTATTCTCTCAAAATTTACATACTACATTATGAATTATCCAATGTAAAGACTATATTAAATTTTTTCATCTTACACAAATTGTAATTGTTGCCTTTTAATGTTCAAAGATACATATAATTAGTAAACCTTAGTTTAATTAGTAAAAGTAATTACTCATATTGTAACTACAGCTTACAACTAACTCTTATTTTATCTTTACTTTCTTTACTATACAGGTTCATCACCAACATAGAAGGTATGCTCAGCAAAGACATAGCGGACAACAAAGCCATAGGCAAATATGGCTCAGAGGCTATTTTGAAGAATATTGAAGGCGAGGGTTCGGTGCGAGTGCTCACGCATTGCAATACGGGCTCCCTTGCGACGGCGGGGTATGGCACGGCGCTGGGCGTCATACGGTCGCTTCATGAGTCTAAAAGACTAGGTGAGATAATCCACAGCAACAGTACATAACAGAAAAAATCATACTTAAACATAACATTGACTACAGACGACACAGACAGACGCGAGAAAATTAATTGACTCAGAGTCATACTGACTAAGACATTACAAACAGAATAGTGCAAGCTTGGAACAAATTACCCTCTGAAGTTGTGAACTCTACCAGTGTTAATCAATTTAAAAATAGACTAGACAAACTATCTAAGTAGTGAAATCGTGCAAAGTGAACTATGATTTAGACGTACCAGCAGGGCCGGATTAAGGGTAGAGCGAGTGGAGCGGCCGCTCTAGGCGCCGAATGGTAAGGGGGCGCCAAAATTGCCATTGCGTGGGCGCATACATAGCCCAAAGTGGCGAGAGGAGCCGGAAATGAATTTTATTCAGATATTGAAAATCTAGATTTGTGATTCAGATTATCTGAAAAGTTGCACCGTTTCGTCGTTTGTTTCGTTTTTTTTTTCAACCCTTTATTTGCCAAGAGTGGCACTGAAGCTTTAGTAGTTTCATGTGCTCTGCCTACCCCTTTATGGGATACAGGCGTGATTGTATGTATGTTGTATGTATGCACCGTTGCACCACGATGCCACCATGTACAATATTCATAAGGTGGGAGCTGTTGCTACTGTTGCTAGGGCGCCGCGAAAGATGTTTCTATAGCTCTTGACGAACTACATTGTTGCGAGGCCGAACGACAATGTTACGTCGCTATCCAAACGCTCAGTGTTTATTCGCAATTCAAAGCGGAGTTGCTCTTAAAGCCAAAGGCGCAAAACGTCTCACAGAGGCGCAATTTTGTATGAGTCAAAGGAGTGTAAGCTTGATGATAAACGCACTTCTAATAATCCAAATACCCCAAAATATGCTAAAGGCCGAATAACATGAGAGCATAATTAACCTATTTAATTCCAAGCTCTTTTGCTCTTCTGCAGTTCTGCAATTAGAGTCGAACTTCTCGACTTCTCAATATCTGTCCAAGTTGGCTATTGCTGCATTTGCTTTTCTGTCCCATGCCTTGCCTTGGCCCTCAACTAAAGCTCAAATCCGACTGTTATCAGTTATTGGTTTCTTGGTCTGCCAGAGCTTGGTCTTTGGCCTCTTTTGTTTCATCACAGCCATTTGTTCTTGTCCTAGTGAACTCCTCAATGAACACGCTGCACAGGAAAACATTAAGCTCGCGTACGTTTGTCCTATGAAAGACAGGGGTTTTTATAGAATCAAGCCCCCCCCCCATAAATTATAGGAAAAAGTTTCGGGCTCGCTTCGCTCGCGCTTACAATTCCTATCGGTACACATACATGTGAAATATTTTAGTTACCTAGTCAAATGGTTGTGACGTTTCAGATGGTCACAGCGAATCTATGAGCATTTTGGCATCGAACCCCCAAAAAAGGTTAAAGAAGGGGGCGCCAAAACTATATCTCGCTCTACCCTGATCGAGTGCGCGGGCCGGCGCTGCGTACCAGCATCAGCTGCCTGTCTAAAACGAAATAATAATAATAAGAATTTACTGCTGCTATAATATCTTATCTTAAATCTGCGGGGGCCCTTACGGATACACTTCGACCCATCGGGATCTTTTGTGCAATTACCCCCTACGATCCTAAGATCCTTCAGCTTTTCAGGAGCTTCTCGACCATCTCCACGTATCGGATGATGAGGCTCATGGGTAGCTCTCTGAAGTCCTTCGGTGCCAGGTAGCCTGCTCCAAAGTTCTTCATTCTTTGTCTGGCGAGGGCGTGACATTCACACATTAAATTTCTGACGGTCTCTTCCTCTTCGCCACACATGCGACAATCAGTGTTGTCGGCGTGTCCCATCTTGGCCAAAATTCCTTTGACCCCGTAATGGCCTGTGAACACCCCCGTTATAATTTGGAGTTGTCTTTTGCCTAGCTTCCCTAGCTTTTTGCTCCATCCAGAGTCTACCCCCTGCATAAAGAGCTTTGAATGCTTCAGACCAACCAGGGCATCCCACTCTTTTTGGTGACTAGCCTTTGTTTGGTCTTTCATAGCTGTTCTAATGGTTCCTTGTGAAAGGCCCACATAAGGTTCCGGACCTATGAAGTTGTCTTCAGATCCGGCCTTGGCAAGTTCATCAGCGTTTTCATTGCCAATGAAGCCTTCATGCTATAATAACTACTTACCAGGGCGTGCCAGGGCACTGATACCAGGAGTAAAATCTACATATATGTCATGCTTGTCTACAAACTAGATCCAGGGTCACTTCTTGTAATGTTACAAAAAAATCTAAATTTTTTTTAGGTTTGTATTTGTGCATTAAGTAACTGCAGTAAGTTAATCAAACCACATCTAAATTTCAGAGCGAGTATACTGCACTGAGACCCGTCCGTACAACCAGGGCGCGCGGCTCACAGCCTACGAGCTAGTTCACGAGAAGATCCCGTCCACACTCATCGTGGATAGCATGGTGGCCGCGCTGATGCGCTCCAGGAAGATCAGTGCCGTCGTTGTTGGGGCCGACAGGGTGTGTAACGTAGCTTGACGCAGTTTTATGATCTAACATCGTTACACACTACCAATGCGGCCGGTCCATACAAAAAAGGAGAGTGGCACACAGCCTACGAGCTGGTTCACTAGAATATCCCGTCCACACTCGTTGTAGACAGCATGGTCGCCGCGCGGATCTATAAAGCGTCCCTGCAATTATCTTCAGAAAATCGCAATAAAGAATATAATGATAGCAAACTATCTAGAAGAGTAGCAAGGGTGTGTCTTCCATAGAAAGTTGATTATAAATAATTGTTCTAAAAGATTCCTTTTGTTAAATACATTTTTTTTTCTTTTTTCAGGTCGCCGCCAACGGGGACACCGTAAACAAAATCGGCACCTACCAAATAGCGATCCTAGCCAAGTATCACGACGTTCCGTTCTACGTAGCAGCGCCCTTCACCTCCGTAGACCTATCGCTAGCGTCCGGCGAGCGAATTAAAATCGAAGAGCGCCCGGACAGGGAAATGACACACATCGGAGAACATAGAATTGCTGCCCCAGGTATTATATTTAATGTTCTCTTTCTATTAGGCTTAGTGTACAGAGGAGAACTCAGATACTATTTAGTGATTCTGGTGAAGTATCACTACATTCCGTTCTACGAATCAGCGCCCTTCACCTGCGTAGACCTGTCGCTAGCGTGTAGCGAGCGAATCAAGATCGAAGAGCGCCTGGATAGGGAAATATTGGAGAACAGAGAATTGCTGCCCCAGTATTATAAAAAAAAAATCAAAATAATTTATTCAGCAAATAGGCCACAGGGGCACTTTTACACGTCACATGTACACATTTAGAAAATATTTAAAATTGAATTGAAATTACAATTGATACTATTATATACTAATTCTAAGTTTTAACTAAAGTTAACTCTATACAATTAATTAGAAATGTAGAAGGTCTCTAAATGTCGAATTACAACCAAGAACTACACTAAATATAAAAAGTACAAATACAAAAAAAAGTCTAAAATTACTTTAGAGGTGCAAATGACTTATGTCACAACTAAAGATAAAATGTATACTTAATCTAATTCTCCTTAGAGATGTATATGGTCTCCAAGAGTCAAAATCATATATTTAAAATATTCACTAAAAGAAAGGAAACAAACGAGAACCGAACAAAGTGTCCTAATTTAATAAAAATTAGAATTAAAGTTACTAAGTTATAATAGCCCCAGTAAGCTTAAACAGACCGGTCTTCACAGACGGCACCCGTTCACGAGTATGACGAGTATCGTATATTGAATATTTATTATTTCCTCACATAGCATTTTGTTATTGTGGCGAAACACCAAGACTACCAGTTCTAAGTAGCAAATGCTAAAGTAGGACATCCTTACGCAAATTAAGAAAGCCCTTAAAAACCACTTGACCTTTTGAGTAACTAAATAAAAAGCTATAATATGTCAAGTCGCACGGTTTCTGCCAGAAAAGACCATGCTTTTGACATATAAGATGACTCATTATTCTAATTTTATATTCCTATTAAAAGTATTACATCCTCCATATTTTTCTATTCACAGGAATCAATTGCTGGAACCCCTCCTTCGACCTCACTCCAGCCAACCTCATTACGGGAATTATTACAGAAAAGGGAGTTTTCCCACCCGACAGAATAAAAGAATATAAGTAAAGCAAAAACAAATACTTAATTCAGTGCCTTCAATTTTACCAATTGTTTATTAAGAAAAGTAATTTATACAACATTTATACATACATAATTAATATTTAATCTTTGTAGCCATTGTGTTTTTACTAGACATCAGCAGATGCATGTGATCAAATAACGAATATTAATGTTTTTTTTATGAATAATCTATAATATGTAAGTCATAAATTCATAACCAAGCTTATCACTGCTCAAAGTATACAATAGTAATATATTAAAATTAAGAACCTACTATAGACCATATTATTCTACTGCTGCGTAATAAAGGAAACGTAATTATTAAATTTTGTAATTTGAACTCATTACATACCATTAATCCTTCCCATTCCATACATTTATCCATCTATTTATTTAGTACGTAAACTACGTAAGTTAATGTTAGGAAAGTCTATATACCCAAAGTTTCTTAGCTACTCTTAGGGTCGTGTCACATACTCTAGTTTTCTAGTTTCTAGCCACACACGGAATAGCAAATAAGATATCGAATATCGATAAGTTTTGGATACGCGAGCCATCTTAGGGCACACCAGAGAGCGGAAAAGAATAATAATAACGCAAATTAAAAACTGCTAACACCAGAATTTACAGTCGTGGCCGAAATCGGTCCGGAGGAATATATAAGTGAAAAGAAAACATTCCATGACTACAATTTAATGATATGAAATGTTCAAAATTATTTTTAAAGTCGCTAGCAAACCAAGTAACCATAGGTAGTGGGTTACAGTACCTAAATTACAAAACGTTTTCAAATCTACGCGCGCCGCGCGCAATGTAACAAACGGGTGTGCCACGGGCACAGAATTATAGTTAAGTCAGAATAAGTAGTTAGGTCAAAAAATGTGTCCACATGAGAGGGCATTGTTTGGGCTGGTGTCCCTCTCGCACTTACTGACAATGTCAACATTAAGCTAGGAACATACTACGCGGACGTCCGTCGTAAATCGACCGCGACCGCGACCGATCAGTGTGCACGGAACAAAACATCCAGCGAGCCAGATTTCGATCGGATGTCCGTGCGCTCAAGGCCACGTCCACGTCCGTCGACCGATAGTTTGCACGGAATGTATATCAGTGACGTCATCAAGCTAGGAACATACTACGCGGACGTCCGTCGTAAAACGACCGCGACCGCGACCTATCAGTGTGCACGGAACAAAACATCCAGAGAGCCAGATTTCGATCGGACGTCCGTGCGCTCAAGGCCGGGATACCCCCATTTGCCAGAATTTCATTTGCCATAATTTTATTTGCCATCCTATTCAACAATCATAATATTGTTTCTCATAACATCTTATGCCATAATAATTGTTTACTATATTAATCTAGTGCCAGAAACTTTGTTTCCCATAAAGTCAGTTTCCATAATGTCACTTGTCAGAATCATCGAAATCCGTAATTACCACATTCCATACCATCATTTGTCATACAAATTAGCGTCCAGAAAAGTCAATTTCCATAATGTGCTTTGGCAGAATCGAAAAGTACTATAATAGGTACTAGAAGGACTAGAGAATGAAACTGATATCAGAAAGTAGGTTAGGTTAGAACTGTGACCCCCTGGAAAATGAAACTGCTATCAGAAAGTAGGTTAGGTTAGGTTAGAACTGTGAACCTCTGGAAAAGGAAACTGCTTGAAAAGTAGGTTAGGTTAGGTTAGAACTGTGACCCCCCGGAAAATGAAAATACTATCAGACAGTAGGTTAGGTTAGAACTGCGACCCCCTGGAAAATGAAACTGCTATCAGAAAGTAGGTTAGGTTAGGTTAGAACTGTGACCCCCTGGAGAATGAAACTGCTGGAAAAGTAGGTTAGGTTAGGTTAGAACTGTGACCCCTGGAAAATGAAACTGCTATCAGAAAGTAGGTTAGGTTAGGTAATAATATGGGCAACAATTAATATGGCAATAATTGCTTATGGCGTTTGAATATTCTATGAAACCATATTATTGCACTTAATAATATGGCTAACAAATAGTATGGCATTGTATGATTATGGAAGGTAATATTCGGATAAACAACGAGTATGTCATATGATTTTTATGGTAAACAAATCATTCGGGCAAATGAAGTTCAGGCACGTTAGATTCGGGCAAATGAATATTATGTTAAATGACTGTCGGGCAAACAATAGACAACCCTCAAGGCCACGTCCGCGTCCGTCGACCGATAGTTTGCACGGTTATGTGTATTTCCATTGTCCAGATTCCCGTCCGCGGTCGATTTACGACGGACGTCCGCGTAGTGTGTTCCTAGCTTAACTAATGGTCATAGGCTCCCCACAGACAGTCTTAAAAAATCATAATCTTAAAAAAAACTTGTATGCAATCTGACAGTTCAAACTG
The DNA here is from genome assembly GCF_023078275.1 of Leguminivora glycinivorella. Classification (NCBI taxonomy): domain Eukaryota; kingdom Metazoa; phylum Arthropoda; class Insecta; order Lepidoptera; family Tortricidae; genus Leguminivora; species Leguminivora glycinivorella. Next base: position 15,528,533 of record NC_062973.1, read on the forward strand.
ACACTGACAAGATACTGACAGATCTGAACTGTCAGATTGCATACAAGTTTTTTTTAAGATTATGAATTTTTAAGACTGTCTGTGGGGAGCCATAGGGCCCATAGGATTTCCTGTGGTGTGGGCCTATCGCAGACGTCGAAAGCATCGAAGTTAGACAATTCTTAAGGGTATCTTTCTCTTTTACTCTAAAGAAGGTGCTGTTAAGAATGAAAGAAAAAGATGCTCACACATTTCAAACGTAGGTGTTCGCGGTAGAACCGCTAGTCTATGACTATCATTCATTCATTCACTCACATTTATGTCAACGTTCATTCACTCGTCATCGGACTTGACATTACGAAAAAAAAAAATCAGTGTGTAATGAATCAATTCTACAGTGAAGCACTGGGATTGAAGTTTTATTGTTAAGTTGTATTGTAGGGCATAGTCGTAAGGTAAAAATGTATTAGTTTTGAAATAGAACGATGAAAATAATAACGTGAAATGTATAATTTGTTGTGCTATAAGTGGTGTAACTGTTAAATGTTGGTGGTTTTGGGCTGGTCCGTTTACAGAAACGGAAACAATCCATGTTTCCACTCGCTTTTAGGACCGTTCTATAATATATTTAGGTGACAACCGTTTAGTTTCTTGTATAAATTGTACAGAATTTATATTATTGTAATGTAAATAAAAAAATATTCTTGGCTGGCGCATGCGTCGGGTCGAAAAACAGACAAAGGTTTTGTGGAGTTTGAAAGTCAGCTGTATTATTTTAATGTGCGATGAGTTAGTGCCCGTGGAGTGTTTGAAGAAGTGACAATGATTAGTGAAATTGGATACACAGTGTTTGTGCTCCTGGCCCTGCCTTACATAGAAAGTGGTAAGTGTCTGCTTTTGTCTTGTCGCGATTATTGACAATAATATAAACATAGCTATTTAACTACATCACCCTACTTGTAATAATGTTGGTGTATGCTGGTCATCACATACAAATTTCCATTGAATGGTCATGTCTCCCTATTGTTCTTAATTTAATAAAGCTGTGCTTTGTCAACCCTTGGCTATGAAACCTTGAAACATCGTATGATAATACCAGTGTTCTGGTGAAAATGATGTTGAGTTTATGTGGTGTAGTGAGATGTCATGATCTTAAATTGTACATTTTAGCTTCATTACACTATTCTCAATGCCTGTTTGTTCTCCACTAGATACAAGCTCAACAGTGATGACATTACAATCCATGGATCCATAACAGTTAGTCATTGATTAACATTATTTAAAATTGATTAATATTCTTTCATACATTAAAAGTTGCTTTCATAATGCTGAAGAAGTATTTTATACACATGTGCAATACAGCTTTGTTTGACAAATCTTGGTGAGACTTGACCTTGACATGGATCTAGTGTCTTTAGTTCAAGGTTCTACACATTTTACTGTTTGTTACCAATAAAAAAATGTCTGAGATGCAAGCAAACTTTAATACCCAAAAACCATTGTCCTTTATTTATGCCTATTACTCACAAAGTAACTCAATTCTTTGCAACTAAACCTCTCATTTCACTTATACACTATCAAAATTGTGTGTTGTCAGAAAGTTAACTCACAGGTCAATAGTCCTGGTACAAAATTATGATTAGTCACAGTTATTTCTGTAGTTGTTCTCAAATAATCTTCAGAGAACAAGTATGACAGAACAGGTATTACCAGTTAGTGAAGGGTTTCTTAAAATGGGCTCCACAAACCCCTTGTTGCAGGTTGTCTTTAATATGAGAATTCTGATATCCATAATTATAACACTAGAAACAAAAATAAGCTTGCCATAAAGAAGTTTCGTGTCCGTAAAGTACAGAAGTCATTTGTTGGGCAATGCATTCATTTTTATAATAAGTTACCTGACACTGCTTTGAGATTACCCCTCCCAGCTCTTAAGAACTACTTAAAAAAATCATTGATGTTAAAGGCTTATTACAGAGTCGAGGACTATTTGACAGACAAACATGCATGGCCCGAACCAGAAACTACAAAAAACGAATAGCAATTAAAATAATTGTATTATGTATAGAGGACACAGTTCAGATAAGAAAGCACATCAAATATTTTATATTTTATGTTGTGTAGGTAAATTACATATTTAATGACATTGAGATTCATATTATCTTTTTCTTCTGTGACAATTTGATATGTTTTCTCTGAAGAAGAACGACGTATTATTAAGCAATAATATAATTTATTGAAATTAATTTCCATAGAGTACCTAGTCTGTTCATATTCTTTGATGAATACTTTTGCAGGTTAAATTGTATCTTGTTATTTAATGCATGTTAGTTATAAGATGTAATGTTTTGAAAAGAAGTTGCCCGCCGAGTTTCTTGCCGGTCCCATAGTGGATACCCCCTCCCAACTGAGGGGGACTGAAATCTTCTCGAGGCTGAGGCGTAGGGTTAGAGCCGGCGTAGCTTTATTTGACGTTCATATGCGCATTGTAATATGCCTACTTGAAAAATAAATATTTCATTTTCATTTTCCTTAGGAACAAATTCTGCTCCATAATAACAAAATTTTGATAATGTCTGTTTGAAAGGCTAAACTTTGTGTAATCACAGACCGCTGCCAAAAATTAGGACCCCTAACATACCATGGACCCCTGAGACATGTCCTTTGATCCCACTTTAGTCACTTTATGAAGCCTTGACCATAAGTAGCTGTAGCATGTCTGTGTCATGTCTATGGGTTACTTTTTAGATACTTATTTTATAAGACCTTAACTTTACTAAATTACCCTAACTGTAAGTCCATTTAATTGTTTGAAAAGGGTCTAGTACTCCAAAAAATTTAACATGTTCACGGACGTCTAGTGACGTCATCCGTCATAGACCAAAGGAAACAAATGACTATGCATATGCTATACCATACGTGTCCACGAATAGAATAAAATTACTTATATGTGCTGTTCTAACACATATGCTCCAAGGAATAAATAAAAATAAAAGGAATAGGGCTGAATGAACCCATCATATGATTGACTGCCCGCCTGTTGCTGGCCGGGTGTTCCTACACTACATCTATGTGTACAACACATATGCTCTCAAAAGTACCTTAAATGATAGATAACTGATTTGAATGAAATCAAAACCAAACAAATATTATAATTGTTTAATTGACCTTTTAGTAACTTCCTGCTAAAATTCCTGATAATTTGAAATTTATTATCCTACTTAATTACTACAGGACAATATTGTTAGGGTAATCAATTAGGAAAAGGTAAAAACAAGGACAAGTTAATCTTAGAACAAATTAAATTATTCTCATTTGAAAATATTTTAATTTGTATTTTTTAAGTAGTAACACTACTATTATACTATAAACATTAAATAAATGTCATATACAAAGAAAAAGTGACCAAGGCCTCCAAGTGTTCCGAGCTGGAATCGAACCAGCGTACTCCGTTAACCGCTCGTTAGCTCGGAACACTTGGAGGCCTTGGTCACTTTTTCTTTGTATATGACATTAATTTAAGGACAAGTTAATTGTGATCGGGGTAAATCCTGCACATTCCTGTAATGGAAATGATGAAGACATAAATATATGTTATATGACATTCTTACACAGATTGACTAAACCCCATTATAAACTCAAGATGGCTTGTGTTATGAGTACTCAGACAATAATATTTATATATAATATACAAATTAAATACATAGATAAATCAGATCATCCATGACTCAGGTACAGACACAAATAAATAACTTAAACTGACTGGGATTCAAACCCAGCGCCATCCACATAGCAGAAAAAGTTATAAACACTGGGTAGTTAACCCACTGCTCATAACTCAGATGCAAAGGTTGACAAATTAACAGACATTTGACAAAAATATAGATCTGGCGGTCTAGTACAACTGGCACTCTCGCCTGCGAGTCCATATTTTAAGTTGCGCTTGATGTATGGACTCGCTCGCGACAACGCAAGTTGTGCTAAACCGCCTGGCAGGCAATCATGATTACCTGTCTGGTCTGATAGACCGTGATTACCTATCTGGTGGGGAAGCATGGTAGCATGATATAGCTTATTGTGTTGCTGAGCCCTTTTGTACACATTCTGTAAGTGTGCAAGGGACTTGCCAACAATGCCAACACACCTCTGGTGTTTTGGGTGTCCCTGGGTGGCAATGATCGCTTACCATCAGGCGACCTGTCTGCTCGTTTGCCTCTTATCACATAAAAAAAAACTGCTTATCTCTTTACTTAGGTTAGGATAACTCTAGTGTATTTCTGTTTCGATACAAAAGTATGATTAATGCACCCTAAACTGGCTAAATACATACATACATATAATCACGCCTGTATCCCATAAAGGGGTAGGCAGAGCACATGAACTACTAAGGTTTTAGTGCCACTCCTGGCAAAGAGGGGTTGAAAGAAATCCAAATTGTGACATTGCAGTGACAGGTTGCCAGCCTCTCGCCTACGCCACAATTTAACCCATATCCCATAGTCGACTTCTACGGCACCCACGGGAAGAAAGGGGGTGGTGAAATTCTTAACCCGTCACCACACAGGAACTGGCTAAATACAGTTTATTATTGACTTGTTACTGAATCTTTTCGCTGTTTATAAACTGTCACTAGCATCAGCTATTGTTGACAAACTACTCCTTTCCAAATCCTTATCAAATCCGGGTTTCCTCAATTTGAGACATTTGAACCCTGGTAAGAGAGACCAAATACACTAGACAGTTTGATAGAGAAATGAATCGTAAACGTATCCGTTTTGGTCTACTTTCATCTCCCAGTTCGGTGACGCTCGACTTACGACGCAAAAACCAGTTCCGAAAATTCTGAATCATACCCACACTGGAACCAGTATTACCCCACTTATTGCTCGCCGGTTCCATATGAAGGACTTATAAGCCTTCGTATACAATGCACATATGTCTTGAACCAGCCAAGTAATCTAGCTAGGTATGCATTGAAGACTACACATCGTTTATCTGTCTATGACTTGCTATTATCCGCCATATTGTACCGTTATCCTTGCTCCGTGGGTTTTGTGTACTGGATACCTGTTTATAAAGTTCTTATTCCTGGGATCCTGTGATTCATAATATCGCATATGAATTTGCTCACATACATACCAATATAGCTGTTGTAATTTGTTATAAATCAAAAACTGCCCTTTTAAACACCTACTCCACGTGTCACTTATTTTATATTTAGAGGAAAACCTTGGCAAGATCTGAATTCTGCTAAGGACAAGTAAACGGTCCAGAAAGGTACTTATCGTCGATCAAACGGGGAACAGTAATCCTCTTATTTACCTCCGAGTCGCTCGGTCAAAGATTTGCAGATATCTGCAAAAGGTACCTACATCCTCTTAGATACAATCGACAAATGCGATCCAGGAACTAGGACTAATACGCTAAATTTAAACAAAAAGAAACTATGCATACTTATTCTTCTTCACTCATACGCCGTTCTAGTTCCAGAGTTCATGTTGAAAGGGTCACTGGCAATACGTTAACGAGCAGTGGGGAGGAAATGCCCACTTTGAAATCTATTTGCATCCTTTTTGGGCTACGCTTCCATCTGTCAGCGAGCTATCTAGAATTTTAGTATTACATTACGGACGCTGCAGTTTGCAGTGGGAAATGGGCTAGATTAGGTAACGGTATTTCGCTATTGGCGCGAATCTGCATTGGTGACTAGATTGAGTGGGAAGGCTATGTTGGAACTGATGGCAATTCGGACTACATTGCACTATACGGGCCGAGTTCTATACGATTGAATAATAGGTGGTTATACATCGTAAATTCCTGGCCGTTCACATTCACACAATGGTATCTTCGTCAGTTGGTCAATGGTGGCTCGACATTTTCATCCTATTAAGGTTTCTAAAGATATCTTTCTTTAGTAAATTAAACGCGTCTTAAAGAAAGATTTGTTACGTACAAAATCATCCCTAGTACAAATGTACAATTAAGACGCCCGAAATTCTCGGCCTCGCATTGCCAATAAAATGCTGCTCATCTCTCTCACTAATAATAGTCTTTCCAACATGATAAATAGATAATGCTAAAATGGTCAATACTCCTTTCATACTGGCATTGAAATAGGCAGCTATTTATTTCAATGAGCGGAAAGGAAACTAGACTATCATAACGTCTATTGCCTGCAACCTAAGGGTAACGGCAACCATTCTTTATTAGCACAAATCTATGTCGAAACGGGAACTACGTCCCTTCCATTATCTGAAAGAACGTGACCCGTTCGAGTCGTGACCTTTTTTTACTGTTCAGAAAATCCCCTTTACTGATAATCGAGACATTGACAAGGGTAACACTGTCAAAAATACAGGTCGCATCGCTTAATGCATACCGGCAGTCACGACTGGATATCCAGGTGATTTTGATTTATTCCTGTCCCAGTTAGGGGTGGAACTAGACTGACGGCACCGGACTTTGTCACTCGATCGTAAACAAGAGAGGAATGACCAACTGAGGGTCCCCCCACATCTAGCGCCTCGCGAGCGTCGCGTCGGGCCAACTGTATGGAAAAAGACGCCGCGTCGACGCGACGTCGACGTGGCGTCAGGCTTTGCCCATACAGTTGGCCCGACGCGACGCTCGCGAGACGCTAGATGTGGAGGGACCCCCCTATTTACTAGTATACGACAACTGACGCAAATGGGTTGGCTAGAAATAACAATAGTATAATATCAGGCTATGCAAGACATCAAATTGTATCATACTGACATAACAGGTCACCACTAATGATGACTTACATATTATATAATAACTAGCTTTTACCCGCGGCTTCGCCCGCGTAATAAAAGTATTCATTAAGATTTTCATTTGGATCCTTCGGTTTCTCTGTACGAGTAGGTATATTTATCTGCGATTATTTCGATTGCACATTTCTATTATCCCTTAAAAAATTTTACATTTTGCTTATACTTATCGCAAACGTAATCTTCAAGCAAGCAAACAATGATCGTCTTAGAGCACATTGATTGTAAGAGACCGCCGACCGATTATCCGTATCCCTCTAACGATACCCATATTATCCGTATCCGTATCCGTATCGCTATCCCTATCCCTATCCCTATCCCTATTCCTATCCCTATCCCTATCCGTTATCAAGATGTTCAATGATTTCTTATCAAGTGCTAAAATATAAAGTTTCATCTTTTAAAATTAAGAAATCCCATACAAACTTTCAACCTCTTTTTCAACCCCTTCATCCCTTTTTTTCGAAATAAAAAGTAGCCTATGTTCTGTCTCAGGGTCTAAAGATTGTCTGTTCCAAATTTCATCAAAATCGGTTGCGTGGTTTAAGCGGGAAAGCGTAACAGACAGACAGACAGACAGAGTTACTTTCGCATTTATAATATTAGTATGGATGGATAGTATGGATTAGTATGGATATATCTAGGCTTATATTTATAAATATATCCTGCAGCTTATTGTGTCGATGATTAGTTGATGAACTAGCTAGCACATTGATTTTATTGTGCGTAAGGCTTTGAGTTATGGTATAACTACCTTATTTCTCAAGGAAAAAGGTCTTTAGGTTATATAAGGCAAAACATTAAAATATATACAGGGTATATTTATAACAGGCAATATTTTATGGACATGATGGACATTCGGCTTTTGGGCTCGAAATGTAAAAAAACTTCAAATGTTATCAGATCAGATTTTGGACTCTAATGCACCTCCGCGCGCTTGATGTCAACATTTGAGTAATATACACTTTTTAGTGGTTTAGGTTCTTTATCAGCTACAAAATCACCACCTTGAATACTGTCTGTGATATAAATTACATCCTGTATGTAATTCAACGTCTTGCCAAAAATATTTTGCGTCTTCGAAATACTGAAAGCTAAGATTACCAGCAGCAATTACGATGTAGATAATTATTAGGTAGTTATAGAAATACAATAAAGTAATTGTAATGATTAATAAGGACAAGCGGCTAATTGTGTTTGTATTGCAACGCCATTGTTCTTGGGCATTGCGTAAATCCGCCATTTGTTTCTTTTCGTTCTATACTAGACAAGGTGTTTAGATGCGCTAGTATAGTTAGCGAGTCAACTATATATGAACATGAAGGTTATAGGTAGAAAAAGCTTGGGTCCAATCCTGTTACTGTCAGCATTACCTAAGCCATTCTATAACACTTTTAATCAGTTTAAACTTAAGAATTTTAAGACCTCTGCCCATATGCTTGATTGTCTACATTAACCAAACTTTTTGTCAACTTTTCTGTATATCACTACGTGATGGCCTTTAAAGGCTTTATCATAATGTTCTTGTACAGTCACCGGTAAAGGTAAAGGAGTGAGTGATGATTTCTGTACTGCTCGCTCTTAATCGTTTGACAATTTCGTATGACATTTCAAATAAGACGTTATACGACAAGGTACAGAAATCATCACTTATTTATGCCGGTGACTGTATGTCTTCTTGGCTTCACTGTGTCTTCCTATTCCAATATACTGTATCATAATGGATGTCGATAACGTATGTCATTTGCAATAACATCTTGTCGGATATGTGGCTTGTATGATATTAGATTAGACCGGCCAGCAATTCATTCGTCATTTGTCCAGTTCTGCATCTGCACAAAGGAGAATGAACACGAATTTTAGGATACAAACGTTCAAACGAATAGCGGCCTACCTGGCGCAGGTTTTAAAGAATTCATAGTCAACTCTCCTTTCTAATTACCCGAATCCAATGGCAACACAATGATCCTTTATGTCTGACGCGCCAGCTCTAATGAAGGACGTTTTTGCAGATCCAATTTAGATTGAGTCTCGTCGCTTATGAGTCAGACTTTCATTTGAAACAATGTGAAAACGTATCAACACATACCACTCACAGTACGTTTTATTATCTTTTACTTTTAGAGATGTTTTTAAAACTACAAGAGGGTTAAGTTTATTGCAGTTTTTAAAGTAATACTTGCAAGCTTTTTTTTTAAGCATGCTGCAGTAATCGAAAATTGGTCGGAAACGGAAGTCAGCCCCTCTAGCACAACTTGTTGTGCTAGAGGGTCAGTTATGATTTTTTGAGATGAAACCGCTATCTATTTTTTACATGCTTAGGACTAAGAATATAAGGACCTGGGTACGTAGCCAAATGCACAAGTTCTTTTATGATAACATTTATCTATATCGCTCTTCCGTATTGGCGCGACAGAGCGTCTCGTCGCATCGGCTAGGTCGTCTGTTTTTATAATTCGCGACATTAGAGTAACTTTTTTTCCATACCGATTACTGTGAATCTTTACAATCAACAGCTGGACTATGAAACCTAAATAAAACAACTAAGCATATTTTGTCACACCTGGCCACATTTTGGCTAACCTGATCTCTTCGCGCTTGCAATATAGGAGCTGAGCTGACGCATCGCTGTGACGGTGTCGTTGAACCGGCGAGGTCACGACCAGAGTGACGCGTGCGCTTGACGCGGATGCACTCGCTGTTAACTTGCTGGCCAAGTGGCCACTGCCGACTAATGAGATCCTTAACTTTATTGTTTAACGGCACTTAAGACTTTGAAACTAATTTTAAGGATTAGTTAGTTCAGTCATAAAACTTCTTGGATTATCCAAGTTGGATATAGTCACAAATTCGTCCTTTGCACAATGCACAATATGCACTATACATATGAAGCTTCGGTATTTCATCACTAAACGGTAGTGTTCGTTTCAGTACCTAAGGGATAATTCATGTCATAAAACATGTATTGTATTACTTTGACTGAATCTAAACATCGTCTTATTTCAAAGCTCTCTTTGCTAACATCCCGCAAGTTGAACTGACTACATTTTTCAACTGTGGATTCAATACTTGTACCAGAATTAAAGATTTTTAGTAGTCATATCAGGAAGTATAAAATACGATACCGGGCCGGGGACAGGCAGTAGCAATCTTATGTATAAAGCATAAAAACGGGATATGGTAGTGGTCCGTCAAGTATTTGCGACATACAGTTTATAAGGCACATTATAAGCTACATACAAAAAGAAGCATGTGAGTGGGTGTAAGATGATCGTACAAGCTCATGCAAAAAAAAAGTATTTGGGCCAAGTGGCAATATCCTCGTTCGAATGAATGCGTTTTATTTATAACGGTAATAAACGAGCGATATTTTTAAAATCAAATATATTTGAATTCCTAATGTTATATTATAATATGACTAGGATTTTTTTTTAGCAGATTTTGGTTGAAATTTCATACTGTATACTTATAACATTATATATACTTAGTTTTGTTCGTATTTTCTTATACATGACTATCAAACGATATTGTACTATGACTCTATGATATCACAGCAATATCAGTATACGATTGGACGCGTAACTAATCGGGAAAGCAAATGCGCAAGTAAAGCATGCTTGTCCACTGTGATACAATCTAACGAGCCGTGTTGCGAGGTTGTGCTCTGATGTAAGTAACCATCCATTATTTATATTTATACTCTTCCGTGGCTTTCATCGTAAGTGAAATTGAAAATTAATTAAAAAGAAAGAGCTAATTACAAGCCTACGAATATTAGTCCATGGGCCAGCTGGTCTAATTTTGCCAAACGGTATAATTTGGGGGTACTAAGTTTCCTTTTTACAGCAGTTAGGTAGGCCTATAAGGATGTTAAAAAGCCATGATTGCCATCTCAAAATGGTAGCTAAACAAAATGGCCGCCAATCCAAGATGGCGGATATTGAGTTTTAAAAAATCGACCATAACTCCAGAAGTATTGGTCCGATTTCATTTTTATTTTTTTTAAACGAAAGCTCTTTTTCTGTACTTAAATACTTGTCATATTCATTGTTTCGCTAAATTCAACCATTAGTTAGTAATTAACGAAAAATATAAAAAAAATATCTTTTTTTCTAAAACTTTCTGTCAAAAATCATGTTTCTACAAAATACCTTGCATATTCTAATAAATATTTAAATGCAGAAAAATAGTGCCATTAATCACCTTTAATTTGATGTATAAAAGATACGTATTTAATTTACAAAAACACATAGAGGCTAAACTTAAAGCTGCCTTCGTTGAAATTCACCGTTGTGCATACAGTACTAAAAGCTTCAGGTTGGAGTGCATACAGTACTAAAAAGATGTGTGCAGTTGGGGTGCATACAGTACTAAAAGATGTTGTAGAGTACAAATATGCTGTTTTTAGTTTATTTTAGCAATTGTACAATTAGAATAATAGTTTATGTTAATAGAACATGATAGTATCCATGAGTTTGTAGATATTCGATAGTACTAGGATAAAATTTGTTTAGATACCATATGTGCAACACACCTCAATGATGAAAATTAAGTATTTAAGTGTACTAGGTATATGACTAACATGTGTCGAGACTGTAGAACCATTAACCTTTTGACCGCCACGGACGGCCACGGTGGTCACCGGAAATTCTTGCCAAGGACGCCAACGATACGGACGCCAAATGAAATAAAATTGGGACTCCGTAATGCCTAATTACGCTCATATATTCGCGAATTCGCAATGCAATTCTGTTGCGATTGTGCCTGGGAGACGGAATACTCCGTTATCATCTTGCGTATAAGGGTTAGATCGTATTCCGGATTGAAAATCGTTCCGCATTCAAGGACTCTCAGATTTGAAAAAAAAACCTACGCACGAGCGGGTTAGTGAAGAGCACCCCCAGAATTCGGACAAACTTTAGAAATGTTCTTTAGTACTGAATTAATAGATAATTCTTACCTATATTTTACCGATTACTAAACAACGAAGCCGTTAAATACCGGATGGACAAACTTTGAGACAAATATCACCGCTTAAAGTAGAGCCAAATATTATTAACATGTATTGTTCGTCATTACCGAACAAAAAACGTTAGAAAACGTTAATAACAGACGTTTTAATTACCTACTCACGTGAGTTGAATTTTCATAAAAGGTGTACCAAAATGTGAATGTTTCTATGCAACCTGCTATTGAATCAGAAGAAAAGTTAGCACCCGTATCGACGAATCTTAATTAGTAGAGAGTAACTCCGGAGTTATGCAATCTGGCCAACTTTTTAAACAGGTAGGCATTTATAAAAGCCTCAATAGGGATGATAGATGTATAAATGTATGCCTCAATTATCTTCGATATGCGGATAACATCGTCATCTTCAAAGAAGCACATGTTCCCCGTCAGATGCTGGAGGAACTGTATGCCGTCGGTGAGTGTTGGGTTAAAGTAGTTAAACATATAGAGGTATGTACAAATTGAAAGTTACGGCAAGGACAGACTTATCCAAAGCTCCATATTTCAGCCTTTATAACAAGTAACAGAAGATACGTTATCCGGAACAACAAATAAAGGTTGGGTTAAGGAATGCCATAAACGACTAACGGAGGTAAGTCATAACAAAATCATCCTTCAATGGACCAAAGGACACAGTGGATGTCGAGGTGATGATGCGGCCTACGAGCTGGCCAGGCAGCTGGGGTCGACTGCCGATTCTCCCGATGTCCTTCAGCAAGGTATGCTCAATATGAAACTACACACAGCACACTGGCAAAACCAGATCAAATGCTGCAGTCAAACAAGCCAAGCCTAGCATCAATGGAAAACTCACAAAGACGCTCCTTCAACTAGGGAAAGTCCGCCTGAGAATGGTAACCAATGTCAGAACAGATCGTAGACTACTTAACAAACATATTTTCATAACAGATGCTATGAACATTCCCCTATGACGAGGGTGCCTCTCACCTGGTGATGGAGTGAGCAGAGTGGCTCCATACAGGAAGAAACATCTCGGATCCTCGAGAGACCTCTCCAAAGTTCTCCTACTCAACATTAAAGGTCTAATAGGATTTCTCGAGGAGATAAGCTGGCAGGATTAGCTAAATCCCCCACATCACGCAAAATAGGCACAAAACGTCGAGTTGTGGCGAACCATAACACAATACAGAGACTTGGGTCGGCCTCGCTGCCGGCGGAGATCACACGGAGGACTTGGATGCCTTTTGTACGCTAAAGGACGTATTAAGGGCAAGGATACCAGTCACTGGAGACCAACATGTTTGATCAGTGTGTAACTGGGTACTTCCCACCGTGACATAAGCTTGCGAGACGTGGACACTAACAATGTACTAAATGAAGAGGCTAAAAGTTGCATAGAGGTATAGAGCACAACACGATCGGTATGTCTTTCTACGATGGAAGCGAAACGAGATGATGCTGATGCGGCGACGGGTCAGAATTATAGAGATCGTATTGCTACTCTAAAATGGGCTTGGGCCGGGCCAGGGCACGTAAGTCGTGATTGAAGGTGGAATGCCTGCTATAAAAGTTCGAAAAATTAGGAGAAAATTAATCTGTTACCTGTGATTGTCTTGAAGGCTTGATATTGGTGATATTGGCTCTACAATCTACATTAACGGTAATAAGTAATATATTTCTGTGCGTAAATTAAGGTTTATTCGGTAGGTACCTATATCACGTTGTTTAGTAGTCGGATACTCCATAGATTTGCCTTATTAATGCATTATAGTGAATTTCTCAAGACTATTTTTCTTTTGGGGTGTGTTCTTCACCTTTTGTATGCAAGGATTATTTTAACTAAATATAAGTTTTCTCGAACACGGATCAGGGTTAGGCTTAACCTTTTAAACGCCAAATAGTGAAAAAGAATACGTCGTGCCCCGGATACCAGACAGACGTGGATCGCGATTATTTGAGCAAAATTAGGTGTTAAGAAGGCCCGCATGGGTCCCCAATGTAATTGGCAAAACTGATGGCCATGGTTGGCGTCCTTAGGAAGCATTTCCAGCGACGGCCATATCCGCCCATGGTGGTCAAAAGGTTAATGTGATGAGATAGGACCTCAACTATGTCTAGTTTATTTATTTTGTATTATCTCGGTTGGTTGGCGCTGTATCACTAAAGAAATTTTATACAAATAATCAAATATCTAAAACTGTACTTTACCTATGACATATTTTATTATATTCTTAAAGCTAATGGATTTCGGATACTAACATGTTCAGTTCTTTTCTTAATTGTAAGTACAATTGCAGAAATATACTAAAAACAGCATATTAGTAATCTACAACTTCGACCTGAAGCTTTTAGTACTGTATGCACAACGGTGAATTTCAACGAAGACAGAATTAAAATTAAGCCTCTAATGTGTTTTTGTAAATTAAGTCTGTATCTTTTATACATCAAATTAAAGGTAATTAATAGCACTATTTTTCTGCATTTAAATATTTATTAGAATATGCAAGGTATTTTGTAGAAACATGATTTTTGACAAAAAGTCTTAGAAAAAAGATATTTTTTTTATATTTTTCGTTAATTACTAACTAATGGTTGAATTTATCGAAACAATGAATATAACAATATTTGAGTACACAAAAAGAGCTTTCGTTTAAAAAAAATAAAAATGAAATCGGACCAATACTTCTGGAGTTGTGGTCGATTTTTTAAAACTCAATATCCGCCATCTTGGATTGGCGGCCATTTTGTTTAGCTACCATTTTGAGATGGCAATCATGGTTTTTTAACATCCTTATAGGCCTACCTAACTGCTGTAAAAAGGAAACTTAGTACCCCCAAATTATACCGACTTCTTCACTGGCCCATGGACTATATCCATCGTATATGTCATGCAAAAAACAGTAGTTTTTAAATTGCAGTTGGTCAATAAATCACAAACACGTAAAGATACTAAACTATTTCAAACAAGGAAGCGGTCAAGTAGTATGTTTATAATAATAGTGAATGTCTAAACACTGTCTTGGTGTTGTCTAAACAATTGTACGGCTTGTATACCAGTACTTTTTCGTATTAATTGTGTTAACCAGTTTCGAAACTTACTGAAAATGATTAACAAAGTCAGCGAAAATAAAAATATTAATTTATTTACCTCTACATAATATATAGGACATAGGTAACCTAATGCATGCGTGTTACAGCAATTATAACTACATTGAAGTACAGCACAATTCAGTGTCATTGTCTGACGCTTACATCATATTTGTAAACAATGTACCTAAATGAACGTGTTCACACACTTTAGTTGTGCTGCCTGCTGAGTGCTGACGTTGTTCCCTGCATTCATTGATTAAGGCGATGATAAAACTATTTCCTGTAATATATGTTTCATACATTGTGATTAAGGTTTGTGCCATATTTATTTATATTCTACATTGACTACATACTACCATTAGCTTACCATCATAGAACTAAAAAGAAATAGTGGAAATTTAAATGGTAGCATGATTAAATCATTATCAAACATGTAATATAGAACACATGTGTGTTCTATATTATTTACATACTCAACTACTTAATTTTATTTTTAGTTCTGTTTCCACTTATAAAAAATACATCTACAATCTCGCTTTTATACGAATGTAAGGTTGAATAGCCTTTTACAATCGGGTCACCGGTCGCCTAACAATGAATTAGAGTTGTCTATTCAAAATAAACTACAACGAAATCCCGAGTAAACTGTAACTACAATATACCTAACTAAACTAACAAACCAACTAGGTATACTTACTAGCCGTATTTAGTTACATTTACAAATACTCTAGTCTACATAGAGAGAGTCTCATTTGAATATTGGACTGTCGGAATGGCCAGTAAAGGCGACACAACACTATTTAGAGCCGTTACCGGAATCTCTGTCACAGTTACACCGGATCCAATATCACTAGGGACCTCCGTGAAGTTGACCGCCCCATATCGAGTGCCCGCAAATTACATATCTATATCGTTAGTTCATCGTTAGTTCACGTTAGTTCAGTATGTGAAATCGTTAGGATCCGATAACAACATCACTTTTTTTAAAAAACAAAATGGAGGGGGCCAACTTCACGCTACCGCCCCAAAACTGATTTTACGGTTTTTGTCAATTGGAATCGAAAGATAATCGTTAATAGACGTTAGTTCAGTATATAAAATCGTTAGGATCCGATTAGAAGTATTTTTTTTTTTTTTAAATGAAGTGGGGCGGCCAACTTCACGCTACCGCCCCAAATTCGATTTTACGATTTCTGTCAATTGAATTCGAAAGATAATCGTTAGTAGACGTTAGTTCAGTATATAAAATCGTTAGGATCCGATTAGAAGTATTTTTTTTTTAAATGAAGTGGGGCGGCCAACTTCACGCTACCCCCAAACTCGATTTTACGATTTCTGTCAATTGAATTCGAAAGATAATCGTTAGTAGACGTTAGTTCAGTATATAAAATCGTTAGGATCCGATTAGAAGTATTTTTTTTTTTAAATGAAGTGGGGCGGCCAACTTCAGGCTACACCGCCCCAAACTCGATTTTACTATTTCTGTCAATTAGAATCGAAAGATGATCGTTAGTTGACGTTAGTTCAGTATATAAAATCGTTAGGATCCGATTAGAAGTATTTTTTTTTTAAATGAAGTGGGGCGGCCAACTTCAGGCTACACCGCCCCAAACTCGATTTTACTATTTCTGTCAATTAGAATCGAAAGATGATCGTTAGTTGACGTTAGTTCAGTATATAAAATCGTTAGGATCCTAAGTGCAACACCACTACGCATTATTCATTTAAATGGGGGAACCCAAAACATAGGTTGCAGCAGTAAACTGTTTTTATGGCTTCTATCGTGCAAAATCGATATGGATTTGTTAGTTCATCGTTAGTTCACGACGTTTAGTATGTGAAATCATTACGATCCAATAAAAACATAAATTTTTCACTCATAGAAGATTCGCCATAAAAAAATAAAACTTAAAAATTTTAAAAACTCAACTTATGGTCCTATATCGCAGGTCGAAAAAAATACTTGGGATCGGATTCTTACGATGCCACTGTGTGAATACGTTCAAAAGACGTTGCTCAATCAAGATACACAGGTCACTTGCGGGCACTCGTAGAAGATTCGCCATAAAAGCATAAAACTTGAAAATTTTGAAAACTCAAGTTATGGTCCTATGTCGAAGGCCGAAAAAAATACTTGGGATCGGATCCTTACGATGCCACTTTGTGAATACCTTCAGAAGACGTTGCTCAATCATAATACACATGTCGTTTGCGGGCACTCGCTGAAGATTCGCCATAAAAAAATAAAACTTAAAAAATTTAAAAACTCAACTTATGGTCCTATGTCGAAGGCCGAAAAAAATACTTGGGATCGGATCCTTACGATGCCACTTTGTGAATACCTTCAGAAGACGTTGCTCAATCAAGATATTCAGGTCATTTGCGGGCACTCGCTGAAGATTCGCCATAAAAAAATAAAACTTAAAAAATTGAAAAACTCAACTTATGGTCCTATGTCGAAGGCCGAAAAAAATACTTGGGATCGGATCCTTACGATGCCACTTTGTGAATACCTTCAGAAGACGTTGCTCAATCAAGATACTCAGGTCATTTGCGGGCACTCGTAGTAGATTCGCCATAAAAAAATACAACTTGAAAATTTTAAAAACTCAACTTATGGTCCTATGTCGAAGGCCGAAAAAAATACTTGGGATCGGATCCTTACGATGCCACTTTGTGAATACCTTCAGAAGACGTTGCTCAATCAAGATACTCAGGTCATTTGCGGGCACTCGTAGTAGCTTCGCCATAAAAAAATACAACTTGAAAATTTTAAAAACTCAACTTATGGTCCTATGTCGAAGGCCGAAAAAATACTTGGGATCGGATCCTTACGATCCCACTTTGTGAATACCTTCAAAAGACGTTGCTGAATCAAGATACATAGGTCATTTGCGGGCACTCGCAGAAGATTCACCATAAAATAATAAAACTTGAAATTTTTAAAAACTCAACTTATGGTCCTATGTCGAAGGCCGAAAAAATACTTGGGATCGGATCCTTACGATCCCACTTTGTGAATACCTTCAGAAGACGTTGCTGAATCAAGATACATAGGTCACTTGCGGGCACTCGCAGAAGATTCACCATAAAATAATAAAACATGAAATTTTTAAAAACTCAACTTATGGTCCTATGTCGAAGGCCGAAAAAAATACTTGGGATCGGATCCTTACGATTCCACTTTGTGAATACCTTCAGAAGACGTTGCTGAATCAAGATACATAGGTCATTTGCGGGCACTCGCAGAAGATTCACCATAAAATAATAAAATTTGAAATTTTTAAAAACTCAACTTATGCTCCTATGTCGAAGGCCGAAAAAAATACTTGGGATCGGATCCTTACGATGCCACTTTGTGAATACCTTTAGAAGACGTTGCTCAATCATAATACACATGTCGTTTGCGGGCACTCGCTGAAGATTCGCCATAAAAAAATAAAACTTAAAAAATTGAAAAACTCAACTTATGGTCCTATGTCGAAGGCCGAAAAAATACTTGGGATCGGATCCTTACGATGCCACTTTGTGAATACCTTCAGAAGACGTTGCTCAATCAAGATACTCAGGTCATTTGCGGGCACTCGTAGTAGCTTCGCCATAAAAAAATACAACTTGAAAATTTTAAAAACTCAACTTATGGTCCTATGTCGAAGGCCGAAAAAAATACTTGGGATCGGATCCTTACGCTGCCACTTTGTGATTACCTTCAGAAGATATTACTTAATCATAATACCTAGGTTATTTGCGGGCACTCGTAGTAGATACATCAGAAAAAAATACAACTTGAAAATTTTAAAAACTCAACTTATGGTCCTATGTCGAAGGCCGAAAAAAATACTTGAGATCGGATCCTTACGATCCCACTTTGTGAATACCTTCAGAAGACGTTGCTGAATCAAGATACATAGGTCATTTGCGGGCAATCGTAGTAGATTCGCCATAAAAAAAATACAACTTGAAAATTTTATAAACTCAACTTATGGTCCTATGTCGAAGGCCGAAAAAATACTTGGGATCGGATCCTTACGATGCCACTTTGTGAGTACCTTCATAAGACGTTGCTCAATCAAGATACACAGGTCATTTGCGGGCACTCGTAGTAGATTCGCCATAAAAAAATACAACTTGAAAATTTTAAAAACTCAACTTATGGTCCTATGTCGAAGGCCGAAAAAAATACTTGGGATCGGATCCTTACGATCCCACTTTGTGAATACCTTCAGAAGACGTTGCTCAATCAAGATACATAGGTCATTTGCGGGCACTCGCAGAAGATTCACCATAAAATAATAAAACTTGAAATTTTTAAAAACTCAACTTATGGTCCTATGTCGAAGGCCGAAAAAATACTTGGGATCGGATCCTTACGCTGCCACTTTGTGATTACCTTCTGAAGATATTGCTTAATCATAATACTTAGGTTATTTGCGGGCACTCGTAGTAGATTCGCCATAAAAAAATACAACTTGAAAATTTTAAAAACTCAACTTATGGTCCTATGTCGAAGGCCGAAAAAAATACTTGGGATCGGATCCTTACGATGCCACTTTGTGAATACCTTCAGAAGACGTTGCTGAATCAAGATACATAGGTCATTTGCGGGCAGTCGCAGAAGATTCACCATAAAATAATAAAACATGAAATTTTTAAAAACTCAACTTATGGTCCTATGTCGAAGGCCGAAAAAAATACTTGGGATCGGATCCTTACGATTCCACTTTGTGAATACCTTCAGAAGACGTTGCTGAATCAAGATACATAGGTCATTTGCGGGCACTCGCAGAAGATTCACCATAAAATAATAAAACTTGAAATTTTTAAAAACTCAACTTATGGTCCTATGTCGAAGGCTGAAAAAAATACTTGGGATCGGATCCTTACGATCCCACTTTGTGAATACGTTCAAAAGACGTTGTTCAATCATAATACACAGGTAATTTGCGGGCACTCGTAGAAGATTCACCATAAAAGCATACAACTTGAAAATTTAAAAAACTCAACTTATGGTCCTATATCGAAGGCCGAAAATAATACTTGGGATTGGATCCTTACGATGCCACTTTGTGAATACCTTGAAAGAACGTTGCTTAATCAAGATACACAGGTCATTTGCGGGCACTCATAGAAGATTCGCCATAAAAAAATATAACTTAAAAAATTGAAGAACTCAACTTATGGTCCTATGTCGAAGGCCGAAAAAAATACTTGGGATCGGATCCTTACGATGCCACTTTGTGAATACCTTCAGAAGACGTTGCTCAATCATAATACACATGTCGTTTGCGGGCACTCGCTGAAGATTCGCCATAAAAAAATAAAACTAAAAAAATTGAAAAACTCAACTTATGGTCCTATGTCGAAGGCCGAAAAAAATACTTGGGATCGGATCCTTACGATGCCACTTTGTGAATACCTTCAGAAGACGTTGCTCAATCAAGATACTCAGGTCATTTGCGGGCACTCGTAGTAGCTTCGCCATCAAAAAATACAACTTGAAAATTTTAAAAACTCAACTTATGGTCCTATGTCGAAGGCCGAAAAAAATACTTGGGATCGGATCCTTACGCTGCCACTTTGTGAATAACTTCAGAAAATGTGGCTGAATCAAGATACATAGGTCATTTGCGGGCACTCGCAGAAGATTCACCATAAAATAATAAAACTTGATATTTTTAAAAACTCAACTTATGGTCCTATGTCGAAGGCCGAAAAAAATACTTGGGATCGGATCCTTACGATGCCACTTTGTGAATACCTTCAAAAGACGTTGATCAATCAAGATACTCAGGTCATTTGCGGGCACTCTTAGTAGATTCGCCATAAAAAAATAAAATTTAAAAAATTGAAAAACTCAACTTATGGTCCTATGTCGAAGGCCGAAAAAAATACTTGGGATCGGATCCTTACGATGCCACTTTGTGAATACCTTCAGACGACGTTGCTCAATCAAGATACTCAGGTCATTTGCGGGCACTCGTAGTAGATTCGCCATAAAAAAATACAACTTGAAAATTTTAAAAACTCAACTTATGGTCCTATGTCGAAGGCCGAAAAAAATACTTGGGATCGGATCCTTACGATGCCACTTTGTGAATACCTTCAAAAGACGTTGCTCAATCAAGATACTTAGGTCATTTGCGGGCACTCGTAGTAGATTCGCCATAAAAAAATACAACTTGAAAATTTTAAAAACTCAACTTATGGTCCTATGTCGAACACCGAAAAAAATTCTTGGGATCGGATCCTTACGATGCCACTTTGTGAATACCTTCAGAAGACGTTGCTCAATCATAATACACATTTCGTTTGCGGGCACTCGCTGAAGATTCGCCATAAAAAAATAAAACTTAAAAAATTGAAAAACTCAACTTATGGTCCTATGTCAAAGGCCGAAAAAAATACTTGGGATCGGATCCTTACGATCCCACTTTGTGCATACCTTCAGAAGACGTTGCTGAATCAAGATACATAGGTCATTTGCGGGCACTCGTAGTAGATTCGCCATAAAAAAATACAACTTGAAAATTTTAAAAACTCAACTTATGGTCCTATGTCGAAGGCCGAAAAAAATACTTGGGATCGGATCCTTACGATCCCACTTTGCGAATACCTTCAGAAGACGTTGCTGAATCAAGATACATAGGTCATTTGCGGGCACTCGCAGAAGATTCACCATAAAATAATAAAACTTGAAATTTTTAAAAACTCAACTTATGGTCCTATGTCGAAGGCCGAAAAAAATACTTGGGATCGGATCCTTACGATGCCACTTTGTGAATACCTTCAAAAGACGTTGCTCAATCAAGATACTTAGGTCATTTGCGGGCACTTGTAGTAGATTCGCCATAAAAAAATACAACTTGAAAATTTTAAAAACTCAACTTATGGTCCTATGTCGAACGCCGAAAAAAATACTTGGGATCGGATCCTTACGATGCCACTTTGTGAATACCTTCAGAAGACGTTGTTAAATCAAGATACACAGGTCATTTGCGGGCACTCGTAGTAGAT
This sequence comes from Leguminivora glycinivorella, assembly GCF_023078275.1. Lineage (NCBI taxonomy): Eukaryota > Metazoa > Arthropoda > Insecta > Lepidoptera > Tortricidae > Leguminivora > Leguminivora glycinivorella. Next base: position 15,550,378 of record NC_062973.1, read on the forward strand.
TCGCCATAAAAAAATACAACTTGAAAATTTTAAAAACTCAACTTATGGTCCTATGTCGAAGGCCGAAAAAAATACTTGGGATCGGATCCTTACGATCCCACTTTGTGAATACCTTCAGAAGACGTTGCTGAATCAAGATACATAGGTCATTTGCGGGCACTCGCAGAAGATTCACCATAAAATAATAAAACTTGAAATTTTTAAAAACTCAACTTATGGTCCTATGTCGAAGGCCGAAAAACATACTTGAGATCGGATCCTTACGATCCCACTTTGTGAATACCTTCAGAAGACGTTGCTAAATCAAGATACATAGGTCATTTGCGGGCACTCGTAGTAGATTCGCCATAAAAAAATACAACTTGAAAATTTTAAAAACTCAACTTATGGTCCTATGTCGAAGGCCGAAAAAATACTTGGGATCGGATCCTTACGATGCCATTTTGTGAATACCCTCAAAAGACGTTGCTCAATCAAGATACTCAGGTCATTTGCGGGCACTCGTAGTAGATTCGCCATAAAAAAATACAACTTAAAAATTTTAAAAACTCAACTTATGGTCCTATGTCGAAGGCCGAAAAAAATACTTGGGATCGGATCCTTACGATCCCACTTTGTGAATACCTTCAGAAGACGTTGCTGAATCAAGATACATAGGTCATTTGCGGGCACTCGCAGAAGATTCACCATAAAATAATAAAACATGAAATTTTTAAAAACACAACTTATGGTCCTATGTCGAAGGCCGAAAAAAATACTTGGGATCGGATCCTTACGATTCCACTTTGTGAATACCTTCAGAAGACGTTGCTGAATCAAGATACATAGGTCATTTGCGGGCACTCGCTGAAGATTCGCCATAAAAAAATAAAACTTAAAAAATTGAAAAACTCAACTTATGGTCCTATGTCGAAGGCCGAAAAAAATACTTGGGATCGGATCCTTACGATGCCACTTTGTGAATACCTTCAGAAGCCGTTGCTCAATCAAGATACTCAGGTCATTTGCGGGCACTCGTAGTAGATTCGCCATAAAAAAATACAACTTGAAAATTTTAAAAACTCAACTTATGGTCCTATGTCGAAGGCCGAAAAAAATACTTGGGATCGGATCCTTACGATGCCACTTTGTGAATACCTTTAGAAGACGTTGCTCAATCATAACACATGTCGTTTGCGGGCACTCGCTGAAGATTCACCATAAAATAATAAAACTTGAAATTTTTAAAAACTCAACTTATGGTCCTATGTCGAAGGCCGAAAAAAATAATTGGGATCGGATCCATACGATGCCACTTTGTGAATACCTTCAGAAGCCGTTGCTCAATCAAGATACTCAGGTCATTTGCGGGCACTCTTAGTAGATTCGCCATAAAAAAATACAACTTAAAAATTTTAAAAACTCAACTTATGGTCCTATGTCGAAGGCCGAAAAAAATACTTGGGATCGGATCCTTACGATCCCACTTTGTGAATACCTTCAGAAGACGTTGCTGAATCAAGATACATAGGTCATTTGCGGGCACTCGCAGAAGATTCACCATAAAATAATAAAACATGAAATTTTTAAAAACACAACTTATGGTCCTATGTCGAAGGCCGAAAAAAATACTTGGGATCGGATCCTTACGATTCCACTTTGTGAATACCTTCAGAAGACGTTGCTGAATCAAGATACATAGGTCATTTGCGGGCACTCGCAGAAGATTCACCATAAAATAATAAAACTTGAAATTTTTAAAAACTCAACTTATGGTCCTATGTCGAAGGCCGAAAAAATACTTGGGATCGGATCCTTACGATGCCACTTTGTGAATACCTTTAAAAGACGTTGCTCAGTCATAATACACGTGTCGTTTGCGGGCACTCGCTGAAGATTCGCAATAAAAAAATAAAACTTAAAAAATTGAAAAACTCAACTTATGGTCCTATGTCGAAGGCCGAAAAAAATACTTGGGATCGGATCCTTACGATGCCACTTTGTTAATACCTTCAGACGACGTTGCTCAATCAAGATACTCAGGTCATTTGCGGGCACTCGCAGTAGCTTCGCCATAAAAAAATACAACTTGAAAATTTTAAAAACTCAACTTATGGTCCTATGTCGAAGGCCGAAAAAAATACTTGGGATCGGATCCTTACGCTGCCACTTTGTGATTACCTTCAGAAGATATTGCTTAATCATAATACCTAGGTTATTTGCGGGCACTCGTAGTAGATTCGCCATAAAAAAATACAACTTGAAAATTTTAAAAACTCAACTTATGGTCCTATGTCGAAGGCCGAAAAAAATACTTGAGATCGGATCCTTACGATCCCACTTTGTGAATACCTTCAGAAGACGTTGCTGAATCAAGATACATAGGTCATTTGCGGGCACTCGTAGTAGATTCGCCATAAAAAAATACAACTTGAAAATTTTATAAACTCAACTTATGGTCCTATGTCGAAGGCCGAAAAAATACTTGGGATCGGATCCTTACGATGCCACTTTGTGAATACCTTCAGAAGATGTTGCTCAATCAAGATACACAGGTCATTTGCGGGCACTCGTAGTAGATTCGCCATAAAAAAATACAACTTGAAAATTTTAAAAACTCAACTTATGGTCCTATGTCGAAGGCCGAAAAAAATACTTGGGATCGGATCCTTACGATCCAACTTTGTGAATACCTTCAGAAGACGTTGCTGAATCAAGATACATAGGTCATTTGCGGGCACTCGCAGAAGATTCACCATAAAATAATAAAACTTGAAATTTTTAAAAACTCAACTTATGGTCCTATGTCGAAGGCCGAAAAAAATACTTGGGATCGGATCCTTACGATGCCACTTTGTGAATACCTTTAGAAGACGTTGCTAAATCATAATACACATGTCGTTTGCGGGCACTCGCTGAAGATTCGCCATAAAAAAATAAAACTTAAAAAATTTAAAAACTCAACTTATGGTCCTATGTCGAAGGCCGAAAAAAATACTTGGGATCGGATCCTTACGATGCCATTTTGTGAATACCTTCAGAAGACGTTGCTCAATCAAGATACTCAGGTCATTTGCGGGCACTCGTAGTAGCTTCGCCATAAAAAAATACAACTTGAAAATTTTAAAAACTCAACTTATTTTTAAGTTATTATATTTTTAAGTTTTATTTTTTTATGGCGAATCTTCTACGAGTGCCCGCAAATGACCTGTGTGTCTTGATTGAGCAACGTTCTTTCAAGGTATTCACAAAGTGGCATCGTAAGGATCCAATCCCAAGTATTATTTTCGGCCTTCGACATAGGACCATAAGTTGAGTTTATAAAATTTTCAAGTTGTATTTTTTATGGCGAATCTACTACGAGTGCCCGCAAATGACCTATGTATCTTGATTCAGCAACGTCTTCTGAAGGTATTCACAAAGTGGGATCGTAAGGATCCGATCCCAAGTATTTTTTTCGGCCTTCGACATAGGACCATAAGTTGAGTTTTTAAAATTTTCAAGTTGTATTTTTTTATGGCTAATCTACTACGAGTGCCCGCAAATAACCTAGGTATTATGATTAAGTAACATCTTCTGAAGGTAATCACAAAGTGGCAGCGTAAGGATCCGATCCCAAGTATTTTTTTCGGCCTTCGACATAGGACCATAAGTTGAGTTTTTAAAATTTTCAAGTTGTATTTTTTTATGGCGAAGCTACTACGAGTGCCCGCAAATGACCTGAGTATCTTGATTGAGCAACGCCTTCTGAAGGTATTCACAAAGTGGCATCGTAAGGATCCGATCCCAAGTATTTTTTCGGCCTTCGACATAGGACCATAAGTTGAGTTTTTCAATTTTTTAAGTTTTATTTTTTTATGGCGAATCATCAGCGAGTGCCCGCAAACGACATGTGTATTATGATTGAGCAACGTCTTCTAAAGGTATTCACAAAGTGGCATCGTAAGGATCCGATCCCAAGTATTTTTTTCGGCCTTCGACATATGACCATAAGTTGAGTTTTTAAAAATTTCAAGTTTTATTATTTTATGGTGAATCTTCTGCGAGTGCCCGCAAATGACCTATGTATCTTGATTCAGCAACGTCTTCTGAAGGTATTCACAAAGTGGAATCGTAAGGATCCGATCCCAAGTATTTTTTTCGGCCTTCGACATAGGACCATAAGTTGAGTTTTTAAAAATTTCATGTTTTATTATTTTATGGTGAATCTTCTGCGAGTGCCCGCAAATGACCTATGTATCTTGATTCAGCAACGTCTCCTGAAGGTATTCACAAAGTGGCATCGTAAGGATCCGATCCCAAGTATTTTTTTCGGCCTTCGACATAGGACCATAAGTTGAGTTTTTAAAAATTTCAAGTTTTATTATTTTATGGTGAATCTTCTGCGAGTGCCCGCAAATGACCTATGTATCTTGATTCAGCAACGTCTTCTGAAGGTATTCACAAAGTGGGATCGTAAGGATCCGATCCCAAGTATTTTTTTCGGCCTTCGACATAGGACCATAAGTTGAGTTTTTAAAATTTTCAAGTTGTATTTTTTTATGGCGAATCTACTACGAGTGCCCGCAAATAACCTAGGTATTATGATTAAGCAATATCTTCAGAAGGTAATCACAAAGTGGCAGCGTAAGGATCCGATCCCAAGTATTTTTTTCGGCCTTCGACATAGGACCATAAGTTGAGTTTTTTAAATTTTCAAGTTGTATGCTTTTATGGTGAATCTTCTACGAGTGCCCGCAAATTACCTATGTGTTATGATTGAACAACGTCTTTTGAACGTATTCACAAAGTGGGATCGTAAGGATCCGATCCCAAGTATTTTTTTCGGCCTTCGACATAGGACCATAAGTTGAGTTTTTAAAATTTTCAAGTTGTATTTTTTTATGGCGAATCTACTACGAGTGCCCGCAAATAACCTAGGTATTATGATTAAGCAATATCTTCTGAAGGTAATCACAAAGTGGCAGCGTAAGGATCCGATCCCAAGTATTTTTTTCGGCCTTCGACATAGGACCATAAGTTGAGTTTTTAAAATTTTCAAGTTGTATTTTTTTATGGCGAAGCTACTACGAATGCCCGCAAATGACCTGAGTATCTTGATTTAGCAACGTCTTCTGAAGGTATTCACAAAGTGGCATCGTAAGGATCCGATCCCAAGTATTTTTTTCGGCCTTCGACATAGGACCATAAGTTGAGTTTTTCAATTTTTTAAGTTTTATTTTTTTATGGCGAATCTTCAGCGAGTGCCCGCAAACGACATGTGTATTATGATTGAGCAACGTCTTCTAAAGGTATTCACAAAGTGGCATCGTAAGGATCCGATCCCAAGTATTTTTTTCGGCCTTCGACATAGGACCATAAGTTGAGTTTTTAAAAATTTCAAGTTTTATTATTTTATGGTGAATCTTCTGCGAGTGCCCGCAAATGACCTATGTATCTTGATTCAGCAACGTCTTCTGAAGGTATTCACAAAGTGGGATCGTAAGGATCCGATCCCAAGTATTTTTTTCGGCCTTCGACATAGGACCATAAGTTGAGTTTATAAAATTTTCAAGTTGTATTTTTTTATGGCGAATCTACTACGAGTGCCCGCAAATAACCTAGGTATTATGATTAAGCAATATCTTCTGAAGGTAATCACAAAGTGGCAGCGTAAGGATCCGATCCCAAGTATTTTTTTCGGCCTTCGACATAGGACCATAAGTTGAGTTTTTAAAATTTTCAAGTTGTATTTTTTTATGGCGAATATACTACGAGTGCCCGCAAATGACCTATGTATCTTGATTCAGCAACGGCTTCTGAAGGTATTCACAAAGTGGGATCGTAAGGATCCGATCTCAAGTATTTTTTTCGGCCTTCGACATAGGACCATAAGTTGAGTTTTTAAAATTTTCAAGTTGTATTTTTTTATGGCGAAGCTACTACGAGTGCCCGCAAATGACCTGAGTATCTTGATTGAGCAACGTCTTCTGAAGGTATTCACAAAGTGGCATCGTAAGGATCCGATCCCAAGTATTTTTTTCGGCCTTCGACATAGGACCATAAGTTGAGTTTTTAAAAATTTCAAGTTTTATTATTTTATGGTGAATCTTCTGCGAGTGCCCGCAAATGACCTATGTATCTTGATTCAGCAACGTCTTCTGAAGGTATTCACAAAGTGGAATCGTAAGGATCCGATCCCAAGTATTTTTTTCGGCCTTCGACATAGGACCATAAGTTGAGTTTTTAAAAATTTCATGTTTTATTATTTTATGGTGAATCTTCTGCGAGTGCCCGCAAATGACCTATGTATCTTGATTCAGCAACGTCTCCTGAAGGTATTCACAAAGTGGCATCGTAAGGATCCGATCCCAAGTAGTTTTTTCGGCCTTCGACATAGGACCATAAGTTGAGTTTTTAAAATTTTCAAGTTGTATTTTTTTATGGCGAATCTACTACGAGTGCCCGCAAATAACCTAGGTATTATGATTAAGCAATATCTTCAGAAGGTAATCACGAAGTGGCAGCGTAAGGATCCGATCCCAAGTATTTTTTTCGGCCTTCGACATAGGACCATAAGTTGAGTTTTTTAAATTTTCAAGTTGTATGCTTTTATGGTGAATCTTCTACGAGTGCCCGCAAATTACCTATGTGTTATGATTGAACAACGTCTTTTGAACGTATTCACAAAGTGGGATCGTAAGGATCCGATCCCAAGTATTTTTTTCGGCCTTCGACATATGACCATAAGTTGAGTTTTTAAAAATTTCAAGTTTTATTATTTTATGGTGAATCTTCTGCGAGTGCCCGCAAATGACCTATGTATCTTGATTCAGCAACGTCTTCTGAAGGTATTCACAAAGTGGAATCGTAAGGATCCGATCCCAAGTATTTTTTCGGCCTTCGACATAGGACCATAAGTTGAGTTTTTAAAAATTTCAAGTTTTATTATTTTATGGTGAATCTTCTGCGAGTGCCTGCAAATGACCTATGTATCTTGATTCAGCAACGTCTTCTGAAGGTATTCACAAAGTGGAATCGTAAGGATCCGGTCCCAAGTATTTTTTCGGCCTTCGACATAGGACCATAAGTTGAGTTTTTAAAATTTTCAAGTTGTATTTTTTTATGGCGAATCTACTACGAGTGCCCGCAAATAACCTAGGTATTATGATTAAGCAATATCTTCTGAAGGTAATCACAAAGTGGCAGCGTAAGGATCCGATCCCAAGTATTTTTTCGGCCTTCGACATAGGACCATAAGTTGAGTTTTTAAAATTTTCAAGTTGTATTTTTTTATGGCGAAGCTACTACGAGTGCCCGCAAATGACCTGAGTATCTTGATTGAGCAACGTCTTCTGAAGGTATTCACAAAGTGGCATCGTAAGGATCCGATCCCAAGTATTTTTTTCGGCCTTCGACATAGGACCATAAGTTGAGTTTTTCAATTTTTTAAGTTTTATTTTTTTATGGCGAATCTTCAGCGAGTGCCCGCAAACGACATGTGTATTATGATTGAGCAACGTCTTCTAAAGGTATTCACAAAGTGGCATCGTAAGGATCCGATCCCAAGTATTTTTTTCGGCCTTCGACATAGGACCATAAGTTGAGTTTTTAAAAATTTCAAGTTTTATTATTTTATGGTGAATCTTCTGCGAGTGCCCGCAAATGACCTATGTATCTTGATTCAGCAACGTCTTCTGAAGGTATTCACAAAGTGGGATCGTAAGGATCCGATCCCAAGTATTTTTTCGGCCTTCGACATAGGACCATAAGTTGAGTTTTTAAAATTTTCAAGTTGTATTTTTTTATGGCGAATCTACTACGAGTGCCCGCAAATGACCTGTGTATCTTGATTTAACAACGTCTTCTGAAGGTATTCACAAAGTGGCATCGTAAGGATCCGATCCCAAGTATTTTTTTCGGCGTTCGACATAGGACCATAAGTTGAGTTTTTAAAAATTTCATGTTTTATTATTTTATGGTGAATCTTCTGCGAGTGCCCGCAAATGACCTATGTATCTTGATTCAGCAACGTCTCCTGAAGGTATTCACAAAGTGGCATCGTAAGGATCCGATCCCAAGTATTTTTTTCGGCCTTCGACATAGGACCATAAGTTGAGTTTTTAAAATTTTCAAGTTGTATTTTTTTATGGCGAATCTACTACGAGTGCCCGCAAATAACCTAGGTATTATGATTAAGCAATATCTTCAGAAGGTAATCACGAAGTGGCAGCGTAAGGATCCGATCCCAAGTATTTTTTTCGGCCTTCGACATAGGACCATAAGTTGAGTTTTTTAAATTTTCAAGTTGTATGCTTTTATGGTGAATCTTCTACGAGTGCCCGCAAATTACCTATGTGTTATGATTGAACAACGTCTTTTGAACGTATTCACAAAGTGGGATCGTAAGGATCCGATCCCAAGTATTTTTTTCGGCCTTCGACATATGACCATAAGTTGAGTTTTTAAAAATTTCAAGTTTTATTATTTTATGGTGAATCTTCTGCGAGTGCCCGCAAATGACCTATGTATCTTGATTCAGCAACGTCTTCTGAAGGTATTCACAAAGTGGAATCGTAAGGATCCGATCCCAAGTATTTTTTTCGGCCTTCGACATAGGACCATAAGTTGAGTTTTTAAAAATTTCAAGTTTTATTATTTTATGGTGAATCTTCTGCGAGTGCCTGCAAATGACCTATGTATCTTGATTCAGCAACGTCTTCTGAAGGTATTCACAAAGTGGAATCGTAAGGATCCGGTCCCAAGTATTTTTTTCGGCCTTCGACATAGGACCATAAGTTGAGTTTTTAAAATTTTCAAGTTGTATTTTTTTATGGCGAATCTACTACGAGTGCCCGCAAATAACCTAGGTATTATGATTAAGCAATATCTTCTGAAGGTAATCACAAAGTGGCAGCGTAAGGATCCGATCCCAAGTATTTTTTTCGGCCTTCGACATAGGACCATAAGTTGAGTTTTTAAAATTTTCAAGTTGTATTTTTTTATGGCGAAGCTACTACGAGTGCCCGCAAATGACCTGAGTATCTTGATTGAGCAACGTCTTCTGAAGGTATTCACAAAGTGGCATCGTAAGGATCCGATCCCAAGTATTTTTTCGGCCTTCGACATAGGACCATAAGTTGAGTTTTTCAATTTTTTAAGTTTTATTTTTTTATGGCGAATCTTCAGCGAGTGCCCGCAAACGACATGTGTATTATGATTGAGCAACGTCTTCTAAAGGTATTCACAAAGTGGCATCGTAAGGATCCGATCCCAAGTATTTTTTCGGCCTTCGACATAGGACCATAAGTTGAGTTTTTAAAAATTTCAAGTTTTATTATTTTATGGTGAATCTTCTGCGAGTGCCCGCAAATGACCTATGTATCTTGATTCAGCAACGTCTTCTGAAGGTATTCACAAAGTGGGATCGTAAGGATCCGATCCCAAGTATTTTTTTCGGCCTTCGACATAGGACCATAAGTTGAGTTTTTAAAATTTTCAAGTTGTATTTTTTTATGGCGAATCTACTACGAGTGCCCGCAAATGACCTGTGTATCTTGATTTAACAACGTCTTCTGAAGGTATTCACAAAGTGGCATCGTAAGGATCCGATCCCAAGTATTTTTTTCGGCGTTCGACATAGGACCATAAGTTGAGTTTTTAAAATTTTCAAGTTGTATTTTTTTATGGCAAATCTACTACGAGTGCTCGCAAATTACCTAGGTATTATGATTTAGCAATATCTTCTGAAGGTAATCACAAAGTGGCAGGGTAAGGATCCGAACCCAAGTATTTTTTCGGCCTTCGACATAGGACCATAAGTTGAGTTTTTAAAAATTTCAAGTTTTATTATTTTATGGCGAATCTTCTAAGAGTGCCCGCAAATAACCTAGGTATTATGATTAAGCAACGTCTTCTGAAGGCATTCACAAAGTGGCATCGTAAGGATCCGATCCCAAGTATTTTTTTCGGCCATCGACATAGGACCATAAGTTGAGTTTTTAAAAATTTCAAGTTTTATTATTTTATGGTGAATCTTCTGCGAGTGCCCGCAAATGACCTATGTATCTTGATTCAGCAACGTCTTCTTAAGGTACTCACAAAGTGTGATCGTAAGGATCCGATCCCAAGTATTTTTTTCGGCCTTCGACATAGGACCATAAGTTGAGTTTTTAAAATTTTCAAGTTGTATTTTTTTATGGCGAAGCTACTACGAGTGCCCGCAAATGACCTGTGTATCTTGATTGAACAACGTCTTCTGAAGGTATTCGCAAAGTGGGATCGTAAGGATCCGATCCCAAGTATTTTTTCGGCCTTCGACATAGGACCATAAGTTGAGTTTTTCAATTTTTTTAGTTTTATTTTTTTATGGCGAATCTTCAGCGAGTGCCCGCAAACGACATGTGTATTATGATTGAGCAACGTCTTCTAAACGTATTCACAAAGTGGCATCGTAAGGATCCGATCCCAAGTATTTTTTCGGCCTTCGACATAGGACCATAAGTTGAGTTTTTAAAAATTTCAAGTTTTATTATTTTATGGTGAATCTTCTGCGAGTGCCCGCAAATGACCTATGTACCTTGATTCAGCAACGTCTTCTGAAGGTATTCACAAAGTGGAATCGTAAGGATCCGATCCCAAGTATTTTTTTCGGCCTTCGACATAGGACCATAAGTTGAGTTTTTAAAATTTTCAAGTTGTATTTTTTTATGGCGAATCTACTACGAGTGCCCGCAAATGACCTGTGTATCTTGATTTAACAACGTCTTCTGAAAGTATTCACAAAGTGGCATCGTAAGGATCCGATCCCAAGTATTTTTTTCGGCGTTCGACATAGGACCATAAGTTGAGTTTTTAAAATTTTCAAGTTGTATTTTTTTATGGCAAATCTACTACGAGTGCTCGCAAATTACCTAGGTATTATGATTTAGCAATATCTTCTGAAGGTAATCACAAAGTGGCAGGGTAAGGATCCGAACCCAAGTATTTTTTCGGCCTTCGACATAGGACCATAAGTTGAGTTTTTAAAAATTTCAAGTTTTATTATTTTATGGCGAATCTTCTAAGAGTGCCCGCAAATAACCTAGGTATTATGATTAAGCAACGTCTTCTGAAGGCATTCACAAAGTGGCATCGTAAGGATCCGATCCCAAGTATTTTTTTCGGCCATCGACATAGGACCATAAGTTGAGTTTTTAAAAATTTCAAGTTTTATTATTTTATGGTGAATCTTCTGCGAGTGCCCGCAAATGACCTATGTATCTTGATTCAGCAACGTCTTCTGAAGGTACTCACAAAGTGTGATCGTAAGGATCCGATCCCAAGTATTTTTTTCGGCCTTCGACATAGGACCATAAGTTGAGTTTTTAAAATTTTCAAGTTGTATTTTTTTATGGCGAAGCTACTACGAGTGCCCGCAAATGACCTGTGTATCTTGATTGAACAACGTCTTCTGAAGGTATTCGCAAAGTGGGATCGTAAGGATCCGATCCCAAGTATTTTTTTCGGCCTTCGACATAGGACCATAAGTTGAGTTTTTCAATTTTTTTAGTTTTATTTTTTTATGGCGAATCTTCAGCGAGTGCCCGCAAACGACATGTGTATTATGATTGAGCAACGTCTTCTAAAGGTATTCACAAAGTGGCATCGTAAGGATCCGATCCCAAGTATTTTTTCGGCCTTCGACATAGGACCATAAGTTGAGTTTTTAAAAATTTCAAGTTTTATTATTTTATGGTGAATCTTCTGCGAGTGCCCGCAAATGACCTATGTACCTTGATTCAGAAACGTCTTCTGAAGGTATTCACAAAGTGGAATCGTAAGGATCCGATCCCAAGTATTTTTTTCGGCCTTCGACATAGGACCATAAGTTGTGTTTTTAAAAATTTCATGTTTTATTATTTTATGGTGAATCTTCTGCGAGTGCCCGCAAATGACCTATGTATCTTGATTCAGCAACGTCTTTTGAAGGTATTCACAAAGTGGGATCGTAAGGATCCGATCCCAAGTATTTTTTTCGGCCTTCGACATAGGACCATAAGTTGAGTTTTTAAAATTTTCAAGTTGTATTTTTTTATGGCGAATCTACTACGAGTGCTCGCAAATTACCTAGGTATTATGATTTAGCAATATCTTCTGAAGGTAATCACAAAGTGGCAGGGTAAGGATCCGAACCCAAGTATTTTTTCGGCCTTCGACATAGGACCATAAGTTGAGTTTTTAAAAATTTCAAGTTTTATTATTTTATGGCGAATCTTCTAAGAGTGCCCGCAAATAACCTAGGTATTATGATTAAGCAACGTCTTCTGAAGGCATTCACAAAGTGGCATCGTAAGGATCCGATCCCAAGTATTTTTTTCGGCCATCGACATAGGACCATAAGTTGAGTTTTTAAAAATTTCAAGTTTTATTATTTTATGGTGAATCTTCTGCGAGTGCCCGCAAATGACCTATGTATCTTGATTCAGCAACGTCTTCTGAAGGTACTCACAAAGTGGGATCGTAAGGATCCGATCCCAAGTATTTTTTTCGGCCTTCGACATAGGACCATAAGTTGAGTTTTTAAAATTTTCAAGTTGTATTTTTTTATGGCGAAGCTACTACGAGTGCCCGCAAATGACCTGTGTATCTTGATTTAACAACGTCTTCTGAAGGTATTCGCAAAGTGGGATCGTAAGGATCCGATCCCAAGTATTTTTTTCGGCCTTCGACATAGGACCATAAGTTGAGTTTTTAAAATTTTCAAGTTGTATTTTTTTATGGCGAATCTACTACGAGTGCCCGCAAATGACCTATGTATCTTGATTCAGCAACGTCTTCTGAAGGTATGCACAAAAAGGGATCGTAAGGATCCGATCCCAAGTATTTTTTTCGGCCTTCGACATAGGACCATAAGTTGAGTTTTTCAATTTTTTAAGTTTTATTTTTTTATGGCGAATCTTCAGCGAGTGCCCGCAAACGAAATGTGTATTATGATTGAGCAACGTCTTCTGAAGGTATTCATAAAGTGGCATCGTAAGGATCCGATCCCAAGTATTTTTTTCGGCCTTCGACATAGGACCATAAGTTGAGTTTTTAAAATTTTCAAGTTGTATTTTTTTATGGCGAATCTACTACGAGTGCCCGCAAATGACCTGAGTATCTTGATTGGGCAACGTCGTCTGAAGGTATTTACAAAGTGGCATCGTAAGGATCCGATCCCAAGTATTTTTTTCGGCCTTCGACATAGGACCATAAGTTGAGTTTTTCAATTTTTTAAATTTTATTTTTTTATGGCGAATCTACTACGAGTGCCCGCAAATGACCTGAGTATCTTGATTGATCAACGTCTTCTGAAGGTATTCACAAAGTGGGATCGTAAGGATCCGATCCCAAGTATTTTTTTCGGCCTTCGACATAGGACCATAAGTTGAGTTTTTAAAATTTTCAAGTTGTATTTTTTTATGGCGAATCTACTACGAGTGCCCGCAAATGACCTGTGTATCTTGATTTAACAACGTCTTCTGAAGGTATTCACAAAGTGGCATCGTAAGGATCCGATCCCAAGTATTTTTTTCGGCGTTCGACATAGGACCATAAGTTGAGTTTTTAAAATTTTCAAGTTGTATTTTTTTATGGCGAATCTACTACAAGTGCCCGCAAATGACCTAAGTATCTTGATTGAGCAATGTCTTTTGAAGGTATTCACAAAGTGGCATCGTAAGGATCCGATCCCAAGTATTTTTTTCGGCCTTCGACATAGGACCATAAGTTGAGTTTTTAAAATTTTCAAGTTGTATTTTTTTATGGCGAATCTACTACGAGTGCCCGCAAATGACCTGAGTATCTTGATTGGGCAACGTCGTCTGAAGGTATTTACAAAGTGGCATCGTAAGGATCCGATCCCAAGTATTTTTTTCGGCCTTCGACATAGGACCATAAGTTGAGTTTTTCAATTTTTTAAATTTTATTTTTTTATGGCGAATCTACTACGAGTGCCCGCAAATGACCTGAGTATCTTGATTGATCAACGTCTTCTGAAGGTATTCACAAAGTGGCATCGTAAGGATCCGATCCCAAGTATTTTTTTCGGCCTTCGACATAGGACCATAAGTTAAGTTTTTAAAAATTTCAAGTTTTATTATTTTATGGTGAATCTTCTGCGAGTGCCCGCAAATGACCTATGTATCTTGATTCAGCCACATTTTCTGAAGGTATTCACAAAGTGGCAGCGTAAGGATCCGATCCCAAGTATTTTTTTCGGCCTTCGACATAGGACCATAAGTTGAGTTTTTAAAATTTTCAAGTTGTATTTTTTGATGGCGAAGCTACTACGAGTGGCCGCAAATGACCTGAGTATCTTGATTGAGCAACGTCTTCTGAAGGTATTCACAAAGTGGCATTGTAAGGATCCGATCCCAAGTATTTTTTTCGGCCTTCGACATAGGACCATAAGTTGAGTTTTTCAATTTTTTTAGTTTTATTTTTTTATGGCGAATCTTCAGCGAGTGCCCGCAAACGTTATGTGTATTATGATTGAGCAACGTCTTCTGAAGGTATTCACAAAGTGGCATCGTAAGGATCCGATCCCAAGTATTTTTTTCGGCCTTCGACATAGGACCATAAGTTGAGTTCTTCAATTTTTTAAGTTATATTTTTTTATGGCGAATCTTCTATGAGTGCCCGCAAATGACCTGTGTATCTTGATTAAGCAACGTTCTTTCAAGGTATTCACAAAGTGGCATCGTATGGATCCAATCCCAAGTATTATTTTCGGCCTTCGATATAGGACCATAAGTTGAGTTTTTTAAATTTTCAAGTTGTATGCTTTTATGGTGAATCTTCTACGAGTACCCGCAAATTACCTGTGTATTATGATTGAACAACGTCTTTTGAACGTATTCACAAAGTGGGATCGTAAGGATCCGATCCCAAGTATTTTTTTCGGCCTTCGACATAGGACCGTAAGTTGAGTTTTTAAAAATTTCAAGTTTTATTATTTTATGGTGAATCTTCTGCGAGTGCCCGCAAATGACCTATTATATGTATCTTGATTCAGCAACGTCTTCTGAAGGTATTCACAAAGTGGGATCGTAAGGATCCGATCCCAAGTATTTTTTTCGGCCTTCGACATAGGACCATAAGTTGAGTTTTTAAAATTTTCAAGTTGTATTTTTTTATGGCGAAGCTACTACGAGTGCCCGCAAATGACCTGAGTATCTTGATTGAGCAACGTCTTCTGAAGGTATTCACAAAGTGGCATCGTAAGGATCCGATCCCAAGTATTTTTTCGGCCTTCGACATAGGACCATAAGTTGAGTTTTTCAATTTTTTAAGTTTTATTTCTTTATGGCGAATCTTCAGCGAGTGCCCGCAAACGACATGTGTATTATGATTGAGCAACGTCTTCTAAAGGTATTCACAAAGTGGCATCGTAAGGATCCGATCCCAAGTATTTTTTTCGGCCTTCGACATAGGACCATAAGTTGAGTTTTTAAAAATTTCAAGTTTTATTATTTTATGGTGAATCTTCTGCGAGTGCCCGCAAATGACCTATGTATCTTGATTCAGCAACGTCTTCTGAAGGTATTCACAAAGTGGAATCGTAGGGATCCGATCCCAAGTATTTTTTTCGGCCTTCGACATAGGACCATAAGTTGAGTTTTTAAAAATTTCATGTTTTATTATTTTATGGTGAATCTTCTGCGAGTGCCCGCAAGTGACCTATGTATCTTGATTCAGCAACGTCTTCTGAAGGTATTCACAAAGTGGGATCGTAAGGATCCGATCCCAAGTATTTTTTTCGGCCTTCGACATAGGACCATAAGTTGAGTTTTTAAAAATTTCAAGTTTTATTATTTTATGGTGAATCTCCTGCGAGTGCCCGCAAATGACCTATGTATCTTGATTCAGCAACGTCTTCTGAAGGTATTCACAAAATGGCATCGTAAGGATCCGATCCCAAGTATTTTTTTCGGCCTTCGACATAGGACCATAAGTTGAGTTTTTAAAATTTCAAGTTTTATTATTTTATGGTGAATCTTCTGCGAGTGCCCGCAAATGACCTATGTATCTTGATTCAGCAACGTCTTTTGAAGGTATTCACGAAGTGGGATCGTAAGGATCCGATCCCAAGTATTTTTTTCGGCCTTCGACATAGGACCATAAGTTGAGTTTTTAAAATTTTCAAGTTGTATTTTTTTATGGCGAATCTACTACGAGTGCCCGCAAATGACCTGAGTATCTTGATTGAGCAACGTCTTCTGAAGGTATTCACAAAGTGGCATCGTAAGGATCCGATCCCAAGTATTTTTTTCGGCCTTCGACATAGGACCATAAGTTGAGTTTTTCAATTTTTTAAGTTTTATTTTTTTATGGCGAATCTTCAGCGAGTGCCCGCAAATGACCTGAATATCTTGATTGAGCAACGTCTTCTAAAGGTATTCACAAAGTGGCATCGTAAGGATCCGATCCCAAGTATTTTTTTCGGCCTTCGACATAGGACCATAAGTTGAGTTTTTCAATTTTTTAAGTTTTATTTTTTTATGGCGAATCTTCAGCGAGTGCCCGCAAACGACATGTGTATTATGATTGAGCAACGTCTTCTGAAGGTATTCACAAAGTGGCATCGTAAGGATCCGATCCCAAGTATTTTTTTCGGCCTTCGACATAGGACCATAAGTTGAGTTCTTAAATTTTTTAAGTTTTATTTTTTTATGGTGAATCTTCTACGAGTGCCCGCCAATGACCTATGTATTATGATTAAGCAATGTCTTTTGAACGTATTCACAAATTGGCATCGTAAGGATCCGATCCCAAGTATTTTTTTCGGCCTTCGACATAGGACCATAACTTGAGTTTTCAAAATTTTCAAGTTTTATGCTTTTATGGCGAATCTTCTACGAGTGCCCGCAAGTGACCTGTGTATCTTGATTGAGCAACGTCTTTTGAACGTATTCACACAGTGGCATCGTAAGAATCCGATCCCAAGTATTTTTTTCGACCTTCGATATAGGACCATAAGTTGAGTTTTTAAAATTTTTAAGTTTTATTTTTTTTATGGCGAATCTTCTATGAGTGAAAAATTTATGTTTTTATTGGATCGTAATGATTTCACATACTAAACGTCGTGAACTAACGATGAACTAACAAATCCATATCGATTTTGCACGATAGAAGCCATAAAAACAGTTTACTGCTGCAACCTATGTTTTGGGTTCCCCCATTTAAATGAATAATGCGTAGTGGTGTTGCACTTAGGATCCTAACGATTTTATATACTGAACTAACGTCAACTAACGATCATCTTTCGATTCTAATTGACAGAAATAGTAAAATCGAGTTTGGGGCGGTGTAGCCTGAAGTTGGCCGCCCCACTTCATTTAAAAAAAAAATACTTCTAATCGGATCCTAACGATTTTATATACTGAACTAACGTCAACTAACGATCATCTTTCGATTCTAATTGACAGAAATAGTAAAATCGAGTTTGGGGCGGTGTAGCCTGAAGTTGGCCGCCCCACTTCATTTAAAAAAAAAAAAAATACTTCTAATCGGATCCTAACGATTTTATATACTGAACTAACGTCTACTAACGATTATCTTTCGAATTCAATTGACAGAAATCGTAAAATCGAGTTTGGGGCGGTAGCGTGAAGTTGGCCGCCCCACTTCATTTAAAAAAAAAATACTTCTAATCGGATCCTAACGATTTTATATACTGAACTAACGTCTACTAACGATTATCTTTCGAATTCAATTGACAGAAATCGTAAAATCGAATTTGGGGCGGTAGCGTGAAGTTGGCCGCCCCACTTCATTTAAAAAAAAAAAATACTTCTAATCGGATCCTAACGATTTTATATACTGAACTAACGTCTATTAACGATTATCTTTCGATTCCAATTGACAAAAACCGTAAAATCAGTTTTGGGGCGGTAGCGTGAAGTTGGCCCCCTCCATTTTGTTTTTTAAAAAAAGTGATGTTGTTATCGGATCCTAACGATTTCACATACTGAACTAACGTGAACTAACGATGAACTAACGATATAGATATGTAATTTGCGGGCACTCGATATGGGGCGGTCAACTTCACGGAGGTTCACTAGGGTTACGAGATGCAAACTACATACAAGAAATTCCGAATGCTTTTATAAAATGCTATGATTATTACTGCCCATGGTACCTAGCAAAGGTGTCATCCCTTGCGCTACGCTAAAAGGACACTATACAATCAATACAATATCTATCACTCTTTCATATTACCTAGTGCAACTTGCGACAATTGCGGTTCGTTCGTTACAGA
This sequence comes from Leguminivora glycinivorella, assembly GCF_023078275.1. NCBI lineage: Eukaryota > Metazoa > Arthropoda > Insecta > Lepidoptera > Tortricidae > Leguminivora > Leguminivora glycinivorella. Next base: position 15,568,619 of record NC_062973.1, read on the forward strand.
GCGTAAACGATTGGCTCTGGCGTGTAATAGACATGACGTACGTATAAAATACATACAATGTCACCAGGCAGGCAAGCATGGTCGCGCGATAAATGATATAATATCAGGCCGTCGCTTTCGCACTATTTGTAAGTGCGATAGGGACGGCCTGATGTTTTATCGTTTATCGCGCGACCATGCTACCGGTGCTGGCTAAATTTTTATTCATCATCCTAATATTTATCCCTTTAATATCACAACTTTATGAAGTTTTATACTGCGAACTTTTGCTACTTCTTTTAAATAAAGTAAAATCAAAAACTGGTGCATATTTTTCATGCTACTTGATGGCATGCTACTTGATGATAAGTAATCACCAACATATCGCAGTTTACCAGGGTAAATCCTGTCCAGTAACCCTAGCCAAGCATCGCTAGCACCCCCGAAACGGGCACAAGGTTCGTTCCGAGCCCGCCCGCGCCACCTCGCCGCCAGTAATCCCTGAATAGGTAATGCAGGGAGACGGTGCAATGACATTCCCTCTGCACGTGTTGTTGTTTTGTTGCCTGTCCCAACCCTCCCGTTATGCTCGTATTAAAACGCTCGCTCAGAGACTGCGCCGAACACACTCCGCATTGTGAAGGTATTAAACTCACCTTTACCTGGGACAATCGTCTGCGAAGCGCAAGTAAATCGCGCTCTTACAAAACATTCTACCCTCAGTTCTTTTTCTCCTAAGAGGCTCTTACCTATGAGTTTGCCGGATAATAGCGATGGTTATTCGGCACTTTTACTACTTTTTGTTTTTAACTGACAGGCCTTTAGTGATTACGCGGATGACTTCAGTATGTGTTGCATTGCATACGGTTATGTTATACGTAGCTAACTTAGGATAGCAATTATAACCCGAAGATCAATTTGGATCTCCAAAACAGTATTAAAATTGTAAATGTACATATGTATGTATTGTGTGTACATTGTAATGTGTTGTGTATGTATTGTTTTGTGTTGTTGTAGGTATTTAAATTGTAAATGTACTGTAGCAGACTGCTTAGTGTAACATGTGTAATTTTCCTACTCCTTTAATTATTTCTTGCACTACCTTTTTCAAATTTTTAACCGACTTCAAAAAAGGAGGAGGTTCTCAATTCGACTGAATGTTTTTTTTTTTGTATGTATGTTACTCGATATCTCCGAGAATCATGGACCGATTTTCAAAATTTTTTTTTTCAATCGATCAGGTATAACCTCGAGATGGTCCCATTGGCACCAAGTCGGGGTCTGATGATGGGATCTTGGAGAAATCGAGGGAACTCTTCAAATGTTATAAGCACATGTAATGTTTTTAGTGTATTTTTCAAAGGTAAACCAGTATTTACGCCTGATGGTAATAACTTTATGTGGCTGAGCTGATGATGGAAGGTCAACTCCTCAATGGTTAGGAGTTCAAGGATAATTCTTTCACTACTGTACGTATATTTGGACTGATACATATAATATCAATCTATATTACCACTAAAAATCAACAAATAAATAAACTTTTTAACAAAAAATAAAACCGCCTTCAAAAATAAGCGCGTTACAAAACACGGAGAAACTACAAAAGCAAAAAATAATAAACCTTTGAATTCAGATTTCTTATCGGATTGCAATAATCTAAACATTCAAATTATAAACAAATCAATTATTTTTGGAGTCGGGGCCAGCCTGCGTATGGTTGGGTGGAGCAAACAGGAAATAGCAAGGCGACGAACAGGTCTGGTACCGACTACAAAAATAACTGATTTGTTTATAATTTGAAGATTATTGCAATCCGATAAGAAATCTGTTCGTCGTCGTCGTCGGTACCAGACCTGTTCGTCGCCTTGCTATTTCCTGTTTGCCCCACCCAACCATACGCAGGCTGGCCCCGACTCCAAAAATAATTGATTTGTTTATAATTTGAATGTTTAGATTATTGCAATCCGATAAGAAATCTGAATTCAAAGGTTTATTATTTTTTGCTTTTTAGTTTCTCCGTGTTTTGTAACGCGCTTATCTATTCTTTATTTCCTGCTACCCTAAGGTTGTCTGGTAGTGATCGCTTACAGCGATAAGACCGCCTGTTGCTCCCTTTATGTTTAATGTTATTCTGATATTTGTACTCTGTTATCTTTGTGGTGCAATAAAGAATATTTACTTACAGTACTAAAATTTGTAAAGAAATGTCAACTTGGTTCGTTTACCGTTTTTATCTGCTATTTATTTTCCTACTGAATGTTTGACATGTCAACAGGCAGGCAAGCATGGTCGCGCGATAAACGATAAAACATCAAGCCGTTTCTATCGCACTTACAAATAGTGCACAGATAGAAAAGATATTTTAATTTAAGACGGAAAACTCTCTCAAACACTGTTATTTAAAAGGAATAATATAATTCTTCATCTAATAACATGATCTTAACCTAAAGGGATATTCCTTTTTCAAAGAAGAATCAAAATTGTTCAGTCGTAACTTTATATACATTTGGTACAAATAGGACAGATTTGAATCAAAGAAGTATTTATTTGCAACAAAATATTACACCGTTTTAGTATGAATATGCTAGTTCTTAAAAAACGTCTTTGGTTCAAGTAACCTTTATCAAAGCAAAAATAAAAACCTGTTAAAAGAAGATTCACCACAATTTAACTACAAGAATTCTGCGTTTTTAATAGGAAATCATAATTTCTTAATTTAACTTTTACGTTCTACAGTCAAGACATAAAAGTTTAAATAAAAAAAATACACGGTTTTACGTCAAGATTTAGTTCAATCTTGGCTTGATTTTAATAGTTCTTGATTTGATGCTTTGCAACTCCATTCAAAGTTCCAGAATAACTTAAAACAAAAATAAACACAGATTTATGTCAAGATTTATTAAGTTCTTGGCTTTGTGTCACAAATTCTTGATTTAATGTCTACAAGCTCCATTTGAGAATCAACAAGTTCAAATCAAAAAATATCAAGGTTTTACTTCAAGATTTAGAACAATCTTGGCTTGATTATAATAATTCTTGGTTTGATGCTTATAGACTTCATTCATAATTCGAGCAGGTTTTAAATAAAAAATCAACACGGACTTAGGTCAAGATTTATTACATTCTTGGCTTCATATCACAAATTCTTGATTTAATGCCTACAAGTTCCATTTGAGAATCAACACGTTTAGATCGAAAAATAATAAAGTTTTGCTTCAAGATTTAGTTCGCGCGCCGAGCGGCGACACCGGTTTAGTTACCAAAAAACCCGCTAGATGGCGCTGACCCCAGCCCATAGAATTCGTACATCGCGGTGTTAAGATTTTTCCCGATTTGGTTAGGCTCGCCGGTTGGAACTTGATATGTATCGAATCATAGGAATACAAATTCCGACATAATAGCCCCCTGCTTCCCTCTGGGAACTACGCGCTATTATTGAGGACTATCCTAAACGTGCTTCCGCTCCAGTTCTCTCTCTCTCTAACTGGCTGGGGAACTCGAAATTATATATTTTAAATGAAATAAGATAAATTACATCCAAGAAGTAAGTATATTTGGTTTAAGATACTTACTGTTTCACCCCAAGAAACATTAAATCTAACTTCAAACATGTAAATCTTCATCTAATACCGTCAGAACTTTTAAAATGAAAAATGTATATATTTGGTGTAAGTAACTAATTGTTTCACCCCAAGAAACATTAACTTTTACTCTAATTATGCATAACTCTTAACCGAAAACCGTCATAACTCTTAATACAACAATTTTATTACTTAGAACCAAGAAATATTATACTTGTTTTTAAGAACTTGCTGATTTGCTTCTGAGTAATAATTATCACTGAACAAAACGTTTACGCTCTTGGAATAAATGATTAGGTTTTTAAAAAAAGATTGTTTTGCTAATCATGTTAAGATATAAAATGGTTAGTGCAAGTAATAAACATCGAGACATTTTATGTTTTATATCAAGTAATTAAAATCTTCCTGATATGGGAAACTGGATATCTCTTGGTTCAAATAGGTTTCTTTGGTTGAAGAGATATTTTCTATCTGTGTGCGAAAGGGAAGACCTGATGTTTTATCATTTATCGCGCAGCCATGCTATCGGTGCAGGTCACCACGTTGTTATTTATTACATACTGCGTCTGGTAGTCGAGTGATCTGTGTCCTTACCCTACGGACAATTAAACGTATCTTGTGTTTAGTCGACCCTCTACCTACGCTTTAAATGCAATTAACTATTCAAACTTCTTCCCTACTTTCTGATGGCCCTACAGATAGGCAGGGATAAATGTACACTTAAAGATTAAACTATTATAGCGTAATTACATGGTTAGGCACCTTAATTATAAACAGACAGGATCTTTAAAGTCGTTATATTTAATAAATAATAAGATGTTATAATGTTTTATGTTTATTATGATTATTATTCTTGAGGGAAGTGACTACTAGAGCTAATAGAATAGAATTACTATGTCCTACATATATGGCCGATATTAAACATTCATTTACGTTTTTGTTTTCTAGGTTTAGTTAGTGCGTCTCCTATGAGCCCTATTACATCGGCTTCTTTCAGCTTCTTCAATTTTATTCTTTCTTGTCATGACTGTAACTAGATTGTTTAATTGAGTCATTCTGCCCTTTATTTAGCCATCTTGTATCCTTAGCCTTCGTCTGGTCAAACAGAATAAAATAAGTCGTCTCTACTTCAGGGCGCACATATTTTAAACTGGATGAGATTAGCCCAGGACCGGGATAAGTGGCGTACACGAAGGGAGGCCTATGCTCAGCAGTGGGCGATTAATGGCTGAAATGATGATGATGATGATGATGATATTTTAAACTTCCTTAGAAACATTATCTTCAAGCGTATAGCCAAAAAACTTAATCTATTAACGTGTATTCTAATAGCTAAAATCTAAATTCATAAAAGGCCGCTTTGATTGTTCCCCATTGACCAATTGGGACAACGACCGAGCCCTGCTCCATTATATCGAGCTATTTTATTAGCAGTTAGTTAATCGTTTAGGGGAGAAAAACTGCCCTATCACAACAACTAAGTGCACAAACATTGCCCTCATCCACCCCCTCATAAGCGCACCCTCTTAATTACTACAATATGGTAGTATTTTGTAAAATACACCTTATGGGAGAAGGTACCTTAATTATTACTTACTTAACTAATAGTGTTGCTTTCCAACGTTATGATAAAAAATGAAATTTCGGCTAAATTGGCCTTATTATCACATTTATTAACTTTCACAAAATAAAAGTTTCTATACGAAAGACACGCTTTGAGATTTATCCATGCTTACAAGAATAATATCTATTATTACATAAAAGTACAATTATCCGCCAGCTACACAGCTATAAGGTAAACTGCGCCGATCATTAGTGCAAGTCTGCAAGATAATGAGAGGTGTGTATTACTTGTTATTAGAAAAAATAATAGCCCAGCGCAAGAGGTAAACCATTTTCCTTTTTAATCAACACGGTGAGTCACTCACTACGGTGGATGTGAATAAAAAAATCGTTGCACAGAGCCGTTATTCCAATTTCTTGCACAGTTCAAATGAACCGATATAAGCACGCTTTCCGAATGCGTTCTTGCTAAGGTTCTAGGAATTCTGTTAAAGTGGTTTGCATAAGTATTTGGATCTGTGAGCAATCGGAATACAGTCCCAGGAGCTCAGCCGGCGGCAAGCCTCTAAATCGTGTTACAGCCTTGGAGGCCGGCCACGCTCGGCCGAGCATGACGTGGCGGTCCAACGCCAATATCTTTAATCTATTGTACCTACGATCCTATCTTGGCAACGCTAGTAACATATACCTTCTGAAATACACTTTTCCTCGATCCTTGTTAACGTTACGTTGGAAAATAGTGTCCGACACGGTGTCTGGGGCTTTGTTAGTCGTTGTTTTGTGGCTGTCTGGCGATTATAGGATATTGTGTACTTTTCGAACGCTGGCGAATAAAATACTCATGTGAAAACCAATTATTATCTGCTGTTTTAAGTTCTTTAAAAGCTGCACGTAATGAGAGATCTCTTTTACTAGTCAGATATAGAGTAGGTAAATAAACCTTTTCTCACTAGCTCGGAAACACGTGTTTTGTCCTTTAATACCAGCGGGTAAAAACGCACTTTATCCACTAGTGGGTAAAGTAATTTGACCTTGAATAAAGTCAAATTAACTGCTTTAAAATTGATAAAAGTAGCTGAATCTAGTAATAAAGATGATTTACCACCTGTGGAACTACTGGAAGCAGTGATAAACGCATTTTTTGCGTTGTAGTTTCCTCGCTATAGTGAGGGGAAAAGTTTTGTGTTACACTCGGGTGCAAATGTATTTTACTTCTCGTGTGTTAAAAAACTCGCAAGTTCAGGATTCTATTCTCGAACCACTCGCTTCGCTCGTGGTTCAACTATAGAGTCCTTTCACTTACTCGTTGTTCAATTCCACACTCGGCGTTCAAATACAACTTTGCCCCCTTGAATAACAAATAACTATTACGTGCTGGACAAGGAATCAGAATAACAGCCCTGAAGTTGTTGGTAGGTCCGCTACGGCAGTAACTTTAATCTGTTACACCTATCGTCCGATCTCGGTATCGCACACTCCTCTTGTACTCGTAAATAAACTTTTCCTCGTAAACCTTGTTAACGGTCGGGAAACTTTCGATCGGATTGTCCTTGCTTAAAATGTATCGTGGTTTAGCTGGTTAGTGCTAATTTTGTTAGCAATGTTGAGCCAACTACAATGGTATGAGAATCAGGAAGAAAAGTTCCATCTATGACATAAATAGGCAGAATACCTACCGAAAATACGATTTCCAACAAATCTATTTTATATGTTGTATAGTATTACCATTCATAAAGTAGTTATTCTTCTCTGCTGCGTGGATAATATGATTAATATGTACTACTTGTAGTAGTTATGGGGCAGCATTTCCTTGCTTGCTCTCATAACATATCTCAACACGTGTCTCGAATGTGTTGCAGTCGTATTTTTAGATCTAACTAAGAAGTACGGCCCGCTGCCGCTACTTCGTTTAGAGCAGAAAAGAAATGACGCTAATTAGGAAAACTTCGTACAACTTTTCTTTTTACGAGTATCTACGCTTGCAACAGGCGAACTTCTGAGGAGGCTTGTAGTTCCTTAAGAGTTGTGGCACCACTACCTGCCGTGGTTAGCGATTGGGCTGATTAGGTATTTATATAGTCCTGCGTCTTACGATGTGTCTCCTCACTCATAAGATATAGTTTTTGCTTCCTAATACTAATCTCATAGCACGCATATTTACCTCATGTGCTCTGTCTCTACTTGTCATTATAATTCGTAAAAGGTTGCAGCTGCTCGTTTGCATCTGTTATCGTCCCGTCCCCTCCGTCCCGCGTAGAAGTCCCGATTTCGATTGTAAGAAGAGTGCCTAAAATAACACATCTTGCACACATCGATCCAGTAGCTCTTTCTCGAAGCAAGCTGTATTGTTGGAAAAAGTCGCCGTTTGTATTGGCCATTAGACCGACAATGCCGATATCTGTATTACGCACGTGTGGTGCATTGCCAACAATACAGGAGTCAATTGTCTGTAAGTGGTGAGGACTTTAACCATTTGTATTGATATTTGCTTGGGTTTTTACATTATGACACCGACGCCGCCTGCAAAATGAACAGTGCATCACATAGGCTTTTGGAAATGCGGTGTAGATTATTTCGACAGTACAAAACACGCGATCGGTATTTACTATTAACTCATTGTAGGTGCTCAAGAGCTACTAGTTAGCAAAAAAGCTACTAGTTCTTATACCGTCTAATCTAAATCCCATTTAGACACATCAGTCGGTAACATCCTTGTTAAAAAAAACACGTCTTATCTACTCCGCAGAAAATAGATGAATAGTATCAAATTCCCCTGACAACTTGCTTCTTTGTTCGCACCTTAATGGACCCGTCGCAAATTAGTCTCATTCAGTCTTGTAAAGAGACGGTGATTCAACGGCTGTAGGTCAGCAATATCCTTTAATAACGACTAGGTTCTTTCCTGGTACAGATGTGTGGGTTTATATGGCAATAACTGCGGATGATTGGCGTTCATTCACATATTAATTATAATTATATTCCTTTATCTGGATCGAGTTATTGAAGACAGCAACCTCTACCGGTCTCTAGTCTCTTATTCTACTATTCGATACAATAGAACAAACTGTTTGTTATGTACTTAGTGACTAGTAAAAGTGAATATTTAGGTGTAATGAATATTCGACAACTAAGTATGTATTTGATGTTAGACATATGCGGCATTTGTGTTGAAAAGGTTTTACATTGGGTCATGATCAAGATTCAATTTGATCGATTACAGCAACTTGATCATCATTTAAAGCTTATATTTTAAATAGTGATAACTGATAAGGGTCACTGATCGATTAATAACGGCAATGTTTTAATTAAAACATATTCATTTATCTATTAGTTCAGATATGTGAAACTGAAATCTAACAGTGCAGAGGTCATCGACCCCGCCTAAGCGAGTAGCCGCCCGCTCCCAGGCGAGCTATTAGGCGCCCAGAACGTAAACAAACTTTTGCATGGATAGATCGCTGACGAATACCGAGCTTTGCTTTGCATTCCCCAGTCGCCGTGAGCTGCTGCACTAATCTATTCATACACCGCTTTGTACTTGACTTTGAACTTTGGCGGCCTAGAGCTAGTCTGTACTCTACGAATTTTTACAAAACAAATCCAACTACATATATAAATATAACAGACACAGATTTCCTCGTCTTCCATTGTGTTTTGTGTTTCTGCTTACACTGGTATAGAAGAAATATGATAAAAACCAGCCACGTATTTTGCCTAAGGTGTAGTTTGTTAGAGTTAGAAGCTTGGCTCTACGAGATCTGATAACTTTAGCCAGGTCTGCCTTTTTTTCTTGACTAATGATAGATTCAGATATACGTTTATAAAATTTAATCTACAGCGATATATAAAATAAATTACACCATATAACTATATAAATAGGTTATTTAACAGACAGTCTTTAGTTTTTCGTAGGCGGCACTATCACCAGAGCCTCCAACAGGCAAACAGGCCAAGTTGTCGGTCAAACTCAATCCGAAGTACTAAATCCGAATAATAAACCGTTAGTATAAAGTCAGCGGGAAAGATCGTTTCAAACATCTCGAAGCAAAGTTATAAACATACTGAATGAGAGAGTTATAGATGAACATAACATTTTAATTGAAAAGATCTCGTAATAAAAACAACTGAAAAATTGAAATTATCATACAAATAAAATCACATTAATGCAGAAAAAAATATAAGCAGAGATGATTGTTGTAATACCTATTACTTGTAATATTATGGTTTTCTCTTAATTTTAATATCTAATTCTACACTGCAATCATGTTTGTATTGCTGATAAAAACTGAAAAATTTAATATCAACAAATTAAAATTGCTACATAGAGCAACGTAAAATTTCGTAGTAAAAGTAATGTCAAGGGTTTAATTACAGTTAGTAACAGAGCTCGCACGAAAACAATTTGGTCCGGCTAGATCGCACGGCGCACTCGACGGCGGCAATTAGCGACATGTGACGCCAACTTCTTATGAAAGCGCACTGCGATTATTAAGGCTTTATGACAATGGCGATTTAGGGCGAGTTACATGACGTGCAATTTCTGATTTCTGAGAACGTGATCGAAACTAGCTCGCCGTGGTTGCACAGTGGGCTTTTCGCGAGTTTATGATACCCACAGGTACCATGACAACGCAAGTGAGGCCTTCATTTGACATTTTAGATGGAAAGTAACTACGTATTTAGATGGGTTTGGGTTTACGTGCGTGGGAGATGCGTTACATTGATCGATCGGTTGAATTAGTTGTACCACTTGTACCTACCTCTCGTGGCTCAATAAAAGAAAATATAACTAAAACATGTGTTTTCTCTGTCGGTGGTCTAGCTTTGCTCTTCCTGACGAATAACGCTGTATTTACTGTGTATGTAGGTACAGTATCGAGGTTTAAATATAGAATACTTCAGTCTTCCCTTACATTATGACACTGTATATCCTCAATATAATCGCAGGTTAACTAGAGACCAAGGCCTGGCAAGTCTTGCAACCACATGCGGCTTTTAAAAATAAGTAAACCAAAATAAAATACAAGTTGTGCTCACTAAAAACATCTGTAGACTATTTCGCCCTATAGGATTCTAAATTAGGCTAGCGTCCAATAGAGACGGCTTGGTTGAAATTCCTCTATGTTACACGATTATTCATGAGCTTAATTTGACCATCAAGTTATATTCCCAGCTATACACAATGTTGGATCCGTTGATCCACATCATGCACAGTCGTTAGTAACAGAAATAAACACAATAAATAAATTCGCTATGAGTATGTAGCTCTACAGCTACACATATTATATTGTACAGAGGACAAGATGGAGGTGGGATCGTAACCAGTTTAATTGGCGCAGCTAGTTGCTCCGGTTCGAATTGACCGTGTACAATTTATCAATTTGGCCGTTTCGTAATTGTATCGCAAAGAGCCGGGGACTGTGTCCATCAATGTTTGCGGAGATCGAGGTCTCGTGGCAGATTATTTACCTTGTCTAATTGTCTATGCTTTTATTTTTGTAACAAACAATTGCAATAGTGTAATACGGATCAATTGAAACATTGTAGCCAATTATATTGAATCTACACTCAGTTCAACTTCAACCATACTTGTCCAATCATGTATACAAACACTGCTGGAAAACATTATCTCACTTTTCTCTGGAATTGCACATTAACCATCACTAAAAATGTTAATATACACTTAAAGAAACTCACAAAGTATTGTAATCAATCAAAAAACTACTGAAAAATATCATTTCTATAACGATTTTCATCAATATTTGTAATTACGAACGGATGACATCAAAAACTCCTGACATTACGAAGTCTAGATTGTCTATGACTCGTAATGTTGAGATGACAACTTATCGTTATGAACGATCGATATTAACGTTTGAGTTTGTATAGCTTGGAAAAAATGCGTTGATATTAATTACAATAATTTATCAGATTTATTAACCGACTTTTTTAAAGTTTTTATTACCTCTTTACAATAAATATTATATTAGTATATTTTTTGTTGTATTAGTGTTAATGTTAGGTACTCAGTATAAAATGAATACTGTACTAGCCTTTTCCATAGGATTGTTGCAAATGCGACGAAACCTAATTAAATTTTGGTTTTTACATAGATATTGTGTGACGTAAAATTGAAAATCCTCTGATGACGTTAGCAGTGTTTATTTACAAATTATCGTTAATATGTACATCATTTTATCGACATTTCCAATCACAATTTTAGTCTTTGATCATATTTGACGTTTCGTTTGTTTACAATTTACATGATAGGACAAGTAAAGATGAACCGACTGTAGATTTCATCTAAAATCTTTGTCTATGTAGAATTATGATTTCTGTGATAACGTTAAGTTCGTCCCATAAATCAAGCTATCTCCAACTCAAGTGTGAACACTGATGACAGTGATGACAAACGGAAGTAACAGAGCTTGTCGGAGTTTTAATTATTAGTAGAAGAGATGAATGCTTAGTTCAACTAAGTCCAATAATGTAAATATACATAAACTAAGTAGGTGTATGCAGGCTATGCAGCAACTTTTCCTGTCCAAAATCAGGCCCAGCCTAGCTGCCTTAGTTTAGTAGTAGCAAAGACATATGTAATTCCGTACAGACGGATAAGTCTAAGAAAAAAACGTACCTCAAAGCCATAGAAATAATTTTTAAGAAAAAAAAAACCGTCGCCTTTCGGGTTCTGGTGAAAGCTACTTGCGAATGTTGGATTATGTAGAAATGTGTAAGTATTTTTTAAAACTGCTTTTAATGCTTTAATTATTAGATGGAAACACAAATGAATATACGTATAACGTTAAGGTTTGAGGAGTTTCCTCAATTCCTCATGAATCCGATTATATTATAAGAAATCGAAGCTTGACAAACTTTGACTTCAAAACATATGCTTAACAAACATAACTAAATAAATGTCACTGTTCTGAACTTAAATGCATGCTTTTCTTACAAAAATACCAAAGTCACTATGAGTGTGCCGTTCAGGTTTGAGGAGTTTGGTTCTGGCCATCATCAGCAGTTCCACTGCACCAAATGTCACTGTTCTGGACGAAAGTGCATGCTGTTCTTATAAAAATACCAAAGTCACTATAAGTATGCCGTTCAGATTTGAGGAGTTCGGTTCTGACCATCATCAGAAATTCCACTGCACCAAATGTCACTGTTCTGGATGAAAGTGCATGCTGTTCTTATAAAAATGGCAAAGTCACTATAAGCGTGCCGTTCAGATTTGAGGAGTTTGGTTCTGGCCATCATCAGCAGTTCCACTGCACCAAATGTCACTGTTCTGAACGAAAGTGCATGATGTTCTTATAAAAATACCAAAGTCACTATAAGCGTGCCGTTCAGATTTGAGGAGTTCGGTTCTGACCATCATCAGAAATTCCACTGCACCAAATGTCACTGTTCTGGACGAAAGTGCATGCTGTTCTTATAAAAATGGCAAAGTCACTATAAGCGTGCCGTTCAGATTTGAGGAGTTTGGTTCTGGCCATCATCAGCAGTTCCACTGCACCAAATGTCACTGTTCTGGACGAAAGTGCATGCTGTTCTTATAAAAATACCAAAGTCACTATAAGCGTGCCGTTCAGATTTGAGGAGTTCGGTTCTGACCATCATCAGAAATTCCACTGCACCAAATGTCACTGTTCTGTACGAAAGTGCATGCTGTTCGTATAAAAATACCCAAGTCACTATAAGCGTGCCGTTCAGATTTGAAGAGTTCCGTTCTGGCCATCATCAGCAGTTCCACTGCACCAAATGTCACTGTTCCGTACCTAAATGCATGCTGTTCCTTTATTAACACAAAAATCACCATATGTATGCCTTTCAGATTTGAGGAGTTCCCTCGATTTCTCCAGGATCCCATCATCAGAACTGGGTTCTGAGAAAAATGGGACCAATCTGTATGTATATACATTCAATCAAAAAAAAAATTTTCAAAATCGGTCCAGGAACGACGGAGATATCGAGGAACAAACATAAAAAAAAAAAATAAAAAAAAAACATACAGACGACTTGATAACCGTCCTTCTTGAGATATGAGGCGACGGTTAAAAAAGGTATGGTGGGCTAGATGGCGTTACACTTTGGGGAACGCTCGGCTAGATGGCTCTAATATTAATATTTGACATTTTAACACATATCAAGCTAACAATATGGGCCAAATTGTCAAAACTGAGGTTTAAAAGTTTTAAGCTTGTGTCGAGTCGAGAGATGGCAGTTTTTGCACTGTGATAAACTCTTTACTTTGACAGTAACTCTCTATAATCCTCTATAATAATCCTCTTTGGTAGTAGTATGATATCAAAGATACCTTACTGCCCTCTGTCCCTTAAAGAACGCATTTAAATGTGTGGCGATTTTGTAGTAGGTTCGCACACCAGGGCACGGGGAAAGCGTGTATCGACGTAACTGGTCGCTAAGTAATTGCTCCCTCGTCCCTGGGGCACTCGCTCTAGCTTGTTTAGTGCTGTTGGCGAGCACTTTCTGTTCGCTGCTAACTAATAAGATTTCTTTATCCACTTTTCTTCCCACTACTTGTTTGTTCTTCGTTTCATAAATCAGATTCGTTCAACTAATCTTATCCTTTCGGAGATGTGGAATGGTGGTCTTCTAGAACATAGGTGCAAGGGAACACTTGATTGGTAATATTCGTAAGAATATCTGAAATGGCATTGGCACTCATTTCAACGATATTTTTATGAAAAAACCTGTTTTCAACCCCCGACGCAAAAACGACGGGGTGTTATAAGTTTGACGTGTCTGTCTGTCTGTCTGTCTGTCTGTCTGTCTGTTTGTCTGTTTGTCTGTCTGTCTGTCTGTCTGTCTGTTTGTCTGTCTGTCTGTCTGTCTGTCTGTGTGTGTGTCTGTCTGTGGCATCGTAGCTCCCGAACGGATGAACCAATTTCAATTTAGTTTTTTTTTGTTTGAAAGCTGAGTTAGTCGGGAGTGTTCTTAGCCTCTGTTTCATGAAAATCGGTCCACTATGTCGCGGTCGGGGGTTTTTTCAAAATTTTAATTTTGTGGTTAGGATATCTTCAGTTTTGGTCATTTCAAACTTTTCAAAGGGGCCTAGAACTCCTTACTGTAACATTAATTGACACTTACAGACAATAACCAATATTTGCCATAGTCATAATAAGACATGGGGCCTATTGCATAACAATTTACAACTTGTATTACAAGTGGAACTCTCTTTCTTATAAAATGAATTGGAGGGGGACTACCGCTTGTAATATGAGTTGTAAATTGTTATGCAATAGGCCCATGGTGTAAGCTTCAGGTAACTTATCAATTAACAGCGACCGTCTGTGATGCTGCTCAATAAGTTCCTAATTGGGTATCCGTTTACTTACGACAACGATATCATTTGTCACAATGGAACTCTGTCTCGAATAAAAGGTGTCTTATAGTTATATCCTTCTCGTTTGGACCACGGCACTGGGACTTTATTATCAAATGAATGTACAAACTCATTGGCCCCGTTACATAAATTGTAAAGTTAAGCTGTCCGAATAATTCTAGATATCTACCTGTAATAAACTACATAGAATTCTAATATAATTCATGCACCACTAGAGCAGATTTATTAAGCTAGAGTGTTATTAATGACTCCGTCTGCGTTCCCCGTTGGCGGTTGATGGTACAAAAAATAAATGGTGTTTATTTCGTGACTCTACGCTTAATTAGTTTTAAATATTTGGTCTACGTGAATGTCAAGCATGTCCTGTAATTAATAAAGTGAATCAAGTGTTTACTTTAATACATGTAGCCTGTCAAGTCTAAAAAGAAAAGCTATTAAACTTTAAGAAAGTACTCTTTTACTGGGGCATTATCGAGCAGTGGTACCTTACATATTAGCACTAAACAAGCCAGGGTTCGAGGATATATATCAATGGATATATGTATATCAATATATATATCCGATATATACCCAGCTAGGTTCGACGATATATATCAATGGATATAAATATCCGATATATATCTTTTTTTAAATAAATATTTCAATACAAAAATGGTTTTGAAAAATGTAACATTGTTAAAAAACTAGTTTTTTGTGTTTGTTACTGTTTTTCTACCAAATTTTATCTTTTTTAGTACATTTTTCCTTGTCTAAAGTAGTATTCATAAATAACGCAACAAAAAAATTAAATACCTTCCATACAAAATGGATATATATCAAAGTTGATATATATCCGATATTTTGATATTTATTATAAATATCGGATATTTTCGAACCCTGAAACAAGCACTTTTTGACAAAAACTTAAATTTTGTATAGCGGGAGACCCTCAAAGAAGAAAAAAGGTCTCAATAGACCAAAGCATATGCATCGATCCACGCTCAAATACCGTAGAGGCATTTCGCATTGCAAACTCGAAGTGCGTTACCCACAACATTCATTACTAGATTTACTAGTTCCCACCTCGCTGCATTCCTGCAACAAATGAAATCTATTATCACTGAAAGTTCCACACCACGGGTTCTTTACCTGTCGTAACAATCACCAACTCCGTCAAGGAAAGTTATAGTGTTATCTCAGACTTGAATAGGGAAACTTGTTCATTTAGCAGGGAGTTCGGTGGCGCAAGAATTAGTTCAGTTTCGCACGGTGCCTCATATTCAGGGTATTGATTTAACGTTACATGGGTGCTACGGACATTAAGTTTCCTATTTATGTATTTTGTTCTTGAATATTATCGATATAATTTACATAAAGTTTGGGTACTTAGCTCAGGGCCTGGTAATATACATACTGATTTTTAAAACCAATCTATTTCTGGTATTGTTGGGTAGGTGACCCGCATCGCATCATGTGTCGTTGTAACCGTTATTGATAATCCATTAAGAAACATTAACAAGGTACTTGAGGAATGATTATTTCATTAATTTATTTACAATAATGGAATTCGTAAAGCATAATAGTACTTACTTTGTTTAGGTAAATATATAGTCGTGCCATTTGCCATTTCTGTAGTGGCCTAATAATGTAATAATTAGAAGCATGTTTATTGCCTACTTATATTCAGACCAAGGTGTTTGCGTGCGTATAAAGCACCTATTTATAAACATAAACTTCAAGGGTTACACTGAGCTGAGTATTGATCCAGCCAATCTTTGGTTAATCTTAGGTAATACAGCTGAGAACAAGCCTCGCAAAAGGGATTAAAATAATAACGTAGCTATGTTGACTTAATATACAATATACATAAGTAAGTCGTTCAAGGGTAAAGTAAATTAACAATTTAGTCGCTACTTTTCTGCCTAAAAAAATATCGTTATCTTTCATAATAATCGTTGTAGTTGTAGGTTAGGTTATACACAAAATACGTATTATTTAAGCATTATATTATTTGTTAATGTGACTTGTGATATGGTGAAGCGTCCGATTCGCGCGTGAACTTTTATTAGGACAATTACAATACACACAGTGACCTAGGTATTGAATAAAAGTAACCTTTGACCGTGCTAATAGTAGCCTGGCTTTGTGATTCTATCCCGAGCTCCTGTCCCACTGACCCAGTGACACGCAAAAACTGCCTGCTCCGTGCTACCGAACAAATAAACGCGAAAGGTTTAAATATTACAACCCCGAATGCAGCTCGAAGCTGTAGGCCTAGCACATGATGGCCGCGGGAGTATGTCGCCGCGAGATAGATCACACGTCTTCTTTTAACCACAGATCAAATAATACTAGTACAGATACCTAACCCCATACTAAAAATGGGCGCCGTCCTAAGTATTCTAGACCTGTGTACTAAATTTAATCCACACTCAAAGAGCTAGATGGCGCCAGTAGCCACGCGTGGCCAACAAAACTCTTATCAGTATCCTACGTCGAAATAGTCATCAAACTGCAACATCTTGCGACATCTGTTTTAGCTTTCACGCACTAAACATACAACGTCATGTGCACGTTTAAAGTCAGACATTACTAGATGGCGTTGTAGACATAGCCTACCAGTGGATTGTATGCCGCGCGGTTTGTATGTGTGCGTGCAGGTGGTGCGCAATGTACGTACGCGCTGGGTCCGCTCATCAGTGTGCGTAGTCGAATGCACACGTACTCACGTAATATTTGTTTCGTTGTATCTATCTACCTCTAATTTATAGCTCTTGCGTACTTGCGCGACAGAGCTAGACTACATTTCTGTCGGCATATGGTGTCAACAATTGCCATTCGGCTACGCCGGCTGCTGAGTAAAATATAGCACGCACCTATTATTATTGGTATTATTTTTAACCGTCGCCTCATCTCTCAAGAAGGACGGTCATCAAGTCGTCTGTATGTTTTTTTTTATGTTTTTTAATGTTTGTTCCTCGATATCTCCGTCGCTTCTGGACCGATTTCGAAAAATTTTTTTTGATTGAATGTATATGCATACAGATTGGTCCCATTTTTCTCAGAACCCAGTTCTGAAGATGGAATCCTGGACAAATCGAGGGAACTCCTCGAATCTAAAAGGCATACATATGCTGATTTTTGTGTTTTTAAAGGAACAGCATGCATTTAGGTACGGAAAAGTGACATTTGGAGCAGTGGAACTGCTGATGATGGCCAGAACGGAACTCTTCATATCTGAACGGCACGCTTATAGTGACTTTGGTATTTTAATAAGAACAGCATGCACTTTCGTCCAGAACAGTGACATTTGGTGCAGTGGAACTGCTGATGATGGCCAGAACCTAAACTCCTCAAATCTGAACGGCACGCTTATAGTGACTTTGCCATTTTTAGGGTTCCGTAGTCAACTAGGAACCCTTATAGTTTCGCCATGTCTGTCTGTCCGTCTGTCCGTCCGTCCGTCCGTCCGTCCGTCCGTCCGCGGATAATCTCAGTAACCGTTAGCACTAGAAAGCTGAAATTTGGTACCAATATGTATATCAATCACGCCAACAAAGTGCAAAAATGAAAAATGGAAAAAAATGTTTTATTAGGGTACCCCCCCCCCCCCTACATGTAAAGTGGGGGCTGATATTTTTTTTATTCCAACCCCAACGTGTAATATATTGTTGGATAGGTATTTAAAAATGAATAAGGGTTCACTGAGATCGTTTTTTGATAATATTAATATTTTCGGAAATAATCGCTCCTAAAGTAAAAACAAGTGCGTCCCCCCCCTTCTAACTTTTGAACCATATGTTTAAAAAATATGAAAAAAAATCACAAAAGTAGAACTTTATAAAGACTTTCTAGGAAAATTATTTTGATTTTGATAGGTTCAGTAGTTTTTGAGAAAAATACGGAAAACTACGGAACCCTACACTGAGCGTGGCCCGACACGCTCTTGGCCGGTTTTTTATAAGAAAAGCATGCGCTTACGTCTAGAACAGTGACATTTGGTACAGTGGAACTTCTGATGATGATCAGAACCGAACTCCTCAAATCTGAACGGCACGCTTATAGTGACTTTGGTATTTTTATAAGAACAGCATGCACTTACGTCCAGAACAGTAACATTTGGTGCAGTGGAACTGCTGATGATAGTCAGAACCGAACTCCTCAAATCTGAACGGCACACTCATAGTGACTTTGGTATTTTTGGAAGAAAAGCTTGCATTTAAGTCCAAAGCAGTGACATTTATTTAGTTATGTTTGTTAAGCATATTGAGTTTTCAAGTCAAAGTTTGTCAAGCTTCGATTTCTTATAATGTAATCGGATTCATGAGGAATTGAGGAAACTCCTCAAACCTTAACGTTATACGTATATTCATTTGTGTTGCCATCTAATAATTAAAGCATTAAAAGCAGTTTAAAAAAATACTTACACATTTCTAACATAATCCAACATTCGCAAGTAGCTTTTACCAGAACCCGAAAGGCGACGGTTTTTTTTTCTTAAAAATTATGTTGAGCCGTTTTATTATGAGTCCTGTGGCACATTGTTGTTGATGTAACCTCGTAAGGACGTCTTGTTAAACCAAATGTTAAAACTCCAGTTTTAAGTAGGTAACATGAATAACAAATTATTTAGTTTCACTAATCAAATTGATTGCTCTATAAATTGATATAATCTGTCAAACAAGTCTGTCAGTAAATAAGAACAAAGGAAACTATAGGTATCCTTTTCTATAGCACCCTAAAGAAAAGGACGCGTGGTGACCTGGTGACGTCTTAGAAAAGTTACTTCGTTGGGTTAGTATCGACACAGATCGACTAGAGAGGTAGTTTATCGATACAATATGTTCGAGAACAGCATAGTAATGCAAGTTAAAATAAATCATGTAAATAAAATTGTTATTTGTTATACACACTGTTTTTATTGAATTCCGTTAACTTTAAGGGAAGATCAAATGAATTTAATGTCTCTAAGAAACTTAACTCTTACGGTTATCGAGTTATTAAAAAAATAAAGATAATTACTGAACATGTGTGTGACTGCCTTTACCAAAGATAATTACTGAACACGTGTGTGACCAAATACTAATGTTTTTTGTTTTGACATGTGCAGTCAATCACTTGACACTAACTTGAATGTTATTCGTAAGGGTCTCTCACACTAATCAATTCATTTAGGTACATAGAGGTATACATCAGGGTGGCAAACGGCCTCCGCGCGGTTAGTATGTGTGCTCGCCGCTTACGTACTCGCTCTATCCGCGACACATGCAAGCGGATGTGAAGGAACAAGATTTAGTCGCGGCCCCGCGCCCCGCGACCCTACCTACCTATACTAGTACCTATTCTACGCATCACATTTGCACTGACCTTGAGAGGCCCGAGCCCCCAATCAAAGAATGCGTTGGTTTATTAAAATTTAAAGCACTCGAAAGCAGGCGCGTAGTTAATTAGAAATGTGGGAAAAAAACCGTCGTCGGTGTCGTTTTTCCTTTCGTGTATGATATCTATTTCAATGTATAAATATGGAAATGTATATTATTAAGGAAACAAATACATGTACTTAATATAAAAAATAAAAGGTAATGTAGCTAGATTACGAGTTTGTCAAATACCTGTATTTGACAAAACATTTTCTAGAGTAATATTGTCTTCGGTTACCGCGATAGTTACTCATGAAATAAAATTATGGAAACGGATTAATTAACGTTTCTATAGTTTTATTTCATTGTCTAGAGTAATTTTTACTCATGAAATTGAGAAAAACACCGAAATTAGTTATTTACTGAAACTTGACGTTCACATGTTCATTGTAATATGCCTACTTGAAAAATAAATATTTCATTTTCATTTCATTTCAACACATAATTACTATTATCTGTTATGGCCTTATGGCTGCCGGCCAGATGAGCCATTTTTTTAAAGTTGTTCA
This sequence comes from Leguminivora glycinivorella, assembly GCF_023078275.1. NCBI lineage: Eukaryota > Metazoa > Arthropoda > Insecta > Lepidoptera > Tortricidae > Leguminivora > Leguminivora glycinivorella. The sequence continues at coordinate 15,589,020 of NC_062973.1, forward strand.
CCCCTGTTTTTTTGTAACATGGGTGTTTTTTACGCGATTCATACTCAGAATCTCAAGGTGTTTCGATCCTGCCTGATAGGAAGTAAAAACAATGTCTTAAGATATCCATACATTTTTCAAACCTTCCATTCCGTTACTGCCATACAAAATGTATGAAAAAAATGGTAACGATATGGGAAAAAACTTGGGAGACTTTTTTTCCTATTAGGAGTGAAAGAGCTCACGATTCTGAGTGGAAACCACATAAAAATTTCCAAATTCAAAAAAAGTCGGGTGGACGTACAACTTTGACAAAAATAAAAATGTCCCAGATAACAGTTCTAATCAACATTCAACAATTAAAATGATTTATTAATAATGAAGAACTAACACGATAAGGTAGGCAAGCACGAATTCAAAGATTTGTTAGCTGTACGTCCAATACGCGGTTCGTCCAAATCGTGTTTCGTCCGTTCGCCTACTACGCAGTTCGTCCATCATGTGATGAGTCAATTTCGCGATTTGTCAATACACAATTCGTCAATTAAGTGATTTGTCCGACCGCATTTCGCCGACTTCGCGATTCGTTAATACGCAAATCGTCAATTAAGCGATTTGTCCGACTGCATTTCGTCGACTTCGAGATTTGTTAATACGCAATTCGTCCATTTCGTGATTTATCATATCTGAGGTCCCTCCTCTTATTTCAACATCACCATCATCATATCAGCCCTTTATCGCCCACTGCTGAGCATAAGCCTCTCTTCTAGTACGCCACTTGTCCCGGTCCTGGGCTAATCTCATCCAGTTGTGACCCGCAGTTTTTCGGATGTCGTCGAGCCAACGGATGCCAGGCACTTCTTACATTTGTTAGCGGCCACCATTCCGTTAACATTTCAGTCCACCTGCTATCACTCTGCCTAGCAACATGTCCCGCCCATAGACTAAGGTAGAGCGATTCCTTTAAGCAAGATCTAAATTTATACCATTCTGTACACTCTCGTAAAGTATGTCATATACTGAAAGAGACAAATATGGGTTCCCTCTATTTGGCATACCTTTAATTGTCCGAAACGATTTTCGCATAACAGGCTTCGCATAATCGGTTTTCGACGAATATTAATTTGGTAGAAAACTTTTTTGTCATAATGTAAACTAATACGAATATTACTTTGTCCGAAAATGCTAAAACTATACTATGCCATAACAGATTATGCGAAAGGTGAATTATGCCAATATAGATTATGCCAAAAAGAATTCTTGATTATAAAATTATGCCAAAACAAGGGGAACCGACAAATATACCTACTCAATTCGATCTTCAATTAGTACCGTGTCGCCATTTTAGCTACGAAATGTACGAGCGAAGCGAGTGGTTCGAGAAGAAAATCCTGAGCTTGGCGAGTTTTTCAACACACGAGAAGTAAAATACATTTGCATCCGTGTGTAACACAAAACTTTTCCTCTCACTATAGCGAGGAAAGTACAACGCAAAAAACGCATTTATCACGGCTTCCAGTAGTTCTATAGGTGGTAAATCATCTTAACCACTAGATTCACCCAGTTTTATCAATTTTAAAGCAGAAAATTTGACTGTATTCAAGGTCAAATTACTTTATCCACTAGTGGGTAAAATATGTTTTTACCCGCTGGTATTAAAGGACAAAACACGTGTTTTCGAGCTAGTGAGGGGAAATAATAATTATAAGTGTGGAGCACTTATAGTTGTAAACATTTAAAAATACTTAAATATAAGTACCTACAGGTATATTGGAGGACAACAGCTCACACAGAACGAACCTAGCCCCAAACTAAGCATAGATTGTTACTATGGGGGCTGGCGACGTTATTTATACGTACCTCCTTTAAATGTAGCTACAAGCTTTAAATGTATCCTACAGCCTTCGCAATATGGTTACTAAGGTAGGTAGCTAGGTAGGGAAGCCAATATTAAAAGAGGTAAAACGGCGGGCCAACGCAGCGGGCCAACGTCCCGGTCCGCCTGCGCGCCTCGTAGTAGGGACGCTCCGGGCCTTCGGCCCTACGCCTACGCGGAGCTCGGCCTTCGGCCTTCGCTGGGTTTTGAAGCTCAACGTTGGCCCTCCGGCCGCCGCTTCTCTTTCTAGACACTTTTATTACTGTTCTGCGTGGGAGCACTGTCTGTCCGGAGCTCGGCCTGCGGCCTCGCGTGCTTGGGAGCCTCTCAGAGACGCTCCGGGCCTTCGGCCTTACGCGGAGCTCGGCCTCCGGCCTTCGCTATTTAGTTATTTTGCCCTCCTCAATAGCGGTGGTCCACACAACGTTTCACGTTATCCATAGCAGCTGTGTCCCTGACGCAGCCTACCTTTTTTTTCATAAGTACATAATAATTCAGCACGCAATGTATTATGTCCACATCAATTAGTGTATCTACCTACCTAAACGTCATTACGACACACTGTGGTACGAAATCCGGCTCTCGAAGACATAGGAATCGAAGTTGTTATTTTAATATATTTTTTATTGAAATGGATTTAGCTTATCATTTCTATGACAACCTATAAATTTTAGGCAATTTGACTTGAAAATTACAGTTTTATGATTTTTTTTTCGATAAAAATTTATGGAGTGGAAACAAAATCTCAAGAAAATCAACTCACTCACACACTCAACCGTTATAACCTCGCAGATGGGTATACTACGAATTATTTGTGATTTTTTGGCATACTAAGTTTTTCCGCCGCGACTGAGGATTTTTTTAAATTGTTGAAAGTTTCTATGGAAAAATCACAGAAACCAAAGTTGACATCTTAAGGTTTTTTTCTTTAAATGGGTTTGGGTGACCATTTCTATGACAATTTATAAATTTCAGGTGATATGGCGTGAAAACTATCGTTTTATGATTTTTTTTTTTCGATAAAAATGTATGGAGCCAGAACAAAAACTCGAAATATTTTAAAAATCTCAAAACGTAGAGTTATATCGTCGCAAGTAGGTATACTACAATTATACTGTAATTATATGTGATTTTTTCGCATACCACAAGTTACCGCTACACTTGCGGTTTTTTTAAAATCGTTTACTGTTTCTATGAAAAAAAAAACCAATGTTGACATTTTAAGGTTTTTTTTTTTATTGAAATGGGTTTTGTTGACACATGAGAAAAAGGGTTTTGATGTCAATCCTCAGTCGCGGCGGAAAAACGTAGTATGCCAAAAAATCACAAATAATTCGTAGTATACCCATCTGCGGTTGAGTGTGTGAGTGAGATGATTTTCTTGAGATTTTGTTTCCGCTCCATACATTTTTATCTCAAAAAAATCATAAAACTATTATTTTCAAGTTAAATTGAGTAAAATTTATAGGTTGTCATAGAAATGATAAGCTAAACCCATTTCAATCAAAAATATATTAAAATAACCACTTCGATTCCTATGTCTTCGAGAACCGGATTTCGTTCCACAGTGCGACATGACGTTTAAATATCATGTCAAATTAAGTTGGACGGCGTACATTGCTGCTAGGCCAGATTTAAAAAATAATTACTCTAAATTTGTAGCACTTTTTAACAAAATGATTATCCTATACGGTTCGTATAATCAGATACTATAACCGGATACATTAATCGCCCGTATGGAAACCACACGCTGTATAGGTTTTATAGTTACAGAAATATAAGCCACCGCGCCGTAACACTTTTCGTTACACCAGATGCCGTAGCCGAATGGCATTTCTCCGACGCGAAACGAAAACGAAACGCCGCGAAAGGTAGTCTGTCTCGTCGCGCCGATACGCAAGAGCGATAGAGATAGATATCTACGAGCGTTTCGTTTCGTGAGCGTTTGTGCCAATCGGCTACGCACCCTGGTTTTCGGTCCGGCCACTCTACTACGGGTTAAAGACATTCACCTAATGTTTCACGTCAAAAAAACTTTCAATTAGGTATTAGTAGATTTGGTACTAACTTCCTGGTATCCCTAATGTATGACAGCGATGACGTCACTGAATAATGTTGACATTGTCAATAAGTGCGAGAGGGACACCAGCCCAAATAATGCCCTCTCAGGTGGACACACTTTTTGGCCTACTTAACTACTTATTCTGGGTTAATTATAATTCTGTGGTACCTACTTCGTTTGGACTAAATTCATATTGGCCGAATTGATGTTTGGCGAAATACTTGTTGACGTAATACGCTTTGGCCGAAATGCTATTGGACGACATGCATGTTTGACCAAAAGCGTGTTGGACGAAATGCTAATTGAAATACCATTTGGACGAAATGCTATTGGACGACATGCATGTTTGACCAAATGCGTGTTGGACGAAATGCTTATTGAAAAATCATTTGGACGAACTGCGTATTGGACGAACAGCTAACAAATCGCCAGAAGTCCGAAACTAGAGAAATATAGAGAGCGCTCGATCGCGAGTAGCTACTTGCGCCGGGGGCGGACGCGGTTGTGTGCGTGCGCCACGCGCACGCACACAGGGCCTCTCTGTGGGTTCCACCCCCGGGCCCCGTCAGCGCGACGGCGATAAAGACCTAAAAATCTCAAATTTAAATTCGTGCTTCGGTATCGTATCCTCTTAAGGGTTAATTCGCCTTCTGAATTTGTTATGAAAGTGCGTGCATTAGTGACGAATCGCTTAGTGGACGCCAGGCTTCACATATTGCTTTTCGTTTTACCAACAACGCCATTCATTCATAAGTTTCATTAACGATACCATGTGGTTACGGAGTGCACACGAGTTGAATACGGCTACGTAACCAGTCTAAAATGTGCCGTCCAGACGCGTAAGAAGATCATGGTTCCGGAGAGCGCCCTTACACTGGTTTTTTGAGCGTATAACTAGCCCGCACTCAAGTGGCTATTCTAATTATATCACGTACGTTATGCACAGTCACTCCATCTAGTGACGAGAGGCAATAATACTTAGACGACTCAATAACGTTCAATGCGAGTTTGCTGATGTTGTATTCAGTCGTGTAATAAATTTTAGATTCGAATTTTGAAAAATATTGCATTGAATTCGTGTTTTTGTGGATTTGTGTATTAAATTAATGATATTCTTAATGCATGAGACTAAAATAATACCTTTGAGACCTTTAAATTTATTGAATAAATAGGTCATAATGGCTAATCGTGGCACGTAGCGCCATCTATGATTTTGGTTTGACATTAATTATACGATGTTTCGGATGAGACCCCATGTTCTAACTGTATTAATGACATAAGGACGGGTAGTCTATCTCGCGGCGACATACTCTCGCGGCAATCATGTGCTAGGCCTACTGATGTAATAATAAGATTCGTCGTGTTTTGTTGAAAAAAAAAATTCCGTTAAATTCGACATGTCGTTAGGTTCGTTATCAGGTCAGGAACCACCCTGTTCACTTTTAGTTAAATTAGCAAAAAAAATTTTTTCATTGTTTTCATACATAATAAATGAATGAATTAGTGTGAGAGACCCTTAAGAATAATATTCAAGTTAGTGTCAAGTGATTGACGGCACATGTCAAAACAAATAACACTGGGAAGTAGTAAAGGCTGGACTTCCGGTTCGAACGCCATCTTAGCGGTATCGTGTCGTGAATAATTTCTTTTTCTTTTGCTCATTAATGTTGTTTAAAGTGTAATATCGATAGTTTATTAAACAGTAAACTAATGTTCTAGTGAGAAGCTGATGAAGAATTAATCTCGAAACGTGTATAGCCACTTTTTTGTCGTCAACGGCCGGTAGTCCACGTGCTCTTGTAAAATCTAGCTATCAATTTACAAGTGCTAATTCACCGTACACTGTCGTACTTACCGTACAAAAATTATTAATATTTAGCTCATATCACCTTGACACTGGCGAAATAGTCCCAATGGACTGAAGCCATTTAATTTAAAAAACTGAACTGAACTGTAGTACCTAAAGGCTGTCACACACATGTTCAGTAATTATTTTTATTTTTTTAATAACTCGATAACCGTAAGAGTTAAGACGCTAGTTTCTTAGAGAAATTAATTGTATTTGATCTAAAGAACCATCCCTTAAAGTTAACGGAATTCAATAAAAACAGGGTGTATAAGTATGACGTTGCGTTAGAGCCCGACGTGCCCGTGCAAATCTGTCCTATCAAATCTTTGTCAACTATTAGCTTGGTGAGCAAGCACATTATTGGCGCAAAATTATGTCGCCGCGAGATAGACTACGCGTCCTTATGTTATGTCATTGATATAATACGCTAGGAAAAAAATTGTGATGTGATCTACATACGTCGCGGTGAGATACTGTCTGTCGGGCCAATCATTTGCTAGTCCTGCTTACCTGCTTTAATATATTTATATTTTTATAGCGTCTCTGAAATGTAGAGAATTAAGATCACACTTTAAATATATGTATTTCGTTACATTTACATATTTTTTAATGTAAATAAACCGATTTTCATTACGTGTAAGTATTTTCATTGCTGAATACCTAGTTAATTAAAATATTACATAGCGGACATATACACTTATATTCATGTACCAAATAATTTAATATGTGAATGAGGTTTCAGCTTTCAGTAGGCAGTTAAATTTAATATCTGCACGAGATTAATAACTTCCCAGTATAATAGATATCTGTATATAGACATTAGCTTCACCAGAGGAAAAAACACCGGTACTTTTCTGATACCAGTTTATAGTAATTAAAATGTATTTCTGAGTAAGACCGGTTTTGATTTATCGACAAGAGATTAAAACCGTTACATTATCCTTTTTAAACCTGTTTCAAACAATACTTGCAATGTTGAAATGTTCTATGAATACTATTACCATTTATTACACATTCACATGCTGACTTAATGGTCTGCTATATGTTAATGATCCGCGCAATAGTGAACATTTCAATTTAATGCACTGCCTACTGTTTCGACGTAGTGTTTGTTTTTAATAACATACAATCATTCCGGCAGTATGTGGTTACTTTGTGAATCCTCAGAGAGCCGGCCTTGACACAATTGATAGTGACGCAACATTACATGACACAGATTCAGTGATCTCGATTTTTCTGCAATTTTGCTTACCTGCGCTTTGTTTTCCGGTGCGCGGCACGAGGCCTTAATTTGGTATGAAAGGTCAAATATAAGTAGCACGTTACTGAACCTTGTTATACTCGTAAATAAATCATAAAGGGAGTTAATTGAGATCGGCATTTCCTGCTGTACTACTTATACAGAGTGGGGCCTGTAACAAAGGCGAAGAATTGAACTCTAGGCTATTATCCTTATACTGATCAACATTTGTTCGGCGACTTTTAAAAATAACTTGTATTTAGATTTTTATCGCCCTTGAAAGTTTTTTCTAAGAGGTAATGTATTGCGAATTCTGTTAAGTCTAAAGTGTGACAGACAACGTCAATGACAACAATAATGGCGTACATTGAAGCTAATATTTATTTTGTATGAAAAATTAAAAATTTAAAGACTTCATAATTTTTAAAAGTCACTGAACAAATGTTGATCAGTATAAGGAGAATAGCCTACAGTTCAATTCTTCGCCTTTGTTACAGGCCCCACTCTGTATATATTTAGTATATGTAGTAGTCATTGCATTTCTGTAATAATTCATTTTGCTTAAAGGTCTGTAAACAGCTACGTAGAATTCGCAGGCGACATATTTAATGTTTTGATACTAACACTATTTGTGACTATGTCACTCCTTACCATAAGGCCATGCGACTTTAAACGAAAAACCTGTCAGACCATCTTATGCCAAACGACAAAGTGGGACTTTTTTCTGGGAACCGACAAGCTTCTGTTCAGCGAAAGTGTTAACCTAAAATAACTAAGTAAACAAAGTAATTCCTTCAACAGTGTCCTTTAAGAAAACGCTACGCTGGCGTCGCCAGGGTAACATGTTGCGCATTTTATTGCGTGCCGGCGCTAGGGAATCAATTCCAAATGAGACGTTAAATAAATCCACCGTCTCATGCCGCTGCCTCCGGATTGCAGTCTGCAGCTGCGCGTAAATAATGTCGCAGCGTAGACTGCCAAGCTCAGACTCCGCGTTTTGAAGCGCTGCAAAAACTGCAAAGTCAACACAGTCGTGTAGACTTCAGAGTGTACACTGTACAGCGAGGTGTAAAATTGCATAAACACGTTGTGAATGTTTTGATTAAAAAAAATTATGCCTAGAAAATTTAATGCAAGTTATTCCATACACATACATACGGGACTAACCTATCGCTGCAGCTACTTGACAGTACAAAGATTTTTCTTAGAAATTTCATATATAGTGTTAACTTAGATAGATACTGTCTATTTCTAAAGTTTCACTTAGCCCCACCCGTTGTATCCTAATAATATTAATATGTTATAAAGTGACGGTTGCAGTTTCCCTTTCTGAAATTGACCCAATCGAGTCATTTAGGTAATAATTATGGTCGGTCTAGCGGTAGAGTGATCTGCGTCGCATCCACCTTACCTCTCGTCTTAACCCCAGGTCTGCTTAAATCTTTGTCTGCCGGATTGTCGGGGTGTGAGGTATGCGAATGTTTTGCTACATTTAACCTGAACTCACGTTTCCTGGGCATATTAATATTTTCTCTAAATAGACACATCTAAAATACAGTTGCATTTAATACTCATTTTAGAGTGAGCTAATGTAATGAAATGAATCCATTTAATATGGTCCGTCTAGTGGTCTGCGTGGCAACGTCGCAACCACCTTACGGCACCCGCTCCATCTTAACCGCAGGTCTGCTTAAATCTTTGTCTGCCGGATTGTCGGGGTGTGAGGGATGTAAATGTTGTGCTGTGCTACATTGAAACTGAACTGATATTTTCTGTAGACAGCCCTAACCTTACTTACATTAAATTAAATTTAAAATGTATGAATAATGAACGGAACGCCTGCAACGCCAGATATTATGTTACTTGTGCGTGTACTCTACTTATACAATAACATACGAGTCATATCATCCTTGCTTTATCCCGGCATTTGCCACGGCTCATGGGAGCCTGGGGTCCGCTTTGACAACTAATCCCAAGATTTGGCGTAGGCACTAGTTTTACAAAAGTGACTACGAGAAATAGAGATAAAAAATATTTACATAAGCTTATTTAAATACCTATTTATTATTTTTATTACTAACCAATCAGTACTGCCAGTGCAAAGCGAGTATACTAAATATCCTCCTGGACCGTTTATATTCATCCCTCAAGTTATCCCTTAGATTAATCAATATTCATAGGTGTTATTCCCCTTGAAGTTTCCCAGGAAGGTTCTGGCCCCAAGTTCGGGATGCGATTGGCGTTCGCTTCCATGACACTTCGTTTCGTTGGATCCTTTGGGAATAATAATTCCCTTTGAGTTACGAGGCTAGTTGAGGCTTAAACGGCGGTGTGTGCAGAATATTCCATGCTGATTATTGTGTTCATTGAACACTCTAACGTCATTTAACTATAGTAGACCGTGGGTCTAGACTGGTGAAAATGTAGTGTGGTATCACTGAAGAATTATCCTGAAACAAAAACAAGTAAATAGTTAAAAGCGAAGTAATTGTATAGCAGATTACTCGCCTGAGAGATTAATTCGACCTCACCAACTGTGACCTGGGTGGCCGATCGGAAACAGGCATCTGCCGCGATTGCAGAGTACGCTGGTTCGATTCTAGCCTCAGGCAACAGAGGCCTTGGTCACTTTTTCTTTCATATGTGTAATTTATTTCGGTTTTAGTTTATATATATGTATAGTAGTGTGACCACTTTAAAATAGCACAGGTTGAAATATTTTCAAAAGAAGATAATTTAACTTGTGTCAATTAGAAAAAAATCCGCTTCGGAGTTAGTTTTACATTTCAAGGGCGGCGTTGATTGTCTTAGCGACTGTCATTGAAGTTTCTCCAATAGTTTATAATTAACGTAACGGAAAAAACGAACACAGCTTACACAGCCCGTAGGTAAGTGGCTAATCGATCATGCTCGGTGGCGTATCGTAGTTATCTCTGTCGCTCTTCCGTATTACTTCGACGCATCCAGTTGTTTCGTCCACCACGGAAGCTTAGCCATAAACCGTGTGGACCCAGAGCGTACAGCATTGCGAGGCTATTTCCTCGCACGGCAAACAGCAATCGCTTTCGCTGCCTCGGTCGAGGCACATCTATACTGGCTCCGGTATTAACCACTTTAGGGACCAGCGCTTGATGTAAGTTGGACACGCCCGTTATAACTGCATTAATTGTAAGTGTTAACTCAAGTAGTATTAAGTAATTAACACGCACATATGACGTTGCTTGATGACGGCACGGATGTTACACAAACTTACGAAATAAGTCGTAAGTGCTTTGAATGTTCGTATAGACGTAGGACACTTCAGTGTATGATGTGGCTGTGTATTCCTACCGCTTACCAAGACAATAGAGTCAAGCAGCACTGTAAAGTCAGACCAAGATAAGTTGGCAACGATGTTGATAGACCAGCGCATGGGTGCCTAAACGTCATAATTTTAATTTCATAGAACTTCGACATCATATCATAGAATTTGCACGGAAGTATTCGGATATTTCGGATTAAGTAATCCCTGCCGCTTCTTTCCGCCGTCGCCCTACGCGACAACATTTCCATCTCTATCAGTTAGATGGCTGGCAGTTCTCAAGTGTGCTAAATTGTGGAATCAACGACGGAAGTGACGGAAACGATACGACCTACAAACAAGAGCGTACACGTCTTAAAACTCTTAAAGACCGTTCTCCGACTCTGTTAAAATCGTTATCAATTTACAGAGTATCTTGGGACTCTAGCGCAGTGGCATTTATTTTAATCCTCCTAAACCGGATACACGACGCCACGCCGTGATTCCGGTGCCACGCCGTACATGAACAATCCTTCGCCTAAATGTAATTTACGATGTAAACCTAGATTTCGTACCTACTTATGTGGTTCACCCTGAAAGCATTGAGAATAACATTGCACAGCGATAAGCGGCATCTTGCCACTGCGCTGCACCTAAACTCCTTAACTGTATTTAGTCGATGTGCCAAGCCACTGCGTCTGTTTGTCCTCGCTTGCCGAATTTGCAATTCCTCGCCTGACTCAAGATTGCATTAGCGGCGGTATCTATTGTTTATGGGTATATATATACAGGTTCAATTCGTTAAAATCTGAAGGAATCGGATTAACTACCATGATACCAAAGGCTATTGCTAAAACGGACCTTAATCGTATCACTCACTCATCTCATCAGTATATACTCGTATTTGCGTCACGTTTCAGACGTAAACGTAACATTACATCCGTGGTCACAGGCATAATTGCGAGAGTTGTATTCAACATCTAGCTAGGTTTTTCGAACCACCCCCTCTTGATCTTCATTATTCACTTTTACACTAGGGTTGCCAGATGGCCATTGCCACCTTGCCGGAAGTTTATTTCACGTTTACATTTGCTAATCAACGGATTCCACGAAGATGAAATCCCTTGTCCCAGTTGTCCCTCATTTTGGTTGAAAGCAACAGCTTTCCTTTTATAGTATAATTACATCAGTTCAGCACATCACACTCAGTAGATAAATAAGAAAGCCTTAGATAACATGTTTATTTTGTTATCTTATCTGGCACATTGCTTACTTTTCAATTACTATCTAGATATATTTGCTATTATATCCATCTTGTTATAGGGTGACACTTGACAGCTGCCAGTATCTGTTTAATTGTTTACAAAATCATGAAACACAATTGTATTTCTTAATATCCGTATAAATTTTGTTATTCATCTGGCAGCAAACAAATGACAGAGATCCTATATAGGGAATATACGGTACCGGTATAAGTCTTAGGACTATGACTGAGATTCCCGTACTGGGTAAGAACCGGGATTCCTAAAAAATACTTTCTTCTATCTTAGATACTTTGCTAGACTAGGCTTTCCCGGTACTGACTGTACCGGGGATCCTGGGAGCATTCCCTGTCCACGATCGATATAAAGAGAGATGGGGCTTTGTGACTGCAGCCTAGATAGTATCGATACTAGTGGACTGACTTTACAGTCTTCACACATCTACCAAGGCTTTGTTTATTGTTTTATTAAATCCTGAAAGCGGCTTAAACATAATTTGCTCATACTTTCTTTAGTCAGTAAAATATAATTTGATGAGAAAAATATTTTCTCTAGAAGTTAAAATCTGAAGTAAATTTCTGTATATTCTTTTTAATCAGTAATTGTAGCATAAATAATCACCTAATTTTCAGGGTGCTTTCGTTACGCTTTCAACTTACAAAATCGGTAGCGAAATCGTTATTAGGTAATTTGAGTGAAATGTGAAGCAGGCGGGGCACGAATTCAGATTTACTGGTGCTCAATTGACCTACTTAAATAAAAATGCGTTCTACGTTCAAAATTTAAATCCATAGGAGTAGGTATTTATTGTTCATCAAAATTACATTGAAACTCGTGTTTTTCTACGGTATCTAACTATGTAACTGAGTCGGAAAGTTTTTTAAATCTACTTTGTCCGTGGCATCCCTTTTGTTCTACTTTACCCGCCGTACTTTCATTCTTAATTTAGGAAAGAAAAAATCTAGTTAAGATTAAAAGCTTTCGCGTATACTTTTTGCGCGGGTGGTTTTTGTTTGCTGTTATCGTACCTGTTGTCTTACAAATTAAAAACGTGATCAATGCCTTCCTCGCGTGCTGGCTGAATGTCAACGAAGTCAGTGTTCCAGTTCAGATTGTTTTGCCTTAAGCCTTTCAACTGGGCCTCGTGGACTGCCGGTGACACGTTTCAAGCGAGTTTAGTTTTAGTTCTGCTTTACGAGGGGATATGTTATTGGTAGTTTAGAGTGTGTATGCAAACATTGCAAACGAATGGAGGAATTGTATACATTACTCGCTATGGTCGTGTTGACTATTGTTGACGGTTTTCAATTAAGTCACAAAGAAAGGCTATTATTGATTTTATAGTTCGATGTTTTTTCCTTTTCCTCTAGTAACAGAAGACATCTTTATATCCCTATAACGTCGTTGTATATTAATAAGTACACGTGTTTAATGTTATTTTCTTTTGTTGCAGCAACCCGTCGCGAACTAAGCGAATACATCACATACTATGAGCCGCTCGACTACGACGCGAGCGACTTGCACGAGCAGCACACGCGCGCTCGACGCTCCACAGACGCGCCCGCCGACCTGCGGCTCAAGTTCCGCGCGCACGGCAAGCGGTTCCACCTGCGGCTGCGGCGGGACCTATCCGCCTTCCACGAGGACCTGCAGGTTAGTACATGCTACTAGCGATCTCATGGCAGTCGCAAGTGTGCAGCAACGGCAAAGTGTGCCACAGACGCGCCCGCCGACCTGCTTCTCAAGTTCCGCGCGCACGGCAAGCGGTTTCACCTGCGGTTACGGCGGAACCTGTCCGCTTTTGGACACGCTACTAGCGATCTCATGGCAGTCGCAAGTGTGCGGCAAAGTGTGCCACAGACGCGCCCGGCCGACCTGCGGCTCATGTTCGGCGCGTACAGCAAACTCAAAGATTTTGACTGACCCGTCAAAGAACTTTGACGAACGGGCGTCAGTCCATCTGTCTAGAGAAATCGGGCCGAAATTAATAGGTAGGTACTTAATAGGTCTGCAGTCCACTGAGGTTGTGAAGAAAAATAATACGGCGGATTGGTAACCTAAGTATATTTTTCCACAGTCAATGAACGCAAAATGTAAATTCCCCTTGAAATAGAACTATGATATTTGACACGAAATATCGTCTTTACATTAGCTTAATAGGAGAGGGTACACGACAACTTATACTGAGCTTGCAAATTACTCTGCGAAAAGTCATAAGTTGCTTACTGCATATTTTAAAACTATTTGCATTTATCTGCAGCTGATAGTTACTTGCAGCATAAAGAATGTAGATAATGCAATACAATACAATACAATAGTTTATTGATAACGCCAAGTTACATGTCAGTTGATGTCAGGTATAAACATTTAATTAACCTATGCTTCAGCTTCACGTACAGGATTTAGGGCAGAACAGAGCTGGAATACTAAATTGAAAATAGTTTTGGAAATTGTTCCTCTACACGATATTGCGGTTGCTTGGCTACCGTAAATAATTTTAATGAATTTTCCGTTGTTTCAGGTGGAGGGCTCACAGGGGCAAATACACAATGTCGACACGTCGCACATATATCACGGGGAATTGGCTGGTAAGCATACAATATTCTGTTATAAAACAATAAAGCAAGCCAAGTCCTTGGTGAGAGATTATGTGCGAGGACGCAAATATTCTAATTGAGAACTTCACTAGGTGTATACAGTAACTACGCATTTATAACAACTGCATACATACTGCAAAGTAATTTCAAATATTAAAATCCCTTCGCGACTATGACCAAAATGTACTTTTCTATAGCATTCGGATTCTTAATGTCCTTATACTCATCTCATAACTCTCATAAGAAACATTCAGTTATGATACACCACAAATGAAGTTTGTAGAACGCTATGCCCGTAACTTCTAACCTGTCCACAACTCCAACAGAACTTTATGTGGGAACCATTGTCTCGAATTACATATAACGCGTATAATGATACCCCACTCGTGACAATGAGTATAATTAAAATAACTCATGCAGTATACCTAGTGCAGATCGTAAAGTCGCCGACAAGGAGTCGAAGTTTGTAGGTGGTGTGCGGTGGTCGGGCGTCGGGCGCAGCACCCATTGTGAGAACACTGCGAACACCGACGTTATCTACAACTCGCATATAGCGCCATTGTTTGACTCGCCCCCAGAGAAAATTTAATAAGTCCCGCTCGGAGCACGTCGCTCGCGATTGTGTTTCTCTTTAATCAAACAGGAGTCAAACACCGCTCGGCTCGCATCTGCCCGTCCCGCCCGTGTATAATTGAGCGGGCCGATCTCTCGTTTTGAACATTAATAATGGCTAGATAGCACTAAAACATATTTCTTTTTGCAATTACTGTCGGGATGGCGTCAAAGTCCCGGCTAATTGGGAGCTTTCCGAGCTTTCGGCGGCCACTCGACTTTTAATGTCGGCAGACGGATGGAACCGCGCGGCAGTGCAGCTCGCCAAGAGCTTACCTTTGCTACCTACAGAAGCTATGTAAATTATTACTCTACTCTCTAGGTAAATTTTCCCCGACATTGTCCTAATTTCGAAATGTAAATCAAATTCTTTAGAGGAATTCAAAACATTTCAAATGTCTAAACGAAATTGATGGTGTGTGTAGGTACGAAATATCTTTTAGAATTATGTAAATAATGGTTACACTCAAAACAAAAGTGATGACAAACCACCATCGGGATTCTATCATAGTGAATAATAAAAGTCTCGACTATGTAGAAAACTACATCTACCTTGGTAAACAGATATCCTTCAAAAAAACCCGACATCTGGATGAAATAGATAGACGTGTTAAAATATCCTGGAATAAATACTGGACATACCGAGAACCTCTAAAACAGGGACCGGACAACCCCTTCCGCGCTACAAGCCTTTCATTGGGAATCCCTAACGTAAGGACGACCCAATCGAGAGACTCTCCCTTTCGAACTGCAAGCCCATTCATTTGACTAGCCCTTACAAAAAACTAAGCAAAACAATAAAGCTAGCCCTGTGCATTGGCTTAGCGCTATCCGATACGGCTTGCAAGCCTTTAATAAGGGTTACCCTTATTTTAAGCGCTATTTATAAGGCTTTCCCTTTTGTTAAAGCGTAGTCGAGCCTTGCGTAAAAGAGACAGGATTATGAATCTAAGCTATTGTAAGAACAGGAAGGAAAATGCGCTGTTGCCACTCCGCACTATGCGCCCCATTTTTAATTTTGCAACGAAACATGTTTTCGTTGGATAAAAGTAGAACACGGCTAGAAATTATTTTTAATGAACTGGGAGACAAGGAAGTGATGGATCGCCTGATGGTAAATGATCATCGTCGCCCATAGATCAGTATGTACGTTCGTACGTATGAATGTATGTAGGTATGTATGAATGTATGTAGGTATGTATGTATGAATATAATTATGTAAATATGTATGTATGCATGTAAATATACAGTGTTGGCCGAAAATCAATACAATTAACCATTAACATTACACATTGAAAACGTTAATTGCCAACATAAAAACAAGCCGTTTTCGTCATCCAACTCGCCTTGATGAGTTAATTGGGTGAGCAGTTCCTAAGATAGAGCTGATGCTGAACCCTGGCTTTTCCCAGGGGAACGCGGGTTTGGTTTAACATAGGCAAGCGCTGTTTTCGTCATCGGACTTGTTTTGATGAGTACTTGAGTGAGCAGTAACCAAGGTAGAGCTGATGCTGAACCCTGGCTATTCCTAAGGGAACGCGGGTTTGGAGTAACATAGGCAAGCGCTGTTTTCGTCATCGGACTTGTCTTGATGAGTACTTGTGTGAGCAGTAACCAAGGTAGAGCTGATGCTGAACCCTGGCTACTCCTAAGGGAACTCGGGTTTCGTGCAACATAGGCAAACGCTGTTTTCTTCATCGGACTTGTATTGATGAGTACTTGAGTGAGCAGTAACCAAGGTAGAGCTGATGCTGAACCCTGGCTTTTCCCAGGGGAACGCGGGTTTGGAGTAACATAGGCAAGCGCTGTTTTCTTCACCGGCCTTGTCTTGGTGAGTACTTGAGTGAGCAGTAACCAAGGTAGAGCTGATGCTGAACCCTGGCTTTTCCCAGGGGAACGCGGGTTTGGAGTAACATAGGCAAGCGCTGTTTTCTTCACCGGACTTGTCTTGGTGAGTACTTGTGTGAGCAGTAACCAAGGTAGAGCTGATGCTGAACCCTGAATATTTCTAGGGGAACGCGGGTTTGGAGTAACATAGGCAAGCGCTGTTTTCGTCATCGGACTTGTCTTGATGAGTACTTGAGTGAGCAGTAACCAAGGTAGAGCTGATGCTGAACCCTGGCTATTCCTAAGGGAACTCGGGTTTCGTGCAACATAAGCAAACGCTGTTTTCGTCATCGGATTTGTCTTGATGAGTACTTGAGTGAGCAGTAACGAAGGTAGAGCTGATGCTGAACCCTGGCTATTCCTAGGGGAACTCGGGTTTCGTGCAACATAGGTAAACGCTGTTTTTGTCAGCGGACTTGTCTTGATGAGTACTGGTAAAGCTGATATTGAACTCTGGCTGTACCTAGGGGAACTTAGGTTTGGTGCAACATAGACAAACCCGGTTTCCGTTATAGGCCCTGCCTTTATGAGGACTTGGGTGCGCAGTACCCAAGCCAGTGCTGTAGCTGAGACCTGGTGGTACCTAGGGGAACTCAGGTTCGGTGCAATATAAATAAACGCTGTTTTCTGTTCATAGTATGTTTCGTGTAAAATATCTTAGACTCGTCTTTATGACTGCTACTTGGTTGAGTTGAGTAGTACCATAGAATCTGTCAAACTATTTCTGTTGATTGTTGTGAATTCTATGAAGATCGTTTGAAACAGAAAATAGTTACCGCAGTCTATGGACGCTTGGAACTCCAGTATTCTCTTTATTCCCTGTGTTACTATTAGTGAAATCGACTGTACTTAATTTTGATATTCAAATGGATATACATACGTATTTTTTTAGACATAAATAAAGTGTTTTATGTATGGCAAATTAATAAATTTGTTCTAACTACTTGATGTTAATATTCACTTCTGGTAGGATTTTTGTTCAGTTAATATTATGTTTTATGCCTAACTTGACATTGCATGAAATATTTCTATATTATAATGCACCGAAACCAGAGTTGCCCTAGATACCGCCAGGGCCCAGCTACAACGCTGTCTTGGCTATTGCACACCCAAGTCCTCGTCAAGACAAGTCCGATGACGCAAACAGAGTTTGCCTATGTTACACCAAACCCGAGTTCCCCTAGATACAGCCAGGTTTCAGCATCAGCTTTATCTCGGATACAGCTCACCCAAATACTCATTAAGACAAGTCCAATGACGAAAACAGCGTTTGCCCGTGTTACACTAAACCCGAGTTCCCCTAGGTGCAAACAGAGTTCAGCATCAGCTACACTTCGGGTACTGCTCACTCAAGTACTCATCAAGACAAGTCCGATGACGAAAACAGCGTTTGCCTGTGTTACACTAAACCCGAGTTCCCCTAGGTGCAGCCAGGGTTCAGCATCAGCTGGACTTTGGGTATTGCTCACTCGAGTAGTCATCAAGACAAGTCCGATGACGAAAACAGCGTTTGCCTGTGTTACACTAAACCCGAGTTCCCCTAGGTGCAGCCAGGGTTCTGCATGAGCTGGACTTTGGGTGTTGCTCACTCGAGTACTGATCAGGACAAGTCCGATGACGAAAACAGCGTTTGCCTGTGTTACACTAAACCCGATTTCCCCTAGGTGCAGTCAGGGTTCAGCATCAACTGGACTTCGGGTACTGCTCACTCGAGTACTCATCAAGACAAGTCCGATGACGAAAACAGTATTTGCCTGTGTTACACTAAACCCGAGTTCCCCTAGGTGCAGCCAGGGTTCTGCATGAGCTGGACTTTGGGTGTTGCTCACTCGAGTACTGATCAGGACAAGTCCGATGACGAAAACAGCGTTTGCCTGTGTTACACTAAACCCGATTTCCCCTAGGTGCAGTCAGGGTTCAGCATCAACTGGACTTCGGGTACTGCTCACTCGAGTACTCATCAAGACAAGTCCGATGACGAAAACAGTATTTGCCTGTGTTACACTAAACCCGAGTTCCCCTAGGTGCAGCCAGGGTTCTGCATGAGCTGGACTTTGGGTGTTGCTCACTCGAGTACTGATCAGGACAAGTCCGATGACGAAAACAGCGTTTGCCTGTGTTACACTAAACCCGATTTCCCCTAGGTGCAGTCAGGGTTCAGCATCAACTGTACTTCGGGTACTGCTCACTCGAGTACTCATCAAGACAAGCCCGATGACGAAAACAGCGTTTGCCTGTGTTACACTAAACCCGAGTTCCCCTAGGTGCAGCCAGGGTTCAGCATCAGCTGGACTTCGGGTACTGCTCACTCGAGTACTCATCAAGACAAGTCCGATGTCGAAACCAGCGTTTGCCTGTGTTACACTAAACCCGAGTTCCCCTAGGTACAGCCAGGGTTCAGCATCAGCTGGACTTCGGGTACTGCTCACTCGAGTACTCATCAAGACAAGTCCGATGACGAAATCAGCGTTTGCCTGTATTACACTAAACCCGAGTTCCCCTAGGTGCAGCCGGGGTTCAGCATCAGCTAGACTTCGGGTACTCATCAAGACAAGTCCGATAAAAAAAACCGGCCAAGAGCGTGTCGGGCCACGCTCAGTGTAGGGTTCCGAAGTTTTCCATATGTTTCTCAAAAACTACTGAACCTATCAAGTTCAAAACAATTTTCCTAGAAAGTCTTTACAAAGTTCTACTTTTGTGATTTTTTTCATATTTTTTAAACTTGTGGTTCAAAAGTTAGAGGGGGGGGGACGCACTTTTTTTTTCTTTAGGAGCGATTATTTCCGTTATATTAAAATATTAATATTATCAAAAAGCAATCTTAGTAAACCCTTTATTCATTCTTAAATACCTATCCAACAATATATCACACGTTGGGGTTGGAATGAAAAATATTATCAGCCCCACTTTACATGTAGGGGGGGTACTCTAATATTTGTTTTTCCATTTTTTATTTTTGCACTCTGTTGGCGTGATTGATATACATATTGGGACCAAATTTCAGCTTTCTAGTGCTAACGGTTACTGAGATTATCCGCGGACGGACGGACGGACGGACAGACAGACATGGCGAAACTATAAGGGTTCCTAGTTGACTACGGAACCCTAAAAATCAGCGTTTGCCTGTGTTACACCTGAGCAAAGAAGGAGCCTATCATAACTATAAGTATTTGGTATTGAAAATTGAACCTTATTTTATCTACAGCCGTTTCCATCAAACAGAAACGCGCAAATATCACACACAGTGCCACCGTAGGTAACGATCGTATGTTATTTCGTTCGGAGTAATGTGTGCTTTATGAGCGAGGTAGAGGATTTAAACTCGCACGATATGCTATAAGGGAAAGCAAATAAAACCCAATATAAGGCTTACCCTTATGGCGTTAGGCTGAGCCGATGATAAGGGTTTTGAAAGGGTATTGGGCTATTTTAGGTAAGCGCTTTCGTTAGGGCTTTAAAAGCAAAATGAAAGGGTATCGCGTCAAAAGGGTAGGGTAAGTTAAGCCTAACGAAATACCCATACAAAACCCCGTATAAGGGATAGCGGGCCGGTCCCTGCTCTAAAATCAAACCTGCCACTGACTCTGAAAAAGAAAATTCTGGATTCCTGCATCTTACCTTGCCTTTCTTATGGCTGCCAGACGTGGTTGTTCAACACATACACAAGAAATAAAATAAACACGTGCCAAAGAAGCATGGAGCGGAGCATTCTAAATATAAGACGAATTGATAGACAAAAAAACACTGATATAAGGCAAAAAACTAAGATAATTGATGCTCTGACATACTGCAAAAAATTGAAATGGCGATGGGCCGGTCATGTTACAAGAATGGATGACAACAAGTGGACAAAGATAGTGACAG
The DNA here is from genome assembly GCF_023078275.1 of Leguminivora glycinivorella. Classification (NCBI taxonomy): domain Eukaryota; kingdom Metazoa; phylum Arthropoda; class Insecta; order Lepidoptera; family Tortricidae; genus Leguminivora; species Leguminivora glycinivorella. Next base: position 15,609,528 of record NC_062973.1, read on the forward strand.
GATGGCCGGGGCCAGTGGGAAAACGAGGACAAGGAAAACCATTAGAAAGGTGGTCAGATGAAATTAAAAAAGTAGCAGGACAACACTGGATAGAAACAGCAAAAATACGGGACAAATGGAAACAATTGGAGGAGGCCTATACTCGAGAGAGGTCCTTAATATCTGGAACGTAACTGAAATTTTAAATCTTATTTATTTATTTTTATATTGTATAATACATTTCATACTAATAATATAATGATGATAATATGATGATGATATTGATGACATAATGTACTAAATTAAAATTAAAATTCATTTATAAATAATTTATTAAGAAATTGAACTGAAATGTTATAATAATGCATGCATTATCCACAAACTTTGTATCTATTTTTATATTGATATTAAGGAATAAATGGCTTTTTTATTTTTTATTTTTTTTTTATTTTATTTTAATGGTTACACTCATCTCGTGCAATGCAAGGCATGCCAGCCGTACTCGTATAATTAGATATTGATTTGGGCCCCCATCGTGGCTGCGATTGCTGAATGTTCGTCGATAACTTGATAACCGTTTGACTGTTGTCACGGCCTCGTGGATGTGGACGTATAATACGTCCGTTACATATAGGGGTGACTTGTTTGTGTGCTTGCGTTATTCATTCGATCGAAGACAACCAAGCGAAATCATAATTTGGTTATCATATCCCTTGGGTTCCAAAGAGTTCGTGTTTACAAGTATTGCCGAGGCATCGCACCGGTGTGGTTATGATCGCGAAAGTTTGGAACAGTGCGAATGGATAAACTTGTGCGGAGGGCGTAGCGGCATCGATCGCAGTTCGTCGCCCTACTTACACCGGCTCTATGCACTTTGCTACCCAGTCGCGATTATGCATACAGGCCCTACGACCAGTCGTCGCTGTAAACGCAGATGTGTCCGAATGCGACCGTTATCAAAGCTCGGATGCTTGAACGATTCGGAGCGAGCACAATCTTGCTTAATGTCGGAGTCGCATCACATTAATTATTCCTCTTAACAGGAACACACATCTGTTCTGGAGTAGCAACATTTTGAGTTATATTATTTTATCGCCAGTACAGTGCCAGCCAAAAAGCTAAACAAATACTCGTAACTACTTAGTCGGTCCTAAAGTTCTGTCACAAATGCTTTAACTGATAAAATTGTATATAAAGGTTTTTATTCAATAAAAAATACATGATATCAAAACCTGTTTTATACTTATTAAAATGTGATATAAACGATCGAAAATGTAGATCGTGATTTTTAAGAATCCTTGATTACTTTGAGTTTGTCGATAGACGTCAGCACGCGGAAAATTAGACTTCGCAAAAGGATGAAAAAAACATTGTTACATTAGCCAAATAAAATAATTATTTTTTTAGTATGAGTTCTCTGAATTTGGGCATATTGAATTACTGGTATTTCATTTTCCTAGAAATCTTTAAGTCTGCTAGTAACCTTTAGAACTTGGGTACTTTTCAGTAAAACGCTTAGATTTCACAATCATCAACGGGAATGTGCAACAAAACGTTGTACAGTAGCAATATTGTCCATTTAATTCACGAAAATCATATACAAACTTAAAGATAAAAGACCCAGCGTTTATAATAAGTATCATTAAAGCATATTAAGCCAACCAAAAATAAATAAAAAATAAAAACGTCCGGAAGAGGTCGCGTGTTTCTTGACTTGTTTTTTTTACCAAATTTTCAGATGTTACAAGGAACCACGCGAAACTGCGACAGCAAAGTACTTTAAGTAATATTGCAATTTATTCAATATGAAACGAGCTTTCAAACCATGCATATGCATAGTAAGAAATATCTGTCAATAAAGTTTTTATCACTTAAAACCTTTGTGACAGAACTTTAGAACTGACTAAGTACCCATTCGATTCCAAATATATACTATTTTAGATGTTATGGGTTAGGGCTATAAGGGAAATGCATACATAAAATATGAGGGGACGATCGCTTCCTTCCCGATAAAAATTACCTGTTTGTGTGGCAGGGGTCTTAACTCATACTCTGGATACTCGGAGGAAATATAGACTGGAGTAGCCTTTCAGTTACTTACCCCTCTGCCAAAAAACTTGAACAAATGTTCATAAAGTCACGTAAATACAATTTCACAATCGATTCATGCTCATTCACAGAATCGCCACGACACATATCACTGGTAATTAAAAATGCCCGTTGTGCTGTGAACACTTGTAATAAGCGCTCAAATACCTCAAGTTTGCAAAAAGATGGCATAATATTCCATTTTTAAGTAATTTTAATATTGTTATATTACTGTTTTTATTATCTAAATGATAATATTTTTGTCATACGTCATCGAATATCGATTTTGTGATCGAATGCAATCGATTTGAAATTTGTTGGTGGGTAGAAATTACGTCACGAACACTCCCCACGAGACTTCGATTTTTTGCTGTTTAAGAAGTTACCTAATGTGGTTTACAATAGGGTCGATATTTATATATCAATATATTCATAAAAAGACGCACTCCCCACGAGACTTCATTTATATATTTTGTAAGAATTAACCTAATTTCAATTAGAATAGAGCATATATTATAATAATATTGACAAGGATAATAAAATTGAAAATTAGAAAAATCATTTGACCGAGACTTCGTCGTAGAGATGTGGGCATGGTCGATGAAATACCAACTATCGATAAAAAAGTATGATTTGCAAACCTTGATCACACAATTCATTTGAAATATATTTGCAATTTTCCGAAAGAGAATGATTTGAGTTTTATTACATGTACTTAATAAACTTTACACTTTGAACCAGTATTGAAAACAGTTAATGAAGACTAAACCATTTCTAGTTTATTTATTTAACCAAGTTTGTCTATAATGATTTAGTACCACCAACCGCAGTAAACGTTGTTGATTAGTTAGTCTGGAAAAATAAATTAATGTTTTGTCAAAATGTCAAATATTTCTTTACCTACTAATCCTATTATCCATCGCTAGTCCACCCGCGTGATACCTACTACCCAGGATTGTCATTAGTGAATCTTAATATGATTATAATAGTGCCAAACATTAAACAGATCTAGAAAAAACAACGACATCATTAAAATTATAATTTGCTTCATTAATTATTATCGACTTCAGTTATCGATGCCTGCCTCATCCCTATAGTTTGAGACACACACGTGCGCATTTAGTGTCCGTATACACTGTGTTTCTACGAAGTATTTCCATGTGTGATATGTCTGTGTGCATCATAATGAGCATGTGTTATTTTTTTATCATAATGTGCGTGTGTATTAACAATAATATTTTTTGCATTTGTGAGTACTCCTTTACATGTGTTATTTTCTCACCTCCCGCGAATCTTGGCAGAATTATTTGTACGTAGACGCAACATGAAGGCTACTCCAGTCTATATTTCCTCCGAGTCTGGATACATTGACATTATTGGTTTTCGTTATGTATGTATATTAGCAAAGTACTCTAAGCTTTCGTTATTACCATTACCAATCTGTTTATTATCTTGTCAAATTATGTGATATTTTTACTGCATATTTGTACCTGCATATTTGCCGAGAGTGGCACTGTAGCTTTAGTAGTTTCATGTGTCTGCCTACCCCTTTATGGGATACAGGCGTGATTGTATGTATGTATTTGTACCTTACCAAACTTACGATACGGTATTATGTATAATGTTTGTTAGATTGTTTGGTCATATAAATGAATGTTTCCAATTATCTCCAAATCGTTTCACGGTAATGACTAAGTACGTGATAACAATGCTTCTCAGGTAAGTTGCCATGAACTGACTAATGCCAAGTGAATGTTTTTAGTACATATTCGTTTTCACACGAACACATAATTTAACTACAGGACATGAGGACAATTTCGGGTGGCGGCTAATTTCAAATAATTGAAATATTTTCTATGTTTTACGTTTTTAGGGTTCCGTAGTCAACTAGGAACCCTTATAGTTTCGCCATGTCTGTCTGTCCGTCCGTCCGTCCGTCCGTCCGTCCGCGGATAATCTCAGTAACCGTAAGCAGTAGAAAGCTGAAATTTGGTACCAATATGTATATCAATCACGCCAATAAAGTGCAAAAATAAAAAATGGAAAAAAATGTTTTATTAGGGTACCCCCCCTACATGTAAAGTGGGGGCTGATATTTTTTTTCATACCAACCCCAACGTGTGATATATTGTTGGATAGGTATTTAAAAATGAATAAGGGTTTACTAAGATCGTTTCTTGATAATATTAATATTTTCGGAAATAATCGCTCCTAAAGGAAAAAAAAGTGCGTCCCCCCCCTCTAACTTTTGAACCATATGTTTAAAAAATATGAAAAAAATCACAAAAGTAGAACTTTATAAACACTTTCTAGGAAAATTGTTTTGAACTTGATAGGTTCAGTAGTTTTTGAGAAAAATACGAAAAACTACGGAACCCTACACTGAGCGTGGCCCGACACGCTCTTGGCCGGTTTTTTAACTAAAGTGTCATATGTGTCCACTGGACATACATGTCCCACGAGTTCAGTGAAGTTCGGTTCAGTCTAGCTTGACCCCTTAAATACATTATCATTTGAAATATACGTCGAATCGAATTCCCATCGAATACATATTTTACTATTCCACGTATTTTAATATTCTCATGGATTAATGCAGGCGTATTTTCCGACAAGTAATAAAATACTCTATGATAAATAAAATACGCCCGCCCCGCAATACACGGGAATTTTTCTGCCACCGCGGCTCTTAAATTCTACTGAAAACATTTTCGGTGCCCTGCGGTTTACGAAAGCATTTCACATCTCCCTATTTACTTTTCGAGCCTTTGTAATTTTTTCGTGGTTTCAGGCACACCGGAATTACAAGACCTATGTTTTGACGTGTGAGAGATTTATGCATTAATTAATACCTACATACATGTGTGACACAATGACACACGCCTAAAGTCGTAAATCATTATGTTTTGAATTTGTAGAATTGAATAAAACCTTACTTGAAATTTGAATTAGGTTATTTTTTTTTAAATTACCAAGACTGGTGTTGGTCCTTTTTGGTACTCTGGGGAGTAATTTTGTCTAAACCAAATGCTTCCCTTCGAGCTCCCAGGACGAATACATATACGAAAAATAGGTAATTAAACCTGTGTGTAATTTTAATAAAAACATAAAATAACAAAAAAAATATGGCTCAGTAAAGTAGTCTGATACAGTCTTTATATCGGTGTCCCATGGACGTTTTATTACAAAAATTACACACGTACGTCAAACAAACTTTGTTTGATATGTTTGAGTATGCGGATGCATGCAGTCAAACTAATCATATTGTCAGAGCAAAACAAATGCACCAAGCCACTAGCCACAATGAGCTGTATTGGTTTAGTTGCGTGACTGGGTTCCGCTATGGGGGGAATATTTCACACGGTAACCCTCTGCCCTGGCGTTGATAAACTGCACGGACAACTCTGAAAATGAAAATGAAAATGAAATGAAAATGAAATATTTATTTTTCAAGTAGGCATATTACAATGCGCATATGAACGTCAAATAAAGCTACGCCGGCTCTAACCCTACGCCTCAGCCTCGAGAAGATTTCAGTCCCCCCTCAGTTGGGTGGGGGGTATCCACTATGGGACCGGCAAGAAACTCGGCGGGCAACTTCTTTTCAAAACATTACATCTTATAATTAACATGCATTAAATAACAAGATACAATTTAACATGCAAAAGTATTCATCAAAGAATATGAACAGACTAGGTACTCCATGGAAATTAATTTCAATAAATTATATTATTGCTTAATAATACGTCGTTCTTCTTCAGAGAATCTGCAATTTTATTTACACGTAAAACAACCTTTGTTTGTATCGGAAAGTGGAGATGGACGAAGGCCGGAGTATGGAAATGGAGAGTTTAGCACAGTTGGCCCTTAGTAGAAAATCATTTCAAAATAGTTAGAGAAAGGCCTTTTAACAACTTCTGAAAATTATCAGGTTTAGGGTCGGTTCCACCATTAAACCGTATCAGTATGTCATGTCACATGGGAATTCCCAGTTCCGCTGCGGTATCGCAACTGGCCCTTAAAAGGAAACTAGAGTCTCTAAATTGATGTATGCCGATTATTATACGTTAGTATTAGTGGCCACTTATTTTACTTAATGAAGCTATTAGTGAGTGACTAAAGCCTTTTATTTTATACAAGCATTCAACCAAAACAAATCATACGTCTTCATACCGATACCGAACGGTATCGTCGTCTTTATCGGGCGATACACGCAACCGTCACCGGCACAGCAGATACAAAGACAAATGACATCCGACGCCGACGCTCCGTCGCACCTCAACTAGTAACTTTATCTACTGTTACTGAATCTAGTTTACTACCGCTATCATGTTACGGTGCAATTATAAAACTACTAAAACTAGTTACATGAGTAGCGCAGTGAGTCATTTCATTGCATTAGCGACGATAGGGCATGGGCTTGACACGCGTGGATAGTTGGATACACGTGGACCGTACGCGATTAGGCGTAACGTACACATGCGCATAAGAGTTGGTACCGTACCATTACTATTACCATGGTATGTGTCATGGCTAATTTTTATTTAACGGTACAAATTGGCCGTTACGTATTTGATTATTGCTCGTGTTACACTTACACGTGAAAAAAAAGATTTATTGGTAATGATTAACGAATGATTTTGATAATGTTACAAAAACATTTTCAAAATGGTATCATTATTATCACAGAACTAAATCAAGATAGAAGGAAAAAGTGTATCTACTTCGCGTGCGGAAAAGTTAAATAGCGAGCAACATTGTTCGCCGCGCAAGTCAGTCTGCTCCCGACTGCTGCCCGCGAGTGACATACAGTGAAAAATACAAAATGGGTCGGTATTCGATAATTAACTGTTCAAACACCACCAATAAAAGCAAGGGTGTTAAACAAAGTGTTTCCTATCATCGGTAAGTACCATTTGTCCTAAAATATTTTTTATTAAATAAAAAACACGATTTTCCTATTTTTATCATCAAAACATTAGCTGACGTACGGCCGTCAAACTAGTTTTCCATTGCGGCTTTAATTTGACGAGTCCGACTTGGCGTGCGTTTAAAACAAGCGATATAAAAATAGGCTATTCAAACTGTCGAGACAAAGTGAAGGTAGATTTGTTATTTTGTCCGTCGAACTCACGTCGAACTTAAGAATAGTGGTGCACCACGGAACTATATCGTCATGTATGCTGCGATTTCCTTATTCGATTTAAATCGATTTTGCGAAGCAGTGGAAATTATAATTATGTTTTTATATTGTTATGAAACTATACATATAAAGTACGAGTGAAAAGTAAATTTAACTTTAAAATAGGTTACAGTTACGGTATTAACGTTGAATTTGTGGTCGGCAGAAAAACAAATACAAACATAATACGCTCTATATTTATTATGAATAAAAATAACTCTAAAAATGTGTTAATGGTTAATTATATTTATATATTACTAAAAGTTGTAACAAATAACATGAGGATAATGAAGTGAGTAGATGCATGGTCGATTTTCTTAAAAATATTACGAAATATTAACTAGTATTAATACCTACCTACTAAAATCTTTGTTCCTGGCCTTAGGCAAATTATATACCTACTAGTGAATTGTTTGTCATCACACGAATACAGGTATATACTTACTTCATTTCACAACGAAGATGAACATCCGATATTTTTAACTTCGGCGGGCATCCCGCACGCAACCTCCACAATCGATCGAATGGGTTACGCGGCGACAACGTTCCCATCACTAAAGTACACTCGTGACGTCATAGGCTCGACACAAAACGTTACACGCTCGGTTTCGCTGTTAATCGCCGAGCATTTTCCTTCTATCTTGATTTAGTTCTGTGATTATTATCCTAAGCTTACTGTAGAGTAGACAATGTTAATTTGTATTATAGTTGTAAATCATCATCATCATTAACGCTGTAAGAAAAGGTTGAGAAAGTGTTGATCGCTGACATAATCATAATTATCAATAACCGATAATGGGCTTTTATTTAGGCTCAAAATTGTACAGTATTTTTAAGACTATTATATTCTGATTCAATACTTCTTCTATCCGTCCATTTACTTTACTTTGCTCAATCTCTTAATTGATTGCGATATCAACTGATTAATGATCGTTACAAATTAAATGCAGTCAATCGGACGGTTTTGTTTTGGCTTCGACCCCACGGATCTATTTAACGACACTGTTGATTTATTGCGACCATTGCCTAATAGCTCGTCTGTGCTTAGAAAGTCAACGAACCCGGACTGACCCCACGATTCTAAGTAGCTTTGTAATGACCAGCGATAGTATGGTTAAGGGGTTCCAGACAATTTGGCAGTGCACTTTATTGAAACGCTAACGGTTATTTGCTTGACCAGTTAACGCTCAATGTGACATATTTTAATTAAGGTACAGCGGGGCAAATCTCGACACTGGGCAAATGTAACTGGTCCATTTTTTCCATGTTTTACAATGTTTGCATTATTAAATAGAGTGTCCACCGGTTATATATGGTAGGTGTGTTCAGTGGATACATGTAGAACTCAACATCATAATTAGTGTAATGATGGAAAAAAATGGATCAGTTACAATTGTCCCCCAGTCGAGATTTTTGCCACTCTGTGTACCTTACATTTTTTTATGTAGGTACCTAGAGATTCGAACCCGTCAAAAAATATCAAACTACAAATACAGAATTGACGGAAATGGAATAAGTCATCATGGTTTCATAATAGAGTGAGTGGCGTTTGTCAAATGAAAACGAACTGTAGGGAATGCAATCTTGCGAGATTGGAGCTCAGGCGAGATCTTAGGAGTTTATGAATAACACTGCCGCGAGATTGAGAGTTGTGTGTTTTGTTGAATTCTCGCAAAAACATAATTATTATATATACTTCAACTATTCTGTTTTATTTTTACGCACACACGACTACACGTTTTCCTTTCTACATGTTCCTATTAAAATTTTCCAATGGTCTTTTTGCAACCCGCTCTAACACTTGGAATTTCCATTGTTAGATGCAATTGACAAGAGTGCTCTTGCACCCTCGATGCTGCTAAGATTGCAAATTTCTCAGCGCTCGGCGGCCCAACCTCGGAACTTGCCCACTAAGGGTCTCCTAAGATGTCGGCCTATATTTATATGGTCGTGGTGATCGGGAAAGTTGCCGATAACCTACTTAAAAATAGCTGCGTCATTATAAGTGCTACTCGCCTACTTTTCGAATAATAAAAAAAAGATTTGCAAAACGATTAAACTTTGTGATGCTGGGAAAAGGGGAGTCGCTTTGAAAGTGATTTTCTTAATTTTAATTATACTCTTGAGATAATCTTTGATAGTAAAAAGGTGGATAATTACCTTGATAATTGTTACACGAAGAAAAAAAACGACGAAAATAAAATATAAAATATTGTGTAGTAGTAGTACCTACTTTTTCCCTTTTTCCTTCTCGCTTATTTCGTAATTTCCATTTTTTTTTCAACAGACGATCCCCAATCGACGGTGTTCGGTTCGGTGACGGACGGCGTGTTCGAAGGCAAGATCATCGCCAGCGACGGCGCGTACTACGTCGAGCACGCACGGCGGTACTTCCCGCCGAACGGCACCCGCTCGCGGGGGCCCCACTCCGTCATCTACCGCGAGGGCGACGTGGTCGACCCGTACGCGCACAGAAGACACGGTCAGTAAAATCTTACTTGATGTCTAGCCGATAAGTGCTTCCCGCCGAACGGCACCCGCTCGTGGGGGCCCCACTCCGTCATCAACCATGAGGGCGACGTGGTCGACCCGTCCGCGCACAAGAGACACGGTCATACTTGATGTAGCTAGACGCTAGCGACAGTTACTTCCCGCCGAACGACATTATCATCCTTTTGGTACCTTCTGCAACATTTACAACTTATTACTTTGCCATATATCATTTGCAATTAAGAAATATTATGTTTTAATATTACGACGCGCCTGATTCTATTCCCAAACGTCATTTGGTTTATTCACGACTAACGGGGTTGAGTTTAGCAACCCCCGCAATAACTCAACTTAACGTCAAAATACTGCCACTGGCCGTTCATAATGAATGGGCCATTGGACGCGGGACGCGGGTATCGCGCCAGTTCCGTTTCGCAACATTAGATATGTAGTGCAAAACTGGATTAGTTGACGCAAGGTCGTTTAACAAAGTTAAATCCCATTTGCCGCGTCGTCGCTGTCGTCGGTTAGTTGTCGGCTGGTCACCGCTGGGGAGCCGTTCTAGGTTTCCGAACACGGGCCTATTCAACCAGTTCGATGACCGTTGGAAATATCTGAAATTCTGAACTTGTCTGACTCTCAGTCGAATCAACAGTCTAATACCTAATGACTGTTGATTCATTATGAGTGGCATTTTCAATCGAAATCTATTTGTGTACTTAATTTCAATTATATTTCATAGTACATATATTATGGTGCTACTGGTGCTAGTTTATGCGATACAATATGTGCGATCCCTCCCTGGGCCCTGACTTATGATTTTTATGACAAAGATGAAAACTTGTAGATAACTTCTTCAACGTCTGGGTATTTGATAGGAATTACTTATGCATCAAAAAAGTTACTTGTTCCTGCTGCGCCAGATAAATGTTTTTCACTAAGATTCGAAACTCAGAAAGTAACAAACCCAGTACCTACATAATCAATTAGAAAACTGGAAGAGTAACTGGGAATAGGCCGAATGGGTAACGCAAGACAGTTCAACGAATCATTACACTGAGAGATAGAGAGAAACATATAAATTATTAAATCCACGCGGATGTAGACTGTTACCTATATTAATATGAAGAAAGAGTTCATTCGTTTACTAACTTTTTCCGCATTTTACATGTAGCCGTTCCTATATCACGGAAGTGTTCAGGCGCAGTTAGGTCGCGTTTAATTACCAGTTGGCACAACAGCAGAAAAATACACCGCGACTAAATAAACGAAGCCTGACATTGTTTTATACCGGCTATACCGCTGAAAACTAATTCAAATTCGTGTTAAATATTTATCCGGCCGTAGGCTTCCAGCCGGCGTATCATGCTTCATGCTGCCAATTTTATCTCATATCCACGTGGATAAAGCATCCGTCACGCTTTAGCAAGTATGTCAGTGTGAGAGTAACGGATGTCTTATCCACGTGGATAAGTGACAAAATTGGCAGCATGATACGCCGGCAGAATGGTAATTTCGCGTCAACAGTATTTGGCCGTGCATTTTTGCCGTTTCAATTTAAGCTGTTGCAAATCCATCGCTGCGGCTGCTACCAACCCAAATGTGCGAGTCTCGTGGAATGCTAAAGCACAAACCCTGCCGAGCTGCAATTTAAACGTTCCGGAATGGAAAGGATTTTGTTACCAAAATGAAAAATTCACATTTACGAAATGACATTGGTTACTGTGCCGTAAGTGACGCAACGCAGTCCCGCAATTCGCTTAATTTTACTCGAATTCAGTGCAGGAGTAATGAATTCGTGAAAGTGGATTTTCATAAAGCTAGTAAATAATATTGTAGGTAGCTCTACGAATTACTGTTAACCCGCGAAAACAATTTGCTATTTGGTAAATAGAAAAGTTCCGTTTTCAGTTACATACATTTATTTTTATTAAATATGGGTTATTGACTGACTGTTATATCGATTTACCAATGTTTTATTTACTTTTATGATTTATTTTCCGATATAACTTCATAAAAAAATGTTAGTTTAAGTTTTTCAATACAAAATTTTGAATCAAATGTAAGAACATTAATCTGTGGACACAGTGTGTGCTGCCGCTAAGACGCCGAACGAAGCGCAATCTACACGCGCTTCTTTTATAATGGGCTAAGATGTAGTTTTGAGTTTATGAAGATAGAGCTTATTAACTTAAAAGCTTGGCTCTACATACAATTTGATAAGTTTTTGATAGTATTCAAAACAGTTTCGTCTTAAGTAGCAACATTTTACATGAACATTTTTTGTGCAATGCTAATCAAGCCTATCATATAAATAGTATTCAATAGCTGCATAACGATTTCCGTCTTATTAAATGGAAACTGAGATCACAATGCATAACCTGCACTGTTGGTAATATCAGGGGCGGCTCACTCCGCGATCATTTCGCCGCGCTACAAGTACATGCCGGCGGCCGCGAGTTCGCGGCCCATTCAGTGGCGACGACCTTCGCGCGGCGCAATAGAATTCAATGTCGTCTGCACGCGTTCGGTCCGTTTGTTAATGTAGGTAAGAATTTAGAATGGCGGCGTTTTGTGATCATCAAAGGAGTGAGCCTTCTGTACTTGTACTATTATATATTCTGTGGTAATATAATTAATTCTTTTTCTACTCCAGCACTTAAATCTGTCAATTAGATTATTGTCAGCGGTATCCAAATTAAGTTCATTTGAGTAACGATAGAAAAGTCTATTTGTCTATAGGTTCATATGATAACTGCTGAGCAGTATTCATATGAATATAGGAGTTCTGTAAGTTTATTTTTAAAAGTACAACTTCCATTTATCAGGTATGTTTTCATTTGCAATAATAAATAACTCTTAATAAATAATATAATATTTAGGTTCATAATTTAAATCACGATGAAAAAATAAACTGAAATGCGTTTTACATATTAAATATTGCAAAACAAAGGTAAAAATCATAAGTTTATCAAATAATTTTATATTTGACATTTAAATATTCTTGAACGCAACCACATTTTTCGTAATTGAAAACCGGCTTATTTTCTATTTCTCTTGTCTATGGCATGAAGAGTTCGGTTAATGTACGACCCAGAAATGTACAGCCCAAAATCGGCGTCCACTTTTTTGGACGCGAATTACGGGGTCGTACAATACTGCCGCCCTGTAAAAAAAGTGGCTTCGAATTATCGCCCGGACCAAACGTGTACAGCCCGAGAATGCCCAACCCATCAATTCACGGTCTAAGAACTCTCGTACATCATGGACGCCAATTCCTGGGTCGTAAATTCTTGGGTTGAGCATTCTCTGGCTGTGCATTATTGGTTCCCGCATTTGTAAAGTTTTTAAAAAATTATTTGAACTATTTTAGTGTTTTATACTTTATTTTAAGTCGAGTTGTGCAAAAACTTAAGTAATTATGAGTGATTCTGGTGAACAATATACTCCCCAAGAAATCAAGGCTATGGCGCTCAAAGTGACTGACAATTTGTTACCTGAAAAGTCGGATACAGCGTAGCAAAAATGTTATGATTGTTTGAAAATGTTATGACATGGAAATTGCAAAAAAAATGTTTCAACTTTCTCTGAAATCGCATTGTTGGCATATTTTGAAGAATTGTGCAACAATATCTCACCATCAACATTTTGTGGACAGAATACTCATACTCAATGCTACGACGATCCACACAAATATTCCCATTCATTATATGAAGTAAGTAACTAACCCATTTTATTATTCTTGAATAGGTATTTATGTGGCTGTCGTAGAAAAAGTATAGTATACAATCGTAACATTATGAAGGCTATAAAAGTCTCGTACCTTACTTAGGCCACTCGGCAAGCCTTCGTGGCCTAACCGCGGTACTCAACTTTTATAGCCTTCATAACGTTACCGTTATATAATATACTATTCTTATATTACACTCTAGCATAACATGTATAATTATATCATTAATCGTACGAGATAGGTTTCGCGATCTTTTCGACACAATATTTTTTTTATATCGTTAAGACGATACGGTAGGGGTCAATTCTCCATACAAACGCTCTCGACTATTTCCTCCCTGGTTTTTGAAGATAGAGCAATGATTTTTTCAACACAGATTGTTATTATTTTTATCTGTGTCGGACCGTTTAGATTTTTTTGATATTCTGCTTTTTAAAGACTCTAGAGCCAATCAAAAATTCCCAAAAACGGCCTTTTTCATTGTGGCGCAAAAAACTCAAGATTGGTAACAATTCACCAAAAAAGCTTTTTAGCTTTTTTGGTGAATTGTTACCAATCTCACCTTTTGGTCCGACATAGATTATTTCATTGTTATTCAGATTCTCAAATTTCGTTCCGATTGATTAAGTTTTGAAGGAGGAAAGAGTCGAGAGCGGAACCTCGATTTTAAAGATTTTTTTGAAATATCTTTTGACTGAGTTGTTTTTAATGGACAAAGGGGGGCTCCTTTTTCATTTTAGCATTTTCGCTACTTTATCCTCTTAAGGAAGCGCGTAGAAAATCTGTAAATATACACCTACATAGAAAAAACCTGCGCGTCTCCAACACAAGAACACGTACCAAAATAATTACGGCTTTGACATTGGCAACGCGTGCATTTACGAAACCTGCGGTGCATAAATTTTGGTACACCCGGTTGGTATTAAAAGTACGAAGGCGGGTCAGACTGTGTCGTATGGTCCAACAATTTTAGTAATTCGGTGTTCCATTTACATTTGTATTGCCAAAGCCCCAGTTGGTCCAGTTGTAGATTGGATTTAGACACAAACATTGTAGAGATTACTTTATAGGTAACCAAATGTCTGTTCTAACAATTCTGTAACGGCCAATATAATATCACCCTTTTCTTGCAATAAACCTCTACAATACTTACCTACGAGATGACGAGCACTTTAGGTCGGTAAATAAAAGATATAAAAAAGCAAAAGCAAAAGTGTTTTCAATTTAATTTATTTTAGAAGTAAATTGGATATTTTGTAAAAAGCAAATAATAAGTAATATTTATTCGCTCTGGTAATCAACATTTATTCTTTTGCCGCCCACTTATATTTTTCTAGGTAATTTTATCTTAGCTGTATTTTAAATTGAGTTGTGTTTAATTTTTTCAAAGATTTGTAGCGAAAAAAATAAACGCTACTTTATTTGTTTAAGTACAGAAAAATTGAAAGTTCATTGAAACAATTATACAGTTTACATTAGGCAGTCTCTTCTCTTCCCATGGTATATAGGTACCTTAATCTGCCTCGAATATTCATGTGGGGCTTCTTATGTATATGTGGATCGAATACGACGACACGATTATTGGCTTTGTGCCGCGAAGACAATTACTGAGCGCAAAGGCAATCTACTTGATTGCTTTTCGTTAATAAAGTAAAGAAACACCACCTCAGAATACCGTGAAATATAAAACTTAAACATACAATTTCTTGCTGAAGCTCTTCTAATTTTCGCCCGGCAACTTGATCCCATATCAAACTACGAATACTAATATAATAATTTTAATTTTAATATACCATATAATAACTATGTACCTAAATCAATTGTGACGTGTAATATGTAACAATATTATAAATAAATGAGTATGAGTATGAGTATACATTCCAAAATTAGTTTATCGACAATACCTTCAAACTATATTTTTTACGATATCAAATATTTCTAAGACCTTAATTTTAATTGATAACTATAGCTAGGATTTATTAGTCTTACCAATTTTTTTTTATTACATTGGATGATTCAATTTTGAGAATATTATCAAGGATTCAAATTGCAATTTTTGTTTTGAAATTTATACGTCTTGGTGTACCTGAATTACTGCCATGTACATAAATCTAATATATACTATTTATTGAGAAAGCGTCCCTGTCAAATTCTATATAAATGAAGGTAGCGACAAAATTGATTGCAAATTATGCGAAGGACGGCAGGATACAATCAAATCATGTATTGATCGAAAGGATATTTTCGCGGGTGTTGTGACAAGAAACGTGTTTACATAGCTGATTACTTGGCTTTGATAAAACCTTAACATTTTCCTTGCATAAAAATAGTAAGGTACAGTGGGGCAAATCTCGACTGGGGGACAAATGTAACTGGTCCATTTTTTCATGTTTTACAATGTTTGCATTAAATAGAGTGTCCACCGGTTATATATGGTAGGCGTGTTCAGTGGATACATGTACCTAGAACTCAACATCATAGTATAATAACGGAAAAAATGGATTAGTTACAATTGTGTCGCTTAACTTCAAACTTGGGTAAATCCCTTCTGCTTTAAGGCAGCGTTCCCACTTATGAGACGCGTGTCTCGGGGCGCGCAAAGGGCGTCGGCGCCACGCCACCTGAGTGTAATTCAAAAAGCGTCTCCTCAGTACATTTTGTATAGGAAGGACGTAAGGCGCGCCCCAGGTGGCGTGGCGGCGGCGTGGCGCGCGCCGCGCCGCCTGGGGGCGCGTCTTACGTCTAAAATAAACACAACGGACGTGGCGGGGCGCGGGCGTGGCGAGGACGAGGCGCGGACGGGGCGCGGGCGCAATCTAAATTACACATAAGAGGCGAAAACACGGCGCGATGCGTCATTATACAGGCTGATTTTGTTGCGGAAACATATTAATATTATCAAAAAAACAATCTTAGTAAACCCTTACTCATTTTTTAATACCTATCCAACAATGTATCACACGTTGGGGTTGGAATGAAAAAAAAAATCAGCCCCCACTTTACATGTAGGGGGGGTACCCTAATAAAACATTTTTTTCCATTTTTTATTTTTGCACTTTGTTGGCGTGATTGATATACATATTGTTACCAAATTTCAGCTTTCTAGTGCTTACGGTTACTGAGATTATCCGCGGACGGACGGACGGACGGACGGACGGACAGACAGACATGGCGAAACTATAAGGGTTCCTAGTTGACTGCGGAACCCTAAAAAAACATTCAGTCGAATTGAGAACCTCCTCCTTTTTTTAACTCGGTTATAAAAAACAACCTTCATTGCCGGCTGGCAAACGGCTAACCGTTGAAACAGAAATATAAATGAAAGAGATAGAAGGCTGCACCTGCGTTCACAGCTGCGTCGTCGGCGAATTCAAAGAAAAAGCACACGTGTGCAGCCTCTTGGCTACCTACACGGCCAGGTGCGGGCGCGGCTTTCGACCTTCGCGCCGCGCAATAGAATTCAATGTCGTCTGCTCGTGTGCGGTTCATTTGCTTTGAAGTGGCGGCTTTTTAACATCAAAGGGGTGAGCCTATTTTGTGCAAAATTCTGTTATATATCGTCATTGAATGTCGAGTATATATAGTATCAAATTATTATTTAATGTTTTAAAAATAAATTCTTATCAAATTATATATGTAGTATCATCACTTTATTTCAGTGTACGAATTTAGACACTAAAACCCCGCCCCTAAATTTGATGCGATAAGGACAATTGCTGCTCAGGCGAGAAATCCTGCGTACTTAATGAAAAATACAAAAATCGAGATTTCTTAAAAACTTCCTCTCAATCAGGATAATGATGAAATAATCTGTGTCGGACCGTTTCGATATTTTGGCTAATAATTGATCTCAGTTTTGAATACCACGTCTTTCTTTGTGGCAAATTAAATTAAGCCGTTTTGACCAACTGAAAGGCTCAACTTGTTTCTTTAATAACCTAACCACAACATAAAAAAATAGAAAAAAAACCCCGACACAGTGGACCGATTATCACGAAACATGGCTAAGCACACTCCCGACTAATTCAGCTATCAAACAAAAAAAAAACTAAATCTAAATCGGTTCATCCGTTTGGTAGCTACGATGCCACAGACATACACACACACACACACACAGACATACAGACAGACAGACAGACACGTCAAACTTATACCACTCCGTCGTCTTTGCGTTAGTAAAAACAAACATGCCAAAAAAGCAAAACGGTGTGACGTGCGACACAGATATTGATAATAATAATAAGTACATAGGTATAAACCAGGGAGGAAATAATGGAGAGCGTTTATATGTCCTGTTTTGCCTTAATTCAATATCATCACATATTTTTGTTGCTGATAAAATAATACATCCTGTATATCAAGCGGCGCGCCCCCTGGGTGACGCTCGAGTTGTGTCTGCTAGCGGCGCGTCGCTTGAGTTGCCTGCGCCGCGCCGCTTCAGTGTAATTTAAAAAACGTCTCCTCAGTACATTTTGTATAGGAAAGACGTAAGACGCGCCTCAAGCGACGCCGCGCCCCGTCGCCGCCACCGCGCCGCCGCCACCTCGTTAAATTACACTGAGGCGGCGTGGCGGAGACGTCTCTTGCGCGCCCCGAGACACACGTCTCATAAGTGGGAACGCTGCCTAACGAGGTGGCGGCGGCGCGGTGGCGGCGACGGGGCGCGGCGTCGCTTGAGGCGCGTCTTACGTCTTTCCTATACAAAATGTACTGAGGAGACGTTTTTTAAATTACACTGAAGCGGCGCGGCGCAGGCAACTCAAGCGACGCGCCGCTAGCAGACACAACTCGAGCGTCACCCAGGGGGCGCGCCGCTTGATATACAGGATGTATTATTTTATCAGCAACAAAAATATGTGATGATATTGAATTAAGGCAAAACAGGACATATAAACGCTCTCCATTATTTCCTCCCTGGTTTATACCTATGTACTTATTATTATTATCAATATCTGTGTCGCACGTCACACCGTTTTGCTTTTTTGGCATGTTTGTTTTTACTAACGCAAAGACGACGGAGTGGTATAAGTTTGACGTGTCTGTCTGTCTGTCTGTATGTCTGTGTGTGTGTGTGTGTGTATGTCTGTGGCATCGTAGCTACCAAACGGATGAACCGATTTAGATTTAGTTTTTTTTTGTTTGATAGCTGAATTAGTCGGGAGTGTGCTTAGCCATGTTTCGTGATAATCGGTCCACTGTGTCGGGGTTTTTTTTCTATTTTTTTATGTTGTGGTTAGGTTATTAAAGAAACAAGTTGAGCCTTTCAGTTGGTCAAAACGGCTTAATTTAATTTGCCACAAAGAAAGACGTGGTATTCAAAACTGAGATCAATTATTAGCCAAAATATCGAAACGGTCCGACACAGATTATTTCATCATTATCCTGATTGAGAGGAAGTTTTTAAGAAATCTCGATTTTTGTATTTTTCATTAAGTACGCAGGATTTCTCGCCTGAGCAGCAATTGTCCTTATCGCATCAAATTTAGGGGCGGGGTTTTAGTGTCTAAATTCGTACACTGAAATAAAGTGATGATACTACATATATAATTTGATAAGAATTTATTTTTAAAACATTAAATAATAATTTGATACTATATATACTCGACATTCAATGACGATATATAACAGAATTTTGCACAAAATAGGCTCACCCCTTTGATGTTAAAAAGCCGCCACTTCAAAGCAAATGAACCGCACACGAGCAGACGACATTGAATTCTATTGCGCGGCGCGAAGGTCGAAAGCCGCGCCCGCACCTGGCCGTGTAGGTAGCCAAGAGGCTGCACACGTGTGCTTTTTCTTTGAATTCGCCGACGACGCAGCTGTGAACGCAGGTGCAGCCTTCTATCTCTTTCATTTATATTTCTGTTTCAACGGTTAGCCGTTTGCCAGCCGGCAATGAAGGTTGTTTTTTATAACCGAGTTAAAAAAAGGAGGAGGTTCTCAATTCGACTGAATGTTTTTTTAGGGTTCCGCAGTCAACTAGGAACCCTTATAGTTTCGCCATGTCTGTCTGTCCGTCCGTCCGTCCGTCCGTCCGTCCGCGGATAATCTCAGTAACCGTAAGCACTAGAAAGCTGAAATTTGGTAACAATATGTATATCAATCACGCCAACAAAGTGCAAAAATAAAAAATGGAAAAAAATGTTTTATTAGGGTACCCCCTACATGTAAAGTGGGGGCTGATTTTTTTTTTCATTCCAACCCCAACGTGTGATACATTGTTGGATAGGTATTAAAAAATGAGTAAGGGTTTACTAAGATTGTTTTTTTGATAATATTAATATGTTTCCGCAACAAAATCAGCCTGTATAATGACGCATCGCGCCGTGTTTTCGCCTCTTATGTGTAATTTAGATTGCGCCCGCGCCCCGTCCGCGCCTCGTCCTCGCCACGCCCGCGCCCCGCCACGTCCGTTGTGTTTATTTTAGACGTAAGACGCGCCCCCAGGCGGCGCGGCGCGCGCCACGCCGCCGCCACGCCACCTGGGGCGCGCCTTACGTCCTTCCTATACAAAATGTACTGAGGAGACGCTTTTTGAATTACACTCAGGTGGCGTGGCGCCGACGCCCTTTGCGCGCCCCGAGACACGCGTCTCATAAGTGGGAACGCTGCCTTAAATTACACTGAGGCGGCGTGGCGGAGACGTCTCTTGCGCGCCCCGAGACACACGTCTCATAAGTGGGAACGCTGCCTAAAAAAAAATATATTGATTTGAAAATAATCAACCTTATAGCATAATGGATTTACCCAAGTTTGAAGTTAAGCGACACAATTGCCCCCCAGTCGAGATTTGTCCCTGTACCTTAATAGGTTTATTATATTCTGTATTGCTTAACTTGCCATTTCGAACTTTTTTGACGACGAATGTCTATGTCGACTGAATATTAGAATTACTTAGGGAAATATCTTGAGATTATACAAAAACCACATATTACAATATGCTGTCATGAAGGTAATATAAAATGGCATTGTTAGCGGTTGTTTGTTCGACAAGAGTCCCGCTGCGGGACTCGTCCGATAATGCCAGTGTGCTCAGCAAACAAGCACGTAAGTTACTGTCTGGGGCTGGAGTCTGCTCTTATATTGCTGTTGCCTCCCAAGTCGATAGCTCCGGTGTACCAATGTAACTGACCACGATATCCTAGAACATAACTAGCCGGGTCCACACAGAGCTAGGCACGACGCGAGGCAATGTGCTAACGCGGCAAACGGCCAATGTATTATACCTGCCCCAGCCGAGGCAGGTTGCTCGGCCGAGCAAAACGCACGCACTGCAGGCTCGTCTACATAGCTCGTTTGCCACGCGACGTGCCTTGCTCTGTGTGGACCAGGCTATTGAAAGTGCAATTATACTAGTTCTAATGAACGATTGGGTTATTTGTGCCTATTGGATTGGAAGTGCCATGTATTCTGAATTCCGACTATTTGCGCGAGCGCCTACCATTCAAGATCTAGAATGAACTACGTACCTATCATACTCTCGAAATCCATAGCAGTGTTAAAAATAATGTGGTGTCATTTACGATCACGCTTGCTGCTGAATTTGTCAAATGTAATTAACATGACTATTTATAGCTATCCGTGTACACGTTTATAGTGGTACCCCTAGGCGTACGACTTGATAAGTTTCTCGAATAACATTCTTGGAGTGTAGACACTCGCCTTCTGGCTTCAGCGCAGCTATTACGTCGGAAATAAGTATTGGCGTTCTTAACGGCCCGGACTGGTCCATTTCAGTTGTCTTCGATGAAATGTTGTTCTACACGGTTCGTCTGTTTTGTAGAAGCTTCGATGCTGGCTCACGATGTATGAAAAAACTTACAGTATAACACATATAGTACGTTGCTCCTGGAAAGTTATGTATGAAAATCTGGGCATAATTAATTTGGGCATTTTGGGCGAAAACTTAACATTCGTTAAAGAAAATTGCAGCAAAGGACCAACTTTCGTGATGGATCACGCGAAAACTAAACAGAAGTGTCAATGAATGATTTGTAGTAAATTTATTAAGG
This sequence comes from Leguminivora glycinivorella, assembly GCF_023078275.1. Taxonomy (NCBI): domain Eukaryota; kingdom Metazoa; phylum Arthropoda; class Insecta; order Lepidoptera; family Tortricidae; genus Leguminivora; species Leguminivora glycinivorella. The sequence continues at coordinate 15,631,009 of NC_062973.1, forward strand.
ATTACTTTACTTCGTTCCTACGCGCTTTTTCTGTATCTTCAACAGGTTTGTCAGAAATCGAGAAAAACCGAATTTTCGGCACTTTAAGGGAGGGTAGAGGGGTGACGCAGAGGGGGGAGGAGTAGGGAGGGTCGATGAAAAATAACTTCGGTCTATAACGTACATATTTCAATTTAAAAAAATCTTCCATTAATTATGCCGTAATTTTAGCTAATTTCCCCGTACTAATAGTTCAGTTCAGCCGCAATTCTTATAGGGTATGTTTTATATTTAGTATTTACATAATTAATAATTTGCTCACGACATATATCGTGAACACATGAAAGTGGTTCGTCGAATTATATCACGCTTAGCATCAGTACCGAGAATAAACATGGAATGAAACATTTCTGTTATCTTATGCTAATTAACTAATGTTTGCAGTGGTTACATAACTTCCAGCATATTCCTCGATTTCTTGGAGTGGTATTTTAAATTTAACTATTTCCAGTATCCCGTGTTGTCTTTGCGGCAATGTTGGAATAATTGATTCCTGGAATATTTCTCGGGGGTTTCGTTATACAAAGTCCATATAAATGGAGTTGGTCTAACCAGTTTCGAAAGGGTTCTCTTCTTGCATAAAATAACTACATAGTTCCTCATAATAGGTATACGTAATATTAAATTTATACCTCGAAAATACAAAGCTCGGTCTAGTAATGTAGTTTTCGTTTTAAGAACTACCACCCGAATATTAGAAATACACATTTGTTATCTTTTCTTGGTCCCGATTTCTTATTCCATTCCAAAATCAACTAAAGCAAATCACCGTAAGTAACTTACAACTACAGTAAACTCATAATCATAAGTTTCCGTAGCAAGTATTGCAAAACATTCTCGCTTGAACTATTTCTGAGCGTTATGGGCTAGAAATGTACAGTCCTTCCGAAAATCGGAGCCAAAAGTTATTCAAGGTACTAACAAGTTAATTAAAAAAAAAAAAAAAAATTAACCTTAACCTTAATAATTAAACAACCCTAACAAGTTAATAATTAAAGCAATATTTCATAAAGCCCTTGTTAAAACTTGTCGTTCGTCGCCCTTTCGTTATGAAACTTATGAATGACATTCACAAATTCATGTTCATTTAACCCTTAATTTATTATCTGGAACTCTGTAATATCTGAAATGATTCACAGTAAATTCAATTGACCATTAACAACTCGTATACTCATCGTACAGTCATAAAAATGGATTTTCCTCGTTGAAACGTATATTATGTTGATAATTATGAACGCGAACGGTCTCCGTTGATAATTAAATTGGATTCGTGTTGTTCTCTCTGTAATCAAGTTATTAACTCCAATAAGGGTTTTCATTCTGATCGCAGTACCTATGTATTCGTAGTACTCGTAAAATATGTACAGCTTACTTCAGGGATTTAATAAATCTGTTCATTAAATGAATATGGCTCTCAATATTTGCATTCATTATTCATATACTATGTTTAATATTTAACGATTATTTAGATAAAAGATGATTATATTATAGGGCCTATACATAATATATGTATTATATACTTATGTATTACATATATTATGTACAGATTTTTACCCAGTATTGTAGGATATTCGTGGTCGGTATTCAACAATAAAGAAGAGTTACAATAAAAGTCGCCTAAGTTATGTAAATATAACGTCAAACTCAAACTAAATCGTTCAACATTTCTTATATCAAAAGGAAAGTTGATAACAATGAAAACGTTTCTGCGAACGGCCAAAATGGAACGTCCATTGAAGTTGAAGACATTAATGATCGGGAACTGGCGGCCGATCCTCAGATACTCGCAAATAACCGATCTGAATGAAACGGCCGCATTAGCGTGGCTAGAGATTCCGAATCGAAACTACAATGCCAATGTGATACCAATTCAATATCATTGCCAGTGCATCACCCTTGCACACAATTAAAAAACTTAAATCTGTCCTCTGGAACTAGCGACATCTGCTTTCGATATCATTTTGATACGTCAATAGCACATTCCAGAATAAGTTCTGGGATGTACGCTCGGTAATTTCCGCCGTCCCGCCAGCCTGAGGTCATATTCCAATCATTTACGTAACACAAGCAATCCAGTATAACGCCCGCTTTCCCCCAGTCCACCAGTTACGGATCCTTAGATCACGACTAGCCTGGTTTATCTTAGTATTTGGCGTTGGGAATACAGGGCCTGCAGGCTTCGTTAAAATGCAACGCGCCGGATGTAAACGCCAATGCGCGCTTACACGACACACCGACTGAAAAATACCTCCACTACATACTTTTTCAACATTTTTAATTTCAAATCCTGCCAGCCGTTTCGTACCTACTGCCTTTCCTACTGCCGCCAGTCAGTTTTCTGATATATTTAAAAGAACTATGCCATTTTCTCTAATTGATGAAAAAAGGTTTTATAATTTAAGTGTAGCAGAGCGTGTCGGGCCACGCTCAGTGTAGAGTTCCGTAGTTTTTCGTATTTTTCTCAAAAACTACTGAACCTATCAAGTTCAAAATAATTTTCCTAGAAAGTCTTTATAAAGTTCTACTTTTGTGATTTTTTGTTACTTATTTCGCTGCGACGCGGTAAGGTAACTGTACCATATTACGGGAACTTAAGACGTTTCCTACTTTAAGTGAGGATTGAAACAAAAATGCGAGGTTTCTAGTGGTGTTAACTATTTTATTTTGAGGATAAGTCTTCTACAATTGATTTAAGACACTATTTTGCATCGTAACTTTTAATTTATAGAAATTAACGTTGTTTTACTAAACCCTTAGTTTGCCCATTATTCCGGGATACAATTTTGGTATGGCTTTAATTCCGGGAGTCGTTGTACATTATTACGGGATATCTTTAAAGTCCACTTTGTTGAAGCATAATGTAAAGAAACGAATTAAAAATATTGTTTACATAAATATATAATGCACATATCGTTTTGATAAATGCTTATACAGAGTGTATTTTTTATAATTGGCAATATTTTGGTGAGCTGGAATGGGAAGGGAAATATGATATTTTACGGTATAACGATTATATGATATAACGACAGGGTGTTATAAGTTTCACTGTATGTCTGTCTAATGCATCGCTTTCGAATGGATGAACCGATTTTGATTAGTTTTTTTCGTTTGAAAGAGCTTGAATTAATCGAGAGTGTTCTTCTTAGCCATGTTTGATGAAATAGGTTTAAATAGGTACTATTTTATATTTATATATGTCTATCCTATTATGTATTGTCCTCATGTAAATTTTAGCTTTCTAGTACTAATGATGATTGAGCTAAATCGTAGACGTACAGACTGGCTGACGGACAAACCAATATGCGGTATAAAGATTTTTAGCTAACTAAGGAAGTTTCAAAACTTAATATCCGGGTCTCTGTACCTTATTTTATGAGTTTATATATTTTAATATACTTTATATAAGTATACCGGAATAAGATACACTCATATAAAGTCGTGTACTTAATTACGGCAGTCAAAAAAAGGCTATATTAAAACATAAACAAGATTTTTTTTCTTAGTATATTGGTAGATTATATAACAATTACACTCAAAACATTGAAATAAATAAACTTTGTGCTTTAATTTTATGAAATAAAACAAATTTAATATTGATGCCACAGTCTAATATTTCGCACGTATTACTCAATGAGTATACATTTCGTATTCAATTATGAGATTAAAATCTAAAAAATATATGTACCGTAATTATGTCACTATAATCTGTAATCTTTACTTAATGTATTTACATCAAATATATAAATATACTAAACCGTAAATAGTAATAGGACACAAAAACATTACGGACTGTGTTTCCGTTATTCCGTGATACTCCCGCAATTATGTACACCTCGTCAAAATGGTGTACATTATTCCGGGAGCGGGCATTTTAATAAAAATATGTTTTAAATTAACTTGAAAAGATGATATAAATGTCTTTTAATAACTATAAGACAATTATGATACAAATTTAATATCAATAAACTTACCATCATCACAGCAAACCCTTACGAAGTTCCGCTGCCGCGTTGAGCTCACCGTCAAACACGCCCATAGAAACCACTGCGTGGTTGCGACTGACGCATTTGGAGGTACCTCATGGCTTCAAAAGATAAGATAAATATCCGAAAATCGACTTTTTCGGTTCTATTTGATCTATAGTTAATTAAATACTGCATTAACTTAAGATTTTACTGATAGTTTCCTTATTTTGCGACAAAAACCAAAGTATCCCGGAATAATGCACCACATTTTACTATCCCGGAATAGTGTACAGATACCTTATCCTCTTTATTTTTCTTTCCTCTCAGCTGTGTAACTTTGCCTGCCAACTTGAAATTTCTTATGAATAATTTGAAATCGTCTCGTATAATACACCGATCCGAACCTTGGCCCTATTGGAAAATATGTCTTTTAAAAGTTCGACTTAAATTTACATTTCGAAGCTCTTTGCTTATTCAAGAATTATTAGACATAAAGCTCAAAGCTTATCGTATAGTAATGTGACTAATCCGTAGAGCTTGAATATTGAGATGATGAGTTGATTCCATGTAATAAGTATTATTTATGACGTTTTTTCTCACTATTATAAATGATACACTACCAAATCCGTGAACGATCGACTAAAACGTTACCAAAATCCTCACCATCTGTATGTTTCGTCCTCGCTCTCATTCAAATCTGAATTGAATCGCGAATCCTTTCCATTTGATCGTGTAGCTCATTAATTGATCTCGAATATTCAACTAGTGCCGAGCTCGTCGGTAACACAGGATGCCACGTATTTATAAGGGTACCTAAGCGCGTATATCGAGTACCCAACTACGAGTATATCGCTTCATTGTGTCCCATACGTGACTGCGTTTATTTGCTATTGTTTAAACCAGCACTAAAGAGCACAATGACACTCGAGTACTCGTATTAATTAACAAGCTTTTGTCAACATTGGCGCACATAAATATCGTTATCGATAAATTTATTCATAACTCTTTATAAATACGCGGCTCAATGCGGATTGGTAAAAATACCTCTAGCGTGCACAATCCCGTTTTGTTATGAAAATATTTTAATCAAAGTAGACAAAGCGAGAACTTATTTGTATTCATAACCAAAACTTCAGTTTAATTTTGTCATTATTATGTTGATGTAGGTGTAAAAATAAAACTTATATAAAACGTCTGTTTAATTTTGTATCTTTCAGAAGACAGACTATTATTATCTTATTAAGACTTGTCAATCATTTTTGAATAATTCTATTTCCCATGCGCTGACATATATGTATTCAACGAGATAGCATTGAACATCTACTCAAACAAAATATCTTGCTTGTCATCTCAATGTACCGTTTCACTACTCGTACTACCAGTCATTCGAGGTTCGTACGAGGCTAAGGCGGAGGCTCAAGATATATAGAAAGGCGTGGAAGGATCTTGTAGAGGCCCTATGTACCTATGGGGTGCCTTAAGACATTCAAGAACAACAACAAGACATTCATGTTCAGTTATATCGCACAGGTCACGTGGGCGGCTGCGGCATCACAGACGAGGTGGTGCAGTGGATGGAGCGCATCCAGAACTCCGGTGTGGAGGAGGAGGTGTCGCCGTCCCCGCCCGCGCCGTCGGTCAACCCCTACCCGCATCACATGCCTTCTTCGCCCCCGCCACATCCTAACAGCTTGAGGGATGATAACCCAAGGTAATAAGAAAACCTGGTACATACCTACTAAACTAGTCACCAATGCATTGCTTACAAATGGGCAATTAAGTGTCTAAGATAGAGAATTCCGTAAGGTAAAGGTACATAAGCTCTTTAGTCGCTTCGAATTTGCTTTTGAATACAATTATTTTATGACTATTATGTCTGGCGAAATACGTAGGCAAACACGAGAGTTCTTGCTTTGTGGCGGTCTTCTCCATATTGACCTTCTTACTTGTAGATTTTATCCGATTTGCGAATAGATAAAATCACAAAATTTATCACATCGACTTGCTTCGCCCAAAACGTGATGTTTCACAGCCTTCATATTATGCATACCTACTCAAACCCTTCAAATCAGAGCAAATAAGCAGAGAAATTTTGTTTACCCCCGTTAAAACCTACATTAACTGGCACAGCACAACTCAATTCGCCAAGCTCATTTACTTACTAATTATTCATAATTTGCTAATTAGACCGAACTACCCTCGTAGCAACACGTTAGTCATCGGCAGGATTATGCTAAACGCAATGAGTTAATTTTATACATCGCTGACTTCGTGTGTAGTCGAGATAAATTCTGTCACACACGCTCTGTAGTCTATCACCCACCGTAATCAACTTTACAACCCATTGCTCGAGCATTTAATAACATTAATGTGTAATTTTATTACAGAACTTTTATTTGTTGAATAAACAGCAATAAGCCGCTTTAACTATTGTGCTCGTTTTTTTATTAACCTTGTCGTAGCGTACTCAATTAATAACAGTACGTATGTAAATGTTAGCATTTTTTAACAAATTATGTATGACAACTCAGTACAGCCGTTAAGTTGAAGTTACTCATACAATCCGACACACATTTTGGATTTTACAACAGATATGTGCATAGCACTAGTGTTCCTACTGTAAAACTACACACATCCAGCTCGAAAAAATGTAGTTCCGTTTTCCGTATGTGTTCATTTTGGCTGTGACATTGTTATCTCACAATAAACAAGTATTGTATTGTATCAACTGTGCTAACAACAGCTCTGATTGATATAGTTTGTCTTTACATCATTTATGAATTGTAAATTAACTGACACATCACCAGGTGGGTGCAATGGGGGGAATTGTATGCAGGGGCATTTACAATTATACAAATATACACTATACATATGGGACCTTTATTTTGTTATGTATAGGTACAGAGTAGGGACTCTCTGCGGCTAGGCTTTCGGCTATGCGTGGTCTCTTGCGGTTTCGCATAACTTGCGTTCTCGCGCGAGAGTCCATACTTAAATAAGTCGCACTCAGGTCTCTCGCACTAGGACGCAAGTTAATTGTGCTTACCACCTAGCCTGGTCTACCTTGAATAGAATAGAATAAACATTCATTCGTGAACACAGGCAAGACAAAATACACATAATAACAACAAGACAGAAAGGAATGAAGTGCCACGAAATGGCCTCATCTCAGCGTGTTGCTGGTGACTTTCAGCGCTGATCTTCCGATGAGACCATCAAGTGAGAAAGATTCACGGAGGGTAACAGACAGAAGAATTACAAATCACATACAAGAACGTGGTCAAACAGTTAACCTTGATAATCAATATCCATGTCCAGGTTTTGGGACATGCAGTACCACGACAAGTACTCTCGGGCGGCGAACAGTGGACACTCGCGTTCGCGGCGAGCGACCAAGGAGGCGAACCGGACCAGCTGTTCGCTATACATACAGACGGACCCGCTTATATGGCGGCACGTCAGAGAGGGGTTTCCTGATGTGAGTACTTCAATTATTATAATAATAAGATCAGCACCGATAGCATAGTCGCGCGCTAAACTATAAAACGTCAGGCCGTCCTATCATAGTAACATGCAATAAAATATTTTACGTAAATTAAATATTTTAGACCTGTCCAAAGACCTGATGTAAACACGAAACTAATAATCAATGAGAAATAATTTGTCGGGATTCAATGTTTAAATATGCGTTTTGATGATTATTTTATTTTTATGTTAAGTACAGCGGAAACCACAGATATGGTATCGTAATACCACTAATACCTACTGAATGCTTAGTGCACAAATTGAAGAAGAATCGTAACCGTAATTTATCTGATGGTACGCAACCAGAAGTCTTTCAACTAATTTGCTCTTGGATGACTAATATATTAAGGATTAATTCGGTTATCCGGTGTTTAAGCGAGACAGCGACGAACTAATTTAAGATCGCCCAATTCGTCGTAAGTCACCATCCATTTGCAACATCTTAATAACAACTTTTTATTATTTATAGCACCGGGACCCCAGCAAGAAGGCCGAAGTGGACATGAAGACCCGCGAGGAGCTACTCTCATTGATCGCGCACCACGTGACTGCTGTCAACTATATCTACAAGAGCACGCGCTTCGACGGGCATATGGAACACAGGAACATACAGTTTGAAGTGCAGCGGATAAAGGTATGTCTATCTTTCTTCGATATATGATAATATTAGAGCTAACCTTTCGGAAACGTCGCTCTATGTGTTCAGAATTGATATTGAAACATCCTTTTGGAAAACATCAATACCGTGCAGAGTTCGTTCGAGTTTCAGTTAGGTACGTTCTTGACGTTGCTGTATGCATGGTTGGTGTATAATTTAAAATTTTCTTGGCAAACGGTAACCGCAGAAAAAGCTTAACGGCTGTCAGTGCGACATTGGCTATCTTGAATTTGGCTCAGTACTCTAACCTTATTTATTGCTTTCAATGTAACAAAAGCGAGAGTAACAGGCTGTTACCGCTTAAAACTTGATATCGTTATAAGGATAATTGAAGTACTGTTGAAGGACTCAGGTAATAAGTTGTTATCATATTATAAAATTAGAAATCTAGTTCAACCCAAATCAAGTAGATTGACACAGAACAGAATATATGAACCGTTAACGTAGAAGTATCGTTATCTGTCTCTAATAATGATAATATGCGATCGTGCCGTGATGCTGCCAAGTTTTCATATGCCTCAAACTAGTAGGTAAGTCTTGTAACTAATTTACATACATGGGAATAGTGCAAAAATAATAATTGTGTGTAATTTATTATTATGTAAGTGCGTACTAACAACAATGACCTCAGTTGGCCCTTTAAATAAATGAAGTTGAAATTGAAAATTTAAAAATACTCGAAGCATTAAAACTGATCCCCTAGATCCTAGACAATTAAATTTGGTTTTCTCAAACATGCAATGAAATATTGTCTTTACGTTCCTTAAAATGGGCTGGGAAGTATCGCTTTTTGGGCGCAACAACTCGAGAGGACTGTAAAGGGATTTCATATTATTTTTTAGGCCTAGGCCTGCAAAGTAACTTTTTTTTATAAAATATTGTCCTTTAGAGCATTTTTTTTTATTTCATTGTATGTTTGAGAAAAGCACTATACATGCCTCGGCGTGAAAACGGATTTCCGGCCTCGTATCCCTATACCCACTTGGCCAGAAATCCTCATTTTCCCGGCCTCTGATGTAATGTACTATTGAGATGCCCTTTATTGTGTTGAAAAAACGTGCATCACGTGTAACAGCGCTATCCAAAAACTAAACGTCACCCCACTTCAACTCTTCAACTATTACATTAACTAATCTCCCCAATCACTTAAACTTTTATTACTACTACAGTACCAGCACCGCTTCTACCCTCACGCTATATTTCGACTACAGCCAATCTCGATCTTATACTTCAGTGGAGTAAAGTGCACAGAATACAAGACTGATGGTGACACGGTTCGGTATTACGACTTACAACCCATTCTCGCGTGAGAAATGCTCGTACATCGCGCTCCCCGTTTACTTTAATGCCTTACTTTAGATTGTATTCACTTTGTAATTGTACTTATCTTTTTTGTAATAAAGGTAAATAAGATGAAGCAAAATATTTCACCCGAATACAATTTAGTAAAGTGCCGTTTGCCATTATTAAAGTGAACGTAATCCCTCAGTCGGTAACAAATATTTTAGTATTATTCAAATATTTGAAAATCTGAGTGCTTTTGTTGAGTCAACCTAGCTTATAATTCGATGCTTTGATCTTATCAGACAATTGAAATAATATTTATAACGAGAGAGACGAAATAGTAGTTTATGCAACAGGCGTTTAAAGGAGGTCAAAAAAGACGAGTGGCGTAGGTAACAATTTGAGGCGAAGCCGAAAATTGTTATTAAGGCGCCACGAGTATTTTTTGACTCAGTTAAACACCGTTGCATACAATACTTTTTCTACGACCATGCACTTACTTTTGAATAGTTTTCTAGAATAACTTTCGTGAAATTCGCACTGTTTCCTATAAGTATTTTCACTTGTCCTCTGCAATATTTCTGCACTCACCCTGTCGCTCGCACTCCCCCGCGCCGCCGCCCGCCCCCGGCCGGCGCCCCGCGGCCCGCTATATCCCTTAACGGCTCCCTAACAATGCTGTAAGAGCTATATCGTATGCGTGGGTGCGCGGGGCGCCGGCCGGGGGCGGGCATCTTTTATGTAGGGTTTTAACGATCTATGCACGACACGGTAAATGACGAATAACAACACGGGAGTAGAAAAAGAGTTTTAACTACAATTTAGTAGTAACTAATTTTTTGCACTAATGATTTCGACATATTTGATTCTTTTTACTGGAACGCCTGTGCCTAGAATAATGAATTGAATTATTTATTTCAGGAATATGAATACACCTTAATGTTTCAAAAGAACTATATCTTTACACTATACAAAACTAACCCATTTTGAAAACACACTCACACTCTTTTAGGTTTCATAGCCAGTGATTGAAATTAACTTTTTGTGCACAGATTGACGACTCCGAATGCAACCACCACTACGGCAGCGAGACGAACCAGTTCTGCCTAGAGAACATCGACGTGTCCAACTTCCTGAACCTGCACTCGCTCGCCAACCACGAGGACTTCTGCCTCGCCTACGTGTTCACATACAGGGACTTCACCGGGGGCACTCTAGGTAACCAGTTACTGAACACTTTACAGTGAGACCTGTCAGTTCTGCCTCGAGAACATCGACGTGACCAACTTCCTGAACCTGCACTCGCTCGCCAACCACGAGGACTTCTGCCTCGCCTACGTGTTCACATACAGGGACTTCACCGGGGGCACTCTAGGTAACCAGTTACTGAACACTTTACAGTGAGACCTGTCAGTTCTGCCTCGAGAACATCGACGTGACCAACTTCCTGAACCTGCACTCGCTCGCCAACCACGAGGACTTCTGCCTCGCCTACGTGTTCACATACAGGGACTTCACCGGTGGCACTCTAGGTAACCAGTTACTGAACACTTTACAGTGAGACCTGTCAGTTCTGCCTCGAGAACATCGACGTGACCAACTTCCTGAACCTGCACTCGCTCGCCAACCATGAGGACTTCTGCCTCGCCTACGTGTTCACATACAGGGACTTCACCGGTGGCACTTTAGGTAACCAGTTACTGAACACTTTACAGTGAGACCTGTCAGTTCCAGCCTAGACGCCAACGTGCCCAATTTCCTAAACCTGCCACAAAGACTTTTGCCTCTACTACGCGTGCATCTACTGGGACTTAATCGGGGCCACTTTGTGTAACCTCTTACTGAATACTAGCAGTGAGACTAATTATTAGTTATAACTATTTAAACGACATCGACTTGTTCAATGTTCAACCTTTTGAAATGGGCGTGTTTCCTCTAAATCAGACAAGAAGGAGCTCGGTAGCCAACCGCACTAAATAGGATCAATATTAAGACCTACACTCGAACACCTGAGTTTATCACTGATTTAAACTTACACGATTATTACACATAATTATTTTAAAAATCGGGACTTAATCGCGTATCTACATATAAAACCGACCTCCAACGTTTCAGGGACGGTGTTGTCCCCGTGGTCTCGGAGAAGACTGCCTTGTAATCACATCAACACCTTCTGACAGCCGCGAGTCGAGTCATACGCGATTAAGTCCCGATTTTAAAAATAATTACCGGAGTTTATCTTTACTATAAAGTTTTTATCGCCATTTAGAGTTCAGACAAACACAAATATTAAACTTGGACAGGAAAAACAGCCATAAATATGACTATGCTCCTCCGACAATTACTATAATGATATCCGAATGGTATTCAAACGGTTAAACGGTCATAACTTTCATGTCAATTGCTTAGGTAAATAATTCACTTAGTGTGTGTTTAATGAAACGTCGTAAATTAACTTTCTTGTAATGAATACTTGTACATGTTTCACAGTGGTGGCTAATAATTTATTCTGGCGAGAAGAATTATAATTATAGGTAGATTGTGTTATTCGATGATGCAAAGATATGTCAAATCTAATCTTTAATTGTACGAAATCGAGCACGCGTCTCCGAAAATGAAACAATATTTATCGACTCCTGTCATTGAGTTTAGCATTAAGAGTATCACTTTCGAAGAAAGCATCATTAATGGGCGAGGAGATTATACACGTAGGTAGATAAAGTACCTAAATATTCTCTGAGACATCATTATATTCAAGTATGAATCATGTTACTCAGAACTTCAGACACATACAACGTATCATTGTTTCTGTTTTCAATTATCGTCTTAGACTGAGCTTCATGAGTCAGACTGCGGGATAAATTCACATTTTAACAATCGACAGTCGTTAAACTTGTGTATAAAAATTAAGCATAAAAAAGTAAATCAGTTTCTTGTTGACTTCACTGTTTTTTCCTTATAGTCAAGGTCGTGCGTTAGTGTGTTGGTCTGTAGGTACGTTACATGCCTTGCTTCACGATGTATGATATGAAAAAACCCCGCCAAGTGACAAATTTTACTTATAAATTTTACTTATTTTTTTTCTTATATGTGTAGTATGGCAGATTTCGTGTTTCTATATCAACGAGATATGATAGCTATATATAGGTATGTTTTTGCAACATAAATTCACTACTTTTTTCCGCGTAAATCCAGTTTATTTTTTCATAGTTTAAATACTGAGTAACATATGGCTTTAGTTAAAATTTGATACCTCCACGCGTTCCCGACATAAAGGATTTCATATAGGGTACCGTTTTGTTTTTTCTTTTGACGTACGGCACCCTAAAAATTACTCGAGAGTAGGTACTTGAAACTACATATGAACAGTTTTTTAATACTACATGTACGTAACATTTTGCCATGCCCGGGTTCTTTTCTTTTATCGCGACAAAATCTGTCCGCGCACGACGAGCGTTTATCGCGAGCTTCATACGTTCGCAATTTCGTCGCCGTAGTCTGATTTATTTACTCTAAGTATAAGGATTTACGACTCGTTTTCGCCAGATAAATATTTTTCTTCGAATCTCAAAAGAATTCCCTCAGACGCTTGAGTTATATTTCAACAAGGCAATCTGCAGACAACGGTATCTCAGCGAGTCTCTTTTAAATACGAGCGATTAACTTTAGGTGTCAAATCTATCTCAAATGTTATTCGAATCGAAATTTTCGTCCTCTGCCGACTTTCAAATTCGACTGGCAATTGAGTTAGTTCAACTTTTTAATTTTATAAGTTTCTTTATTGAATTTAGTTATTTCAGGTACTATTCTTGTTACGTTGTTTATTTAGTTAAACCGTTTTTGTAATGGATGTTTATTTATCTATGTATAATCAGTGATGTTAATTAAAACAGTTAGTTGACGGGTATATAAAGAAATTAAAGAAGTTCCTGGGCTTTGTTGAACTAGGTATAATTTTAAATAAACTAGTATGTTATGCCTAATCATAAGGTCCTAAGGCACTGGTCCCACTGCGAACTAGTAAACTATGAGCTATCGGCTATAAAACGAACAAAAGATAATCACTTTTGTGTAAATAAAAGAGACACGGCGATGTTTATAATTACTCGCCCAGCGGTGAACTGTCAATATCGCCGTGTCTCTTTTATTTGCATGAGAGTGCTTATCTTTTGATCGTTTTTATAGCCGATAGCTCATAGCTTACTAGCTCGCGGTGGGACCAGTGCCTTAAAAGAGATCATTGAGGGCAGCTACCATAATACATGCTACCTTCATAATAACTTCATAATTGTTTGTTTGTCCCAGGTCTAGCATGGGTCGCAAGCGCGAGCGGTGCGTCCGGCGGCATCTGCGAGAAATACAAGACGTACACGGAAACCATAGGCGGCATGTACCAGAGCACCAAACGGTCACTCAATACTGGCATCATAACATTTGTCAACTACAACAGCCGTGTGCCGCCGAAAGTCAGCCAACTGACGTTGGCCCACGAGATCGGACACAACTTCGGCTCACCGGTAAGTTTCACGCTTACATACATTGTATATATCTCGCAACCTTAGACAGAGACGGAAGGCATATAGCAGAGCACCAAACGCTCGCTCGACACCGGCATCATAACATTTGTCAACTACAACAGCCGTGTGCCGCCAAAAGTCAGCCAACTGACGTTGCCCCACGAGATCGGACACAACTTCGGCTCCCCGGTAAGTTTCACGCTTACATACATAACATACATTGTATATATCTCGCAACCTTAGACAGGGACGGAACAGAAGGCACAAGTCACAACCATACACGGAGACTGAATTTATGTACCAGAGCACCAAACGCTCGCTCAACACGGGCATTATAACTTTTGTTAACTACAACAGTCTCCTGACGTTGGCACTCGAGATCGGACACAACTTCCAGTAAGGTACAGCCAAATCTCAACTAGGGGGCAAATGTAACTGGTCCATTTTTTCCATGTTTTACAATGTTTGCATTATTAAATAGAGTGTCCACCGGTTATATATGATAGGCGTGTTCAGTGGATACATGTAGAATTCAACATCATAGTTTAATAATAAAGAAAACGGATTAGTTACAATTGACCCCCAGTCGAGATTTGCCCCGCTGTACCTTATAAATTCAAATTACCTTTATTTACTTCAACCACAGAATATATAATAGTACAAGTCTATAGTGCTTCAACTAAACATTACTTAGTTTCTAAATTTGACTTTCTTTGTATTTTAAAAGCGAGCTATAAAATTATTTGTTATTTTCAGCACGACTACCCGTCAGAATGCCGGCCAGGCGGCCAGCAGGGCAACTTCATAATGTTCGCGTCGGCCACGAGCGGCGACCGGCCCAACAACAGCAAGTTCTCCGCTTGCTCCAAGGGGAACATCAGTCAAGTGCTCGACGCTGTACGGGACGGGAGGAAGAGGAACTGTCTCTCGGCCAGCCAGGGGTCGTTCTGTGGGAACAAGATTGTGGAGTTGGGAGAGCAATGCGACTGTGGTAAGTTACCCTTTAAATATTAGAAGTCTAAGAGCAAGTTTTCTGCTTGCTCCACAACGTCAGTCAAGTGCTCGACGGATGCAAGAGGAACTACCTTTCTGGCAGCCAGGGGTCATTCTGTGGGTACAAAATTGTGGAGTTGGGAGAGCAATGCGACTGTGGTAAGTTTGAGAAAGAATATGTCACAGTTCAGAAGGCTTCAAGAAGCATAAACTAACGATCAAAGAGATGCAAGTTCTCCGCTTGCTGCAAGGGCAACATCAGTCAAGTGCTCGACACTGTACGGGACGGGAGAAAGAAGAACTGTCTCTCGGCCAGCCAGGGGTCGTTCTGTGGGAACAAGATTGTGGAGTTGGGAGAGCAATGCGACTGTGGTAAGTTAGGTTAGGTCACAGTTCAGAAGGCTTCAAGAAGCATAAACTAACGATCAAAGAGATGCAAGTTCTCCGCTTGCTCCAAGGGCAATATCAGTCAAGTGCTCGACGCTGTACGGGACGGGAGAAAGAGGAACTGTCTCTCGGCCAGCCAGGGGTCGTTCTGTGGGAACAAGATTGTGGAGTTGGGAGAGCAATGCGACTGTGGTAAGTTAGGTCACAGTTCAGAAAGCTTCAAGAAGTGTAATCTAACGATCAAAGAGATGCAAGTTCTCCTCTTGCTCCAAGGGCAACATCAGTCAAGTGCTCGACGCTGTACGGGACGGGAGAAAGAGGAACTGTCTCTCGGCCAGCCAGGGGTCGTTCTGTGGGAACAAGATTGTGGAGTTAGGAGAGCTATGCTATTGTGGTAAGTGTATGAATTGCATTGAAGTGTATGTGTTGCTTCCACGGGGATATAGTTCTCGTTTATAGGGTCAATGAGGTGCAAGCCATCCGGAACAGGTCTAAACTAAAGGGAACATCTGTCAAGTACTCGACGCAGTATTACGCAATGGGAGAAAGAGGATTGCCTTTCGGCCAGCCAGGGGTCGTTCTGTGGGAACAAGATTGTGGAGTTAGGATAGCAATGCGACTGTGGTAAGTTTGTTAAAGAATCTTACAGTTCAGAAGGCGTCACGAAGCATAAACTAACGATTAAAGAAATGCAAGCCCTCGGCCTGCCGCCAAGGTCAGTCAAGTCGACGCAGTGCGGGATGGATGAAGACCTGTCTACACAGAACTTTATTTATATAGAAGAAACAAGTTCATCTATTTGTATAGGGGCCGAGCGTGTCAAATTTTGTACTGAAGTTGTTTCTTGCCTGTAATTTTAAATATGTCTCAGGCTCTTGATTGTTCATAATTTTTGTGTTGTTGCAATTGAATATCACGTAACGAGGCATTTTTTATGTTTTGATTGACTTCAACTTACAAAAATTGACGCCCGAAAGCTGCAAGCTGCGATTAAAGACGGACAACTCAGTGGATTTCACTGAGTTCATTTGACACGCTAAGTAGATACGTTTGCTTGATCTATGGTATATATGACATCTGTGCCTGTTTATCAGCTATCCGTTCGAAGTTCGTTTAGCACAGGAAATCGAGAAGAATGCGTGTGTGTTTATGACAATCCAAGACTTAAGAATTTAAGCTCTCTGAGGGCTTCACAAACCGTCACTTACCATTCAACTTTACATTTCTCTCAAAAGACGTATAAGCATCATGAATGGTTTCTAAGAACAAGTGTGTTTCAGGGTACGACGAGCTGGAATGCAAGGACCGGTGTTGCTACCCGCGCGTCATCAACGACACGGAGCGCAGTCTCAACATGAGCGCCCGCGGCTGCACCCGCCGGGCCATGACTCAGTGCAGGTAAACTCAATATTAAGCTATCCATTCCTTTTACGTACAAGTACAGTACCGGTCAAAAGTTTGAGTTCACCCTTTGATTTCGGTACAAATGAGTACTTTTGTACGATAATTATCTTCGGTTTGGTAGTCGAAATATGTTTTCAACACATATTTATTGTTTTGTGGAGATTTGTTTTACTAGTTAGACACAATTCACGTACCTTTCTTTCACTAAAATCTAATAAACATGACGGCAAAATGCTAGTTATATTTATGGCCTTGCCTTTGCCACTAATTGAGACACATCTTTACACGAAACACAGTTTTAGCCAGATAATATAGGCCAAATAATTATTTAGCCTATAAGATTTGAGGGAAACAGATGTTAAAAAAATATAAATTGTTTACGAAACAAATTTTGACGTCTGAACTACAAAAAACTATCTCTCTAAAGCAGTCAATTGTACTGAAAACAAGGAGTGAACTTAAATTTTTGACCGGTACTGTATTTCATCATCATCCTCCTTGCGTTATCCCGGCATTTGCCACGGCTCAAGGGAGCCTGGGGTCCGCTTTTGACAACTAATCCCAAGATTTGGCGGGCACTAGTTTTTACGAAAGCGACTGCCATCTGACCTTCCAACCCGAAGGGTAACTAGGCCTTATTGGGATTAGTCCGGTTTCCTCACGATGTTTTCCTTCACCGAAAAGCGACTGGCAAATATCAAATGACATTTTCGCACATAAGTTCCGAAAAACTCATTGGTACGAGCCGAGCCGAGGTTCGAACCTGCGACCTCCGGATTGAAAGTCGCACGCTCTTGCCGCTAGGCCACCAGCGCTTTAGAGCTAAGGTACAAGTATTTATAGTACCGAAATCATCCCATGACCTTTTTAACAGCACGCAGTTCTACGTAAAATAAATTGCTAGGTTTACCGCAGTCACTGTTCCATATTATTACGCGCAGAGATATTGACATTTTGTTCGCTGCAGAGCGTAAAATGACTTGTTGGTTAAAGTAGTGGTACCTTATTTTTCACGCAAAATATGCACAAAGTAAATTTGCCAAATCTTGGGTCGCGGATGAAATTAAAATAAAATGGGAGAACCGCTGAGTCTTCATTCATATATCGGTAGTTTTCCACCTCTAAATTGCCTATATAATAATTGTGATTGGTCTTTCACTTCTGCTCAAACTCATGCATTTTGTATTCTTACAGTCCATCACAAGGCCCGTGCTGCAACTCGCAAACCTGCATGTTCGTAACGGCGAGCGCCAACCAGACATGTCGCGAGGCCACAGAATGCAGCCACGCTTCCTTCTGTTCCGGCCGCTCGGCGATGTGTCCTGAGCCCAGAGCTATGGACAACGGCACTCTGTGCAATAACGGTAATGTTTACAACAGTATACTATACTGACTACGCGAGAAAACGTAGATGTTTGTAACTGCGAGCGCCATCGAGACATGTCGCGAGGCCACCGAGTGCAGCCACGCTTCCTTCTGTTCCGGCCGCTCGGCGATGTGTCCTGAGCCCAGAGCTATGGACAACGGCACTCTGTGCAATAACGGTAATGTTTACAACAGTATACTATACTGACTACGCGAGAAAACGTAGATGTTTGTAACTGCGAGCGCCATCGAGACATGTCGTGAGGCCACCGAGTGCAGCCACGCTTCCTTCTGTTCCGGCCGCTCGGCGATGTGTCCTGAGCCCAGAGCTATGGACAACGGCACTCTGTGCAATAACGGTAATGTTTACAACAGTATACTATACTGACTACGCGAGAAAACGTAGATGTTTGTAACTGCGAGCGCCATCGAGACATGTCGCGAGGCCACCGAGTGCAGCCACGCTTCCTTCTGTTCCGGCCGCTCGGCGGTGTGTCCTGAGCCCAGAGCTATGGACAACGGCACTCTGTGCAATAACGGTAATGTTTACAACAGTATACTATACTGACTACGCGAGAAAACGTAGATGTTTGTAACTGCAAGCGCCATCGAGACATGTCGCGAGGCCACCGAGTGCAGCCACGCTTCCTTCTGTTCCGGCCGCTCGGCGATGTGTCCTGAGCCCAGAGCTATGGACAACGGCACTCTGTGCAATAACGGTAATGTTTACAACAATGTACTGAAATGTCAAGTACGTAAGTGATCGTGCGATACAACTACAAGTGTAAGGCAACAGAGTGTAGCCACGCTGCCTTCTGTTCCGGCCGCTCGGCGGTGTGTCCCGAGCCCAGAGTTATGGACAACGGCACTCTGTGCAATACCGGTAATATTTACAACAATGTACCGAAATGTCAAGTACGTAAGTGATCGTGCGATACAACTACAAGTGTAAGGCAACAGAGTGCAGCCACGCTTCCTTCTGTTCCGGCCGCTCGGCGGTGTGTCCCGAGCCCAGAGTTATGGACAACGGCACTCTGTGCAATACCGGTAATATTTACAACAATGTACCGAAATGTCAAGTACGTAAGTGATCGTGCGATACAACTACAAGTGTAAGGCAACAGAGTGTAGCCACGCTTCCTTCTGTTCCGGCCGCTCGGCGGTGTGTCCCGAGCCCAGAGCTATGGACAACGGCACTCGTAAACTAAATCACTATTTGGTTTGACTGTTAAACTAAAACACACCATCGAGCGGTCACCAAAGGACACATTCTTCAAATGTAGCTGTAACTTCGGATTCGAAAAAAAACAACTTGAACTATAGGCTAGTTTCCTATACTTAAAATAAAATATTCTATGCAGTGCACGAAATAAAGCACCACATAATTAGAAGAAAAATATGAACAGTAGTTATGTTTAAGTTTAATTTCTTTTTAATAAGTCAAAGAGAAATATATAAAGTAAATGAATTGACCGTGACGTCACTCCTCAGTATTTCATAGTAAACGCATATTAGTTCTTAAAAAGAAGCTTATTTGACTAGTAGGAAACTAGCCTATTATCACAGAATATATAATAGTACAAGTACAGAAGGCTCACTCCTTTGATATTCACAAAATGCCGTCATTTTAAATTCTTACCTACTTTAACAAACGGACCGCACGCGAGCAGCCGACATTGAATTCTATTGCGCCGCTCGAAGGTCGGCACCAGTGAATAGACCGCGAACTCGCGGCCTCCGGCATGTAGCGCGACGGTAGAATCGCAGAGTCAGCCGCCCCTGCTATTATCTAAATTTACTCAGAGTTCAGACTTCAGGTTGGCACGCCATCTTAGCGGTTTCGTGTCGTGAATAATTTATTTTTCTTTTACTCATTAATATTGTTTAATGTGTAATATCGATAGCTTATTATGCAGTAAACTATAATGTTGTAGTGAGAAGCTGATAAAGAATTAATCTCGAAACGCATTTAGCCTCTTTTTTGTCGTGAACGGCCTGTAGTCCACGTGCTCTTGTAAAATCTAGCTATCAATTTACAAGCGCTAATTCTGCCGCTATGATGTCGTACTTACCGTACAAAAACTATTAATAATTAGCTCATATCACCTTGACACTTGCGAAATAGTCCCAATGGACTGAAGGCATTTAATTTTTTTTTTTTAATTTACTCATGACAAATGAAATTCCAGGCACCCAACTGTGCAAGTCCGGCGAGTGCAGCGACAGCATCTGCAAGCTGTGGAACATGACGGAGTGCTTCCTGTCGTCGGCGCCGACCGCGCGCGGCGACGGCGTGACGGCCACGGCCGACCGCCGCATGCTGTGCCAGCTCGCCTGCCAGGTCGGGCCCGACCCCGACTCCTGCCAGAGCACGGCGCGCTTCGCCAACAAGTACGGCCTGCCCGAGGAGGGCATCAGTCTGCGCCCCGGCTCGCCTTGTGACAACTTCCAGGTGTGTATTCACGTTCAGGTCACCGGGACTGATCCCGGCTCTTGCTAGAGCACCGCCGTCCCGAAAAACCTAGAATATTTTGTTTTTAAATTTGGTACTCTCAGTTATTATAGATATCACACGGACTAAGGGTCGGTTGCACCAAACCGTTTGTCACCTTTAAAGCGTTCGGTAAATTTTATTGTATGAGAAGTTCCATCGATCTGGCGACCTGGTGACGTTGATGTATTTGTTAACTGTGTTTGATGCAACTGGGCATTTTCGCGAAAAAATATTCAAAAACTTTTTTTTCTAAAATAGATAAATGTAATGTTTTTCCTACTCAGAATCACGAGCCCGTTCCATCCCACTAGGCGGAAAAAAGCGTCCCAAATTTAATTTTTCCACTTTGTTACCATTTTTAAAACACTTTGTACAGCGGTTACAAAGTGGAATGGAAAGTATGCAAAATAATAGAAAAAATTGTGGCCATTTTTTTGTCTTTTGTTTTTTGTCCTAGAGCGAAAGGGCTCGTGATTCTGAGTAGGAAAAACATAAAATTTACCTACCTTATACTCAGCACGGGAATTCGAGTAAAAAAAATCTACTACGATGTTGCCATTGCAAGAAACTGTATGTAGAATAGTATAATCCTTTTTTATAAAAGTAAACGCAAAGATAATTTATTTATTGATGATAATTTCAATCCTTTGAATTAAATATTTAATAGTATTTACTTATTTTCATAAATACTAGGACGCCCGAATAAAAACAACATTTTCATGATTTTTAGTTGCAAAGTTGGTTTTGCGCTTGTATCACTTCAGGTATTAATAACATTTGGTGCTTTATTTTACGGGATAGAAGAAACTCCGATATTGTGATCATTCTTTTAAAAAAAACTTAGCTTAGCAACGAAATAGTATACATCGCGCGTTATGGTTGTCATGGCCGCCATTTTTTTGCGGATGCCGCCATGATACCCTGGTTTGTCACTTTCTGAATGTTCGAATGTTTTATTTTGTTCCCTGGCCCCGTAGCCGAATGGCATTTCTCCGACGCCAAACGAAAGCGATACGCCGCTGGCTCTGTCGCGCCCATACGCAAGCGCGATAGAGATAGATATCTACTAGCGCTTCGTTTCGTGAGCGATTGTGCCATTCGGCTAGCCACCCTGGTGATTTCTGCCTTGTTGAGTTTTTGTGTTTTGTTAAGTTTTTGTGTTTTGTTTCCAGTTGAGTTATCGTGTGCCTAATTTAATACACATGGGCAGAAATTGCACCGGTCTGAAAAATGCCATCTTAAGTGCAAAAAATTGTTATTTATTAATTCAATGTCTATTAGATAGATAGATAGAATACTCTTTATTGGCACACCTCAGCAAAAGATACAGAAGAAAGATACAGTGGAGACAAAACAAATGATTATAAGTAGAGGCAGACAAAAGCGGCGGCCTTATCGCTAAAGAGCGATCTCTACCAGACAACCTTTGGGTAGCGAAAATAAAAAGCATAATCAAAAAGAGTAGAGTCTATAATGAATTTAAAACACAGCATGATGGCAACACCAGTAGCGAATTACCTTCAATTGAATAATAAGTATGATTTTGTATAAGGAGTTTCTTACCTGCTAAATAAAAAAAATATTTTATTAAAAGGTTGACGAATCCTGAATAGTATTTTGACAGTGACATAAGTGACATTGACAGTTATGATATTGACGTATCTGTCGTAGTTTTTTTGAATAGAAAAAATATTTTTGGTGATTCTTCTCGCGTAAATGCCCCACTGGCCCTAAGTTGTCTGCAGGGTATGAAGAGGGTCTGTTTAAAAAGGTCCCATGTGTGCTTTTATTGGATTCAATTATTTAACTTTGATTCTTAGTCAAGCATTTGTGAAGATGTATTCACGTTCTAATGCCTGGAACGTTTTCTTTCAGGGTTACTGTGATGTGTTCCTAAAATGCCGCGCCGTGGACGCAGAAGGCCCGCTGGCGCGCCTCAAGAATTTACTGCTGAACCGAGCCACGCTGCAGACAGTGCAAGCCTGGGTTATTGAGCAGTGGTGGGCAGTACTCATCGGCGGTGTACTGATCATCGTGTGTATGGGCGCCTTCGTTAAATGTTGTGCCGTGCACACGCCGTCTTCCAACCCTAAGCGGGCCCCAGCCAGGTATGTCATCATATGAACTTTTTCCTTCTTTCTTCTGAACCGTGCCACGCTGCAGACAGTGCAAGCCTGGGTTATGTTATTGAGCAGTGATGGGCAGTGCTCGGCGGTGTATTGCTGATTGTGGGTGTCAATGTTTAGTGCTGCGCTTTGTACACGCTTTTTAGGGTTCCGTACCTCAAAGAGGAAAAACGGAACCCTTATAGGATCACTCGCGTGTCTGTCTGTCCCTCTGTCACAGCCGATTTCTCCGAAAGTACTGGACCGATTTACTTGAAATTTGGCACACATATGTAAACCTGTGGCCCAAAGACGGACATGTAATTTAATTAAACGAAATTTAATCACAGGGGCCACTTTTGGGGGGTAACATTGAAAATTAAAAATCAAAGTTATTAAAACTATATTGTGTTACATATCAAATGAAAGAGCATTTTATAAGCATTTGAAGTATAATTTTTTTATTTTTTTTATTTTGGTAATTTAGAAATAATTTAAGAAAATACGCAAAAAATTACCGTTCCCCCCCCTTATCTCCGAAATTACTTAGCGTAAAATTTTCAAAAAAATACACGAGATAGCCCTCTACCTGTAGATTACAGGAAAACCTATTAGAAATCTACAGTCAAGCGTAAGTCGGACTTAAGAGAAAAAAACTCAGATTACGAATTTCACTCACTGCCGCTGCAAGTAGTTACTAAACGTCTTAAAATGTTGTAATCGCGTTGGACAGGTATAAAGAAATTAATTTCTGTTTCGTTTGTTATAGAAATTGTTAAAAAAAAATCATTTTCCAAAATGACTTAAGTTCCTACTAAAAAGGAGGCGCTTAAGACCATTTAGAACTTCACTGACCATAATATTGCCCACATAAGTCCAAAAAAAGGTGTATATATACGAAAACAAAAAAATTGTGCCACCGACAACCAAAATCAGAAGTCCATTTTGCTCTATCTCTTATCGTTTCCGAAATATACGCGAAATCTAAGTACGAAATTTAGTGTACGTTGCCATCACATTTCGTCAGGCGCTCATGACCTGTTTGTATGGAAATGTCGAAATCCGACTCGCACTTGACCAATTTTCATAGAAAGTTGTGTTTTATTATAGTTTTGAAGGAAGTTTCTTGTTTTTAACCACCAACGCAAAAACGACGGAGTGTTTTATAATAATTTAAGGTTTGACGCTTGACATGTTTGTCTATGGCATCATAGCTCCCGAACGAATCAATCGATTTTGACTTAGTTTTTAATGTTTAAGGTGAATTCGTCGAGAGTTTTTTTGTACCACGTAGGTGGGAAACAGGCATACGGTCTGCCTGATGGAAAGCGGTCATTGTAACCTATGGACCTGTGTAACCTGGACAAACCTGTAGTTAGAAGGGGTAATGATGATCACCAGAACGTAACTCCTCAAATCTGAACAGCAGACTTGTAATTACTTTGGTATTTTTATAAGAACATCATGCATTTAAGTTCAGAATTTGATGCAGTGGAACTGCTGACGATGATCAGAACGTAACTCCTCAACGACGCATAGCTCTTGTTAGATTTCTGAACGTATCAAATGCATGCTGTTCTTTTAAAAAGACCAAAGTCACTAAAAGTATGCCCTTCTGATTTGAGGATTGAGGAACTCCTCTCTCAGCTCACAATCAGCAGTTCTTCTACGCCAAATGTCGCTGTTCTGAACGTAAATGCATGATGTTATTATAAAAATACCAAAGTCATTATAAGTCTGCCGTTCTGATTGGAGGAATTCCGCTCTGATGAACACCAGCAATTCCACTGCATGAAATTTCACTGTTTTGAACGTAAATGCATGACGTTCTTATAAAAATACCAAAGTCATAAGTGTGCCGTTCAGATTTGAAGAGTTCCGTTCTGATCACCATCAGCAGTTGAAATGCACCAAATGTCACTGTTCTGAACGTAAATGCATGCTGTTCTTATAACAACACAAAAATCACTATATCTATGCCTTTAAGATTTGAGGAGATCTCTTGACTTCTCCAGGATCCCATCATCAGAACTGGGTTTTGGGCTAACCTGTCGTATATTTTTTATTTATTGATGAGATAATTGCCACTATTTAATTGTAAATGCCCATAGGCTGTTACAATTAAATACATAAATAAAACATTTTTTTGTTATAAAATCGTTATTTTTGTATGAAAAGGTACAACGATTTTTTCAGAAACGATTAACACGTCCCTACATTACACGGAAATGATATACGATTTGTCCTAGTCGCTAAGAGCAAGAAGAAGTATTGCATAGATTTCATCGAGGGAACCGGCCCCTTCCCCTTCTCTTTGTGGGGAGTAGTCACGTGCGATTTCATGACTATTGGGATAAATCGGATCAGTTTGACCCAAGGAACAGTTTTGCCAAGCAGCATCGCCACAGGCAAAAGTGCAAAGTCGCTGGCCTTACTTATCCTACTGGTCACCAAACACAAATATGGCAAAGGGAAAATGAGCATAGTTTGAAAATTATAAGTTCTAGCTAAGTATATACTTCCAAAGATAGTATTGTAGAGAATTTTATAGAGAATATACTTCTCTTAGACGTTATTGTTGTAGCTTTTACGGTTTTCATGGAAATATAAAAAAACTGAAAACAGGGATACAAAAGTGGGGAGAAGGAGGGGAAACATTGACACCTCGGCGTGTTTCTACTTCAATTGTTTCTTATAATCCTATAAGCTATACACATGCCAAGTTTCATGCTTTCTGCCAGACGGGACTATAGATCTGGTTAAGAACTCGTACTAGAACAGGTATCCACGACTACAGATCACGGCTTAAAATGGGACCAGCAAGTAGATAAACTGTGTGATAGTCTGGGCAGTGCGTGCTTTGCCTTAGGTCGAGTTGCAAAGTCTGTGGCTCCAGAAGTAGCCTGGACATCCTATTTCGCCACTGTCCATTCATTAATACAGTACGGTGTGGAGCTCTGGGGACGTTGTGCTGAATGGAAGAGGGTCTTTCGCTTTAAGAAACGAGCTATCAGGATCGTTACTCAGGTACACCCCGGTACCTCAGGTACCTGTAGTACTCAGGTACCTGTAGACACCCCGGCCAAAGAACTCTTTAAAAAATAAGAATCCTGAGACTGCCTGCAATAGTTATCATGCGGGTAGCCATTTATGTAAGAGAGAACTTGGAAGCATACAAAACCAGGGGTGGCTGACTCCGCGATTCTATCGCCGCGCTACAAGTACATGTCAGCGGCCGCGAGTTCGCGGCCCATTCATTGGCGGATACCTTCGCGCGGCGAAATAAAATTCAATGTTGGCTGCTCGCGTACGGTCCGTTTGTTAATGAAGGTAAGAATTTAGAATGGCGGTATTTTGTGAACATCAGAGGAGTGAGCCTTCTGTACTCTTCTCTTCTTCTTTACATCCTGTTACCCTCTGCTGGGGTGTAGGGCTCGAATCATATTTCTCCATTTACTCCGGTCTTGGGCAGTTTGAGTGACCTCCTCCCACCCCATGTCTAGCACCCTGAGCTCCTGCTGAACAGAACGACGCCAGGTCGATTTAGGGCGGCATGGTTTGCGCTTTCCGGGTACATTCCAGGTGAGGGCCATTTTGGATAGGTGGGTATCAGGTTTTCTGAGGATGTGTCCAATCCAATGCCATTTCCGCGTCTGTATTTCTTCTTGTACGGGTGCTTGTCCAGTTATTCTCCATAAGTGGGCGTTTGTGATCCAGTTAGGCCAAAAGATACGCAGGATCTGCCTCAAGCATTTGTTCACAAACACTTGGAGTTTTGACATTAGGTCTTTGCGGACAAACCAGGTCTCACACCCGTACAGTAATACGGCCTTTACATTGGAATTGAAAATCCTCAGTTTAGTTCTTCTAGTCAGGGTCGAGGAGCTCCACACCGGTTTAAGCTGACCGAAAGCGGCTCGGGCTTTGTTTATTCGAGATTCAATGTCAGCTTCAGTTCCTCCACTCTGGTGAACGATACTGCCCAGGTAGCAAAAGCTGGTCACTTTTTCGATTTTGTTCCCTTTGATTAGCATTGGAGTTGAATCGGTAGTATTTTGGCGCAGAGCCTTCTGTACTTGTACTATTATATATTCTGTGACAACACTAACAACATGTGTTCCAAGTACAACACTCTAAATGCCGGAAAGTTAGTAGGTATCGACCGTATATTGGCGAAATCCAACAAATTAACACATGTGATGGACCCTGCCGTCTATAATAAATTGCCGCAATATGTGGTTGAAGTACCTAGAGTGTCGAACTTTAAGTATTGCTTAAAAAATTGGCTGGTCGAGCACCCGTTCTACACTTATGACAATTTTTTTATTACCTAATTAGAAAAATATTTTTGTTCATTTTTTATGTGAATATTGCCTAACTTTTTGTAATTTCAATCTTCTGTCTATTTATTTTCTAAGTATTATTGTTGTATGAATATTATTTTTTTAATCAAATCTTGACGTGTAAAATGGCGTTACAAATAAATGAGTATGAGTAGTATTAGATTATTTTGACCATTAAAAGTTTGTACGGAACCCTCGGTGGGCGAGTCCGACTCGCACTTGGCCGGTTTTTTATTTGCAGTCAATTGGATTATTGAATGGAAAGATTATTGTGATACAGTCGGTGTACCGACTTCAGGTCTGCAATACTGAGAAGTCGATCGTGTGGCTCAACTGAGACCGGCCATCCTTTTTTAGTTCTGATAATCCGTGTGGATCTTTTAATTATTAGCTGCCGTTTTAGGTAGGGTGCACACTACCGAAGGGGGACGATATTCAATCGCGTACTTCTTTTTTGGACGTGGTTTTAGGAGTAGCCGGGTTCGAATAGCAACGGTCACGGCAACAGATAACATTTGTAATCGTTCCAGACGGCTGTCGGAGACGCTGCGGCGGCCGATGAACACGCTGCGGCG
Organism: Leguminivora glycinivorella; assembly: GCF_023078275.1. Lineage (NCBI taxonomy): Eukaryota > Metazoa > Arthropoda > Insecta > Lepidoptera > Tortricidae > Leguminivora > Leguminivora glycinivorella. Next base: position 15,658,663 of record NC_062973.1, read on the forward strand.
GATGCGGCACGCGCACGGCGGGGGGGGCGGGGGCGCGCACCCCGCCCGCCACGAGCCGCGCGCGCCGCGCCCCGGCCACCGCCGCGCCCGCCACAAGTACACCCCGCCCGCCGCCTACACCCGCCCCTCCGCTCCCGGTGAGTACCACTACAACACTGCTGGTGACACAGCATATGTGTGCCGTGTGGCCCGCCACGAGCCGCGCGCGCCGCGCCCCGGCCACCGCCGCGCCCGCCACAAGTACACCCCGCCCGCCGCCTACACCCGCCCCTCCGCTCCCGGTGAGTACCACTACAACACTGCTGGTGACACAGCATATGTGTGCCGTGTGGCCCGCCACGAGCCGCGCGCGCCGCGCCCCGGCCACCGCCGCGCCCGCCACAAGTACACCCCGCCCGCCGCCTACACCCGCCCCTCCGCTCCCGGTGAGTACCACTACAACACTGCTGGTGACACAGCATATGTGTGCCGTGTGGCCCGCCACGAGCCGCGCGCGCCGCGCCCCGGCCACCGCCGCGCCCGCCACAAGTACACCCCGCCCGCCGCCTACACCCGCCCCTCCGCTCCCGGTGAGTACCACTACAACACTGCTGGTGACACAGCATATGTGTGCCGTGTGGCCCGCCACGAGCCGCGCGCGCCGCGCCCCGGCCACCGCCGCGCCCGCCACAAGTACACCCCGCCCGCCGCCTACACCCGCCCCTCCGCTCCCGGTGAGTACCACTACAACACTGCTGGTGACACAGCATATGTGTGCCGTGTGGCCCGCCACGAGCCGCGCGCGCCGCGCCCCGGCCACCGCCGCGCCCGCCACAAGTACACCCCGCCCGCCGCCTACACCCGCCCCTCCGCTCCCGGTGAGTACCACTACAACACTGCTGGTGACACAGCATATGTGTGCCGTGTGGCCCGCCACGAGCCGCGCGCGCCGCGCCCCGGCCACCGCCGCGCCCGCCACAAGTACACCCCGCCCGCCGCCTACACCCGCCCCTCCGCTCCCGGTGAGTACCACTACAACACTGCTGGTGACACAGCATATGTGTGCCGTGTGGCCCGCCACGAGCCGCGCGCGCCGCGCCCCGGCCACCGCCGCGCCCGCCACAAGTACACCCCGCCCGCCGCCTACACCCGCCCCTCCGCTCCCGGTGAGTACCACTACAACACTGCTGGTGACACAGCATATGTGTGCCGTGTGGCCCGCCACGAGCCGCGCGCGCCGCGCCCCGGCCACCGCCGCGCCCGCCACAAGTACACCCCGCCCGCCGCCTACACCCGCCCCTCCGCTCCCGGTGAGTACCACTACAACACTGCTGGTGACACAGCATATGTGTGCCGTGTGGCCCGCCACGAGCCGCGCGCGCCGCGCCCCGGCCACCGCCGCGCCCGCCACAAGTACACCCCGCCCGCCGCCTACACCCGCCCCTCCGCTCCCGGTGAGTACCACTACAACACTGCTGGTGACACAGCATATGTGTGCCGTGTGGCCCGCCACGAGCCGCGCGCGCCGCGCCCCGGCCACCGCCGCGCCCGCCACAAGTACACCCCGCCCGCCGCCTACACCCGCCCCTCCGCTCCCGGTGAGTACCACTACAACACTGCTGGTGACACAGCATATGTGTGCCGTGTGGCCCGCCACGAGCCGCGCGCGCCGCGCCCCGGCCACCGCCGCGCCCGCCACAAGTACACCCCGCCCGCCGCCTACACCCGCCCCTCCGCTCCCGGTGAGTACCACTACAACACTGCTGGTGACACAGCATATGTGTGCCGTGTGGCCCGCCACGAGCCGCGCGCGCCGCGCCCCGGCCACCGCCGCGCCCGCCACAAGTACACCCCGCCCGCCGCCTACACCCGCCCCTCCGCTCCCGGTGAGTACCACTACAACACTGCTGGTGACACAGCATATGTGTGCCGTGTGGCCCGCCACGAGCCGCGCGCGCCGCGCCCGGCCACCGCCGCGCCCGCCACAAGTACACCCCGCCCGCCGCCTACACCCGCCCCTCTGCTCCCGGTGAGTACCACTACAACACTGCTGGTGACACAGCATATGTGTGCCGTGTGGCCCGCCACGAGCCGCGCGCGCCGCGCCCGGCCACCGCCGCGCCCGCCACAAGTACACCCCGCCCGCCGCCTACACCCGCCCCTCCGCTCCCGGTGAGTACCACTACAACACTGCTGGTGACACAGCATATGTGTGCCGTGTGGCCCGCCACGAGCCGCGCGCGCCGCGCCCCGGCCACCGCCGCGCCCGCCACAAGTACACCCCGCCCGCCGCCTACACCCGCCCCTCCGCTCCCGGTGAGTACCACTACAACACTGCTGGTGACACAGCATATGTGTGCCGTGTGGCCCGCCACGAGCCGCGCGCGCCGCGCCCGGCCACCGCCGCGCCCGCCACAAGTACACCCCGCCCGCCGCCTACACCCGCCCCTCCGCTCCCGGTGAGTACCACTACAACACTGCTGGTGACACAGCATATGTGTGCCGTGTGGCCCGCCACGAGCCGCGCGCGCCGCGCCCCGGCCACCGCCGCGCCCGCAACAAGTACACCCCGCCCGCCGCCTACACCCGCCCCTCCGCTCCCGGTGAGTACCACTACAACACTGCTGGTGACACAGCATATGTGTGCCGTGTGGCCCGCCACGAGCCGCGCGCGCCGCGCCCCGGCCACCGCCGCGCCCGCCACAAGTACACCCCGCCCGCCGCCTACACCCGCCCCTCCGCTCCCGGTGAGTACCACTACAACACTGCTGGTGACACAGCATAATGTGTGCCGTGTGGCCCGCCACGAGCCGCGCGCGCCGCGCCCCGGCCACCGCCGCGCCCGCCACAAGTACACCCCGCCCGCCGCCTACACCCGCCCCTCCGCTCCCGGTGAGTACCACTACAACACTGCTGGTGACACAGCATATGTGTGCCGTGTGGCCCGCCACGAGCCGCGCGCGCCGCGCCCCGGCCACCGCCGCGCCCGCCACAAGTACACCCCGCCCGCCGCCTACACCCGCCCCTCCGCTCCCGGTGAGTACCACTACAACACTGCTGGTGACACAGCATATGTGTGCCGTGTGGCCCGCCACGAGCCGCGCGCGCCGCGCCCCGGCCACCGCCGCGCCCGCCACAAGTACACCCCGCCCGCCGCCTACACCCGCCCCTCCGCTCCCGGTGAGTACCACTACAACACTGCTGGTGACACAGCATATGTGTGCCGTGTGGCCCGCCACGAGCCGCGCGCGCCGCGCCCCGGCCACCGCCGCGCCCGCCACAAGTACACCCCGCCCGCCGCCTACACCCGCCCCTCCGCTCCCGGTGAGTACCACTACAACACTGCTGGTGACACAGCATATGTGTGCCGTGTGGCCCGCCACGAGCCGCGCGCGCCGCGCCCCGGCCACCGCCGCGCCCGCCACAAGTACACCCCGCCCGCCGCCTACACCCGCCCCTCCGCTCCCGGTGAGTACCACTACAACACTGCTGGTGACACAGCATATGTGTGCCGTGTGGCCCGCCACGAGCCGCGCGCGCCGCGCCCCGGCCACCGCCGCGCCCGCCACAAGTACACCCCGCCCGCCGCCTACACCCGCCCCTCCGCTCCCGGTGAGTACCACTACAACACTGCTGGTGACACAGCATATGTGTGCCGTGTGGCCCGCCACGAGCCGCGCGCGCCGCGCCCCGGCCACCGCCGCGCCCGCCACAAGTACACCCCGCCCGCCGCCTACACCCGCCCCTCCGCTCCCGGTGAGTACCACTACAACACCTTCCCTTCCCTATTCTTGCCGTGTGCCATCAGGGTGAGAACACGTTGTGTCGCAGACGGTACGCGCTCGCCGGCGGCGGACCGCCTACACCCGCCCCTTTGCTCCTGGTGAGTCATTATCGCTGATGACAAGCGACTCTATTCGGGAACCCGTGCCGAAGCAACGGTGCACGAAGCAGTGGAGAATCTGTGAACGCGCGTCAGACGTAGCAAACGTTCCTCGTGGTTGCGCTCTCGGGCGAAACACCCTCACAGTTCACACCATCCGTACCGTACCGCTTGACACCGCGATTCCCTCGCGACGCTGCTCGTTCTTGTATATGACATCAGCGTTCGACGAGCATATGACCTATTACCTAATGATAATGACAAGCAATTTAGTAGCCTAAGGACGGGATATCTTCGACTCCATCGAGTGACGCATGCCCGTTGACACCTAAAAACTCATTGAATTCTGGCAACCGTGAATCACAACCATCACTAGAAAGAAATCGGCATTAAATTCAAAATACTTGTAAAAATCACACACGCAATGGTAGATTGTACCCCATATGTATATTATGTATGCATCTATTTGTATTTGACAACAACGCAAGTATATAACGATGTTTATTTATTTGAACAGTATCTGCGCCAGCGGGTCCTAGCGGGCGCCGCGCGGAGCCGTACGCGAACGCCTACCCGCAGTCGTACGAGATGCGGTCGCAGAAGGTCTGACACTACGACTACCCCGGCGCCGACGGCGGCCTCGAGCTGGTGGCGCTGGCGCCCGGCGTGCCCATGCTGCTGGGCTACGTGCTGCGCGCGCCGCTAGCCGACACGCCGCCCGCCACCACCACCGCCACCGTGGCCTCGCAGACCACCATCACGCTGCACTCGCCCGACACGCTCGCCGTCACCAACCCGCAGCGGCAGGCCGATATCTGAATAGATCAACCGTACCTACCTGGATTTGACGTTCGGTAGAACCCGATCATCTTTTGTCACACGGCCAGCGTATGCCCCGTCAAATGAACGCTCCCTCCCGGCCTCCCGTTGGTCTGATGTTCGATCGTCTTTTGTCAGGCGCCACAAATGAACGCCTTCCCTTTTGACCTCCCGTTGAATCCAGTTTTGATGTTCCATTGAACCTGGATAGTCTTTTGTCGGACGGCCGGCGTCGACGGAACGTGTTCGACTACTGGCATTATTAATAAGTAATATTTTCATGAGATTACGTAAGAGTAGTATTATATTCTTGAGAGTAGCCAGCATGTTTCGTCGACGTGAAGGCGCTCCCGAAAAAAAAAGATTTGAACTCAATATGTTCTGTAAATGAAGGACAAAGTCTTCATATTTAAAATAGCTCTATATTCCCTAAAACCACCGCGAGTTGCTTTTCGTTAGAATAGATTTTGGACATTGAGTAACCCCCTAATGCGATAGGGATTGTTAGTCTTTCAACAGCGGTGGTAGCAGGAAGCCCCAACAGTTGTATCCGGACGTCCCGGTCAGAGGACGCCATTAACCATAGACCACTGACTGTAGTATCTCTGCTCGCGTCTACTTTTAAACTTACTATGTATTATTACTCTCATTCCAATCCTCCAATTCAACGCAGATATAATGTCTGGTTCAAAAGTCACCTTATATCTGCGATAGTTGGAAAATCGAATCAAAAATGTGTTCTCTCAAATTCCTTTCCATTAGAATAGATACGAAGCGCAATATTGGTTTTAATTGGTAAGAACTATGTTTGCTCAATCAAAAAATATATTCTATTCTATGTATACTGTGAGCTCAAAGTGTGTCGATCGACTGCTTCTTTTATGTATTATGTTCATGTATAAGAATGAGATTATCTTTGCGTTCAGTAAGCCCCCAAGTTCAGGCTTTATAAAGATTTGTTACTAGATACAAGACTGAGGGTTTATTCGTCTCATTTTGAAGTGTTTCTTTTTTGTCACACTTGTAAATTCGTACGTTAGTGCGGTAAGGAAGCAACACGTGACGTGGTTCGCGGTAGACCCTCTGATCATCTGATGGTGATCCCTATTATATCGGCAATTCCATATATTAGTCCTGAAAGTGGCTTTTACTCAAGTATTTTTATAAATCCCAGATTAGAGGCGTGTCTTAACGAGCCAGTGATACTTTAACTACGCGATAATAATGGATTGTCAGAGCTGCTTTTACAACAGGCATTTATGTATATTTTTGTATATAAATGAGGTGAAGAATAAATAAAAAGCTATTATGTAAAAATATCAAACAATTGTAACTGAATACCAATTCTAGTTAGTATATAACGCATTGTTTTACTGGAATCTCCGTAATCGTAATTTTATAATATATTTTTATTGTATTTTAATATAAGGGGACGCGGAGGTGCCATTATACCAATTTTGAAATCCCTTTTCTTGAGTTTATTCTTCTTTTGTTGTATTTGTTGTCAGAAAACTCTTAGGGTGCGCGCCCACGGGCGACAAAGTTGCTCGGCGACTTTCGTATTTGTATGAAAAGTTGCGTCGCTTCGTGAGCACACTTTCATACTAGGCCATGGTCGCGACAATAAAGTCGCTGCCAAAAGTTGCCCGTGTGCGCGCTCTCTTATCGAACAACGTTGCGCCCATTCTAGTTGTGTCTCAAACATTCGGACAAACTACTTGTAGCAATCATCACAACATTGTTATACAGGGTGTCCACTACTAAATCCAAAAAAAATCCCTGACTTTCCATGACCATTTAAGAAAATTTCCCTGACCAAATTTTTATTCTATGATGATATTTTTACCACGGTTGCAAAAAAGCAGTTTTTTTTTTCTTAAAAAAAACCGAAGAAAAAGCATTTTTTTTTAGGGTTCTGTTCCTGAAAAAGGAAAAACGGAACCCTTATGGGATCACTCGGGCGTCTGTCTGTCCGTCTGTTACAGCCAATTATTTTCTGGGATATGTTTGTTTTCTAAAGTACGAAATATAAAAATTTACAAGGCAGTTCATACTTTTATATTAATTAACTATTTTCCATTATGTTAACTATTAAACTTGGCTATACCAGTGCCGGCCCGTGCACTCTCAATCAGGGACATCAGGGTAGAGCGAGTTTGAGTTTCGGCGCCCTTGGTTATTGCATAAAAAAAAAATCGCGAGCGCAGCGAGCGCGAAATTTTTTCCCCTTTTATACGTCCCGTAGTAGTTATTTTGTACATAACTTAGCAAACAAAATGGAGTACCTAGTCTATCAGAGCAGAGTCAGGAAAGCAGACTTGAAATGAAAACGAGATTTCAAGCGTAATCTGAGCGCGAAGTATTGACTAAGTTACAAGAATATATTACATACATACATACATACAATCACGCCTGTATCCCATAAAGGGGTAGGCAGAACACATGAAACTACTAAAGCTTCAGTGCCAATATATTACATATCTAGAAATATTAAACGCGAGCGAAGCGAGCGCGAAATTTTTTCTCTGTTAGCGTCGGGATGCCCATTTAACACTTTCGAAACCGGGCTCTACGCGGCGCTACGACATTTTCGCTACATACGGGGAAACCCATGTAATCGGCTACGCTTCTACGAGCGGTGTACCCGACAGTCGGGTTCTTGGTAGCGAAAGTGTTAAGTGTTTTGCCACTACATGCCTTTAGGTTTCCAAGTGCTTCATCGTCACGCTTATTATCCTCCTATGCTCTTTTGACTAATACAAAATTGCGACGTTTTGCGCCATAGGGTTTATGAGGAACTCCGCTTTGGATTGTCGGATCGGATAGATACTTAGAATTTGGACAGCGACGTAACGTAACTTTGTCTTTATCGTTTTCACGTCGCCCTAGCAAAAGCACCTACCTTATAAATGTTGTACATGGTGACATTGTGGTGCAACTTTCCAGTTAATCTGAATCACAATAACTGAATTTATACCCGATCCCCCTCGCCATTTTGAAATATGAGGGTGGGGCACGCAAAGTAAAAAAATCTGGATTTTTCCGCATTTACGATTTTAGGCCGGATAAATTAAGGTTAAGCATGAAAATATCCCTCATTAGCAATCACTAGGATCGAGGCCAGGTACTATATTTGTCATAAAAAGTCTGAGACAATTCTAAGTTGCCTTAAAATCACTACCGGGAATCCATCTTTGCTGTCATGGATGTGGTCAACCCAAGAAATCATATTATTTTTTCAATACTTCTTGATTTTTTTTCTTGGTGCCAAATTTTTCCCTGACCTCCAAATCATTTCACTGACTTTCCCTGACTTTCCATGACCACTATGAGCTTCCCTGACTTTCCCTGACTTTCCAGAAAGTGGACACCCTGTTATATTATAATAATGCCATATTCACGTAAACACTGCCAAGCGCTTTTTTCTACTTATGCGCTGTGTGATAAGTAACATACATAGATGAAGTTAGTGATGTGTAAATGTTTAGTTAGACACTACAGCGGTTAGACTAGTGTGTTCAACTGCCCTTATTTCCAAATACCAGATTTCTTACATGACTCAATCTTATTATCTTGTAACACCAAATCGAAACACCAGATTTTCCATCATTATGTCAAGTACTCTATTAAATAAGTTTTAGGAAATTTGGTGTTCAGGAAATTCTTTGACCTGGGTGTTTAGTAAATTGGATTTTTTTGGTTCGAGGGCCAAGAGCCGCAACTGAAGCGAGGGCAGTTAACAACCCAAATGTTGCGACAGCTTGCGGGTGGAATATTTTCGCCTTTTTCTCTTAAATTCGTGGGGCACACCATTGTATCTAAATATTTCACTACAAAATATAGGTAAATATTCACACCCGCCGAAGGTATTAACGCTCCAACAATGTTCTGAAATTATTGAAGTCACTAGAAGCTTCATGGGCTCAAATGTTTCCAAATTCTGCATTTAGTCTTCCTAAGGACTTGTACTTGTTTGTATTCGTTTAATGTTATTTTTAAGTAGATTGTAAATTATTAAAAGAAACAACAGTATTGCCAAATGATCAAATAATTAAATTAGACTGAAAATCTTACAATGTTGTTATGGTGTTCGTGATTATGCGTTCTCTTAGTTGTTCGTGTTACTGGCAAACACAAACTTGCATATCACATTATAACGTTTACTCTACATATACCTGTAATATACGATGACGACTGTTCGGTCGGTCGTTTCAGTTGATCTCTTTGATAGACGATATACGTTAATGGTCATACATACGCGTAGAGTTAACTTTCCGTCGTGCAAGCCAAAGAGCATGATGTATTTTTTATGTTTTCTATACATTTAATGTTAAGGGTCAATCTTATAAGTATACCATAGTAATGCCATTTTATTAGTAAATATCGAAACAATACGCGAATTCTCATAACTGTACTATAACATTGTATATTTGTATGTAAACCGAGAGGGTAATGTTTCCGATGTAGAACGACTTGACCAATTGTGTAAAGGTAAAGATGGATCACTTGTAACCATCGCCGTAGTACTCAATGGCATTATTTCTCCTAAGTGTAAGCTAGATTACCGTAATAGATTATTTAAAAGACAATGTGAATATTTTTAATTAATGAGATGAATGTTACAACATGTGATTTCAAAATAATAAAAAAAAAACAATAAATTTTACATTAAACTTGGCATTTTCATTTCTTAAGTAAAATCCTTTAAATAAAACAAATAATATTATTTCATATTTGTTTTTAATATATGTAAGTGTATTTACACGCTGGGTATAAAACTGTATAGAATGTATGGATTTACACTAAACCTAACGTACATTGCGGTTTCTAGGACGCAGCCCAAACATAATTTCACTTATACAGAACCGAGGCAAGCGCTCGAATAAATACAGTATTTAAATAACATTAATAATACAGTATTCAAGTCATGGTCATGACATAATTGGGTCTATCAGTTTTGTTAAGATTGTACTATCAGTCGCTACGTATTTAGTAGATCAGCACTAAAAGACTCTTTCTCATTAGCCGTGCAAAAGAGTAAGGGCACATTTACACTAGTTCAGTTGTTGAACATCTTAGGCATCTGAAACACACATTGGCTACTCTGATCATCTTAAATCTATTGATTTCTACTGTTGTTAACACTTCACCTCAAAAGTGTGCCAACCCTGACCTAGCGTAAACGCGTCCAAATAATAAGTCAGCCTACAAAGGTACAAAAGCATTTAAAAATGTGTCGCTAACATTTTCATCAGTAAAAATATTCAATTCCATGGCAGAGGCCATCTCGAATCTATATTCATCCAATTATAATTACTATGACATTCGTTCATACTTTTCGTACGACGACCAAGGCGGGCAGTTAATTAACTTAAATAAGTATAGAAAATAACATAATAAATTGAATCTCTTAGTTTATATCTAACAGCTTAATTAATAACGTATTTCTTAATCATTATTTTATTACAAACACGACAGGAATATTCTGACCAGTCTTTATAACAGAATGTAGATGTTGTGGAATATGCAATTAGGTTAAATGCCTAACGTTTATCATCGAAAGTCATAACTGACATATCATTTAATTGTGACGTTACATTAACAAAGTATTTCATTAGAATTCAGTTTCATAACCAATTTACTATCAAACATTCAACACGAGTCTATCGTATGACACAATCAAATGCAAAATCTCTACCAAATTAAATAAATGCATAGCCTTATAAAGCCAAAAATGAAGAAACTAGAAAAGCTCAAAAGTTTCGAAGTGCATTAAAGGCGGGACTTCATAAATTATATTAATTATATTGTTAAAACGTATCTACAACAATAAAGTATAAAAAATTGACGCATTTTATAAAATTGAATGCTCAATTTACAATTGTCTTTCTTGTTATTGCCTTAAAAATATTTTTACGAATGCAAAAGCATTTGTTCTTGCTTGTAAACTTCATGATAAGCATTACGTATCAATACATACGGGAAGCAAGACTCCAACAAATCCATAGTAAGGAACGGTGACTCCTGAACTATGAGATCGAGCAACAAGTAAACAGATTCACGGTTTTTGATAAGTTCTTTATCCGTTTCCTGTCCCAGACGTAATAAGGACGAAGATGCGAGAGCTAGAAATTCCTTCATACGATCCTCAATATCGCCTTGACCACATATGGTAAACAATGCTCCAAATATGTGATTGATCGCGGGTGCCATGCAGTGAATGTTGTTCGCGTGGCCTTCGAGAGATGGTCTGTAGAAGGAGCCCTCACTGCGCGCGAGTCTCGGAAGCGACACGGCCACGAACACCATCAACAGACACACCACCAGGTGTTCTTCTTCCTCCAGCTCAGATTTGTTTTGCCGCAGCGCAGACGCGAGAGTAGGGTCCACTTTGCAGGGCAACCCTGCGGCGGAACACATCTCCGATATCACCCGCATGGGGTCGCCGCTGGGCAGCTGCTGCTGGAAGTCCTTAATAGAACTTATCAGGAAGGGAATCCGTCGCTCCAATACATCAAGCAACGACTCTTGCGCCACCTGCCGGAAGCTCAAAATTACGCCAATTATTGTAATCCTTTGCAAAACATTGTCCACGTGTTGCAGCCTTCTGAACTGTTCTCTCATTATTTCCGGTTTGTCAAAGTTCGTTCTGAGCATTTGAAGCACTTCTTTGTTCTGGACTACAAGTTTCTTCAGCTCCTGGACCTGGCTCGATATATGCCACATCAAGGTTTCGCTCAGTAACTTCATGCCGTACGGCCCGATTAGTTCGGCGAGAGCTCGCAATTCGTTGATATCAGAATATTCCTCAGCGTTGAATGGAATCGCCCCTTCTGCAGTGAGGCTCACAAACGCCTTCTGGTTCATCGAAAAACAGATGCTTCCGGCACTTACTCTTCTTAATAAGATTTCAGAATACCATTGCGTATATAACGACGCAATCGTCTTTTCCCCGTGGCTATCCATATTTTGCGTCTGTTGCAGGAGGCAGTTGTTGAACACTCTTGTAATATCGATGTGTACGTAGTTCTCGACGCTTTGCAATACATTCATGTATGCCTTGACGCTAACCAGTAGCTCTGACGGCTTCGCAATTTCACTGGTGTCTTGGTTGAACATTACCATTCCAACCAACGCCTTCGAGAATCTGTTTTCTAAATGCTGGTGAAGGTATTCGCGGGGAGCGAATGTGTATTCCCAAACGTTAACAGTAGTACAGTAGTTAATTGCAAAGCAAAGTTCTGTAAGTGCCATATGCAACTTGTCCATGGTGGTCAATTCCTCTCTGGTCTTTCTGTAGCTCTCTGCTCCAGGCTTAACAATTTCAATCGTGTTTTTCTTATTTTTATCTTTCTTTTTTCTGTTGGCCAAATGGGCAATTGTTTGTGCGCAATGTTTCGGAAGCAACTTGTCGCTCATTGTGCATTGCTCGTCACAGATCGTTGTGATAATATTTTTTGCCTCTTTTGCCATCTCATCCAAGTATATGTTTACCACCGACAAACTCCGTTCTCGAATATGATGTCTTTCTTCAGGGCATAACTCATGCGTGCAGTTCTGGAAGTGACTACAAATCAGGGGGAACGCAATGATATACCTGTTTTGCGCTGGGAACTCGAGGCACATGTGGAATTGGCTCTCAAATATCTTGCTGTAAAAACAGAACAAGGACAAGTCAGAAGTTTCGACCATTATTTCATCGAGATTATCAACCATTTTAGTATGGAAGACCATTTTGTCTATGAATTGCGCCAGTTCTCTGTGATCTACTAGATTCAAAGGAGTCTTAGCAACAGAAGTGTAGGCCTGCAATCTGAACCAGTCCAATCGGAAAGCTCGGAAATCAAAGAGTTCGTTATCCTCGACCTGCTTTACATTCATGTTGGCAGCAGTATTGCATAAGGATGACAATATTATACTTTCGTCCTCTGGGCAGACTTGAAGATTTTGTATCATCAGATTCAAGGCCACAGCATCAAACCCAGACAGGTACTGGACATAGTATCTCTGCATAACTTGACTGTATTTTCGAACCAACGCTCTCAGCTCTTCCATGTGGAACAGCAGTTCTGGGAGCTGGCGGTCTACCAAGTCTTCAGCAGCCTTGCCTTTCACTTTCTGCGGTGGATTGTCATTGTGGCGCAACAGCCAGAACACTTCGTCCCGAGCATAGCATAGACCGATAAATATTAACAGGGCTTTTGGACCCAACAGACCTGGCTGGTCAGTCAAGATGAGACCGAGCTCCTTTAGGGCTGTTCGTAAAAACTTTCGTCTTTCTCTGTGTTTATAGCCTGCCTTTTGTACTGCGTGGTGATAGCAATCTTTCACTTCAGATACTCTTTTCCCGTAGCTTTTTATTCCATCAAAAAAACTTTGAATGTACGTGTGAATGTAGATTACCTCGTCACGGAATAATGCCAGAACCCAACCAGACTCCAAGGCACTTACCCACATCTTATTGGCATGATCTTGCGATAGCATTTGATGACAGAGCGCAAAACCAAATATGACCCATCTCTCCAAGGATTCCAATGATACATATTCACAAGACATCGTATTCGTTTCCGATGGTTTAAGGAGCTGCGCCGGATTACTAACTAAACTCAACTTCTGCTCTGATCTCCAGTGTTCTGCAGTCATGTTTCTGGCTGGATACACATGCCACAAGGAATTTAAGGCACTGGCCAATATTTTTTGATGGGGAGCAAATTCCTCCGACAATTTTTTTAGTGGAGCGTCATAATCAACAATCAGTTGACCCAAACGCGGGAAACTGGCATCTATTTGGTTGTGAACCATTTCATGTGCGGCATTGAAAAGACCCAAAACTGCTTTGCGGTCTTCAACGCGAGATAGCAAGATCATAAGGGATACGTAAGTAGTGACCAAGTCGAGGTAATTCTTAGTCAGCTCAAAGTTGAGAGTCAAGTCAAGTGTGACTTGACATGCCGCCATGGTGTTGAGCAAGTCACTAACATTATCTTTGAAATCTAAAAGATCTACAAAAGTGTAGTAGTACAATGAGAGAGACTTGATTATGTCATTTCTTATGTGGGAAATGGCTTGAAGGCCCTTCACATCAATGTTTGGGAATCTTCGAACAATGTGTTTGATTGATGATTCAAGAGTTTTGTCAGACAGGAATGCAGGTTTGGATTTAGCATCACCACATGCTTTCTTGATGTTGTAGATCCGTGTAAGCATACCAATTCCACGGTCGTTGAGGATGATGAGCTTCTCTGCCAGCTTCTGCTGGCTAATATGAACTGACCTCGACATTGTAGACATGTTTACTGAAAAAGAGGAAAACCATTTTTGAAATACTAGCAACCTTCCCAACCTTAGCAAAAAACTTATTTGAAATTTTTGGTTCCCTGTTCATAGGCACTTTTAGCTACATAAGGTTTTTCTGTATTATTTTCTATGCTTATTGTGTGTGTCTCTGGCAAGTCTGGCACTGTTTGTATCAAGATGATACTAAAAAAAGTCTTGGGCATGGTAGGCTTGAAAAGTAAAAAAAAAATAATGGAGCTGTAGGCTCATTAGCAGTGTTTTCTAATTCTTAATTGATAAATAATAAGACATGGCCTAGATGGTAATAACTGCAGTAAGGTGGTCATTAACCTTTTCAATCCCGCCAGCTCCCTGGGCAGTCAGCTTAACACATTCACTGTGGTGGGGGGTTTTATGATGTATGGTTCATTACGAATTATGTTAATTGCCACAGCGAAGGTGTTGAAATTTTAAATGACATCTTAAGTCATTATAGGGCTCAAAAGGTTAGACAGAAAAATTTACCAGACCTATTTAGTGCATTTACGGTACACCAGGTGAAGTTGTAGCTAGTATAATTACTCTCCCAAGAATATAGAATTCTAACACAACATCATGTAGATACTAGATACAATAGGTGTCCCTTATATTAAATGTATGTGCATTAGAGATGGGCCGAATATGGACTTTGCCGAATATGAATATTCAGTTAAACATTCGGTTCAGCTCTTACCGAACCGAATATTCCGTTACGCCATGTTTTTAAAGCGGATGTTAAGACATATGTTACTACAACTATGTTCTTACGACTTAGCATTGATAGCGTGGATAGCTAAAACTTAGTTAAAACAACTCTGAACTCTTATCAACTCTTAAACTACGATTTCTTAACTTTTTTACAAAACAATTGTTTTATATTTTGACGCATAGATAATTATCTCTTTTTAGTAGTTCCTTAGAAAGCTACTAAAATAAGAGCTTATTATCCAATGGAATACATAAGATTTTCATTAGTTGTTTACTTTTTTTATTCAGTAAATTATCAAAGAAAAACGTAGCCCTTATCAAAGAAAAACGATTAAGATGGGACTCCTATAAAGCGAGCAAGTCTATTGAGGACTACGATCGGTTCAGGGCCATTAACAACCAGTGTGTCGCAGAGACTAGGAGAAGTAGGAGTCGGTATGAAAATAACATATTATCTAATGGTGATAAGAAATTCTATGCTCACATTCGTAGACTCAGTGTATCTAAGGTGGAAATTCCGCCTGCAGTTAGAAGTGCTAGAGGCGATCTACTTACTAACCCTGTAGACATTGCCAACGCTTTTGCTGCGGAATTTAGTAAAGCATACTCTCAGGAACCAGATTTGACTGAACCTCCTGTAGTCGACAAGGTGGCTCGTGTTCAGACCGAACTATGTGATGTACTTTTCACCCCAAAGAAAGTTTTTGATGTTCTGAGTGGCTTGGATATTAACTCGGCGCCTGGCCCGGACAGCTTTCCAAGCATTGTATTGAAGCAGGCTGCTGCTGTGATATCTCCGAAACTGGCAGACATTATGAATTGTTCCTTTAACTCTGGCTGTATACCCGGGGAATGGAAACATGCTCTAGTGACCCCAATTTTTAAAAATGGTGACAAGACGGATCCATCCAAATTTAGACCAATAAGCCTTACAAGCATCATCTGCAAGTGTATGGAAAAAATTATAAATAAAGAGTTAACAGGCTTCCTCAATAGAGAAAATCTAATATCAATTAAGCAGCATGGTTTCGTTGGGAAAAGGTCCACGGTTACTAACCTTTTAACCTGTGTACATGCTTGGACCAAAAGTATGGACCATAACCTTCCCATAGATATAATATACCTAGACTTTGAACGCGCATTTGATAAGGTTCCTCATAAGAGACTACTTTTGAAGCTGGAACATTTTGGAATCCGTGGGAAGCTGCTAAATTGGATAGAAGGATACCTCGCAGACAGGACCTTCAGTGTGCGAGTCGGTGACTGCTTTTCTCAACCACTTGGCGTGCTAAGTGGAGTACCACAGGGATGTGTCCTATCTCCGACTCTGTTTGGACTTTTTGTGACTGACTTAATAGCACTTATAGAGTCGGAGTCATGCTTCTTTGCAGACGACGGAAAGTTCTTCGCTAATCCTCATGTTTCTTCTGGTCAACTGCAGGCCGACTTGGATAGGTTAACGACGTGGGCTTCGCAGTGGATATTGAAATTGAATGTTAATAAGTGTGCCGTTCTGCACCTTGGTAAAAGAAACCCTATGGTCCAATACATGATAGGAAGCTCCCCAATTGCTGCAGTGACATCTCAAAAGGATCTTGGCGTGACAGTTACCAACGACTTAAAATGGGGTGAGCACATAAACAATATAGTAAAAAAGGCAAACTCGTTCCTGTATGTTATAAAAAGGTCGTTTCAATGCATATCTGTGGAAGTTTTTAGGAAAATATACAAAACATATGTACGACCCTTGCTTGAGTATGCATTCCAAGTTTGGAATCCATACTTTGTCAAAGACATTGACCTTTTAGAGAGTGTGCAGCGAAGAGCCACCAAGATGCCTTTCCAGCTGAGACGCCTACCTTACGAGCAAAGGCTAAGTATACTGAAGCTGCCCACGCTTAAGGACAGGAGAGCGAGAGGAGACCTTATCGAATGTTTCAAGATTGTTACCCACTGTTACAACCTCCCCGACATTCACAAAGTAGTCGCTATGAGAAGTACCAGTCGCGAGACCCGAGGTCACAGCCTAAAACTGATTCGCACTCCTACTACTACTAAAGCTGCATATCATTCCCTATCCAATCGTGTTGTAGCGGCTTGGAACAGTTTACCGGATAGTGTTGTTACTGCTCCCTCAGTGAATGTGTTTAAAAACAGACTAGACAAGTGGCTTTTAAATAATAAGATAGTGACATGACTTTGCTAACTATAAATCATGAGACACTGTGTGACATAGGCTCATCAGCTGAATAGCTGCTCGCCTATAATTGAATAATAATAATAATAAATATTCATCAATGAAACCGAATTATTCTGCCGAATATGAACATTGAAAAACTTGCCGAATATGCTGAATACCGAATATTTACCGAATATTCGGCCCATCTCTAATATGCATTTTAGCCTAATGTAGATTACTTTACTTTTTGATAAGCATGCTGCATGCCATTTGCTCACTAAATATTTAAACAATAGCTTAAACTTTAGGATACACTAATGACTCACAGACCATAGCACACAGATAATTTATGTTGCAATATTTTACAGTTCCATAATAAATTATGTTTGTCTAGAAAATATTGGCTGTTTTTGAGTATTCATGAAACATTTCCGTTTCCTTAACACAATTCACTTTTATGTACAGTGAACAATACTGTTTGCTTAGTACATTTACATACAAACTTCACTCATGCACTTAGCATGGATGAACAGTGAACATGTTAATATTAGTTGGTACATGGCACTGTTTCATAGTGCTTGCACAGCCTCACTGGATGTTAATGGTCGGTCAAATAAGTAAGGATCCAGAATATATATTTTTTATTTTTACCCTCCTACCACTCCAGCATCAAAATATGGCACTATGATTTTTATTTAGAGTTAAATCACACTTTTTTATCATAACAGAAAGTAACAATGTGAGCAAGGAAAATAAACAAATTGTGGCTTGAGCTCATACCTAAAAAATATCAAAATAGCATTAGCTATCCATACGCATTTGCCTCAACAAACACATCAAATAGGTAACTTGTCTGCAGAGAAAATACAAAGCATATGTATGAGGTCACCAACTCGGTAGTCTTGATGATTGAATGAAACAAATCGAGACCGTATTACTGACGGCACAACATTAGTGTTAATAAGTAATAATCAAAATAGTTGATCATGAGATCCTAGGAAATTATATGAACGTATTTATAGTAACCCTAAGTTACTTTGCTTGGGTCCCGGAAGGCTGAAATCAGCACTACTCAGCGGATATTGGGTTCGATAAACATTCCTGGGAACTCGCAGCTAGAGGTATTTACAACTTACTTGTAAATGCAACACGATGCGTCAAATACTAACGGTAGTTGATCATGATACACCGTTATCAAAAATCACTCAATTATAGACATATTTTACCAGTAAAAATGAATTTAATCATAAAATAAGGAACAGGGAGTGTCTTCTCCGCACTGGTTGACAAATTAATTTTGACAGTTAATACGGGGTTGCTGCTCTCGTGATGGACGCTTAAGTTTTTATAACATTGCAGCATTATTATGCCCATTTACATGGCACGCGAATTCACATGTCACATATTTTTTTACAAAAATATTGTGTAGGCATAGTTTTATTTGCTGTTACTTTTATTTCAAACAATCTTTTCAATATTATAGAAGTTAGATTTTAGTGATGCATAATTAAATAATACGACACGAGTCACGTGGTACGGTGTCTAGCCCAAGTCTAGCCGCCGCAAGAACGAGCTGAACGAGTGCCAGACGAAGGGTGTCAATCGCTATACACCCTGTTTTTATTGAATTCCGTTAACTTTAAGGGAAGGTTCTTTAGATCTAATACAATTAATTTCTCTAAGAAACAAGTGTCTTAACTTCTACGGTTATCGAGTTATTAAAAAAATTAAGATAATTACTGAACACGAGTGTGACAGCCTTTACCAATTCCTAGTATTATTTGTTTTGACATCACTTGACACTAACTTCAATGTAATTCTTAAGGGTCTCTTACACTAATAAATTCATTTATTATGTATGAAAACTATGAAATTTTTTTTTTGTGAATTTAACTAAAAGTGATATACGATATACGGGATGGTTCTTGATAATGAACGTAACGATGTATCGAATTTAACGGAAAACAAAAAAACACGGTGTATATTAACGTTAGTAAGTACATAATAAAATTGTTGTGTCATAAGTGTGTGATGTGATGTGGCTTGGCTACGTAGAATACCATTCACCACACCGATCAAAAAATACCTTAATATAATAAAACTCAACTTATTTCGAATCAAACCGCGTCGAATTGAGTCCTCCATACGTTGAATACGTTCACGGGTCGCCAATGGACGTAGTTTCATAGTCAATGCAGAAAGCAAATTATTAAGATTCGACTCGGCGAGCCTAGTGGACGCCAACCTTGAAGCTAGGAACATACTACGCGGACATCCGCCGTCGAGCGACCACGACCGCGACTGATCAGTGTGCACGGTCTTCGGGACGTGGCTTCGGCTGACCAAAACATCCAGCGAGCCAGATTTCGATCGGACGTCCATGCGCTCAAGGCCACGTCCAGGGTGGCTAGCCGAATGGCACAATCGCTCACGAAACGCTCACGAAACGAAGCGCTAGTAGATATCTATCTCTATCGCGCTTGCGTATTGGCGCGACAGAGCCAGCGGCGTATCGCTTTCGTTTGGCGTCGGAGAAATGCCATTCGGCTACGGGGCCAGGACCGTCGACCGATAGTTTGCAAGGTTAAAGCTAGGAACATACTACGCGGACGTCCGTCGTAAATCGACCGCGGACGGGAATCTGGACAATGAAATTACACATAACCGTGCAAACTATCGGTCGATGGACGTGGACGTGGCCTTGAGCGCATGGACGTCCGATCGAAATCTGGCTTGCTGGATGTTTTGTTCCGTGCACACTGATCGGTCGCGGTCGATTTACGACGGACGTCCGCGTAGTATGTTCCTAGCTTAAGCGTATATTCATTGTCCAGATCAGCGTCCGCGGTCGCGCGACAACGGACGTCCGCGTAGTATGTTCCTAGCTTGAGAGTTCTCGCACCGTGTAAATGAGGCCTAAGAAAAGTATATTTGTGTCAGACAATACATTATCAAAATTACTATAAATTAACTATTTTACCAGTGCAATACTTGCATTATTGCATTAAGACTGCACCATTAGCTCGTATTCGTGCACCCAACGCGATTTTTCACATAATTAATATAAATATACTCTAACTGTATAATTCCTTCTGATTCGTCTATGTTTGACAGGAATTTACTTTTACGATCATTCCATGTTGATCTCTCCATCTTAGCTACAATTTTCCAACTAGCTAGAAGATCAAACAGATATGTAGTGATTCAATTTCAATGCTCTTTGACAGATACTCAAAGAACGTCAAAATATTGTCTGTTATAAAAATTACACCGTGTATAGTACATCTGCCCTGATAATCACACTTAACGTCTCCATTTATATATTTATTTATTTTCTCCGTGTATTTATGGATGGACCATATATGTACCTATTATTTGGTCCTTTGCCCCTTTTCAGTACAAAGTGTCCTGCTGAAAAATAAAGGAATTACCATAATTTATTTATTTCGCCTCCCTACTCGCACCCTCGGGCCCCTACCCCTAGCATTTGTAATTAATTAATTATCGATGTTCCATGTATTAATGTGGAAAATATTGTGTAGGTATACACTTTTATTTTACTCTAAACCTTTATCTTTTGCAATAAAAATATCCTGTATGTTCATTATTAGAATATAAATAGTGAATATGTATTAAACCAAGTGCTCGCTGAGCAATCGCAGAGGCCATGCCACAACCAGTCAACCACATGCCACCATGCCGCTCGTCGTTCCTAGGACTAGTGTTGCCACATGAATTAAAATAATTATTTTTGTTAAATTTATAATTATTAAGTAATGGACTATTTTTACATTGTTTTAAAGTTATATTAGCTCTATAAATACTGAAAATTTCTGTTTGAAAAACTCTTCACAAAACATAAAAATATGTGTATAAAAAACAATTGTTACGTTCTATAACTGAATAGGTAGATGGCATTACGTTCTATAAGTATGGTATTCATTTGTTGAAGATGGTGGCGTGAAGGAAGGCTTTTTGTCGGAAAACTCGGATTTCATGTTAGCGGTTGTGGGAATATCCATGTGAGTAGGAGCAGTTTGATATATCCATAGTCTTTGGCGACTCATAAAACGTAAAACTTCTGTGTCAAAATACTATTCCAACATGTGTTAGCTTTGAAATTCAAGGGAGAGACTATCGGTAGGTATAGTTCATGGTTTTAGCATGCTCGATTCGAATATCAGGTATGTAAGTAGATTTACTGGTAATAATATCGTATCTAATGTAATGTATTGATTCAATTACTTTGTTTAAATCCTTCGCGCTAATAGGCAATATGTGTGTCTCGGAATAAATAACATGCCATGTATTGTATATGTCAGTACCTACCACTACATGTCATGTTCGTTGGTCGGTATTATTTGGTATTATTCACCAAAAGTACCAAGAAAGTTTTCAATTAAATTACACATTTTAATGGTAATAAAATATATTATGCGAGTAATACAATGTATTTCAATCAGAATTAATTAAGTTTATTTTGTTTTGTTTAAGATTTTAATATGGCTGGGACTAAAATAAACACAAAGGCACGAAAAGATGATAGGAGCAAAGGGAATAAATCTTTAAATACAGAAGACACTGAGGATCATGACTTTTCGTTGCTAAGAAAACCTGTATTAACCAGTATTACAGGATTTGCTCAAGCAAGGAAAATATTCGATTTTGCTACAGAGGAAGTGAGTATCTACATTATTTTGTTACCTGATTTTTTCAGCTATAGTTATTATTTATATTTCGTCATTGATTGACTAAAAATATTGCACTTAAACCTTTACATTTATTTTTTCAGCTAAAGAGTCTTCTAGCCAATGAATGTGATTTACTATATGAGTGCAAAGTATGTCGCAATATATTCCGAAGTTTGGCGAATTTCATATCTCACAAACGTGTTTACTGTAAAGAGAAATTTAACTCATCAGTGCACAGTCATTTTGCCAAAAACAATTCAACTGTAAGTAACTCAAATAAAATTATTGTATGGTCTTCAAATTATTGTATTAATTGAGGTTACAGTAACCTGCATATCTTTCATAAAAAAACACCATGTGTATTCCAGACATACAAGAAGATACCCCTTCTATGAATGATTATTGATTTATTTGTATATCTCCTTAAAACATAACACACCTACTCATTAACAACACTTATCATATCATGTGCCAATATTTTTATATAACATGCATAGTCTATAATCCTGATTATATTTCAGGTAAATGAAATATTAAAAATAAAGCAGATGGAAGAAGCTTATCAAGATTCCTTGAAAGTTACTGACTTAGAGTCCAATGAAAATGAAGACCGGATCCCGCTCACAAAAGATTTGACTGGAATAATGGAAAAACTCACAAAAATTAAGGGCAGATACAGTTTTGACGAACAGCAAGTAACCTTACAGAAAATACCAAACAGTTCTGTAGCAGTCTTTCAGAGTCATTTTGAAGAGAACAAATTTGACAATATGCTTGCTCAAGTATGTATAATATTGTTTATTCACGAAATTTAGTACTCAAGCTAATTTATTTGTATAAAAAAATTGTGAAAGTATTCACTATGACATACAACAAATGTAGGGCATGTGTGGCAAGATATAAGGGGCGGCAACAAGGTATCTGTCTATGATGACTTGATGAGTGTTGCTGCTGAGAAAGGAGCAGGTTGGCCAAGAATGCTAATCCATCACTGACCTCTGTGCTAAATTTATTCTAAATAGTTTCTTAAGAATGTAGGGGCCAGAAGCGTAAATATTTTAGTATTAATGTAGAAGTGCTTCCATATGCCTGGAGGCGGAGCGTAGAGAATGAGCTGCGGGAATTCAGACTGAGTTGGGACGAGGGCCCTATGGACCCTAGGACAATCAACAACAACAACTTCCAACTTAGTATAATAACATTATGATATACTAGTTTAAGTAAAAAATTTATATGTAATTTCAGGTGCAGGAACTAGACAACATGATATCACGTGACAACGCAGTCCTACAGAGTGACGGGTCATTCAATGTGCAAAGTTCACTGAATGCTGACAATGACAAGACGGAAGACCCAGACAATGTCATACAAATTAGTGATGACGAGGATAGTGACGACGGTGGCGTGCCAAAATGCAAGATATGTATGTTACA
The DNA here is from genome assembly GCF_023078275.1 of Leguminivora glycinivorella. Lineage (NCBI taxonomy): Eukaryota > Metazoa > Arthropoda > Insecta > Lepidoptera > Tortricidae > Leguminivora > Leguminivora glycinivorella. Next base: position 15,681,670 of record NC_062973.1, read on the forward strand.
ATATCAGATACCTATTACCTGTATTGCTAAATCTGCTGATTATAATTTATAAATGACATAAGCACATAGTTTCATATAAATATAGTATTTCAACTTTAACATTTCTATTAAAACTTTATATTTGATTGCCCTTTCTGGATATGTGACTTGTCTTCAAGTAAAACCAAAGATAGGTACATGAATATATTTGGATTTTTACTAAAATGTTGCAGACATAGATAATAGTCTAGATTAGGTTAGAAGGCCTAGATTGCCTGAGCTTATAGGCCAAGAATTTCAAACAAAGAAAGAACACAAATTAATTAGTATAGCGTAAATACACCTAAATATTAAGAGCACTTCACTTCAAGGGAAATAAATATTACAAAATTTACAAATAATAAGAATTATGCATAAGATCCGAGTTGCACAGAGAGACTTAAAGTAGCCTATGTCACTCTCCATCCCTCCACCACTCCACTTAAAAAATCACGTCAATTCGTTGCCCCGTTTTGCCATGAAACGCGGACAAACAAAAAGACATTCCCATTTATAATTTATTTCCCATTTATAACTTTCCCATTTATAATTTATTTATTTAAAAACATATTTCAATGACTTCAGATAAATCCAATGCGTCATGAAACTTAAATTAAAAAAAAAAACCGGCCAAGAGCATGTCGGGCCACGCTCAGTGTAGGGTTCCGTAGTTTTCTGTATTTTTCTCAAAAACGATTGAACCTATCAAGTTCGAAACAATTTTCCTTGAAAGTCTTTATAACGTTCTACCTTTGTGATTTTTTTCATATTTTTTAAACATATGGTTCAAAAGTTAGAGGGGGGGGACACACTTTTTTTTCCTTTAGGAGCGATTATTTCCGAAAATATGAATATTATCAAAAAACGATTTTAGTAAACCCTTATTTTTAACCGCCTTCCAAATCTCAAGGGAAGGGGTTCTCAATTCGTCTGTTTTTTTTTTTGTTTTTTTATTTTTATTTTTTTTAATGTTTGTTCCTCGATATCTCCGTCGTTACTGAACCGATTTTGAAAATTTTTTTTAGATGGAATGTATATGCATACAGATTGGTCCCATTTTTCTCAGAACCCAGTTCTGATGATGGGATCCTGGAGAAATCGAGGGAACTCCTCAAATCTGAAAGGCATACATATGGTGATTTTTGTGTTTTTAAAGGAACAGCATGCATTTACGTACGGAACAGTAACATTTGGTGCAGTGGAACTCCTGATGATGGTCAGAATGGAACTCCTCGAATCTGAACGGCACACATATAGTGACTTTGGTATTTTTATAAGAACAGCATGCACTTTACGTCCAGAACAGTGACATTTGGTGCAGTGGAACTGCTGATGATGGTCAGAACGGAACTCCTCAAATCTGAACGGCACACTTATAGTGACTTTGGTATTTTTATAAGAACAGCATGCACTTACGTCCAGAACAGTGACATTTGGTGCAGTGGAACTGCTGATGATGGTCAGAACGGAACTCCTCAAATCTGAACGGCACACTTATAGTGACTTTGGTATTTTTATAAGAACAGCATGCACTTACGTCCAGAACAGTGACATTTGATGCAGTGGATCTGCTGATGGAGAGTGAGCCGCCCCTGGTTAGAGTTCCGTTCTGATAATCATTCTCATCTGTAAGTACTTCAGAATCATCCATTTCAAAATTGGTTCAGAAATGACGGATATATCGAATAACAAACATTAAAAAATATACAGACGAATTGATAACATAATCCAACATTTGAAAGTATTTATCACCAGAAGCCCAAAGGAAGGCGGTTTTTTTTTTCTTAAAAATTATTAAATACCTGTCCAACAATATATCACACGTTGGGGTTGGAATGAAAAAAAACATCACTCCCCACTTTACATGTAGGGGGAATACCCTAATAAAACATTTCTTTCCATTTTTTATTTTTGCACTTTGTCGGCGTGATTGATAATATTGATATACATATCTGTACCAAATTTCAGCTTTCTAGTGCTAACGGTTACTGAGATTATCCGCGGATGGACGGACAGACAGACATGGCGAAACTATAAGGGTTCCTATAGTTGACTACGGAACCCTAAAAACAGTAAATAAGAACATGAAAAAAAAAACAATATAGTTTACAACTAAACAATTGATTTGGGCGATGACGTAACAGCGTGGCTCCGAATATTAGTATGGATGTGTTATGTATAATATATTGTTGTTGATGCAGGTGATATGCAGTTCTCTACGCAGAAGACCCTGAAGTTCCACATGAAGTACAAGCACATGGAAAGCCGGCTGGTGTTCCCGTGCCCTGATTGTCTTGAGATATTCTCCACCTCCTGGAGTGTGTACCGACATCTTTTCAAAGTACACAGGTAACATAAATGTATTCAAAAATAATCAACTCGTATATATTAGGATTAAACCGTGATGAGTGACGCATATTGCAGGGCAGACGGGCTAAACAGAGATATAATGATTTAAAAATCCATACTATGAATATAAATGGTAAAGTGTTTGTCTGTCCGTCTTTCACGGCAAAACGGAACGACGAAAAGACTTTGTACAGAGCATTCGGCAATTTTCGAGTTTAATGCGAGCGAAGCCGCGCGCAGGAGTTAGTAAGTTAAAGTAAAGCATTCTTAGGCAGCGTTCCCACTTATCCGTCGCGTGACTCGGGGCGCGCAAAGGGCGTCCGCGCCACGCCACCTGAGTGTAATTCAAAAAGCGTCTCCTCAGTACATTTTGTATAGGAAGGACGTAAGGCGCGCCGCCAAGCGGCGCGGCGCGCGCCACGCCGCCGCCACGCCACCTGGGGCGCGTCTTACGTCTTTCCTATACAAAATGTACTGAGGTGACGTTTTTTGAATTACACTTAAGCGGCGTGGCGCGGACGCCCCTTGCGCGCCCCGAGATACGCGACGCATAAGTGGGAACGCTGCCTTAAAAAAAAAATACATACAGATTTTTAAAAAGGGTCCGTAACGGGCAACGCAACAAACTCAAAAGTTAGAGACGTGTTCGTTCATAGGGTACGATGACTGCTTACCATTACTCAGCCGTATGCTTGTTTGTCACCTTTTAAAAATCAAAGTGGTATTTTAGTATATTTGGTGTCATACAACTGGAATGCATAAAATATAGGTAGGTATTTGTGCAGGTTTATTATTGAATTTAAACAAAAATATTCATTGTCTTCATTGTTTTAGGAAATCGGCAGCTCAGATCAGAAGACTGAGAGATGCCATCCAAGCGAAAGCTTTTAGGATGAACAACCCGCCTGCTTTTTACGAGAAAAAGAAGAATTCCAAACAGATTACACCGCAAAAGATCTCTGAAGAAGAGAGATTAGATCAGGAGAATCAGGTAAAAAAATGTTATACTTATTTTTTATGAAGCAGGTGTGATTTTTGTCGTCGAATATATTCGCGTAGCTGTAATATTGTTTCGTAAAGTGTTATCATCAATAGGTCTTTGCGTAGGTATAGGTAGCGTTGTTAAAACTTTAACTCGAGATATATTTTTAAATTACTGTAGTTTTAAGGTAATTTTGATCTTCCTTTTCATTTTTAAGTTTTTAACCGACTTCAAAAAAGGAAGAGGTTCTCAATTCGACTGATTTTTTCTTTTAGTTCCTTTGGTTAGGTACTCTACATATTTACCCCACATTATATTAACGTCACAATGTAACCGAACAAAATCATTGTATCGTAAGGGACCATCCACACTCATAAGACGCATGTCTTGCGGCGCGCAACGGACGTCTCCGTCTCCGTGGCTCGCGCCGCGCCGCCTGTGGCGCGTCTTACGCCCTTCCTATACAAAATGTACTGAGGAGACGTTTTTTGAATTACATTCAGGCGGCGTGGCGGAGACGTCCGTTGCACGCCGCGAGACACGCGACACCTAAGTGGGGACGCTGTCTAATAGAACCAATATTTTCAGGCGTGGATGGACAACATGGAGGGCGACGGTGAACTGCCGCGCTGCGGCGGCTGCGGCCGCACGTTCGAGCGCCGCGCCGCCCTCGCCGCGCACACGCACACCTGCCAGCCGCGCTCCCGCGCCCTGGCGCGGCGTCCGGACGCCAAGCGCATCGAGATACAGATCCGCAAGGACTATAATAAAGGACCCACCGGGAATCCTCTCAAGGACACAGGTTAGAGAATGACTCCGTACGTGCTGCGGCGGTTGCACGTTCCAGCATTGGGCTGCTCTCGCCTCACACACGCACACCTGCCTAGCCGCGCTGAAGGGCTCTAGTGCGCCGCCCGGACGCCAAGTGTATCGAAATATAGATCCGCAAGGACTATAATAAAAGGAACCCACCGGGAATCCTCTCAAGGACACAGGTTAGAGAATGACTCTGAAATGACTCCGTGCTGCGGCGGTTGCTCGGTCCAGCATTATGCTGCTCTCAGCGCACACACGCACACCTGCCAGCCGCGCTCCTTCCTTTTATTGAAAACAATATTTCATATTATAAATACTTAACCTGAGATTATGACTGAATAAATAAGATAATAATATCGTAATAATACTTGTATTTACTTTCAGAAAACAAACAACCCAACGAAGAAAATCAAAATCCGGCGAAACCTCCTGAGAAAAACATGGAACCTGCCGAGATAACTCCCGTTCCGTCCGAAAAGATCGTCGAAACAGAGGAAAAAGCTACCGACCCGATGTCCACCTCGATCGTGAAAGTCAGTCAACCCGAAATTATACTTCCTCAAAAGAAGCCAGAACTCCGCGAACACGTACTAGAAGAAGCCACGATGGATATAATAGACGACCGGTCCAGCGACAGCGTAGAATCCCCAGAAAAAGTAAACAGAGCAGAAAAGAAAACCAAGGCGAGACTACCGTTCGCGTATCAAGCGGAGAAGAGTAACCTGGCCGCTTTCAAGCAGAGATTGCGAGACGACGTGGACGTGGACAAGCTGGTCTGCAAGAAATGTGACGCGAAGCACACGCGAATGCAAGAGTTACACGAACACATGGCCGGACACTACAAATGGATGCGCTACGCTTGCAAACTGTGCAACTTCAAGAATTACGACTTCGAGAAGTTGCCGGAGCACGTAAAAGTCGTGCACAAGCTGAAGGGTGACTCCGACTTTTACTTTAGCACGGTGAAGGCGCTGGACGGTACAGAAGCGAGTGAGCTAGCGGAGCCGGTGGAGGAGAGTGACGTGAACGAGGAGAGTAGCGAGTCGCGGCGGCCGAGCCGCTGCTCCAGCGACTCCGGCCGGCTGTCTGACGACAGCTCGTCCAGCAGCGCGCGCGAGGTGGGCGCCCGGAAACGGAAGATGTACCACAACAGGAGCGGCGGCAAGAAGAAGAAAGATAATGGTATGTGCGATTATTTTCATTTTGTCGTGTTGTTTGAGAGTAGGTTTTTCACTGAGGCCAATTTTCGGAACGCCTCAGTGCGTTTTCACATTATCCGATCCGATATCGGATGTCGGAAGGATTTCGAAGGAAAAAATCAAAGATGGCGGCGTAAATATATGGGATATCGGTCCAATACCGGATCGGATAGTGTGAAAACGCATTCGACACACACACAAAGGACAATCTTACATGATATAGAAAAAAAAATTTAACACTTGGTAACGTTATTAAATTTAAAATTGCTAGTGCTGTGAGTACAAGTCCTTTTCCGACCACGGGAATCGCCAATATAATTTTGAATTTTTAAAACAGTAGTAGAGTTGATCAAAAACTTTAAGCACTTGTATCAAATTTTGTTTTCAGATGATCCAGACATCAAAGATGAACCTACAGACGGTACCAATAACATCGACGGGAGTGTATCACCTTCAAATGTTAAAGCGTTTGAAGAAAATTCATCTGACATAGACGACCTTGAAGAAAAACTTGCGAAGCAGGCCAACAAAGAGAAAACATCCTATGTCTCGCGCAGACCTGTTCGTAAGAAGACTAAACCCAAAAATGAAGATTTTGAATACGATTTATCAAACCTGTTGAAAATGGAAGCACAAGGATACAGGGACTCTCAAGTTGTCGCACCAGTTAAGCCTATACCGACAAAGAAAAAGTTACAACAAGAACTGCAAAGTACTTACGATAATATAAATAGAGAACATGTTGGTGCTTTAGCCTTGCTCTCAAAGAAAGCAGTTGATAGAGCGCCGCTGAGTTGAAGACTACTAACTTTGGTCCTCCCATCTTCAATGTTCAAAAGGAGCTTAAACTACCGAATGTATTTGCCAGACCCATGCTACCTAAAGGACCAAGAGGAGACAAAATGTCGCCGAGAAAGGACGCAACGGAAGACCCTTTGAATGATAGTCCTAGCTCAAATAAACTTCCGAAAATACAGGACACTTTCTCTGTAAAAGATTTAAAAAATAACAAGATAGTCGAAGAGTTGGCAAATAACATCAAAGCAGAGACAAATTCTTTAATAAGCGCACCAAATGACAAGGCTAGTGCCAATAATGAACAACCTGTAAATTCTGAACCAAACGAAAGCGCAAAAACAGTTAAAGTTCCCGCAATTCCCATTAAATTTCGCCGTCAAAGTTTGGAATTAATGAAGAATCCTATTATAAACAAAAACATTGCAGACTTCTCCAAAGCAGGTATGAAAACTAAAATTCTTCTCATAAAACCTATAAACAGGAAGACAGATGGAGTGTCTGTGAATACTCCACTGAAGTTTCAAACGATAAAATTAAAGGAGCCAAATAAGGGTGCAACTTCTAATGAAGAAATCTCTAATGACCAAATTGTTGTCGTAAAAGTTCCCAAAGTAGATCGAGGTATTTCACGGAGCATGTCTGACAACAGTATTACTAAAACAGTTCAGGCTCTTAGGCCCGATACTGCAAATGCTACGGACGCTAAAATACTCACGGACCCAACAAGCTGCCCTGCCGGCGCCAGCGAGAACACCACCGAGAAACCTGAAATAAACAATGTTGGAGCTAATTCTAATTGTAACAGCAATAACGTGGATCAAATTAGTTCTAACAAAAATAAGGATAGTAGTACTAACATTACTAAAACCCACCTAGGCAGCAACGATATTCTAGAAAACACTAAAAATATTGCAAAAGATGGTTGTGTTAATCAAGTAAGTAGCAATATCTCTGAACCTATGGATATCCAGGAGATAGATAATACTACTAATGCTATAGTCGATTCAGCTAAGGAAACTAATTCCAAATCCACTTGTAGTGTTCAAGAATCACCAGTCATTCAGAAATCTGACACTAAATTGGTAGGTTTAAGTAATGCATCGTGTACCTCGTCAAATAATGCCATAAGTCTTCAAGAATCTGTAAGTACGGATTCCACAATGTCGAATGACGCCCCATCCTAATAATGATTGTGATTAATTAGGTTATAATGTAGTTATAGTGCAACTAAAATGAGTTTAGTTCAAGGAAATTGAATTTTTAGTTTTACATTATGTATGTACTGTCAGTATGTTTAGCTTGTACCTTGCTTAGTTGTTAATTACAATTATTAACACCTAAATATGTTTTTTCTTAAAGACGTGATACCCGCTACTCAAGCTTCGCAGCAGGCCTAGCAGTAGCACAGCACATGATTGCCGCGAGATAGATCACACGTCTAACGTTTTCTAACTGTATTAATGACATAAGGACGGGTAGTCTATACGGCTACTGCCGCTGCCCTTTCCGTAATGATGCTGTGAAAACTTGATGGTTGTTATTGCTATACCCACACTTCAAAATAATCTACGGCCATATGCCTTATAACCATTATGAACCTTACGTCTGTGTAATGAGGTGCACATTTTAAATCGGTGCTGATGATATTATTGTGAGTAGACAGACTTAAGCAAGCATATCAGTACAATTTGCATTTAATCGTCGCTCTGGCGTATTTTACTGCGGCGTTTTGTGAATGGCCCTATGGCTATGGTTATCATTTCAAAAGTGACTACCATCTGAACATCTAACCCAAAGCGCAAATAGGCCCTATTGGGATTAGCTTAGTTTCCTCGCGTTGTTTTACTTCACTGCCACCAAACGACTTTCGTACATTCCCAAATACTAAGTAAAGGTACTTATATAATTACAACAATTTCTACCCTCTTTTCTTTTGGAAATGACTACTGCTAAATGCAGGTCACTATAAGTCTTATTTAGAGATGGGCCGAATATGAACTTTGCCGAATACGAATATTCGGCCGAACATTCGGTTCAGCTCTTACCGAACCGAACATTCGGCCGAATATTCGGTTACGCCATATTTTTAAAGAGGAGGTAGAGATTAAGTGATTGATAATGGTTACATTAATATGTTACTACAACTATGTTCTTATGATTTAGTGGATAACTAAAACTTTGTTATAACAACTCTGAACTCTTCTCAACTCTTAAACTACGATTTTTTAGCTTTTTTACAAAGCAATTGTGTTTGTATTTTTAACCCCCGACGCAAAAACGACGGGGTGTTATAAGTTTGACGTGTCTGTCTGTCTGTCTGTTTGTCTGTGTGTGTGTCTGTCTGTGGCACCGTAGCTCCCGAACGGGTGAACCGATTTCGATTTAGTTTTTTTTGTTTGGAAGCTGAGTTAGTCGGGAGTGTTCTTAGCCATGTTTCATGAAAATCGGTCCACTATGTCGCGGTCGGGGGTTTTTTCAAAATTTTAATTTTGTGGTTAGGTTATGATGCATAATTATATCTTTTCAGTAGTTCCTTAGAAAGCAACTAAAATAGGAGCTTATTATCCAATGGAATACGTAAGATCTTCGTTAGTTATTTATTTTGTTTATTCGGTAAATATTCGGCAATGGAACCGAATTATTCGGCCGAATCCGAACATTGAAAAACTTGCCGAATACCGAATATTCGGCTCATCTCTAGTCGTATTCCTAATTACCACCCCTCCCACTCCCACTTTAATGCAAATCCATAGCTGGGCACCGTTAATCAAATAGTTAACTTCGATAATCGCTAATCCGTTACTTTAAAAGTTAACTTCGTTAATCGTTAAAGCGATACATTTCAACAAATTTAACGGAAGTTAAAGTTAATCGATAATCCGATAATCGCTATAAAAAAAAACTCTACTCAACTCAACAATACTAAATGTATTTGCGTAAGTTTAATATGTTACTGTAAAAGCCCGGAGTTCGCCAAAATCTCTTAAAAAATCCCAGCTGCCAATTAGTAAAACCAAAATGTTAATAAATATTGTTCTCTTTGGACTTATATCGACGTTGGTTCGGTAAATTCTAGGTTTTATATGTTTTATTGGGTCAATCATGCGGTCGTAGTCATGGTGCGTAGGTTCCTCGGATTGAGACACAGAATCGAAGTTGTGATTCACGGTAACTTGGTAGATAGCGCGGCCCGCCGAACTCTGCACTTTGGCTTGATACGTCGGTTGCGCGATTTGTGTGTCATACCTGATGATTTACATTCTATTTTGCAGTTAGTGATGGGTGCAGTAGGACTAATAAACTTTAGCAGGTCTCGAACAAGTGATCCAAAGGCACCAACTTGTCTGTAGACTGTAAATTTACGTGAAAATCCTAGGTTTCGCCTTACTCCGGGCTTTTACAGTAGCGGTCAGAGCAAGTTTTACTCGGCGCGTGCGGAACTGGATTAACGATTAACGGACTCGAAGAAATTTAACGGAAGTTAACGAATCCGTTAACATTTTTTAAAGTTAACTTAAAAGTTAATCCGTTAACCAAAATGTTAACTTCGTTAATTAACGGATTAACGAGTTAATGCCCAGCTATGTGCAAATCTTATTTGGTAATTTCTCGTAGAGATATCTCAGCAAAAAAATAAATATAAGCTACAGCAGGGCAAATGTAACTGGTCCATTTTTGCATTATTAAATAGTGTTCACCGGTTGTATATGGTAGGCGTGTTCAGTGGATACATGTAGAACTTAACATCATAGTGTAATAATGGGAAAAATGGATCAGTTACAATGGCCCTCCCAGTCGAGATTTACCTTAGTGAGTGCATATTTTCAACGTTACTTTCAATTTATTGTTACTGTACGTAATTATTAACCTAAAGACCCTACAGTACTAATAATTTTATTATGTATGCAAAAATCATATTCATATTGCTAGTATCTGTCTTATCTTCAAAGTAGAACACTTCTTATTATTACGTAATAATGTTAAACCATTTGATTATTCTGTAAGTTAGTTAACCAATAACCAAGCAAGTAACCGTGTTTGAATAGTCTGGAAAGACTAATAGAATGCTTTGATTTATAAGATCCTCTCATAAGAGATTACTAAAATGTCATAAATCATAATAAAGCTATTAATCAATACAGGAATGGGAACTATGTGGTTTTAAAAAAACATAGTAGGTAATCACTAGATTTAATAAGATATACATTACTCCATCATCCATTCACATCAATAACAGTTTAGGTGTTCTTAGCGAGGGTCTCAGCCTTGGCTACAACTTCCTCGATGGGCCCGACCATGTAGAAGGCGACCTCGGGCAGGTGGTCGTACTCGCCCTGCAGGATCTTGGAGAAGCCCTTGATGGTCTCCTCGAGCGGCACCAGCTTGCCGGGGTGACCAGTGAACACCTCGGCCACCTGGAAGGGCTGCGACAGGAACCTCTGGATCTTGCGCGCGCGCGCCACCGTCAGCTTGTCCTCCTCGGACAACTCGTCCATACCCAGGATAGCGATGATGTCCTGGAGCGACTTGTAGTCCTGCAGGATCTTCTGCACGCCACGGGCGATGTTGTAGTGCTCGGCGCCGATGATGTTGGGGTCCATGATACGCGAGGTAGAGTCGAGAGGGTCCACGGCGGGGTAGATGCCCAGCTCGGCGATGGCACGCGACAACACAGTGGTGGCGTCCAAGTGAGCAAAGGTGGTGGCCGGGGCGGGATCAGTCAAGTCATCAGCGGGCACGTAGATGGCCTGTACTGAGGTGATGGAACCCTTCTTGGTGGTGGTGATTCTCTCCTGCATAGTACCCATGTCAGTGGCCAAGGTTGGCTGGTAACCCACAGCAGATGGGATACGACCCAGCAGGGCAGACACTTCAGAACCAGCCTGAGTGAAACGGAAGATGTTGTCAATGAAGAGCAGCACATCCTGACCTTCCTGGTCACGGAAGTACTCAGCCACAGTGAGACCGGTGAGGGCGACACGGGCACGGGCGCCTGGGGGCTCGTTCATCTGGCCGTACACAAGAGATACCTTTGAGGTCTTGTCCTTGAGGGAGATGACACCAGACTCAATCATTTCCTGGTACAGATCGTTACCCTCACGTGTGCGCTCGCCCACACCGGCGAACACGGAGTAACCACCGTGAGCCTTGGCTACGTTGTTAATGAGCTCCATGATGAGTACAGTCTTGCCGACACCAGCACCGCCGAACAAGCCAATCTTTCCTCCCTTGACGTAGGGGGCCAGCAGGTCCACGACCTTGATGCCAGTGACCAGGATCTCTTGCTCCACGCTCATGTCCACGAACATGGGAGCCTCGGCGTGGATGGCAGCGGTCTTGTCGGTGTTGATGGGGCCGCGCTCGTCGATGGGCTCGCCGATCACGTTCATGATGCGCCCGAGCGTCTCCACGCCCACGGGGATGCGGATGGGGGAGCCGGAGTCGTGCACGGCCTGGCCGCGCACCAGACCCTCGGTACCGTCCATGGCGATGGTGCGCACCGTGTTCTCACCCAAGTGCTGCGCCACCTCCAGCACGAGCCGGGGCTGCCTGTTCTGCACCTCCAGGGCATTGAGGATGAAAGGCAGGTCGTCTTCGAACTGTACGTCCACAACGGCACCGATGACAGCGACTACTTTACCTTGTCCCTTGCCTGCGGCCTTCGCTGCATAATCACGTTTGTTGACGGCCGAGACAGCAGCAATTTTGCCGCATTCTGTGACGGCCTTTTCGGCAACAGACTTGGCTGCTAAGAAGCCGCTTCCAACCCTACTTACTGCCCCCAACATTTTCGATTATCCGGAGCACTTGGGTGAAGAATAATCGGCGGCCGGAATTATGTAACGTGAACACGACCGATGGCAGACAATTTCGGTCATAGACAAAAATATAAATCGTTATCTAATACCACTCACTTCCGTCAGACTCTGACAAAATGGTATGAGCCACGAACCCTACTCTTGAAAAGCTTCATTAAACTGCAATATTGTCAGCAGAATTATGAGCAAGAACTTGAAAATTGTAAAAAAGGTATATTTGATTGAAATAATAAACCAATTAACTTTCTTTTGTACTAAATAATAAATTTATTCATGAACGCACTTTATAGACAATTGTTTTTTTGTTCAGAATTGCCACTGATTGCCAGTGTCAGCTGGGTACTACATTTGTCAAAAATTGAATCTGTCAAGAGTGTCAATTTCATTCGTATTATATTGGATTCGATTATGATCAGAAAAATGTGTTAATAATTTTGTTATGAAATTTAGAACCGAGCGGTTAAACATACAAAATGTTTAGGAGCCGTATTTTATCCCGAGTTAGTAGAGCTTTTTATTTGGGATATATGTCTTATACATGGACCACTATTATATAAATACTGGTGTATTTTTATCTTTCCAGGTCCTATGGCAACAGCGTTTTCATATTAAAGACTATGCAAAACCAAGTCCTATCATTAGTGTAGTCACCGGGATTCCTTCAGTGAGGCAACAGAATACTGTAGCAGTAGAAGATAGCTATGTAAAGAAATTTATGAAGGCTGTTGGTTGGATGGACCAGTCTAGGACAGTAAGTGTTGCACTGAAAATTCAAAACATTTTGTGTCTCATAACAGAGGTAATATATCTTCTTCCTCCTACCCTTATCCCACGTTATGTGGGGTCGGTACAACACGTCTTCCTCTTCCATTCTCCTCTATCTTTCGTCATCTCAACACTCACATCTTTCTTCCTCATATCCTCTTTCACACAATCCATCCAGCGTTGTTTGGGTTTACCCCTCCCTCTCCATCCATCAACCTTCATCTCCAACATTCTTCAACAGAGGTAATATATATAGAATAAAAAAGAAGATTATATTCTATTTTGCAGTACGAAAGTATTTTTTTTCTTGCAGCGTTTAAAACTCACAGGTTATTTCCTCTATGAAAGTGTGCCAGACAAAGTCGCATATATGGAATGGTTTGAAAATCTGAATCTGCCCGACACGTTCGCAACATGGTTCACGATAACAGAGTTACATGTGTGGCTTCTGCTGGTCCGTTACATGGCGGAGGACATTGTGCCCAGCTCAGAACAGAAGAAGAAGTATATTAAAGGGGATGGATCCTTTGTGAGGAACTGCATAATCGAGGCACTGTGGGCTGATGTTGGGAACAGGATTAAGTTGTTGGAGGTAATTATAGTACAAAAAATAGTAAAAAAAAAAACTAAATTAAAGCTATTTTTATTTATTTTATTAAACAAGTATCTTGCCTTTAGTTAGTTTATTATTAACTTTTGTTTTTTATTAAACTTGCTAATAATTATGTATTTAAAAAGGATTTGTAAAATGTCTCGAGTCATAATTAAAGATCGTTATCAGCGTGCTGTTTTGGTGGCAGAGTATGGTTGGCAAAAAAACAAATACACAAGTATTTAAAACATTATATACTTAACAAATTATGAAATATATACATATTTATAATTACTTATCTAAATTACATTGAATAAATAACTAAAATTTGTTCAACAGATTTGGCTTCGTGCACTACTTTTGACTTGAACTAGGAACTTGTATAACAATTCTAGATAGTCGTATCTAGAGTGCATTTGATTATTTGGATTAAAATAATATACCTACACTTCGCGTAGTGTATATTTATGACATAATTAATGTCATTTACGTACCTATCTCTCTCTCTCTCTCTCTCTTTAGCCTGATTCTACCCTTCGGGTGTAGGCCTCCTTCAACATGCGCCACTCGTCACGGTTTTGTGCGATCTGGAGCCACTTTTTCCCAGCTGTCCTTTTGATATCGTCCGCCCAGCGCATCTGCGGTCTTTTTTGACGGCGTTCTTCTCCCCATGGTCGCCATTCAACTAGTCTTTTATTCCAGGAGTCGTTTTTACGTGCTATATGGCCAGCCCATTCCCACTTCAATGTTGCTACGTGTTTTATCACATCAGTGACTTTGCTCTGTTGTCTCAGCCACCTGTTCGTTTTACGGTCTCTCGTAAAACGAACGTACCTATACTGTTTTAAAAATATATAGTTGGTCGGAAAAGGCTTTGTACCGTAGAGGTGTAATCCTAAGAAGGTAAGTATTTATTTTGTAGAAGTGAATATTTAAATGTAAGTATTTGTTTTTTTTGCCAACCGTACCGTTTGCCACGAAAAGTGCACCTTGATAATTAATGATCTCTAGTCATAATAAACAGCATAATATTTTTGATAACTTGTTTATAATAATTTAACACCAATACAAAATATTTATTTATTTTCGGACACTGAAATATATATTGATTTTAACTTGTAAAACAGTTTTCCCAATAATTACAAATTTTAAATTGGTCTCCGCTCCTATATGGTTATAAAGTATCAAATTATTCATGGTACAGGGAGCAAACCCAGCCATAGCCAGGAAGCAAGTTTCAGAGCTGTCTGAGCAGTTCCAAGCTGCCCTTGTGGGCTACGATGAAGGCCTCTCCGACGACCGTCTGTTAGCTGCCGCTGTGTGGAGGAGGTTCTACTCCATGTCTGAGGACACGCAAGTTGAACATGTCGAAAAAATTGTCCATTTCATTAGACATCAGGTAAATATTGTATGCTGTATTGTTCCCTATTTTAATTCCACTATTATGTCCTTTTTAACTTTAACAAAATTATTGAATTTAAATATTTTCTTGGGTTTGCAATCAACAGACTCTCCTATGGCTTTGAAAATTTTGAAATTGGTACAATATACATTTTACAGGCTAAGTTAGTCTACTACTTTTCAAAAAGATTCTAATTTTAAGGTTTAAAAGATGATTTACATGCAAATATAAGATTTTTGCATGCAAATGAAAGAGAGAAATTTAAGGTAACATTATGAAACTCGAGATATTGCCTAACTTCTTACAAAGAAAAATAACTGTTTCCTATATAAAATTTACAAATTAATTGTAAACAAAAAAAAACAACTTGTAAAAATGTCTGAATAAAGCTCAATATAAAATTAACAACAACTTTTCTCTCAATTTCAGTTAAAAGTACTTGACAAAATACCAAGTGAAGACCTGAAGTGGAAACCGGAAATTACTTGGCTAAGTATATTAAAACACTAATCCTAAGTTATTAATTTGTTTATAGTTGTAATATATGTAGGTATGTAAAAATAAAAAGAGATGATTGTTATTCAAATTGTATTCTTCTCAGCAGCATTGGTTGCAAGCTAGTTTTACTACTAGGCATATTTCATTTGCATATACATACATTATTTAATCCATACTAATATTATAAATGGAAAAGTGTCTGTGTCTGTTTGTTTGTCCGTCTTTCGGAAAACGGAGCGACGAATTGACGTGATTTTTTAAGTGGAGATAGTTGAAGGGATGGAGAGTGACATAGGCTACTTTTTGTATCTTTCTAACGCGAGCGAAGCCGCGGGAAAAAGCTAGTAATTTATATTAACACTATGTATGGCATAGTTTTGCCAGTCAAAAAGCCTTTGAGTCCCTTGAGGTGTAGGTAACTTCTGCATCTTTTGACCTTTGGTTATTATTTTAATGTGACTTACATTTCCCAAAAATGTAATTTAAACTATAATGCATTTTTATACTACAAGGTGGCAAAGAAGCATACTGCCCGCCTGATGGTAAATAGTCATCGTAACCTTGAAATTATATGGACCCACATTCATCATCCTCCTTGCGTTATCCCGGCATTTGCCACGGCTCATCGGAGCCTGGGGTCCGCTTTGACAACTAATCCCAAGATTTGGCGTAGGCACTAGTTTTGTATGGACCCACATATGATCGATAATTCATACTATGGCTAAAAGGATTGACTATATTTTAGCTTTCTACCAGTTTGTTATCTAGGGCAGGGGTGGCATAAGGCTGAAAAACCAATTTGCTAAGATTCTATGATTATCTCTCTAAAATTAGAAAATCTGTTGGGAACCAGAAAATAAATCAATTTGAGGAGGAATAAAACTAGTAATCGTATTGTTATTGAAAATGTAATTCGTCAAACGTAGTACAATGCCTGCAACTCATGACACTTTTGCCTTTCCCACAACACTGTGATAACCGTTCTGCACAGATAGTCCAGTTTGCAATCTGTGTTGCACCACGGCCACCTAGTGTCGCTGAGTTTAGAGAAGAAGGCCGCGTACAAGTCCAGCAGCTGTTTGTTGTCTGTGACCATCCGCGTGACGAGGTCATCCATGGAAGCTGGGGACAGGTCGGCCAGTTGGAACCGCTGCTTGAGGTCGTAGAGTTGGAACCAGTGGGGGCGACGGTTTGGCGTTAAGTTAGCTTCGGTTAGGTTGTAGATGTAGTTCACGATGTTGATTGGTTCCTGAAGTGAATGGAGATATGTTAAAGACATATTTTTCATTACGTAGGTAAGTACTTAAGTGTACCTACACTACTACACCTGCACCTACCTACCTCGCGCACCTACCTCGTGTACCTACTCTCGCGCAGTAGCGCAGACTTTTCTGGGTTAAATAATTACAGATTCTTTATTAACCCTTAAATGCATGACCTTGACAAATATTTATTCAAATTTGAATTTTGACATGCTGTCAATAGAGTCAAAAATGCATGATGCATTTATACATCACTATGCATTTAAGGGTTAAGGATTTAAATAATAATAATATGGCTCTGCAACACCCACAGAATTTCGACCTCCAAAACGAGAGCACGCCACGTTTTCCGATCCGACGCCATTTCTTGACAATTATCGGCTTGAAGCTGACGCAGACCTGCTATCACATTGTCTTCCCAGCGGTTCTATATTATAAGGTAAAGCCTGACCAGAAATTTAAGACCCCACCATGTTGCGGAATTTCATTATAACTATTACTATATCACTGCATACATCAGAATAACAGCGCCCTCTTGACAATATAGTCATATATTTCTGGGCAGGTTTTAGGTACCTAAATGAAGGCATAAAGGCTTGTCGCATTTAATCGTTTGATAATTTCGTATGACATTTCAAACACCACGTTAATGTGACAAGGTACAGAAATCATCACTTATTTATTCCGGTGACCGTACTTACATAAGTGGCAGGATCGAAGGTCGCGATTTTGTAGTTGAGGTTGTAATTGGCGTAGGAGGTGGCGCTGCCGGCGCCCCACGACACGCGCACCGCGCGCCCCTCCGGGCTGTAGAATATCTTGAACTCGTCCGAGTGCGTGTGCCCGTTGAATTCTGCGGTTATTGTTGACGCGAACCTGTAAAAAATAGCTTTAGTGCAAGGAAATCAAAATTTTCTGTAATGGTTCGGCTTCGGCTCTCCTATCTACTTGTCGCAGCGCAGGTCGACTTGTATAGCGTTTGGCTCTACGACTTCATCCGGCTATATTGGGGCCGTAATGGTAAAATCGCCGTCAATAGAAATTGTCACCAATGTAAACAAACAATGTAAGCTCAGCTCCAATGCAAGTGCTTCATTCGTCGAGTTACCTGTTATTCCTGTTAATGATATTGATATTTGATATGATACCTTCAGCGGTGTCTTATGAACATCATCTACGTCGTTTTACTATCCCGTTGTATCCCCTAGTCCACGTGTGCGTGAGATCACCGACACCCAGTAGGGTGTGTGTTACTATATGTGAACTTTCCACCTTTACCTGTCTTTGGGAACTTTCTAATTTACACAATTTAACAATCCTGTTGTTAACACAGTTAACAATCCTGTTGTATTCCCTAGTCCATGTGTGCGTGAGATCAGAGACACCAGGTGGGATGTGCGTCACTATATGCACTTTCTCGCCGGCCAGCTCCGCCTTGTAAAGCTCGTCCATTTCCACCTTCAGCTGAGTCTTATGAACATCATCTACGTTGAATTACTTCAGTTACCTGTTAACAATCCCGTTGTATTCCCTAGTCCACGTGTGCGTGTGATCAGAGGCATCGTGGGATGTGCCGGATGTGCGTCACTATATGTGAACTTTCCACCTTTACCTGTCTTTTGTGAACTTTCTCTACCAATCCAAGCGCTTCATTCGTTGACTTAACAATTACCTGTTAACAATCCTGTTGTATTCCCTAGTCCATGTGTGCGTGAATCAGCGACACCCAGTAGGGTGTATGTTACTATATGTGAACTTTCCACCTTTACCTGTCTTTGGGAACTTTTTCTACCAATCCAAGCGCTTCATTCGTTGACTTAACAATTACCTGTTAACAATCCTGTTGTATTCCCTAGTCCATGTGTGCGTGAGATCAGAGACGCCAGGTGGGATGTGTGTCACTATATGCACTTTCTCGCCGGCCAGCTCCGCCTTGTAAAGCTCGTCCACGAGCCAATCTAAATGTTTTTTGGCGTCAAGAGGATCGTACACTAGCCACCTGGAAATTAGAAAATAGTTATCTGTTTTACAAGGGGCAAAGTTATTGAGAAGTGGAATCTTCAGCTTTGCTACTACTTTGCACTCTTTTAGATAAAATGTAACTTTCTTATCCGTTTTTGAAGTCTAGTAGGTGAAGCCTTTTAGTAAGGTGAAAATGTATTTTACTGCAGTCTCTGTTTATTTCATGTGGTACTCGTTAGGTAAACGGATGGTAATAAACGTACCGACATATAGGTAAGTGGTTTTTCATTATAAATCTAAAATCTAAACTGATTTTACCAGATCATTGCTCCGATCTTTTTCTTTTCTCCGTTTTTATTTCTTTCTCCGCCTTTAATTTAAAACATCGTACATTTATCATCACCTCACCAGTTATACTTATAAGCCACGTTGTTATTGAGCGAGATGGCCCTCAGCCCTGGTCTGATAAGCACGGAGTAATCCCCGCGCTCCGTCAGAGTGTCCTTGGCACCCTCGGGCAAGTAGAAGTCCCACTTGTCGGCTAGGGCCTCGTACAACCAGGTCGTGTTGATTTTGTCACCGGTTACAGAGGCTGGGGCAAATCTGTAGAAGAAAATTTGTATTTGATGATTTTCTTGTCTTGTTTTATTTAAAGAATGTCACATCACATATAATCGGAACACGGATGATCCGGAAGAGTCGGATGGTCCGGTTCGAAGGACCAATTTATACGATATTTCAGTAGGACTGGGTTAAAACAAGTTTTTGGAGGTGTATTGAATTATGTGATTTCTACGGCTTTAACAATATTATCCCTAGTCTTCAAATGTAGAATTTTTTTCACATTATCGTACAATGCTATATGGTGACGTAGGAACCTACATATTCTGAAAAGATTTCTTTAAAAAAGATAACGATTGGATAAAGTACTATGGATAAACAACCCAATAAAGAACTTTTTATGTGCCAGCAAAAAAAACCAAATTACATAATTATCTACATTGAATAATTTTAGAAACTTACGTCATTCTTGTATGAGGACATTCAGGACAGACTTCTAATTTCCAACATAATAGATATTCCATTTAAATACGTAGCTTTAGACGGTACTGTTTCACTTACTGGTTAGTCGGCTGTGACTCATGATTGCCAATAGTAGGCACGACCAGCACATTGTCTCCGAGGCTGCTCCTGATCTTGTCGACCACGTGCTTGTTCATCTCGTTTATCAGCTCGTACGTTGTCTCCCAAACGAAGTGGTCG
Source organism: Leguminivora glycinivorella (assembly GCF_023078275.1). Classification (NCBI taxonomy): domain Eukaryota; kingdom Metazoa; phylum Arthropoda; class Insecta; order Lepidoptera; family Tortricidae; genus Leguminivora; species Leguminivora glycinivorella. The sequence goes on from NC_062973.1 coordinate 15,701,395, forward strand.
ATTGAGTCCCCGATGTAGTATAATACGTCGATGTTCTGAAATGTTTTTATTTGAATTAGGTATTTGGGATCATGGTCATCCGAGACAGGTCGTTTTTTTTACAGATTTTCAACTAGGCAACCATCAAGTAACGTTTTATAGATAGGTATGGTATAAACTTGTTCAAGTTTTGAGAACTATGTACTTCTATTTCAGTTAACATTCAGTCGTAGAGATAATTGACCCAAAGAAGTTTCTATGCAGTTTAGGGTTGGTTGCACTTTGCACCAAACCGTGTGTTTATGTGTTAATTTAGCGTTCGTTAAGTTTTTGTATGGGAATTTCCATAGACTTCTGCTGAGTGACGTTGATGTGTCTGTTAACTGTGGTTGATGCACCTGGCCCTTACTTTAGGCATTTATTTTATCTATACAATCCACCTAAGGGATCTCGTCTCAATATGTAATTATATTACATGGCGCACTCGGTAGGATCAACAACGACAAATCATGAGATTTGATCGATCTCGTATTTCTTGATTTAATTTGTAGCTTTCCACTACAGAAGGTGCACGAGGACCCGTCTTTTATTGTTATGCTACCTACAAGAGGTCCTGACTCCTGACTCACAAACAAATACAAATGGCTTAGATTTCTCATGTAAGGAAAGGATCAGTTTTTCGATCCGTAGGTACCGATGATTTCTTTCTTAGAGACTATCAACTGCAACCATAAACAGAAACTATCAACTGCAACCATAAACCACCGGCCACGTCTACGAACCTTGTGTGTTTCAGCAATCCTGTCAATGACGTCATCGTAGGCCCATGGCGGCGTGTCACAGTTCCTATAGTCTCCCCAGTAACCGGCGGGGGCGTGATTTCTTCCAGGCATGTACCTTGTCTGCGTTAAAGCTCGAGTTTCCCTATTTAAAAATAAAAATTGTGTATAAATTTAAAAGCTAACGAAAAAATACTTAAACGGTGAAATAAAAAAGCATATTTTGAAACATTATAGTAAAGTTATCATAGTTATCATAATCACGTTCAGTTCGAAAATTGTCACAGTATCCATTTTCGTCACTTATATTTTACTTCTCAATATTTATTTCAGATTGCATAGGTGTCCATAATGGAGTCTAAGGTCCCTTTCATCGTTTACAATAAGAACGGAATTTGGTTCTATCTTTATACGAATAACTCGTCAAAGGAAACGACACATTCTTAGCTAAAATACAGTAGTCACTTACCGTATTTTCTGCGACATACTCAAATCCAGGGCGACCTTCCCATCTTTCTTTATGATAGTTTGTTCGTAAATGGAAGTGTCCAAGCTGGAGTGGTACTCGAAGGCCTGCGAGGTGGTCTGGCCCTTGCGGCAGCAGGTGGGCTCTCCGCAGTATGCGGCGCCGCCTGGCTCGTATAAGGGGTCGATGTGGGCATCAGTGATTAGGGCTACGGTGAGAGGAGTGGTGTCAGTGACTGGTGTCTGAAAAAGAAGTTCTTTGATTCTTGTTTGTGACTCTTGTGTTTCGTGACTCATCTGATTAATTTTCAGAGCTCCGTACACTTTGTTGAAGCAGCCTTTATAGAGTTGCGTACCTCAAAAAGCAAAAACGGATTTTTTTTATCACGTTGTCGGTCTGTCTGCAAGTGGTACTAAAATGCTCCGTGCTACAAGCTTAAAGCCAAAAGGGTCGTGTAATCACTAATCAACCTCTCGAATGTTGGTATGGAAAACCGTGCCCACTGCGCCTATATTTTTTGCTTGTGTTACAGGACCCGGTGTAATCTGTCGTAGGTGGCGATGAAAATATAATAGCTGGAAATGAGTATAATTCGGTAATTATCAATCGTCTAGTCCATATTCTAACAGCCGCGACGCTTCTATTTTCAGTGGAATTTGAATTCTGATAAATTAGAATTAGAACTGAAAAACCACTGAAAACAAATGAGTCGCGGTAATTTGAGTTCGCCCTTACGTCTTGAGAATGACCGAATTAAACTACTGCAGTCTAAATTTCAGGGGTCCATAACCTTAACCATTAATACAACTGAAGGTACCCTTGTTTACGATTTCTTTTACTTACCGCTTCCACTGTGACAGGGTCAGGCAGATCCACCTGCCATTCGAACCTCGGGTCCTTATACACGCAGACATTAGGGTCGCCCGCCGCCTGCAGGAGCAGACCGCAGAATGTCCTCGGGGTCGCTTCGGGGGTGTTCTTTATTATGTATGTTAGGATTGGCTGGAAAAAACATCTATGTTAAAATTATGTCACTATAATAATAGCGCTCAGGGCCTCCGCTAGCTGACGCGGATTACCCGGAACGGACGCCTGTCTAATAAGAAATTGTGTGAACAGCTCTAAATGGGGCGGCCGCGTGCGACGGACTTTACTTGTCTTATTATTGGCGGGACCCGCGAGCGTGCGCACGCGGCAGGCGTCCGCGCCAGCTAGTGGAGGCCCTCGAACTCTAGAAATGTTATCTATATGCGCTCGCGCATAAGTTTTTCTGTCTGCTGCACGTCCCTTTTGAACAGTGGCATTGCCTGCATATCGTTTTTAGGTCTCTTTTGTAACAAAGCTAACTATGTTAAAATTTTAAAATACATATATTTGGCGCTTTGACTGTTGCAGTATATTCGATGCTGAATGTAATACAGCATCTTTGGACCTAAATAGTTGGAGTTGACTTATGCTTGTTATTGTTACAGGCTTGTGGGGGCGGGGAGTACCTTCTTGATGCTTATGAATCGATGTTCTCGGTGGTTGTTACCGGGTGTTTATTTATTGCTGAAATATTTGATGAGCGATTTTAGTTATCGTAATCAGTATAATAAATTAATCACACACTTTGTATGCCTAATCTACGATTATCGATGTTAATTAAGTAGTATCACACAATGGGTTTCTTCAAAAAAAGTTGTGTACAGGTTTGTTTTTATTATAAATATGCTTAGCTTACGCGTGGCTACAAACTAGCCGAATTAGCCGATATATAGCTTTCCATCAGGCGGACCATATGCTTGTTTGCCACCGCCGTAGTATAAAAAATATATATATTCGATTATCTGACGTAAAATGAGGTGAGGAACGGAATATAATCTTACCATGTTTAATCCGACTGCGCCCTTGCACACATCATGGCTCTCGATGCCTATGGACGTGCAGAGAACCGTGATGGACTCGGTGATCTCCTCGTTGCTCTGACCTTCCTCCACGCCGGAGAATAGGGCCGCGAAGGCGGACCGGCACACTAGGCAGTCTAGGGTCTAAAACAAATGAAACTTGAGAATTCTCCAGTCCCTGACACTGACATATTTCTTTTCGACTATCACGGTCAACGCTCAAACGGTCACGGACTAGCCGACGCGAAGATATGGGCTACGATGTAGTGAGCTCGCCCAGAAGGTAACTGTTCAGTTCATCCTTGATTTCGAATAAAGCCTAAGTTCTCGTGTTCGAGAAATGCAAGCAAGCCGTGGCTGGAACTCCAAAGCCTCCAAAGGTAATAACTAAGTTTATTTACATTTGTGAGAGTGATGACGAGGTATTCCCAAGGGTCTACACTCTACAATATGGGGACTATGGGGTCGTTCAAGGAGTGGACAGGCGCCGGAGCCGAATGGCATTTCTGCGACTCGAAACGCCGCAGAACTGTAGTCTAGCTCTGTCGCGCCAATACGCAAAAGCGATCGAGATAGATAGCTAATACGAAAGAGATATTATCGTGAGCGTTTGTGTATTCGGCTACGCACACAGGTTTTTAAAGGGTCGGCATTCGGTTACACACAGGTAACACCCCGGAAGTTATAGGCAAATCCTAGGCATAGGGAAATTCTGGGCAACTTGTCTGCTTACCATCAGACAAGTCGTATGCTTCTTTACAACCAACGTGGTTTAAATAGATACAGACCATTCTCGTATTTCCTGTGTTCTCGAGCGACCTCTTAGTGACGTATTCAGGCATGCGCAGGATTTCGAACACGTCGTTCAACTTCTTGGTTTCCTCCTCAGTCAACCGCCGAGTCACGAACTTGGTGAATAAGTCTTCCACTTCAGCTGTAATTTGATAGATTTGGTTTAAACATTCATTTCCACTTGGTTAAGTTCCTACGTGTATGTGGTTTTCGTTTCCAAGCTAAGGTTATTATCTTCAGTCAGTCAGTCAGTACCAGAAGCAGTAGAGGTAGGTATATCTAGTTTTTAGGATTCCGTATTTTTAATAGTTTTGCTTTACCCATCATGTTTTATGACTTTTGCTATAGTGATTTATATAAAAAAAAATCATTTATTTCAGATAAAAAAATCCATATTATCATTATTATCACACATTTTAACATATAAACAAACAATTAAACATAAACATTTAACTAGGCTAACCCAGATCTGGTACTTACAGAAAATCTCGAATAAGTAATCAGTGAAATGACGATTTTTTCGTTGTCGTTTATAGCGAGATGGTCAATAGGTACTAAATGAAAAATAAATTCCATATTTATATAGAATTTGAGCTAGAGTATGAGCTGTTTGACTACACAGCTTAATGCTGTACCCGTAGCTATACTGGTGTGTTTTATTTATTTATTTTGACCCAGGGCCCAATATCTGGTACGTACTAGGTACCAGATTTTTTAGGGCCGGTTTATTATATGCTACCAGAGGGGAAGGGGGATTGGGATAGGTAACTGCTAGAGGTACCGACTGCTGAACCCGGCCGTTATGCATCAGATACTTCATCGACACAGCATAGTTTTTTTAATATATTAAGGAACTTACCATCGGATACAAGTGTGGCGGCACTGGTCGCCGCTATCATTAAAAACACAAGCACATTCAAACTCGCCATAGTAACGAATTATTACGCGAACATGGGTGGCGCCAGACTTTTATAGGCTATCGCCTAGTCATTGAACTACTAAGATTTTTGAAATAATTCGCGACGCTAGATGCGGGCGTTGTCACTGTACTGATTACTACACTAAATATACTAATGTCATGTACTACATATTTAGTTTATCAGTGAGCAGTCGCTAATCCATCAGAAATTATCAATAAAGCTCTTACTGTCAATTTAATTAACATGTAATTATGTACATTGTTTTGATATAGCGCGTTTTACGTACGGCGTACGAATTATTGGAATTGACGTAAGAGGCTGGTGGGTCATATGTGGCACAGCGGATCAGCATTGCTATTCAACGTGGCAATGCTGCCAGCTTTCTGCATCACTCTGCCAATGGACAGCTACTCTTAATTACACGTAGTAGAACAAAAAAGACTATAGTTATTAATAAAAAGGATACTCTATTTAAAACTATAGTATAACTTCTTCAAATCCTCGCATTTCTTTCTTTCCCACAAAACGGTGACAACGGTTCTACACAGTTCCTCCAGTTGACAGTCTGTATCGCACTGTGGTCTCGCGTCGCTCATCTTGTACAAGTAATCAGAATACATTCCTAAAAGTTGTTTATCTTTTGTGACCATCCTGGTGACCAGATCATGCATCGAGGCCGGCGATAAGTCGAGCAGTCTGAACTTTCGTTTGAAGTCGTAGAGTCTGAACCAGTGGGGTCTACGGTCTGGGCTGAGGTTTGCGTTGGTCAGGTTGTAGATGTAGGTCTCGATGTTCGTGGGTTCCTGGTGGATTAAAAAATTGGTTCTATTGTTTTGGATGTATCAGTCACATCGTTGGAATTAATTTGAAATTAGCGAGGGCTTTAGGTACTGTATAATGAGTGGAAGAAGCAACTACACACAACGGCGTCTTCAAATCGGTCTAAAAGATACCACAAATTCTGTGATAGAAACACTGATCCACATGTTTGCTCATAACATAACAATTATGAAAGGTTTTAAGCTAATTTATCCTGCTGCATTCAGTCTCTAATTTGATTTACAGCCCTAAGCATTTCTTTAAGATCAAGGGATTATTTTAAGCTCAAGAGCCATGAATGGGTACATATTCAATGCATCGTGAAGTTTGAAGAAATCTTCAAATTTTTGGCTGGCGACAATTCACCGAGGAACAAAAGTGCTGATCCTACGTTCTATTAGTATCTGATACCAGTTATTTTACTTACAAATGAGAAAGGATGGAACTTGACTATTTTATAATTAGGGTTGAAGTTGTAGAAGGTGGTGATGCCGCCTCCGTTCCACGCCACCCGCACGGCCTGGCCTGAGGGGTTGTAGAAGATCCTGAACTCGTCCACATGCGTGTGCCCGTTAAATTCTGCGGCTATCGTTGAAGCGAACCTTAGGATAGGTATTTTAAAGGGTTTTAGAAATGATGACGGCGCTAGTCAGCAACATACAATCTCTCCAATGTATTAAGGTATATTACCTCAAGTTCTTTCGGAAACGCTTTGGTATAAGCCTCATATTGTATGGGATATTGAACAGCGCTCGAAGCGGGGCGTTTTAGAGGTTCAGATCTAGGCTAGGACTAGGCTAGTTTAGCAATCTGCTCTACAAACGTATACTATAAAACACGTGAATATTTATATTTGGATAATAGGTTCTCTTATCTATGTATTGAATTGAATTTTAATTTTCATGCCGATAGATTAGATTAGGTGCTGTCATACTTATTATTTCAGATTCATTTTAGAGTCCATCAACTCTTATCAACCCTTACCGGGTCAACACTAGGTAAGGCCCTTTGAGAGCGTCCCAATAGGACGGACAAGTGCAGCATCCATCGTGTTAGCTTTGATTATACGGACGCCTTTATACGCGCCTCCCAAACCGCGAGCAAGTAGGTATAGGTATCCGAAGTACATAATAAGTATCCATTTTTAGGGTTCCGTAGTCAACTAGGAACCCTTATAGTTTCGCCATGTCTGTCTGTCCGTCCGTCCGTCCGTCCGTCCGTCCGTCCGTCCATCCGTCCGTCCGCGGATAATCTCAGTAACCGTAAGCACTAGAAAGCTGAAATTTGGTACCAATATGTATATCAATCACGCCAACAAAGTGCAAAAATAAAAAATGGAAAAAAATGTTTTATTAGGGTACCCCCCCTACATGCAAAGTGGGGGCTGATATTTTTTTTCATTCCAACCCCAACGTGTGATATATTGTTGGATAGGTATTTAAAAATGAATAAGGGTTTACTAAGATCGTTTTTTGATAATATTAATATTTTCGGAAATAATCACTCCTAAAGGAAAAAAAAGTGCGTCCCCCCCCTCTAACTTTTGAACCATATGTTTAAAAAATATGAAAAAAATCACAAAAGTAGAACATTATAAAGACTTTCTAGGAAAATTATTTTGAACTTGATAGGTTCAGTAGTTTTTGAGAAAAATACGGAAAACTACGGAACCCTACACTGAGCGTGGCCCGACACGCTCTTGGCCGGTTTTTTAATTACAATGAAACTACCTAAAGCATAGTTAACATAGTATTGGCACGCGTTTAGCGACGAATAAAAAAAATATATTTAAAAATTAAAAAAAACTGATAATCACATCTTAATTTTAATACGTTGATAACTCTATATTAGAAATTTGGTTGATCTAACTTTTTGCGTTTGTAAGTTATTGATGATGGACGTTGACCGGCGAAAATGCACTGTGAACAAATACGTGAAAAATCCCCTTGGTCTGGGTCAATGATTGCTAAATTGTTGAATTTCCAGAAAACTACTAGGCAATAATTATTGCCCAAATCATTATTTCATTAAAGGACAATTAAATAATAGTGGCAAAATAATTCAAAATATCCACTCCTTGCGGTCCACACGGAATCAACAGACAAAAAAGATGGATGAAAATCTTGTTCAGAGGATGATGAATACTATTTTCAGAAAAGTCCGATTTTTGTGCATAAACATACTGAATGATTGAAATATATGTGACACGCTATAAATTAATAAACGATCTTTTATATTCTGCAATAAAAAATATTGTTTACTTTTTTCTTTTCATTTAAAAATTAAATTCCTCCCATCGCGTACCAATTCTAAATTAACTAGTTATGCTTTACCTGTTCACAATTCTGTTATACTCCCTGGTCCACGTGTAGGTGAGGTCAGCGTCGCCAGGAGGGATGTGTGTTAGTATGTGCACCCTCTCGCCCGCCAGCTCCGCCGTGTACAGCTCACTTACCAACCAATCCAAGTGATTTTTGGCATCGAGAGGATCATAAACTTGCCAGCTAAAAAGAAATAAGACTCAAAACTTTCTGTAACGCCTTTTACCCGTGTAGATCATAAAATATAGGTATGTGTGGATACGAGAGCGTCTCCATTGCCAGTTGATGGTCTTGAAGAGTGGCAGCTCTTATGGCTGATGGCCGGATCTGAAGAGGAGCAGGAGAGGGAAGGCCCATACATTTAGTTCTTAGGAATTTGATTCTCTAGGCTACAGCTGCCCCTTGCCCCTTTTGGCAACGACCATACATAGATTGCCTTATCTATAACTTCTATAAGCCATTCTTTTACTGGACTGGGTACATAGGCATGTTTTAGAGAAGATTTAAATATGATCTGTAGCTTACAAGTTAAACTTATATGCCACGTTGCTGTTCAAAACGATAGCTTTAAGCCCCGGCCTGAGAAGCACGGAGTACTCTCCACGCTTCAAAAATGTAGCTCTGGCATTTTCGGGTAAGTAGTAGCTCCACTTTTTGGCGAGCGATTTGTAGAGCCACGTCGTGTTTAGATTTTCTCCAGAAACGGATGCTGGGGCAAACCTGTCGGGTACGAAACAACACAATGAATTATTGATTTTACTCTAGTCTTTTCAGCAAACTACAGTAGTTCTAGTTTTATAAGGATTAGATCGCGCCTGTGAGACCTTTTTAATTAGGTACCTGTATTTATTATTTATGGCCACAATTGTCTCGGTCCACAGTATCGACAAGATTGACTTTCGTATCATGAGGCCTCTTTTTAAAAGTCCACAGAATCGTTGATTGCCAAAAACGTGGCGGTAGCAAGGCTGCAATGAAATCGGAATTTTGTGGACCCCTTTAATAATTAGTTCAGTGAGCGAAGGGATATTTTGCTGACATAGATATAACGTAGAATTAATTGATATGCTAAATATGCTGGTAGTCGCTCTCATCTAATCCAAACTGAATCGAAAGTTAATATACATACTTGCGGAATTAAGTAGGCAGCAGCTATAACTTACAGGTTTACAGGTTGCGATTCATGATTGCCTACGACAGGTACGACCATCACTTTGTCGCCCAAGCTCTGCCTGAGTTTTTTGACAACGTAACCGTTCATAGCCTCGTTTTGTTCGTATGTGGTCTCCCAAACGTGGTGGTCAATGGTGTCACCCATGTAGTAAACTACGTCGACGCTCTGAAATTAGGTCATCACTTAGCCCAAGCTTTCCTATTGTAGGTAGTTATTAGTTTTATAAGTCATAAATTATACAGTGGAATCTGTGCCACTGCCAGCCACTCTCAAGTGGGGCAGTCTCGTCAGTCTTTATACGATCTAACTAGGTAATCTCATCGTGCAATATGTTCGTAAATGATTGACTAGAGGCAAGATATTGTATTATACAAATTCGATTGATGATTTGTATGTACTGTACCTTGTGTGCATCAGAAATTCTGTCGATCACGTCATCGAACGTCCAGAGCGGCGTATCGCAATTTCTGTAATCGCCCCAATAACCAGCAGGGGCAACTTTCTGACGTTTAACTATCTCATAGTGCATCTTTCTAATATACGCAGCCGCATTCAAATCCAACAACATTTCATCACCGTGTTTTATAAGACTTTTTCGTAAATCGAATCATCAATGTAGGAGTCGAAGGAGGTTTGAGCAGTTTGGCCGGCACGGCAGCAAGCAGGTTCAGTGCAGCCGGCCACTGCATTCGGCTTGTATAAAGGGTCATTGTGTGCGTATGTGATTAAAGCTACTTTCGGGGGCTTGTTTCTGTAGGTCGGGCGCTGAATGTAACAACAAGAAAGAGTTTAGGCATCTTTTCATTCACGGCTTAAATCTCTCAATAAGGGGAACCAGGGAAAGGGCTGAATAGCGTTTTTGATTTTAGACAACTTTTCTGATCAATATCAATACAGTCAGTATTTTATAACTTTAAAAACGACTCAATTGAGAATTTATCTCTTCGTGAATATTTTGAATAACAAACAGAATCATGCGGCAATTTAGACCGTTATTGAAAAGAGAAAAATCTCCTGTGGATCCCGCGGGTTCAAGTTTTCTCGCTTGTATATCATAAGTGGGGTACGTGTGTTTAGTTTTTAGTTACAATGATAACATGGCTCTCTACATCACTTCGATTGCTGAGGTCCCAATCAAGTACCAAAAGCTTCATATAGGTACTTAATTGACTGAATGCTGCTTCAGCTTATAGCTTACTTTCTTTTTAATAGCGGGATCCGGGAGGTGGACATGCCAGTCGAATCTGGGGTCATCGTAGGCGCAGACATCGGGGTCTTCCGCGACTTGAAAGACTAGCCCGCAAAACGACTTCGGCTCAGCTTCGGGGGTGTTCTTTATTATGTAGGACAGGATAGGCTACAATCAGATTTAAAAATAGAAGTAGGTGTAGTACTGCAGATACAGTGAAGATTAAGCGATTTTGATGATTTTCATAAGTTCCGTAAAAAAATATTGTGGTGTAACCACTGTACTTACCTATCTTTATTAAATACATGTATATAACATTAAATAATCATCATAATATTTACTTATATACATACCTATTACATAACTACTAAATATCATTAATACCATTAATACTATAATATCTATCACACTAAACATAAATAATAAACACAAACACTTATATAATAACATTCACTTGTACATTAAAAATTCACATGCAATATAAACATAAATAAACTTACTAAAATCAATATCAATACTTAAATCATAAACTATATCTATACTTACAATATTCATATTTCATACATTATCCTAGCTACTCTATTGAATCTCCTTCGTCCGCCGCGCGGGCGCGGTGGGCGGGGACATCCGATCAGCTGACGTAGCGGCGAGAGGCCCCGCGCTCGCGCCGGCCGACACGCCAGTATCGACCCAGCCGCGACGCCGACTCCACGCTGCCCCGCGCCTCGCCGGCGCCCGATCCATACTTACGCGAATTGATTGTTTTTCACGTTCTGAATTATCTTTTGTGCTGTGTTGTTTACATGTGACATTTTCTGTTCAAATAGACTTCATAAAGAGAACATTTTTGTGGTTTGATTGAAGCAAGACCCGCTACATAACCCACACTGGTGACCCGACGTTTGAACAAATACCGCAGCTTTCTTCTGGTGAATTTCCATAACAACCTACGGAAACCGTAAGTCAATCATAATGTCTGATAACGAAGAGGAACGTGCTAAAAGTGTGAAAAGTGTCCCACCTGGGAAAAATAACGAACATGTTGCAACCGGCGCCGAGACGTTCCGCGTCGGCGTAAAGATACCTCCATTTTGGCCGCAAGAGCCGGAAGTATGGTTCAAGCAAGTCGAGGGCCAATTCATATTATCGAATATAACTTCGGATACGACGAAATTTTACTACGTTCTATCTCAGCTGGAACAACAATACGCAGCAGAGGTAAAAGACATAATTATATCCCCTCCCGCGTCAGATAAGTACGAAAAATTGAAAAGTGAGCTTATTAAGCGTCTGTCAGCTTCACGGGAGAAGAAATTGAAAACCATGTTGCTCCATGAGGATTTAGGCGACAGAAAACCCTCTCAATTTTTAAGGCACCTGCAACACGTCGCCGGGCCGGACGTCCCTGAGGACTTTATGAAGTCCATATGGACCAGCCGCTTGCCGCATAATATTCAATCAGCTGTAGCTACCCAGCCCACGTCCACCCTCGATTCATTAGCGGATTTAGCAGACCGTGTATGGGACATCGCTCCAAGTACCCCACAGGTAGCAAGCACAACCGGCCATCCTGAATCAGTCACCGACCTCATGGTTAGTAAAATCGCCGCACTCACAAAACAGATGCAGGAGCTGACCAACGAAATGCGGTCACGATCTCGCCCTAGATACAGAGATGGAGGTAAGCCACAGCACCGTGAGCGTAGCGACAGCCAGCGACGTGGTTACAGTCAGCAGCGTTCGCAATCTAGCTACCGCAAATTTCCGGTATGCTGGTACCACTTCAAGTTCCAACAAGAGGCGACGAGATGCGTCAAACCTTGCGACTTCTCATCGGGAAACGAGCAGGGCAATCGATAATGGCGGCCAGCGATTGCCCCAGCCCCAGACCCGGTCGCTTATTCGTCACGGACCGACGGTCAAAGATGCAATTCCTTGTAGACACCGGAAGTGATCTTTGCGTTTTTCCTAAAACCGCATTACGCGAATATCGACCAAAAACCAACTACGAACTGTACGCTGCCAACGAGTCAGTTATCAATACTTACGGTCACCTTCAGCTGAGCCTAGATCTCGGGCTCCGCCGAGACTTCTATTGGGAATTCGTCGTAGCAGATGTCTCCAAAGCCATCATTGGCGTCGACTTCCTATCTCATTACAATTTAGCTGTCGACTGCCGCCAAAAGCGCTTAATAGACTGCACTACACTACTGTCAGCTATCGCCACAGCCGTGACTCCAGAGGACAACGTGTTTTCCGTCAAAACCCTCAACGGTGAGTCGAAGTATAATGATATCCTGAAAGATTACCCGGAGATAACACGGCCACCTGGTATTCACCGCGAAGTGAAGCACAACACTCTGCACTACATCACGACGACTGAAGGACCACCGGTGCACTGCACACCGAGAAGGTTAGCTCCCGATAAGCTGAAAATTGCCAAAGCCGAATTCGAAGCTATGCTCAAGAACGGAACAGCGCGCCCATCGTCAAGCCCCTGGTCTTCGCCATTACACCTTGCACCGAAGAAGGATAACGGCTGGAGACCCTGCGGAGATTATCGTCAGTTGAACGCACGAACTGTCCCAGACCGTTATCCTCTCCGCCATATTCACGACTTTGCCCACCAGCTATCAGGTTGTAACGTCTTCTCTACTATAGACTTAGTAAAAGCGTACAACCAAATACCGGTAAACCCTGACGACATCGCCAAGACTGCCATAGCGACTCCTTTTGGATTGTACGAGTTTCCTTTTATGTCATATGGCCTCCGCAACGCCGGGCAGACATTTCAAAGGTTCGTAGACGAAGTCACAAGAGAAATGGACTTTGTATTCGCCTACTTAGACGACTTTCTCGTCTTCTCGGAGAATGAAGAGGCTCACAAAGAACACTTGAAACAGCTGTTCGGCAAGCTACGGGACTACGGCATGGTCATAAACCCCGCCAAATGCACCTTTGGCGTACCGGAAGTAAAGTTCCTTGGTTATCACATCTCGGCGGAAGGCACGAAACCTCTGGCAGCGAAAGTTGAAGCAATCGAGACATTCCCAGCTCCCAAGACCATCAAAGAACTCAGAAGATTCTTGGGAATGATCAATTTCTATCGTCGCTTCATTCCTCGAGCAGCTCAGTTACAAGCTCCACTGCACAACTTACTGATCGGATCAGTCAAAGGATCACAGCCAGTTGTGTTGCAGGACGACACTTTAAAGGCGTTCAACGACTGCAAGAAGAGCCTATGTGACGCAGCCATGTTAGCACACCCAGATGGTAAAGCCGTTTTAGCACTTGTCACAGACGCGTCAGATACGTCGATTGGCGCAGTACTTCAGCAGAAGCACGGAGACGATTGGCAGCCGATTGCGTTTTATTCGAAGAAGCTGAACCCCGCTCAACAAAAATATTCTCCATATGACCGGGAGCTGCTAGCTATATATAACGCAATCAAATATTTCAGACACATGCTAGAGGCACGAGTTTTCACAGTATACACCGACCACAAGCCTTTGTGTTTCGCCTTCGCGTCACACAAGTCAAACTGCTCACCGAGACAATTTCGCCATCTAGACCTGATATCTCAGTTTACCACGGATATACGTCACATATCAGGAAAGGACAACGTGGTAGCTGATACACTGTCACGGATAGAAGAGCTAGAAAAGCCTGTCGACCTTGAACAACTTGCAGAAGCCCAAGGAAAGGACTCAGAGCTGAAACGCATTTTAGACGGTGACACAACCCATACCATCAAGCTGCAGAAGATGAAGATACCTGGTTCCGCCACCGACATATATTGCGACTGTAGCACCTCAACTCTTCGACCTTACGTGACTCCTGAATTTCGACGACAAGTTTTCAATAGTTTACACTCGCTGAGTCACCCTGGAGTTAGGGCATCAGCGAAGCTTGTAACCGACCGATTTATCTGGCCAAATATGAACAAAGATTGTCGTAACTGGGCACGTGCCTGCACAGCTTGCCAACTTTCTAAAGTAACAAGGCACGTCCAGGCACCCTTAGGAACATATCAACTACCTAAAGCCCGATTCTCGCATGTTCACATTGATATCGTCGGACCTCTGCCGCCATCTCAAGGTTACCGCTACTGTCTCACTGCAATAGATCGCTACACACGCTGGCCAGAAGCTATTCCGATGATGGACATCACAGCCGAAACAGTCGCCAAAGCCCTCCTGTCTGTCTGGATATCCCGATTCGGTTGCCCCATAGACATTGTCACCGATCGCGGAAGCCAATTCGAATCGGCACTCTTCAGATACTTGGCAAAAATCGCCGGATTCAAACACAGACGTACGACGGCATATCATCCTGCCTGCAACGGCCTCATCGAAAGACTTCATAGGCATTTGAAATCAGCCATTGTCTGTCACGCGCAGGAAAACTGGACGGAATCTTTACCACTAGTGTTACTAGGAATAAGATGCGCGTTCAAAGAAGACTTGAAGACATCATCCGCAGAGCTTGTATATGGTGAAACGTTAAGGCTGCCTGGCGAGTTCTTCCAGCCAAGCGAAGCTACGACAACAGACATCACCGATTTCACTGCGCGCTTACGCAATATTACCCAGCAGCTGCACCCTGTACCTACTTCGAGACATGGAAATAAAAATACTTTTATTTTTAAAGACCTGAAGTCAGCTACTCACGTCTTTGTAAGAGATGACGCTGTACGTGGTGCACTAACGCCAGCCTATACCGGGCCACACGAAGTAATAGAACGTGGAGATAAAGTCTGGAAACTAAAAATAAAAGGAAAAGAAACCACCATATCCATTGATAGACTGAAGCCAGCTTATACGCTCGAAGATAGCAGCAACAGCACAGTCAAAGAACCTGAAAAAGAAAGAAAGAAAGATAAGACGAGTACACACCCCCAGAAGACCACGGATACTGAAAACAATAATCCAAAAACACTTACGCGATCCGGCAGACGAGTGACGTTTCCAGATTACTATAGAGATTATTATCGCCCGTGAGACGGTCTCTGGGAGGGAGTGATGTGGTGTAACCACTGTACTTACCTATCTTTATTAAATACATGTATATAACATTAAATAATCATCATAATATTTACTTATATACATACCTATTACATAACTACTAAATATCATTAATACCATTAATACTATAATATCTATCACACTAAACATAAATAATAAACACAAACACTTATATAATAACATTCACTTGTACATTAAAAATTCACATGCAATATAAACATAAATAAACTTACTAAAATCAATATCAATACTTAAATCATAAACTATATCTATACTTACAATATTCATATTTCATACATTATCCTAGCTACTCTATTGAATCTCCTTCGTCCGCCGCGCGGGCGCGGTGGGCGGGGACATCCGATCAGCTGACGTAGCGGCGAGAGGCCCCGCGCTCGCGCCGGCCGACACGCCAGTATCGACCCAGCCGCGACGCCGACTCCACGCTGCCCCGCGCCTCGCCGGCGCCCGATCCATACTTACGCGAATTGATTGTTTTTCACGTTCTGAATTATCTTTTGTGCTGTGTTGTTTACATGTGACATTTTCTGTTCAAATAGACTTCATAAAGAGAACATTTTTGTGGTTTGATTGAAGCAAGACCCGCTACATAACCCACAATATTTACTTAATTTGATTACCTATTAATGTTAAAGATGAATAAAGGAAATGCGAATAAGTACCTAGTAGGTACAAGGTACAGCTCGTTGAGTCGCTTGAGTCGAACGATGAGTCTACAGTCAGCAGCTGAGAGAAAAGTGGCATGGCAAAGTTGTTAAATTAATAATATTGCTGACTGTACCTATTTTTTTCCAGGACGCGATGTCCTATGGCGACAAAATTCGCTATACTTATTGTATTATGAGCATTTTCAGAATTTGGGATCCCCCAATTAGCGCAAGTTGTTAACAAAAATTAACTCACTGTCAGTTTTGTGACGACAATTAAGCATGAAATTTCGATAAAAATATTGTTTTTCTGTTAATTATAAACGAATGTGAAAAAAGTAAGTTTTTAGACAGATTTTATGCCTAATAATTGTCGTCACAAAACTGACATCGAGTTAATTTTTGTTAACAACTTACGCTAATCGGGGGGTCCCAAATGTTGAAAATGCCCTTAATTATATATCACTGTCTCTGGTCTTTATTTTGGTTGGTTCTGGCCCTACCACATACAGTTCCGTGACACCTTTACACACGGCGTAAGTCTCGATGCCCAGTATCGTGCAGATCAGCGTCATTACTGAAGCAAGAACGTCACCTGGGAGTCCAATCACTACACCGACTATAAGTGCCGCTGCGGCTGTTTGGCATCCCAAGCACAGGAGACTCTGAAATTAAGAGTACGTGGGACGGAAGTTACATATTGCAAACGAGAGTGAGTTAGACCGCGACGGCTTGCTGGAGCGATTTAAAGACTCGAGTTTTCAATATTCATACGTCCTGAGTTACACACAATGGTTTGGCTTGCAATAAAGAAAAGAAAACGATAAAAAAGTTTACTTTAGGTATTTATATAAAAACAAATTATGAAAATACCATGTTTTAATGAAACTAACTAATATAATACCTAACCTAAGTAAAATTTATAAAAAAATTAGTTATGATACTTGAAATTTATAACATAACTCCCTCTTATTTTTCAATAACTCCCGCTTGCGTGCAAGTGCATATTTATTTACTGTGCGAGTGTTAATGAAAAATTGGAAAAAAAATATCCCTATGGTGGCGAACAAGGACAGACTAGACTGTCACGTTTGAGGACTTACCATTTGAAGTTTAGACATATTTTTGATAGAACTTTCGGACACATATTGAGGCATTCTGAGGATTTCAAACACATCGTTTAACTCCTGTCTTTCATTTTCTGTTAACCGTTGCTCCATGAACTTAATGACCAAGTCTTCAATTTCATCTTTGAAGGAAATAATAAAATGGCAAGTTAGCTTTTTTAGACGCTTGGGAAACGCAAAACAGAGTTCCTAACCAACATCATAATCGTGATGTAAACCCTGACCAGAAATATATGACTACACGCCATGTTGGGAAATTTCATTAAACTATATTCTTCAGCCTGTGTGGTGACGGGTTAAGAATTTCACCACCCCCTTTTTTCCCGTGGGTGTCGTAGAAGGCGACTATGGGATATGGGTTAAATTGTGGCGTAGGCGAGAGGCTGGCAACCTGTCACTGCAATGTCACAGTTTCGTTTTCTTTCAACCCCTTATTTGCCAAGAGTGGCACTGAAGCTTTAGTAGTTTCATGTGTTCTGCCTACCCCTTTATGGGATACAGGCGTGATTGTATGTATGTATGTATGTATATTCTTCATACTATATATTGAACTGCCACCCCATACATCAGAATAACAGTGCCCTCTTTGACAATAGTTATTTTCCCCTCACTAGCTCGGAAACACGTGTTTTGTCCTTTAATACCAGCGGGTAAAAACGCATTTTATCCACTAGTGGGTAAAGTAATTTGACCTTGAATAAAGTCAAATTAACTTCTTTAAAATTGATAAAAGTAAGTGAATCTAGTAATAAAGATGATTTACCACCTGTGGAAATAGTGGAAGCAGTGATAAACGCATTTTTTGCGTTGTAGTTTCCTCGCTATAGTGAGGGGAAAAGTTTTGTGTTACACTCGGGGGCAATTGTATTTTACTTCTCGTGTGTTAAAAAACTCGCAAGTTCAGGATTCTATTCTCGAACCACTCGCTTCGCTCGTGGTTCAACTATAGAATCCTTTCACTTGCTCGTTTTTCAATTCCACACTCGGCGTTAAAATACAACTTTGCCCCCTTGTATAACAAATAACTATTATTATACAAGGGGGTAAAGTTGTATTTTAACGCCGAGTGTGGAATTGAAAAACGAGCAACTGAAAGGATTCTAAAGTTGAACCACGAGCGAAGCGAGTGGTTCGAGAATAGAATCCTGAACTTCCGAGTTTTTTAACACACGAGAAGTAAAATACATTTGCACCCGAGTGTAACACAAAACTTTTCCCCTCACTATAGCGAGGAAACTACAACGCAAAAAATGCGTTTATCACTGCTTCCAGTAGTTCCACAGGTGGTAAATCATCTTTATTACTATAGATTCACCTACTTTTATAAATTTTTAAGCAGTTAATTTGACTTTATTCAAGGTCGAATTACTTTATCCACTAGTGGATAAAATGTGTTTTTACCCGTTGGTATTAAAGGACAAAACACGTGTTTCATAGCTAGTGAGGGGAAAAATCATATACTTATTTCTGGTTAGGCATTAAACGATATTGATGTTAATAAGTTACCCGTGAACTCACCGTAAGATATTAATTTCGCGGTAGTCGGTCCCACCATAATTAAAACAAAAAGCCAATTCATCCTTCCCCTCCGACGTTAATATTACCTATGCATCCGATTACATACGTCCGTAACTAAATTTAACGTTCATAATTAATTATAATATAGCTATGGTCCAATCATCAACATGAAGTGCCTACACTTGAAGCGAAATACCCTTTTGGCGTGGAAAGCAACGTATCAAAGTGTAAAAAACCGGCCAAGAGCGTGTCGGGCCACGCTCAGTGTAGAATTCCGTAGTTTCCACAGTCACAATAGGATGCTGATACGCAATAATGTGTTATCCCACATGCATTTTGCAATAAGATGTAAACTCAAAAATTTGACGATTAAAGTTACGGTACGTTACGTTAAGGGGACACTTATTATAAGGAGCTAAGACATAACGAAACTATAAGTGCATTTTTACATTATCCGATCCGATATCGGATGTAGGACCGATATCCCATATATTTAAGCCGCCATCTTTGAATTTTGCCTTTGAAATCCTTCCGACATCCGATATCGGATCAGATAATGTGAAAATGCACTAAAGGTTTCTAGTTGACTACGGAACACTAAAAATTAGCACTCAACAAGCACGTTCAATTTAGTCAATCGCACTAATAATGTTGTTACTCAATTAAGCGGCTTTAATTGCACTTCATATGTGTTATCGCGCGTGTACTTACTTACCTAAAATAGTAATGAATAGCAGTCTGTATTAAGGTGCATTAGGGTAATTCCGAAAGTAGCACAAAAATCACCAATATTTCCATCATATCAAGATTCCCCTTTCGGAATTGCCAGAGCATTTCTGTCATTCGGAATTACCCTAACGGCCCAGCCACGACATTGGTCTAAGCGCGGCAGCGGTGAACGGCAGCCATACGTGCGAATGAAAAGTCCCATCGCTGTGTCTCGCTCCAATGTATGGCCGTCGCTCACCGCTGCCGCGCTTAGACCAATGTCGTGGCCGGGTGGAAGTATGACAATACATAAATATGTCGGTACGTTAATCAGCTTCAAGTCGCATTTTATGTTTGAAAATTAGTCCACGAAGGACGCTACGCTTGAAGATGTTAATTTTCTACCGGAAGGCTGGGTCTTCCGAGACCACTGATCTGGTTAATAAATATGAGTAAGGTTCATTAGAGTAATTCCGAAACTCGTTTAATTTCGAAAGTCGCATAAAAATCACTATTATTTCCATCATATCAAGATTCCCCTTTCGAAATTACCCGAGAATTTCTGTCATTCGTATTTACCCTAATGCACCTTATTAGGATACAATATGCGACTGATTATAAAGAAACTTTTAAAAGTTGGAATATACGATTTATTCTTAACATGAACATTGGATTTCCACAGTATTAGACGCATTTCAGGCATCAGGCAAGCATGGTCGCGTAATAAACAAAATAATGTCAGGCCGTCCTATTCGCACTATTTGTAAGTGCGATAGGGACGCACCAATGTGATAAAATTTATCGAACTAGTGTGCTACTCCCGCTGAAAGCAGCACAGCTGCGTAAAATAACAAATAGAAAAATTTCAAGCTACACATTCGGCATTTTGTATGAGTTTAAATTAAAAGATGATGAGAAATTTTGCACAAAAAATGAAAAGTTCTTGGAAATTTCATGAAAGTTTCTCAAGAAACATAGGAGATTTAAATTGATGAAAAGGAAAGTCCGATGTCTAAGTTGTGTATCAAACTTCGCTCATCTCAACGTCCTCAATGTTTAAGTCCTCAAGCATCTCGGCGAGCGTGATGCGCGGCAGCGAAGGGTCGATCTCGTCCGTGTCCACGGCCATGTCGCCGCGCTTGAAGATGTTGATGTTCTGCCGGAAGGCTGGGTCTTCCTCCAGGTCGTCCAGGAACTCGTTGTAGTCCCTGTTGAAAAAAATTATAACTGATATTAGGCCGTGGACTATTCGCACGGATAAGTGGGACGGCAGCCGGTGCCACTGTCGGCTACTGCCTCATTCAAATCACGCTGAGCGGGGCGTCGCGCTGTCCGATCAAATTGTATAGATTTAAATAGCTGTGTCCAAACTGTGGTCGTCAATGTGAAACAAATGCAAACGGACATTGCAAACAAATAAATACGTATGCAAGGGGGTCTACTTTTTTCTGCAACTGACTATACCTACCCAATTATCAATGTAGTACCTCTGCCACACTATGTTCTTCGCGCTGCCGCAATGTTGCCCTCTCCGGCCATACACTTTTTTTTAATACTACGTCGGTGGCAAACAAGCACACGGTCCGCCTGATGGAAAGCGGTCACCGTAGCCTATGGACGCCTGCAACTCAAGGGTTGTCACATGCGCGTTGCCAACCCACTCATCTACTCGCGCGATTAATCGCACTATAGGGCCTTTGACTCGCGCCAAGAAACCGACAAAATAGGGAGCGGTGGGCATGACGAGTAGCGAGGCCACACTATGCCTTTGCCTACTTCCCACGCCGCTCGTCGAGTGTGTGGCAGAGGCATATTATCTCAGTGCAAAAAGTTGCTGACGTAAGACTCCCAAACTGTTTATATCGTGTTCTGCAGGGCAATCATGGTCGGGCGATAAATGATAAATACATCGGGCCGTCCGTATATCTTACAAATAGTGCTATAGGGAAGGCCTGATGTTTTATCATTTATGGTGCGACCATAATTGCCTGCCTGAATAATTAAAAAAACTTACTCGTTAGTGGAGCTCGCTCCATCATGTAGTTCCTCAGCCATATGCTTGAGCTTCCAGTTGCGAGCGCGGCGGCGCGCGGAGCGCTCACCGTAGTGTTTCTTGACTAGAAACACGTCGGGGATCACCGAGCGATCCAACTTCTCTAGGTTAGCGTCGTTCACGTTGGAGTCGCCGAGGTTGTATCTGGAAGAATAAAGGTTTTGTAAGACTAAGGACCGGTTGCACCAAACCGTCTGTCACTATTAAAGCATTCGTTAAATTTAATTGTATGGGAAGTTCCATAGTCCTCTGATGCGTGAGGATGATGTGTCTGTCAAATATGGTTGATGCAACTGGTCCTAAATCTAGTGTTATAAATAAATAAATAAATAAATATTATAGGACATTCTTACACAGATTGACTGAGCCCCACGGTAAGCTCAAGAAGGCTTGTGTTGTGGGTACTCAGACAACGATATATATAATATATAAATACTTATATACATAGAAAACATCCATGACTTAGGAACAAATATCTGTGCTCATCACACAAATAAATGCCCTTACCGGGATTCGAACCCGTTATGGCTATGAACATTTGTATGGAATCCATACTAATATTATAAATGGGAAAGTGTGTGTGTCTGTTTCTTTGTCCGTATAGGCTACTTTTTGCCTCTTTCTAACGCGAGCGAAGCCGCGGGTAAAAGCTAGTTAATAATAAGAGGGAATTATTATTTGATAGCGAAATTAATAACACAATCGAAGCGATGACATTAACTATCGCAAGATTCCTAAGGCAGCCTACACAGTTAACGACGCGTGCTCTAATATCAACCCCGTTTATATGATGACCTCATGAAACTCGACCATTGACAATGTGACCTTGGCATTGATAACAATAGATTTAAAATTTGATCGGATTTGTGTCAAAGCATACAAGCAAAGAGGATCAAGTATTATAGAGAGTTACTGTCGAAGTCTGTAATCACAGTGCATAGACTGCCATCTCTCGACACAGGCTTACATTTTTTTGAACCTCAGTTTTGACAATTTGGTCCATATTCTTAGCTTGATATGTGTTAAAATGTCAAATATTAATATTAGCGCCATCTATCCGAGCGTGCCCCAAAGGTGTAACGCCATCTAGGCCACCGTACCTTTTCCTACATATATGGTTTTGAGGTACGTTTTTTTTTCTTAGACTGTAGCTGTCTATACCACAGATGTCATATATACCATAGATCAAGCAAACGTATCTACTGTAAGTAGTAGTTGTAAGTTGAAGTCAACCAAAACATAAAAAATGCCTCGTTACGTGATATTCAATTGCAACAACACAAAAATTATGAACAATCAAGAGCCTGAGACATATTTAAAATTACAGGCAAGAATCAACTTCAGTACAAAATTTGACACGCTCGGCCCCTATACAAATATATGACTTTGTTTCTTCTATCTAAATTAAGTTCTGTGGTCTATACGGAGTTAACTCAGCCTCCTTCGAGTATCATTCATCCATGGTACACGAAGGAGTCGGTCACAAGCCCGACTATAATGAGGAGTGCAATGGTCGTTTTGTCGTCTCGGGGCAACCCGTCATGGCAACTCGCCCCAAAACCCCCAGGGTCAAGGTGGGAGGACGTGCCGAGGACCCTCACAGCCGGCTGTGGGCAGCGGGGGGTGGTGCTGATTGGGCTCGCAAGCGGGAGAGGGGAGGGGGATAGGACCTGTGTTGTGTCTGGTTTGGCGGGGAGGGGTGGTTGTCGCGGAACCCCGGGGTGTCGGGGAGAGATACCCTAGGGGTGAAACACTTCTACTCTGACCTGTCGACTGGAGTGGTGGGGTATATGTGTGCAAGTGCTAGCCCCGGGAGCCCATGAGCGGGTTCCTAGGGGTGAGCCTACGCGCACATTCCCGCCACAACAGGCAACACAGGAGCTATCTTACCATGCTTGCGAGCCTACTCAGCACAATCGCTGTCGTTAACGACTATGCGCAGGGGGGTGGCGCCACTGTCGTAGGAGTAAATTTAGCTGGGGTCTGTATGGGAGCTCTGCAGCTACCCCTAGTTTTTTTTATCTCACCACGCTGAAATAGCACTTTTTACAGTTTGCATTATGGAGAATCTTTTAAATATCAATAACAAAACTAAAACCAACACCGCGTCAGCGGCGAAGAGACCCGAAAGGGTAGAAGTGCGTGAGGGCGGGAAGTCTGCTGACGGACCCCCGATCGCTGTAGAGAGTGGGCTACCGAGTTCCGGTGAGGAGCAGAGCAGTCTACAGAGAAGAACTGGGCAGGGTACTCCGGATGTCCTACAACTGGAAGGCCTGTCGCTAAGTGAAGAAGCGGAGCTGCTGCGTTCACCGAAGAGGGGGGTAACCGAAAGGGAGGCCACACCTGCGGAGAACGGGCCGTTCTATAAGTATCAGTCCAAGGCCCAGAAAAAGAAAGCTAAGGTTCTGAGGAGAAAAGCTGCGATTGATGGGGAAAGGGGTGGCGTTCCGGTGGTGGAATTTAAGGGGGACGCCAAACCTGGCCCGAGCAAACGCGGCCTCAAGATGAAGAGGCAGAGTACTGATGAGGGTCGTTCGGAGCGTCCTCCGGCGAAGCGCCAGAATCAGGGCAGGGCGGCTGCAGATGGACCACGGAACGTCGCTAGGGCGAACCGAGGTCTGGCTGTGGCTGTCGGTCGTGAGGATGGGGCTCCGGTGGATGAGGCTCTGGCGAAGCTCATCAGGAAGAAGCTTACGCAGTTGATAGAGGTGGTCGTCCTGCAGGTAGTACGGGGGGAGCCAGGCGTAGTAGCACCAAGGTTCGCTGCGTCGGGTTTGGTGTCGGAAGGATTTTTCCTTGTGACACCAAAGTCGACGGAGTCTAGGGACTGGCTGCTAGGTCAGGACTTCGGGGAGCTGGACGGACACCGAATCATCGTGCGTAAGCTGGAGCAGACTAGGGTGCAAGTTTGGGTGCCGGGTGATGCGGATACGGAGTATGTAAAGGAATTCCTTTACGCTCAGAATCCGGATCGCCGGGATCTCAAATTCCTGGAGTGGAAGGCTGCGGGCAGGGATGCTCTAGAGTTAGGTACCCGGTTGACCTTTTTGGTCCCGGATGGAGTAGAGGAGATCTGGGGCGAAGAGAAGACGAAGGTCATGGACTTCTCCGCCACCAGTGTGAGAGTTAGGATTTTGAGGGCCAACATCACTCAACAACCCTCAGAACCTAACAATGAAGAACCCGAACTGAGAAAGGAGGGCACGGCACCGAGCGGCGTCAATACGGAGGAGAAGGAGGGTATGGACGTTGTCGACGGGGGCGAGCTCTCCGAGTAACAGTCCGGGGACAACAACACTACACACAACTATCACTATGAACACACAAAGAACACTACACAAGCACCTACACACAAACACACACACAAACATATGCCAAGTAAACCTCCAACACTGCAAGGACGCAATGTCTGAGCTAGGACAATATGTTAGGAGGGCCAAAGTTGAAATAGCACTGCTGCAAGAACCTTATGCATGGAGGAACCGGGTGGCAGGCCTGGGACATCTGGGGGGAGCTCTGTACTATGAGGGAAATGGTGAGCTACCTCCTAGAGCATGCATATATGTGAGTAATAATGTGAGAAATATGGGATGTTTCATGACCATGTGTTGCAGAGACCTTGTCGTGGTGGAGACCTACTTCATCAATGACGAAGGGAAGAGATGCAAGGTGGCGCTGGCGTCCTGCTATCAGCCGGGCGACGTAGAGACACCTACAAAGGAATTGGAAGAGACGGTTCTGAGGTATAGAGGTAGGAATATACCCCTGATAGTTGGTTGCGATGCTAACTCACATCATGAGGTGTGGGGTAGCACCGACACCAACGAAAGGGGGAAAGCTCTATTAGAATTCATAATAAGCAATGACCTGGAAATTATAAACACAGGTGATACACCGACGTTTATAACAAGGGCGAGGAGAGAAGTGCTGGACATCACTGTAGCATCGAGAGAGATATCAGGCAAGGTAAAATGTTGGAGGGTGGACGAGGAGGACAGCATGTCTGACCACCGAAGGATACTCTACAGCATTGATTGTCGGGTAGAAAAGATGAAGGTAAGAAATCCACGCAAAACAGACTGGACGAAGTTCGGAGAGGAGCTAAAGAGGACTTCCGTCTCGGGTGGTAGGTACGAAAGTATAGACGACCTGGACAAAGGAGCACTCAGGCTGAAGGAGTTAGTAACAGCAGCATACCACAAGGCATGTCCAGAGAAACTCGTACAGGCAGGTAAAGGACAGCCATGGTGGAGCAGAGAATTACAGAAGGTAAGGAAGAAGGTTCGCAAGGCTATGAGGGTGGCGGTAAAGAAAGGCGACACTCATAGTTGGGACGAGTATAGAGAGGTCAGAAATAAGTATACCAGACTAAGAGAGAGAGCTAGACAGGAGGGCTGGAGAAGATTTACGGAAGACATTGACAGTTACTCAGAAGGTGCGAGGGTGGTAAAGCTATTAGCTGGTGACCGGGCGTGCCAACTGGGGAGCCTAAGAGTAGACGGTGACCTAATCACAGAGCCGGAGAGGGTACTGAGTACAATGCTGAGCACACATTTTCCGGGCTGTGAGGAGGTGACAGAGATAGATGAGCAGGTAAGCCGGGGGGAGGCCGACTGGGGAGGAGCGGCGGAAGTGGTGGGGGAGAGCAGGATGGAGTGGGCGCTCTTCTCCTTTGCACCCTTCAAGTCTGCGGGCCCGGACGGGGTCCTACCGGTACTACTGCAGAAAGGGTATGAGCATATAAAAGATGACCTACTGGAACTGTACAGGGCAAGTATCGCTCTCAGACACATACCAAAGGTGTGGAGAGAGGTAAGGGCGGTTTTCCTACCTAAACCAGGCAAGAAATCATACCAAGAGGTAAAATCATTTAGAAGCATAAGTCTATCGTCTTTTGTCCTAAAAACCCTAGAGAAGGTGATAGACAAGCATATAAGAAAGAAGGTCAACGGCAGTGGTGACCCGCTTCACGGGAATCAGCATGCATATATGGCTGGGAAGTCAACGGAGACGGCTCTTCACAACCTAGCTGTGAGGGTGGAAAGGGCCTTAGAATCAAAACAGTACGCTCTAGGCTGCTTCTTCGACGTGGAGGGGGCCTTTGACAGGGCTACCTTCCAGGCCGTGGAGGAGAGTCTGGTGAGAGAAGGCATCCGACCGACATTAGCGCAGTGGATAGGCAGTATGCTAAGGTGCAGGTCTATAACGGCGGAGTTGGGAGGTATAACAAAGACGATTAGTCCCAGGAGGGGTTCCCGCAGGGAGGCTGCTTGTCACCCTTGATGTGGTGCCTACTTCTGGACTCTATGGTAAGAGAACTCAACAGGGGAGGCCTGTACATGCAGGCCTACTCTGATGACGGAGTACTACTGGTGAGAGGCATGGTCCTCAGCGTCATGAGGAACATAATGGTAAGAGGTCTCAGACAGGTACTGGGATGGTGCAGAGGGAGAGGACTGGATCTCAATCCGTCAAAAACTAAGCTGGTGTTATTCACTAACAAGAGGAAAAAAGAGCTGGAACCCATAAAAATAGAGGGTGTAGAACTAGAAATGGTAGACGAGTTCAAATATCTGGGCATTACTCTTGACAGTTCGCTTAGATACAGGACTCATATCAGAGAGCAGACGGCTAAGGCCATAAGAACGCTGTACCAATGTAAAAGGGCAGTAGGGAAGAACTGGGGACTGAAGCCGAGTATGATCCACTGGATTTATAAAGCCATTATCCTACCCAGGGTACTATATGGGGCGGTGATCTGGTGGCACAGGACCCATATTGGAGAATATCGGAAGAATCTGACAAAAGTACAAAGATTAGCTTGCCTCATGATGACGGGGGCAATGAGAACCACCCCGACACATGCTATGGAGGTGCTGATAGGCTTAAAGCCCCTCTGGATTGAGGCAGAGAAGAGAGCCATGGAACAGTGGTACAGAATGAAAGCATGCAAGGAATGGAGAGGAAGTTGTGTGGACAAGAGACACGCACTGATACAAAGAGAGGCACTATCAAAACTAGAAATGCTGATGGTCAATAATGACCTCATAAAGAGGGAGGAGATTTTCGATAAGAAGTATAGGGTACATATAGGAGAAAGAGACAACTGGAAGGTAGAGGTCGTGCACCCAACGACTATATGCTTCACAGATGGCTCTAGGAGAAGCTCTACAAAGCTAGCGGGAATAGTAATCCCGAAACTAGGAGAAAAGGTGTCGATACCACTAGGGAGATACACTAGCGTGTTCCAAGCAGAGGTATGTGCCATAGCGCGCTGTGCACGTATATTAAAAGAAAGCGACAAACAAGATGGAGCCGTGGTAATATACACCGACAGTCAAGCGGCGCTAAAGGCTCTGAAGAGAATATCGGTGACCTCGTCCCTGGTGAGAGAATGCAGGGAAGAGCTCAACTCGATAGGCAAGCATAGAAGTGTAACGGTTGCGTGGGTACCGGGACACCAGGGAGTCACAGGAAATGAGAAAGCGGACGAGTTGGCAAGGGCGGGGGCGGAGACGGAATTCTTGGGTCCGGAACCGGCTCTGCCTATGTCAGCTGACGTCACGAAAGGAGTCATTGAGAGGATAAAAGAGACGGAAGCACAAAGAGCCTGGGAAAGAGAGACCAGTTGTAGACAAACGAAGATGATGATAGAAGGCAGAGACCAAAGGAGAACTAAGTATCTTCTGAAACTAGGTAAGAACAGTCTAAGAATGTTGACCGGTATCATAACGGGACACAACACTCTTAACAGACATATGAAGATAATAGGTATTAGTAGTGACGAATCCTGTCCACATTGTGGTAAGGAGGAGACTAGCTTGCACCTACTAGCAGAATGTATCATGTATGCGGCACCGCGACATGAAACATTCGGTAGAGATAATTTGGGAGAAGATGAACTCAAGGATGTCAAACTTATAGATGTCCTTCTGTTCTGCAGGAAAACAAGAAGATTTGAGGAGAGAAGTGTGGGAGGGCAGCCGGGACAGTAACCTGCAGCTCCAACTCCAGGGAATTGGGCTGAATGAACGCACCAGCGATCGACAGCCCGCCTGTATCCGGCCAGGCGTCCCTACACTACATCTACATCTACATCTATACGGAGTTACATACATATGTCTTTGATACAAGTGAAAGGAAGGGTCAGATAAAATAATTATATCTTCCTTTAACTTACCCCATGACAGTATCCCCGGGTTTGAGCACATGTCCTAGATGAGTCTTGGCGTGGACGGGGCTGACGTCGAGTCCTAGCTCGCTGGCTTTAACCACCCACACATCGGCTACTACGTGCTTGTTGGACAACATGCCTTGTCCAGGGAATGACTTCTTTTCCTAAACATAAAAGTATACATTAGTACTTCTTAAACAAAGAGGTTTTTGTCAATTATCTGTATTGATTCCGGAAAGCCGGCCTAGCGGTAAGAGCGTGCGACTTTCAATCCGGAGGTCGCGGGTTCGAACCCCGGCTTGTACCAATGAGTTTTTCTGAACTTATGTGCGAAATGTCATTTGATATTTGCCAGTCGCTTTTCGGTGAAGGAAAACATCGTGAGGAAACCGGACTAATTCCAATATGTTGGAAGGTCAGATGGCAGTCGCTTTCGTAAAACTAGTGCCTATGCCAAATCTCGGGATTAGTTGTCACAGCGGACCCCAGGCCCCCATGAATGAGCCGCGGCAAACGCCGGGATAACGCAAGGAGGATGATGGTCTGTATTGATTCCGGATTTGGAATTGTCTATGGAATTTGTGAACGTGCCGTGTAAACGGGGCCTTATTATATTGCTGACCATGATCATACGATTACTTTGGATTATTTTGACGGACCGGTAGGTCAGATAAAATCAACTTGCGGGTTGTGCTTTGCTCGCCACTGGTCTCAGCCATAAAAATAAATAGTTATAAAACGTAGGTGTGTAAGCTTCAAAGATAAGGTAGGGTACCCTACATAGAAGTTAGTGCATGGTAAGCTAACCATATTACCGACTGTACATCATATTTTAGGGTACTACTTACATGTTCCTTTAAAATATCAATATCCATTACGATATATTCCACCAGCTGTTTTGGATTGCAAATGGGGTTGAATGGGTTTCTCCAGTATACAGTAGATGAGACATCACACACTGAAATTTTTTTTATGGTTAGTGTAAATGAAATTGTAAAACCCGATAAAAAAGCCTTTGTGTCTACGCAATGAGAGCGAAAGTGACGTTACTTAGTTGTTAGATGACGCCTTAGAGCGTTTTCACATTATTCGATCCGATATTGGATGTAGGAAGGGTGTCAAAGGCAAAAATCAAAGATGGAGCCTTTAATGTATAGTTCGGACCTACATCCGATATCAAATTGGATAATGTGAAACACACTTACAAGGACGTGTATTACGTAAAACTACATTATGGTTTTTCCACTTACGATTTTAAAAGTTGGTAATGTATTACCAACTTTTACATTTTTACGATCAACTTACCTTGCCCAGTATTTGCATCTATCAAGTGTATAGTGCTCGTAACTCTCTGCACCAAACAGATAGGAGAAATTCCCCCAAGTTGCTGACACAACTTCTTCGGAAGGCACACCACACTGTCTTTAGACAGCGGCACTATCTCTATACTGAATGTGAACTTGTAGTTGTAGATGTTACTGTGTATGTCGTGCGATATTAACTTCTTGGAATGCTGGCATTTCATAGGAAGTACGGATTGTATGAAATCTACCATCTTGCGGGCGTGGCTTTCAGTTGTGTAGAAGAAGTCCAATCCATCTGAAAGTTACGTCAAATAAAATTTTATGTTTGTCATCTGCTAAGGTTAACACGGTTATGTAGATATTGCAATATAATAAATAATCACAAGTCTCACAATATGAAAATTACTATTATGTCTGGGATATGAAGGGTCAATCCCTGGCAAGAGTAACATTAGTCACGATTTTATGGCATGTTCAATTAATTCACAATGCAAGTTCAAATGATAATCTATCTCTAAATAAGTGTTACTTTCCCGATATATGCATAGATCCTTTAATTTGCAGCTGTAGTTCAAATAAACACTTAATGAAGTCGTGACTCACGTTACTTTTACGTGGATTCACCCTGAAGATGATGTTGCTTGTACAAATGATGATATGTGCGACCATGGCAAGAGGAACATTGTCAAAAAAGACTGAAGAAATACTAACCATGCTTAGGCTTAATACCAAGTGTATTCTCATGTGCCTTATGCTTCAAAATCAATTGCTCAAGATAGTAAAATGTCTTCCTGTTATTAGCTCGTTGTCTAACTTGCACCAATGCGCGCCAGTAGTCTTGAGCCTCGGAGCGGTGGCAGGCATCACACATCTGGTGCTGGATGCTGAATTCAACAATGAAGGTTTGCTGGAGCACTGCACCTCCCATTACTTCGCCTTGCACTGTTAATTTCACCTGTTGGGTAACGATGAATTACAACTTTGTGGTTGACTTTCTTTGCTATCTTTTATAGTTGATTTGCCAAAATTGCTTTGGATAATCCTAAATCTTTATTTCTGAATTTAATTATTTTCCCTTTGAGCATTTCTGTATAAGTTACTAGTGGAAACTGTTTTGGCTCATGTTTTATTCATATTGTTTATATTTTGTATTATTGCATGCTGTTTGTTTCCCAAAATATTCAAAATAAATAATTTTTTTTTTCCAGATTTAGGTAACTGACATAAATTTACAAACATAAATCTTCCTTTTCCATGTATATGTATAGGGTAAGACACAGAAAGTTTTGATTCATGCATAAAATAAATTACGACTATAATTTTATTGGAGGAGGAGGCCGGCACAAGCGGACTAGGCTGGGAGGATTTGGAATTAGCCGCCCAGGATCGTGACAAGTGGAAGATTCTTCTAAGAGCCCTATGTCCCTAGTGAGGGATAACAGGAACACATCATCATCATCTTAATTTTATTATGTTGGCACTTGAAATAGTTAGAATAAGTAGTTCCTATTGTACACATAAGCAGAGCAAGTATTGAGTAAACTTTTGAGTAAAATTAACTTGGGAGTTATAGTCATCAAGTCATCTTACTTTAATCCTCTTAGAATGGGGCTCAGTCCAAGCAAACCCTGCGTCTATCAGCTTGACCCTGTTGAGGCCTTTCAGCCGCTTGAGGCAGAGAGCAAGCAGCTCACGCGACTCGAGTGCGGCCACCACCCACTCTGCTGGTGGTTGAAGATATCTGAATATTATTAACACAAATTAGTTTTCTGTCTGTTTCACTTTCAAATAACAGAGATGTATTTGGTAATAATTATTACAAATAACAAGAAGACTCTTTTCTTGGCCTCAAGTATATATGATTATTTATATATAACCATAATTCAAGAATTTGAGGTCATATATTACAAAGGAAAAAAACATACCTTTCACATCCTCTGCAGAAGAAGAGTGTAGCCTGCTTAGGGACACCCTCTGAAATGTCGACATGAGCCCTCAAACATGCCACACACATGTTTGAGGGGTTTGCTTCTATCGGCACTGCACACTGACAACATAGTCTGAAAATAAGAACCAGCCCACAACTTGATCAGCCGAACTAATAGGGACAGCAAAAGTTTGTTAATACAGCATATATTGATAAATCAGTGTCATTCAGTAGTGATTTATTTAGATAGGTATGATAATACAGGACTTCCACATTAACCTAGAAATAAACACAACTTACATTCGGGTGCTGTTGGGCGCTGTAACATTATCTGGAGATATATACTCCATTTTTCAGTGATTCTAATTATATGATTCCGGTATTTAATTTTAAGGACAAATTTATTGAAAAATATCTTCAAACACAATCACACGAAACATGCGTGTTTTTCGTTTAGACTGACAGTGACAGCTGACGTATGCATCACATGTGACGTTTATAGTTTTTGTACTGTTCCAGACCACAGAATTACAGTTGGGGTATGATTGACAGAAGCGCATTGATTGAGTTTGTTTGGGTTTTTAGGTTATCCCGTAAAAAAATTGTCAATGAAAACGAAACGATCGATCTCAATCAACGGTTTAAAGTGATAGCTCATAATAGCACAATAATTATGAAGGTAAAACATTTCAATCACTTGTTTCAGTTATAGAATATTAATTTAGACATTAATAATTATAATAAAATACTTATTCCACATAAAATATTGATTTAAATTTGATCACATCTTTATCTATTCTGTGACACTCTCCTTCCCCCCGCCCTGCCGCAACCTTCCCCTCTCCTCCTCGTCGTCTCGCACTTGCTGCCGCTTACGTAAATTTTTCGGAGTGAGCGTGACCCTTTTGAATTTTCTTCTATTCGATCGATTAAATTAATATACGAAAATGTTCTCTACCGCCTGTAGAGCCGGTCGATTGGCCGCGAAGTCGGTAGTGGACAAATCTGTAGCTGACAAGACACCTTTAGTCGCTGGAGCTCTGGTCAACAAACGTGATTATGCAGCGAAGGCCGCAGGCAAGGCACAAGGTAAAGTAGTTGCTGTCATCGGTGCCGTTGTGGACGTACAGTTCGAAGACAACCTGCCTTTCATCCTCAATGCCCTGGAGGTGCAGAACAGGCAGCCCCGGCTCGTGCTGGAGGTGGCGCAGCACTTGGGTGAGAACACGGTGCGCACCATCGCCATGGACGGTACCGAGGGTCTGGTGCGCGGCCAGGCCGTGCACGACTCCGGCTCCCCCATCCGCATCCCCGTGGGCGTGGAGACGCTCGGGCGCATCATGAACGTGATCGGCGAGCCCATCGACGAGCGCGGCCCCATCAACACCGACAAGACCGCTGCCATCCACGCCGAGGCTCCCATGTTCGTGGACATGAGCGTGGAGCAAGAGATCCTGGTCACTGGCATCAAGGTCGTGGACCTGCTGGCCCCCTACGTCAAGGGAGGAAAGATTGGCTTGTTCGGCGGTGCTGGTGTCGGCAAGACTGTACTCATCATGGAGCTCATTAACAACGTAGCCAAGGCTCACGGTGGTTACTCCGTGTTCGCCGGTGTGGGCGAGCGCACACGTGAGGGTAACGATCTGTACCAGGAAATGATTGAGTCTGGTGTCATCTCCCTCAAGGACAAGACCTCAAAGGTATCTCTTGTGTACGGCCAGATGAACGAGCCCCCAGGCGCCCGTGCCCGTGTCGCCCTCACCGGTCTCACTGTGGCTGAGTACTTCCGTGACCAGGAAGGTCAGGATGTGCTGCTTTTCATTGACAACATCTTCCGTTTCACTCAGGCTGGTTCTGAAGTGTCTGCCCTGCTGGGTCGTATCCCATCTGCTGTGGGTTACCAGCCAACCTTGGCCACTGACATGGGTACCATGCAGGAGAGAATCACCACCACCAAGAAGGGTTCCATCACCTCAGTACAGGCCATCTACGTGCCCGCTGATGACTTGACTGATCCCGCCCCGGCCACCACCTTCGCTCACTTGGACGCCACCACTGTGTTGTCGCGTGCCATCGCCGAGCTGGGCATCTACCCCGCCGTGGACCCTCTCGACTCCACCTCGCGTATCATGGACCCCAACATCATCGGCGCCGAGCACTACAACATCGCCCGTGGCGTGCAGAAGATCCTGCAGGACTACAAGTCGCTCCAGGACATCATCGCTATCCTGGGTATGGACGAGTTGTCCGAGGAGGACAAGCTGACGGTGGCGCGCGCGCGCAAGATCCAGAGGTTCCTGTCGCAGCCCTTCCAGGTGGCCGAGGTGTTCACTGGTCACCCCGGCAAGCTGGTGCCGCTCGAGGAGACCATCAAGGGCTTCTCCAAGATCCTGCAGGGCGAGTACGACCACCTGCCCGAGGTCGCCTTCTACATGGTCGGACCCATCGAGGAAGTTGTCGCCAAGGCCGAGACTCTAGCCAAGAGCACCTAAATATGTAAATGGATCAATCAAGTAGTGTAAGGAAGAATATAGTCTTATTTATTGGAAAGAGTGACCAACGGAAAGGACTAAGGGTTATGTTACGTTCAGTAGTAGATTCCATTGCTATAACATTTTAAATAATGTAATCCAATATAGTAATTATGGAAATAGTACAGATATTGTATATATCCGATAGAAGAAACAACTGAAATCATGTAATGTCTGAACTGAACACATGTTATTACTTTGCGGTGCATTTTGTCGCAAATAAAATTGTACAAAATATCTTGTTTTTCATTATTTTACTTTCCGATAACGTCGTGAGACTCGTGAGAGCGGACATGCAAGAGAACAATCTCACGCCTAAGGATGCCGAAGCTCGAAGACCGGGCGAAGTGGGGAAGATCTTAACTAAACAATTGTCTCATATGACTTGAAAATATGATGTATCATAGTAAATCAGACTTACAGTATACTTACTCCCTGTTTAATTTGTTACATAACATTTTTGCGTTTGTCTGAGGGACCGTCCGCACTCAAGAGACGCATGTCCGCCGACGCGGAACGAACGTCAGCGCCACGCCGCCTGAATGTAATTTAAAAATCGTCTCCTCAGTACATTTTGTATAGGAAAGACGTAAGACGCGTCGCCTGGGGCGCGCCAAGCGACGTCCCTTGCGCGTCCTTCCTATACAAAATCAGACAAAATGTACTGAGGAGACGTTTTTTAAATTATATTTAGGCGGCGTGGCGCTGACGTTCGTTCCGCGTCGGCGGACATGCGTCTCTTGAGTGTGGACGGTCCCTGATATTTGACTAAAACCTGTGCTGAATTCGTCTAGACCCAGTGGATACCTTTCCAATTTAGAGTCCTTTTATATTGCAGTTTGCCAGACAAGTTACTTCTGACTACTAAGGTAGGTGGTCGTAAAAAAAGTGCTTACTTACAAAACACTGTTTTCCTTCGGCATCCAGCGCTGTATGTTTCTTATTTTACAACCATTACATCCGTAATAGCTCGATTATGAGAAAATATAACGAGTTTGATGTTGGTTTTAAATGCAGGTACATAACCACAAAATTAAAATTTTGAAAAAACCCCCGACCGCGAAATGGTGGACCGATTTTCATAAAACATGGCTAAGAACACTCCCGACTAAGGCTCCCCACAGACAGTCTTAAAAATTCATAATCTTAAAAAAAATTTGTATGCAAATTGACAGTTCAAACTGACACTGACAGCTGTCAGTGTCAATTGAACTGTCAATTTGCATACATTTTTTTTTTAAGATTATGAATTTTTAAGACTGTCTGTGGGGAGCCTAACTTGGCTTTCAAACAAAAAAAACTAAATCGGTTAATCCGTTCGGGAGCTACGAATTACGATGCCACAGACAGACACACACACACAGAGACAGACACGTCAAACTTATAACACCCCGTCGTTTTTGCGTCGGGGGTTAAAAATATCATATCATAATCATAATATCAGCCTTTTGTCGCCCACTGCTGAGCATAAGCCTCTCTTTAGTACCTACGCCACTTTTCTCGGTCCTGAGCTAGTCTCATCCAGTTGTGACCCGCAATTTTCCGGATGTCCTCCACCCAACTAGTAGTAGGTAAGGTGCATTAGGGTAATTCCGAATGACACAAATTCTCGGGTAATCTTGATAATGATGGAAATAATGGTGATTTTTATGCGACTTTCGGAATTACCCTAATGCACCTTACCTAACCTTTTCAGTACTGTCACGCCTTTGAAAAACTGGGGAACTTAATTGCACCCTCCTCCAAAATCATCAGCCCCGGGGCGATTCCGCTATATAGACGATTCCCGACATTATTTTTTAAATTAGTTGATTTTTTTGTTACGAGCGTAAAGAAGAAAGCCGAAATATGCAATGTATTTTTATTTGATTTTACTGCATATTTACTTTTTTGGCGCGTTTGTAAATATTACCATTGAAAGAGTTGGTACAAACTGTAAAAAAATACCTAGAAAAACTGGCACAAAATAGCTGTTTCCGACAATTTCAGGTCAGTGTTTACCGCCTAAACGTGAAGTGACAATATTCATTTATCCTCGTGTACCATAAAAATTAAGTATATGTTGTTATTTATTAAGCATTATTGTCTGATACAATACACTGCTCATTAGTTGCACCCGCGATACAAAAGATATAAAAGTTTACTTTTCTCGCGTAAATTTAAACTTTGTAAAAGTAAGAAGTGAAAATTAAGCTTAAATTAATCGTTTTTAAGAGTGTAGTGATTGTTAAATTAAAATTAACGACATTTTAGATTGGTTGCACCCGCGATCTTCATATCAGATCGCGGGTGCAACTTTTTGTCAGTTAAACTTTTAGTGTGATTAATTACATATTTTCTTGTTTTGACATGCTTTGACTAATAATAAGGCCTGACTCGTAACGGATTTGTCAAATTCAAAACTGTTTTAACGGTACCAGAGCCGGCCGAATCAAAGTATGTTTTTCTATAATGTGTTTAAAATGTATTTAAAATTTATTAGTAAATTCATCATTCTCCATTTCTCCTCGCTCATGTTGTAAGTTTTGTTGTATGCCCTCCATCGTACATCCGACAGTGTTTTTCGACACATTCTTAGTTTTAGTCCTATCAAGGAATATCTTTTTTTAAATATTTTGGTGGCTTATGGTTGGTGTCATTTAAATGAATGAATTTCTTAGACACTCCATCCTATTCCGGTTAATAGGTGAATACTATGAGACTTCGTTAAATTAAGTTTTTTACCCGATTTGAAGAGCGTTGGCTTTAGCAGGCTGCTGGCTTCATAGCTGTGGTGGATGATATCCAGCTATTGTCAGAATAAAGTTGAAAGATCATATTATTAAATAAAATCTGCGAACAGCTTCGTTCAGCAGTTTTTGTTGTAGATTTTTTATCGAAAAGTGGTTACTTTGCTTTAAATGCTTAGTAACGGACACTGCATCGA
Source organism: Leguminivora glycinivorella (assembly GCF_023078275.1). NCBI lineage: Eukaryota > Metazoa > Arthropoda > Insecta > Lepidoptera > Tortricidae > Leguminivora > Leguminivora glycinivorella. The sequence continues at coordinate 15,738,680 of NC_062973.1, forward strand.
CTGAATTCCTAGTAAAGTGGATATTTGGAGACTCATCTACATTATAATTGTTTCATAGGAATCGTAAAGAAATTGCCTTTCAGATAAGGTATAATGTTGGTTGCCTGGTAGTGTTGAAAATGATTTAAATGCAAGTTTCGTCAACAGGAATCAAGTTTTTGACAGCAATTTGTCGCCGAATTATTTTCAGCGATCACTTTAATTTTATCTATCTAGTTAGTTGAGAATTGCTTTTAAACATGATTCTAACATAATAATTTTGTGAATCTGGCAATTTGAATGGTGTAATGTATATATAATGTAAGCTAGAAATTATACAAGAAAAAGCACTCTGAATTTGACAAATCCGTTACGAATCAGGCCTTATATACTGAATACGATTGATGATATGTATTTAATTCGAATATAGAATCCTGAGCGAAGCGAGTAGTTCAAAAATAGAATCCTGAGCGTAGAGAGTGTTGCAATACACACGAGGTAAAATAACTTTGCATCCCGTGTGTAACACATAAGTTTTCACCTCACTAAAGCGAGGAAACACGCAATGTAACCACAAAATTAAAATTTTGAAAAAACCCCCGACCGCGATATAGTGGACCGATTTTAATGAAACATGGCTAAGAACACTCCCGACTAACTCAGCTTTTAGACAAAAAAACTAAATCAAAATCGATTCATCCGTTCGAGAGCTACAATGCCACAGACAGACACACACACACATACACAGGCAGACAGATAGACAGACAGACAAACAGACAGACACGTCAAACTTATAACACCCCTTCGTTTTTGCGTCGGGGGTTAAAAAACAACTGGAACATAATTGCACAGAAATAAGTCAATTTGCGTTTATTACAATTTCCACTATGCACCCACCGACACCACAAAAGTTTCAAATTAATTAAGAAGAAGAAATAGTTATTTGTTATACAAGGGGGCAAAGTTGTATTTTAACGCCGAGTGTGGAATTGAAAAACGAGCAAGTGAAAGGATTCTATAGTTGAACCACGAGCGAAGCGAGTGGTTCGAGAATAGAATCCTAAACTTGCGAGTTTTTTAACACACGAGAAGTAAAATACATTTGCACCCGAGTGTAACACAAAACTTTTCCCCTCACTATAGCGAGGAAACTACAACGCAAAAAATGCGTTTATCACTGCTTCCAGTAGTTCCACAGGTGGTAAATCATCTTTATTACTAGATTCACCTACTTTTATCAATTTTAAAGCAGTCAATTTGATTTTATTCAAGGTCAAATTACTTTACCCACTAGTGGATAAAATGCGTTTTTACCCGCTGGTATTAAAGGACAAAACACGTGTTTCCGAGCTAGTGAGGGGAAAAATCTATTTGGGTGCGTTCCGTTTCACGTTTCACGCGTTTTGAGATTGCAATGTTACTTAAGGTGCGTTATGAATAAGTACAGTGGAAAAGTCAAAAATAAATTTTTTTGTACGATAATATTCTTTGCACTCTTGTGGATAAAATACGATTTTGCTATCTGTTTTTAAAGAATAAAAAAGTCCTTTCCGAGCTAGTGAGGTGAAAAATTAATTGCTTTTTGTTTTGTTTTGCTTGGCGTTTTAAATATGTTCTTTCTTATTTAAACATCTTACAAAATATTAAGGCTTAAGATAATTAATGTATCACAATTAACAGATTTATGCGTTTTTTATCTATGATCTGGAGAGGTAGGGCCGAATTAGTTGCACCCGCGATGGCAATTTGAACTGTCCTCCTGGCTTTTAAATTAATATTTTTTCCCCTCACTAGCTCGGAAACACGTGTTTTGTCCTTCAATACCAGCGGGTAAAAACGCATTTTATCCACTAGTGGATAAAGTAATTTAGCTTTAATAAGCTTAGCTTGAATATAGCCAAATTTTCTGCTTTAAAATTGATAAAAGTGGGTTAATCTAGTGATGAAGATGTTTTACCACCTGTGGAACTACTGGAAGCAGTGATAAACGCATTTTTTGCGTTGTAGTTTCCTCGCTATAGTGAGGGGAAAAGTTTTGTGTTACACTCGGGTGCAAATGTATTTTACTTCTCGTGTGTTAAAAAACTCGCAAGTTCAGGATTCTATTCTCGAACCACTCGCTTCGCTCGTGGTTCAACTATAGAATCCTTTCACTTGCTCGTTTTTCAATTCCACACTCGGCGTTAAAATACAACTTTGCACCCTTGTATAACAAATAACTATAAATTCCTTGTAAACTAATTTAAAATGAAAATATTAAAATGTAGTCTTTACACGATTAATTTGAATACAAATGTTTTTCATTTAATTACTATAAACGAAAACATGCGTCTAAATGTTGCACCCGCGATAATGGAATCACCCCCGGGTCCTAATGAGCAAACATTTCACTAAGTGGAATTTTAAGATGTCGGATTAGATCTCTCCAGCCTTTCAGAAAATGTAAACGCGCCATTCGGGATAAATTGTGTGACGCGATGTCAAGCTCTATGTGCAAGCGGGAGTCCCGGGACACAGAATGATTTTGGTTAAAGCTAGGAACATACTACGCGGACGTCCGCCGTCGAGCGACCACGACCGCGACCGATCAGTGTATGTGCACGGTCACCAAAACATCCAGCGAGCCAGATTTCGATCGGACGTCCATGCGCTCAACGCCACGTCCACGACCGTCGACCGATAGTTTGCACGGGTGTAGGTATATTCATTGTCCAGATCCCCGTCCGCGGTCGCGCGACGACGGACGTCCGCGTAGTATGTTCCTAGCTTCAAGGTGTGACAGGATTTATCACGGGATTTATGTTTACGCTAGGAACAAATTATATAATTATACACTGAATTGTGCAAACTATCGAAAGTAAGCCGTGGACGACTGGACGTGGCCTTGAGTGCACGGACGTGCGGACGTCACCGGCGAGCTGGATGTTTTATGACTGTGCAGACTTATCAGTTGAGGTCACCAGCCGCATCCGCGTGACGCGACCCATAATTTTTCCTAGCTTAAGGCCTGATTTAGACGGCATGCGATTTTAGTTACTTATACATTGCGCGCTGTTCAGGCCCCGTAGCCGAATGGCATTTCTCCGACACGAAACGAAACGCCGCGAAAGCTAGTCTGGCTCTGTCGCGCCAATACGCAAGAGCGATAGATATCTACTAGCGTTTCGTTTCGTGAGCGTTTGTGCCATTCGGCTACGCACCCAGGTTACATACAATTTTGCACAGCCATTAAATACTGCAATGCAATAAAATTCGTATGAGTTCTCGTACCGTCTAAATGGGCTCTAATAAAACCAGGGTCACCGGGAGATTAGTAGGCCACGGACTGGACGCAACAATTTAATTCATTTCGTTCAAGTCTACATTTTGATCGAGTCGTGTGAACAAATGCTCTCGCTGTCCGGCTGACACACAATGTAAATTCTGGACGACCACAGGACTATAGTAGCCGGTCACGTGCCGCCAGTCAGCGTCCTTACGGGGAGTATCTAGCAGCAGCGGCTAGTCCATAGAAGCCGATTCCCACTGGCTTGCCTAAAATTGATTACTAGGATAGTTCCTAAGGTTAAGGTAGGTTTATTTTTGCTGTGTTGCCTAGTAGAAATTTTCACCAGCTGCCACTGGTATCTAGGTCTTGAAGGGATTCATAAAAAAAATACTAAATTAGCTTAGATGTTTAATTACAAAGGTCTTATCGCTTTCCGCCAACGCGAGGGGCGGACTTCTGGCTCACTTTGGCGGCCTTGGCCTTGGGGGGAGCCTTCGCCTTTGTGGGGGGAGCGGTAGTCTTCTTAGCGGCCTTGGTGGACTTCTTCTGTTCCTTGGCAGCCCTAGAACAAACATTTTTTGATTAAGAAAAAAAAAATTGAAAAGGTTATTTCTATGAATACATGGTGTCATTTCATGCTTTAGCCATGTTCTTCTAAGTAAATTATAAGAGTGGGTTGTCCAAACAGAGTGAGGACCTGCCTCAGCAGACGCGCGTCATTGTAGGCAGAGAGATCAGCCTCCGTCGATACATTACTATGAGACTACACTGGCCGTTTGCCGCGCGAGGACATAGTCTCCTGACGCTACTTGGTTGAACTTTTTACTATAGTATGTCAATCCATCAGACCTTTTCTAGTTTCATGCATTTTGTGACAAAGAGGCCGTTCAAGTATTAGGTAAGCAGATTTAGCAACAAAAATTACCCCACCCTGAAGATTTTCCTATTAATGTATTTTTTTTTCAACCATAGACAATTTATGTATGAGTTACTATTTGTTTAAAAAGAGTAAATCAAGTATTGATAACGTAAAAAATACCGAACATTCTCCTCACGTGTGAAAGTCAACACTACGGTAACACCAAGCCAACACTGACATTGGCAAATTCACCCTGTGCTAATTGGCAGGGAGTAAAAGCCAAAGCAGAAAAAAAAATCTAAGCAAAGCAATGAACCCGAATGAACATGGAATTTTTTGAATTGGATAATGCAGCATGCAGAGACAGGTACAGATGAAGTGCAAAAAGGTTTTCCTTAGTAGGTTTACAGAAACGTACGAACGTGTCATGCTATTTCAGTCAGTGTCAGTACAAAACGGACAGTGTCTGAACTAGCATGATAAATACGAATGTTTCCGGAAAGATACAAAGGAAAACCTTTCCACACTACATCTGTACATGCCAGTCCAGCCAGGGTCCCACACACAGTGGACAAATATAGGACCTGCCTTTATCAGTTAACACTGGCTCTTGTGGTAACTGACATTGCATCCCATTTTATTTCAAATACGTTACACAGTATGACAGTAAAAACCAAAGCACTGAGTAACTAAAATACATAAAAGCATAACAAATAAACACATCAAAGTAATAAAAATCACAAATTATCTAGATTTAGGTGACAACGTAACGTCGAGGCTTCGTTGCGTCGTCTGTCTGCGCCCAAGACAGTGTGTATCTATTTATTTATGTATAGATACTACCTGACTGTACACCACAGGTTTCATATCATAGCTTGAAATTGAGATTTCATAACCTAGAGAAATCTATAAAAATATTTTTTAATAAAAACAAAGTACTCACTTGATGGCCTGGTCTCTCTGAGCCTTGCGCACCTCAGGCTTCATATTCCTCTTGGCCATGATGTCACTGAGGGAGGCACCAACAATGGCTCTCTGGTACTTCTGGGTCCTGCGGGTGCGCTTCTTGGTCTGCTCTTCTTCTTGACCCTTCTTGAACTTGCGCCTGTAAACATTAATTAATAATTTATTGTATATGTTGCCAGCATCCTAGTTATAATGCTTCTAGGGCCTATTATAGATAGATAAGTTTTATGCTTAGTCTTAGTTTCTTATAGGGGCATTTTTTACAAATCAACAACCAGTGTGCCTATTTTAGGTGAAAAAATGAGGTAGCATACTGGCTTTATTACTCTTAGTTTTTCATATAATTAGGTAAATATGTTTTTGTATATAATTATAAATGGTTCTTATATTCACAATATTACATAGAGTAGATTGAGAATCTAATTTCAACCATTTTTCATTCCATAAGGATAACTATAAAACTAAGGCCTAAACTATTTCTGTCAATGCAATAAGCCAGAACTTTAATAGAAAAGAGAAGTTAGACGGATAAAGTGATGTTTAGCACAATTTCTACCTAGGTTAAGATTAAAGCTTCATTTTCATGTTCAAGGGTCAGATATTATTTGTTTTTTTAGCATTAGATATAGCTAGCAGGGGGTCACTATCAAGTTTACCTTATCGCTAAACGACTATTTCGGCTAGATGTCAGAAAATTTAAATATACAGTCAGTATAAACAGGGGCGGCTCACTCCGCGATTCTATCGCCGCGCTACAAGTACATCCTGGCGGCCGCGAGTTTGCGGCCTACTCAGGGGTGGCGCGCGTTCTCACGGAATGCACGTTCGCACTTTCTATTGTTACTTTACGTCGCGAGTTTTTTTAAGGTTCATATGCGATGTCCGCGTGTCGAATGGCTAATAATACTTAGTTAAATAGACATCATGAATAAAATAAATACCATAGGACATTCTTACACAGATTTACTACTAATTAAGTCCCACGAAAAAGTTCTAGTCTAGAGCCAATTTGGCCACAAGTCGTCTCCTTCACGATTTTCGTCGACATCTCTTCTAAATACCTAAAACAGGTATGGATGTGTTCCTCGTTCTCTCCAGATTACGAATTGACCTGTTTTAGTTTAAGGAGGGGGGGACGGGTCGAGAAAAAGGGGGGGAAAGATGGCGACCGACCATCATAGATATTTATTCACATCTCGAGTCCTATGTCACCAATCTGTTCGTGCGAGGTGTCATTTGAAAGCTCATTAAACCTACTTTAATTGTTTTTAAATAACTATACTCATAAAAGTAATCGTTTACGAAATATTTGAAAATATGTGTTTTTTATCGCGCATGAATTGCACAAGTACTAGTAAAAAATGCGTCTAACTCAATAAAAAATAACTTTACCGCAATTGATGTTATTATAAAATTTTCGCGTCTATTCATGCTCTTTTTAAAAATATAAGTTTCATTGGTATATGATAATATATAACCATGTAATTAAGAATTTTGTTTGGCAGGGGTTATCCTTCAGGTCGCATAAACGGGCGCTGACCGTAGTAAAGTATTCAATATTTTTGAGGTCTTATTTTTTGGATCCATATGTGAGAGGTATCGTTTGAAAGATAATTAAACCTACTATAATTATTTACACATAACTATAGTCATAAAGGTAGCTGTTTAGAAAATATTTGAAAATATGTGTTTTTTATCGAGCATGAATCGCACAAGTACTGGTAAAAAATGCTTCTAAGTCAATAAACAATAACGTTACCGCAATTGATGTTATTATAAAATTTACGCGACTATTCATGAGGTTTCTAAAAATATAAGTTTTATTGGTAAGTGATAATATAACCATGAAATTACGAATTTTGTTTCGTAGTGGTCATTCCGCCGGTCGCATAAATGAGCGCTGACCGTAGTAAAGTATTCAATATTTTTAAGTTCCTATTTTACGGATCCATATGTAAGAGGTATCATTTGAAAGCAAATTAAACCTACTGTAATTATTTTTGAATAACTATAATTATAAAGGTAGCTGTTTACAAAATATTTGAAAACATGAGTTTTTTTTTCGAGCATGAGTTGCACATATACAGATAAAAAATGCTTCTAACTTAATAAACCATAACTTTACCGCAATTAATGTTATTATAAAATTTACGCGAAATTTCAAGCGCTTTCTAAAAATATAAGTTTTATTGGTATATGATATTATATGACCAAGTAATTACGAATTTGGTTTAGCAGGGGTCACTGCGCCCTGTCACGATATTGGGTGCTGACTGACCGTCGCCAAATTTTCTACATTACTCAGATCCTATTTTACTGATAAATTTGTGATAGGTATCATTTGAAAGCATATTATGCGTACTATCTTTATTTCTAATACTTCAAGTCGAAACTGTAGAAGTTTACAAAATATTTGATTAGTAATATGTGTATTTTACTGTGCATGAATAGCATTCATGCACAGTAAAACACGCTTCTAGCTCAATAAATTATAGTTTTCCGCAATTGATATAATAACAAAATAAACGGAAAATGTATGACTTACACAAAAAATAAGTTTGGTTTGTATTGCATAAACAATTAATTTTAATTTGTTCAGCTCACCTACTGCGCACCATCATATAAATGTATGTCCACCGTCGTTGCCGTTTTTCATGATTTTTCAGACTTTATTTCACTGATCGTATATTCACAATAAATATAATTTATCACGTATCGAATTTACTTATATACTTAATTGATCAGTAAAATAAAGTCTGTAAAATGATGAAAAAATTAAGGCAACGGCGGTGGACATCCGTTTATATGACGATTGACCGTGCGCAGTGGGTATGGTGGACAAATTAACATTAATTGTTTAAGCAAAACTAACAAAACTCATTTTTTGTAAAGGCGATACATTTTGCGGTTCATTTCGTTATTATATCAATTGCGGAAAAATATAATTTATTGAGCTAGAAGCATGTTTCACTCGTATCAGTGCGAATGCTATTCATATACAGTAAAAATACACATATTGTCAAATATTTTGTAAACTTCTACAATTACGACTAAAATTATTAAAAAGTAACGATAGTACGTATAATATTCTTTCAAATAATACCTCTCACAAATTGATCGCTAAAATAGGATCTGAGAAATACATAAAATTAGGCGACGGTTAGCACCAATTACGTCACGGGGGTGCAGTGACACCTGCTAAACCAAATTCGTAATTACTTGGTTGTATAATATCATTCATCAATAAAACTTATATTTTTAGAAAGCACATGAAATGTCCTGTAAATCTTATAATAACATTATTTGCGGTAAAGTTATTGTTTATTGGTCATGCACCAAGATACAATCTTAAAAATTATGAAAACGGCAACGAAGATGGTCATCCATGTATATGACGGTGCGCAGTGAGTATGATGGATAAATTAACATTAATTGTTTATGCAATACTGACAAAACTTATTATTTGAAAAGGTCATACATTTCGCCGTTTATTTTGTTATTATATCAATTGCGGAAAAAATATAATTCATTGAGCTAGAAGCATGTTTTACTCACATCGGTTCCAATGCATATTTTCAAATATTTTGTTAGCTACTACAGTTACAACTAAAATTATTGAGAACTAATGATAGTACGCATAATATGCTTTCAAAAGATTCCTGTTAAATAAAATAGGATCTGAAAAATATAGAAAATTTGGCGACGGTCAGCATCCATACGTGGCCGGGCGCTGTGGCCCCTACTTAACCTTACCTTTTACTTAAATTTGTAATTACTTGGTTATATAATATCATACACCAATAAAACTTATGTTATTAGAAAGCGCATGAAATTCCGCGTAAATCTTATACTAACATCAATTCCGGAAAAGTTGTTGTTTATTGATTAAGAAGCATTTTTTACCAGTAGGTACTTGTGCGACTCATGGTCTATAATACACATATTTTCAAATATTTTCTAAACAGCTACCTTTATGACTATAGTTATTTATAAAAATATATAGTAGGTTTAATTAGCTTTGAAACGATACCTCTCGCATATGGATCCGTAAAATAGGACCTCAAAAATATTGAATACTTTACTACGGTCAGCGCCCATTTCTGCGACCGGGCAGAGTGACTCCTGCTAAACCAAATTCGTAATTACATGGTTATATATTATCATATACCAATGAAACTTATATTTTTAAAAAGAGCATGAATAGACGCGAAAATTTTATAATAACATCAATTGCGGTAAAGTTATTGTTTATTGAGTTAGACGCATTTTTTACTAGTACTTGTGCAATTCATGCGCGATAAAAAACACATATTTTCAAATATTTCGTAAACGATTACTTTTATGAGTATAGTTATTCAAAAACAATTAAAGTAGGTTTAATAAGCTTTCAAATGACACCTCGCACGAACAGATTGGTGCCATAGGACTCGAGATGTGAATAAATATCTATGATGGTCGGCCGCCATCTTTCTCCCCCCTTTTTCTCAACCCGTCCCCCCCTCCTTAAACTAAAACAGGTCAATTCGTAATCTGGAGAGAACGAGGAACACATCCATACCTGTTTTAGGTATTTAGAAGAGATGTCGACGACTTTTTGTAAAAGAGGTCGTTTGGTCCCTGACTATTCAATAAGGCTTGTAATGTTGGAACTTGAACAAAAATATATAAATACAGTATATATACCTGGAAAGTACCCAAGACTTGAATATAATAGTATAACATTTTATGTGAGTATTAATTCGTTTTAATCCATAGGTAACCCTATCGCCGGACGCCGCGCACGTGCGGCTCGTTTCTTTGTAAGAATTTTGTAGGTATTTAAAAAGGCGGCATTTCGAAACATCAAAGCAGTGGGCCTTCTGTACTTGTACTATTATATATTCTGTGGTATAAAGTCAATTCAGCTGGGATGACATGAAAGTAGAATACTCAATCAGCAAAAAGTAAATTTAACTGGATGGCTAAGACTTAGAATGAATGAGTAGCCAAATGTCTGGAAATATACATAGTCCGTATGATTAGCATATCTAAAAAGCCAAAAGTGTAGTTAGTTAATTGACGTCAACACAGAACTTTTCAGTAGCGAAACGTCCGGAAATATAATGTGTCATCGCCATGGTTTATAAATATGTAACAGAACAGTTCTTATTAAAAGTGCGAGAAGGTTTGAATTCTCAAGACACTTAAGCATTTTAAAACCAGACGTTTGTTTGGCGTTTATTCTATTTAGCAATAAAAACATTAAACAATCCAGATTTTTTGCTCCGTGACCATTTAGCGTTCATGTCTGTTTTGTAATACAGACATTCGAAGATGAAGATGTTTTGCAGTTAGATCATTTTAAATTGTTACGTTTTAAGATCCAGACGTTTTGCTAAAGACACATTTAGCATTCATGTCTACGTAGCCACAAAGACATAACACAATCCAGACGTGTCAGCTATATAGTCTTTTAGTGATAAGGTAAATTTGATAGTGACCCCTAGCAGGAGAATAGTAAAACTTTCTAATGCTAATTTCCCTAGATTTCAGTAGAATCTAGTGTAAAATAAAGGTTAGAACTAAAAAAATGTAGATACTTCACCTGTAAAGCACAGTCCATGTCACTTTACGAGGATTCCTCCTCATCAGATGCGCGGCCTCACATTTTGAGTTCAAGAATGTGAAGGTCTGAAAATAGACACGAAAAAGTAAATTAAATTAATATATGACCATTGAAAGTAGTATAAAAAAATGCATAGCTAAGATTACCTAGAGACACAGTAAACATTATAAATTAAACATGTTAATCAGACATAATGAAACATTTTCAAGAGCTTGATTCGACATAAAGGTTCGCTTAGTTCTTACTAAGAGGTTATGTTGGAACCCATGATGTAAACATGATGATTATTATTATAAGTGAAGAAGAGCCATTAAATTAAACTGGCTTTCATTGAATTACAATTCAATTTATGGTGTGAAATTAACGTAGTATTTACCTTGCCATCCATTTTAACCATAGTTTTCCCATGGCCGGGATAGATCTTGTATCCACTATACGCGCACAGACCGATCCTGAAAATAATTCAAACATAGTAAGAAGGGTACACGAATTATTATATTCTTTTAATTGAGCGAGAAATTGTTTAAAGATTACACAAATACATTAAGATATAAAACAGAAATTGCGAAAACGTACTTCATTTTGAATTGTCAAACGCGAAAGAACTGTCAAACATTCGGAGTTGTCATAACTAAACCACAGAGCCTGAAAAGTGAGAAAAGGTTACTAGTACAGACATCCGTCAAAAACAAGTCCAACAACATGAGGACCATAAAGAAGACACTTATGTGTTTTGTGATGATGGTACTTGATAGAAGTATTTAGACATTTTTGATAAAATGAGTGGATGACATAAATTAACTGCTATTTTTTGATAATAATTGGCTAAGACGATGATTTATGATTCCTCCCAAACGTAGTGATTCAATGCTCTTTGATTCCTCCTTTTTAAATTATAAGGTTGGTTAACCTGCTTTTCATTTTATTTCATGTACAGTATTTTTTTATATAGCAACAGTAGCAACACTAGGTGATCGTTCGTGATTACGAACGATTGCCATATGCTAATTCATCCTTGCTTAGTGTAATTATCTAATTATGTAAATAAAAATAACAAGTAAAGCAAGAGAAATGCAATTATTTAGTCATGGACAATTACTTATGCAAGATATTGCAACAAATTCTTTCCACATTATTTACATGATTAATCTCATCAAATTCACATCAAAAATATTGTATTGGTTTCAAAACGCTCTAACCTAAAATAATATTCCATTCTAATCGAAAATGAATCAAAGTTGTGTTATCTAATTAGTTTAAATAAACATTGTGAGTTCAAATAATACTTGATACTTTAAAAAATTGTATTAGTTGAAACGTTGCAATGTTTTGTCCCGATTTTTCTGAGTTTCAGGTAATGTAAATAAGGTTTCTAAAATTAGGACATAGGCCGGTAGAATTCCTTATCATTACCTTACAATTTGTTTTGATCTTTCCTTCCGAGAGCCATCATTTACTAATAAGAATTGTAGCAGTAATAAAAAAACGCGACTTTCATGCCATTAGACTTGGGACAACAAAATTTCCAAATTATTAATAACAGCAAATAGTCTAATTTAAACTTTATTTTTTTCTTTGTTTCAGGATGTACTGAAGAAGATGCGTGTACTAGACGACAAGATAGTATATGCACTCAATACATCCATTCCCACAGAATCCTTCCGGAAGAAAATAGATGCAGCTTCTGCATGTGCAGACTTGTATTCGCAGATTCAGAAAGGACATACCGACCGGGAAGCTGTCATCAAAAACTGCATAGTGTCTACGGCCGAGACTGTAAAGAAATTGAGGGCAGCAAAAGAAGAGAGGCCTGATGATTATGATGTTTTGAAAACTTTGAAAGCAGAACAACGGAAGGTAAATTAAAAAATCAATGAATTTAAAATTACTAATTTTATGTTTTAAATATTATTGCCATTACCTGTATATGTACATTACACATACTCACTTTATGATTCAAATGTAAAATATAAATTTCAATCTACATCTGAAAGAAGCATAAAATGTTAATAAGAATGTCATAGTATTAACTGAAGATAAGATAGTTTTGGTAGAATGATTCTGTATTATGTTGAAACCAATAAGTTTAATAAACACACACATGAAGCTGAAATGAGAATCCATGTGTAAATGTAAGATTGTGGTTTACAGTTTGGATATGTTTTCTGAAGATAAACATTGGCCAGACATGTGAGGAATTTTATATTTAGAAGCCCAAGTGCTTGTTTATTTTTAGCCAGACAACTTGTTTTGTTGCACATTGCCAATAATGCTGCAACATTATTTACAGAACTTTCTTCTATGTTGGCAAAGGTCATGGATATAACTGTGGACTAGGTCTAAAAGAGTAGAAATGGTGATAGAATATGTAAATTTTTTATTAAAATATATGACACATAATGCTTATAAATATTATTGGTTTCTCCACAGCTACGTCTTCTGCAAACTGAACTGAGTGTGGAAGAGGTGATCCGTGAAAAAACAACAAAGCTGTTTACAGAGAAGTGTAGAAGCTATTACAAGCCTGACAACTTATGAAAATATATGAAGACTGAGAATTGCAAAACCTGTTTTTGAGCCTATAGTGTATATATTATAAATAGATTTGAGTTAAAAATGTTTTATTGCATTCAATACTTATTCTAATAATATCTAAAGTACACAACACTTATTATCATCTGCAAGCAGGCGCAAGAATTTAGTGACTACAATATTTGGGCTGGTATGGCTCAAGACACAACTCTGGTTATGTTCTACTTAGCAGCAGCCGCTGCTTCCTTCTCAGCCTGCTCAGCTCTATATTGTTTGTGGAAGTCCATGTTCATTTGATGGACAGATTCTCCTCTTTTAGCGGCCGCCTTTCCTGCCAATATGGCACCAAAACTTGCGAGAGCAGTCAGGAGCATGAGAACATTTGAGATTTTAATGCGAGCTTCACTGCGGGACCTTTCAATAATCTCTGCTCTGAAATTATACAAAGTAGATTAGTCAATTGTGAGTCAAGATTAGTCAAGGTGTTGCATGTTGCAGCTTATCAGTTTCAGTTAATAATGTCTACGCTTACAATAGAACAACACTGTTGACCTTCAGATTTTTCTATAATAACACCCAATTAGATGATTAAACAATATTGCATAACATCATTTCATAGAATAAAACTGATCACTAAACTTTTGACGAATCAATATACTTACGAGACAAATGTAGGGATTTCCTCCTTGCTTTTATATTTCTTGGTCCAAACAAGGATAAACTTCTGAAAATCTGTTGGTCGGTATCTTGCCGACATGGAACCAGAAGACGAACCCGATGAGGGTGTCGGTGGCGGGGTGGCAGGAGTACACATCCTTCTCACTAAACATAACGCAGTCGTTCTAGGAAAAAAATGTTTAATCATTTTTTGAACGCGCACAGTAGTATGCTCGAATGCGAAAACAATGACAAAGTGTAGTTTTTCCTCCTTCCCTCCTGCTCATCATTTGACAGTCGAGGTGATTAAGTATGTTGCACACGACATGCAAGTTCGTGTGCAATTTCGACGAATCTAATAACAAGCCTATGCAAAAAACAATTTACAAGTTGGCAACATCGGTCAAAAAAGCTGCTCATGATTGGACTAGCAACTGTCAATATATTTAATGTTGCCAGTTTTTAAATGTCATGGTACATTTTAATTTTAATTCATCCCAATTTGTATGAAACTATTGAAACTTCAGGCTTAGCTTCAAAAAAAATGTCTAATGTATCTACGCTCTATCTCTTTTCGCACTTTAAATTTTTATAATGAAATTTTCATTTTTATGTTATATCAAATGAATAAAGGTATAAATACATGTTTGAACAAATTGTCATGAACATCATGAATGTATGTCTATCTTCTTCTTACAACCAAGTTTCACATCAGCCCGTCCTGTTGTCATAATTTGTCCGACATCTGGTCTCGTACTATTTTTAGTTTATCTTTCGGTTTCGATGTTGTTGAACGCAGCGCTAAGAAAAAAGCAAAGCACAGTGACGTCTGTTTGCAAAAAAGTAATGCACAATCGAATTAAATCACGAATGTGGTGGATTTGAGTTAGTGTATTTCGTGTAATCACGTACAGTTAAATTTGTCAGTGGTTAATGTTTCATCAGTTTCATGTGCACTGATTGATTTTACTTCACAAGCTAAATTTCTTCATTAGAGTCCGTCGTCATCTATCGATGTAAGTTTCATTGAGAGCTTACGACCACTTTTCGATATGCATGCACGAAAATGAGAGTTCGACTGTGTTTTTTGGCAGTATGTCCTTGCTGCAATAATTGATTTTAATCTAATGGATGGAATGGGTGTAGATAGTAAGCTATGGAATCTCAGGTATTAGTGAAATGTTCAGTTTTCAAATTGACGTTGTAGTGATTCAACATATTGTTTAGGATTATCTACCTTTACACTTTATTTCGCTTGCGTTATACGGATGTGGTCAAATGGTCATCATACTCATCAGATGTTGTTTTGCCAAGTTTGATTGTTGTGTCAATTTGATAGTACCAATGAATTAGTCTGTAGAGTTATGGTTATTGTAGTAAATAAACACACATGTACAGACTTTATTTACATTAAAATATAAAAAAGATTACTTTTAGAAGGTCTTTATTTGACATTAAATTTGTAAGACAGGACATTGTAAATTGACCATTTATTGGCAGTGTATAACAGGATATACAGCATCTTAGACCCTCATTCTGACTTTTGTTTCCCAACCCACGTTTATAGAAGGGTGATTCTAAGTTAACAGGTACTTTCGACGGCACTGACAATAAAATATATTTTTTCAAGATAAAACTTTATAATAACATATTTATTTTATAAAACTAAATGTTTTCTACATGGACACTCAAAATTATTACAGAAATTTATGTAAATTAGTCACAATCAGCTCTAATGTAGGAAAAATGTCTCTCCCCTGGCCTGTCCCCCAACCGAATTTATTTGTAAACAAGTAATTATGACTTTGTTAAAATTCACTTATTATTTTAATAGCCTTAATTTTACAAACATAAATAACTAGGGAACAGTATTTTATGAGTGGAATTTCTTATATTTCTGTATTTTACAACAAATATGAACTCCAAACTTTGTCCTCCTCGTTTCGTGTCTTGTCCCCTGGCTTTTTAGTTTTCCTTCAAAAGTCGGTTTAATTTGTTAATCTGTGGAGGTTTTGTCCTCTAATAAACAGGGTGTTATGTGAAGTTACCGTCAAGAGGCGCGTAAGGCAACTATGCATCCGTTTTGTTGGTTGTTTCGGCCACAGCACTCGCTGGGTACAGAAATGTTGAGTGAATGCAGTCTTTCCTCTGGTCACTTTTATTTCACAATCATTTGTTCAAATACTAATATATATAACAATATCCACTGTAAATGTTGAATATATTGTTACGTTTGTTTATGAATTGCGTACGAGAAACACTTTTACAGCTATTTTTGATTGTCCAGAGGAGATACTTTTGTACTAGTTTTGATTATTTTTATTTCCGTTATCTCTTAACCTTTGTTTAGCGTTGTACCTATTTTTATTTTAACTTTACGATAGAAGGTTTTCTTTCCAGAAAAATGCAACTATTAAGAAAAAAAGAGGGCACATTCACATTCAACTTCATATGAAATTTTCATGAAGCTGTTTAATAAAAAGGTTTAATGCTGATATTAAAAGGATAGGTTTTTGTTTAATTGTTGCCTATTGATTGTACATTCAAATTATTTTTGTTTTAATGGATAATATGGAGAAGTGAAAAATAAGACAACTCATTAAGGAATTATCACTTTTCTTGCTGTAAGAATGTTATGAAATGTAAAGTCTGAGTATAAATAATCAATAATTATAATAAAAACGATAAATAAAATTAATTCTTAAAAAATTAAACTAAATTTTTCATACAACTGTCTCTTCCCTGGTCACAAAGTATCCTCCCCTGTGCAACAGTATCTCCCCTGGACTGAGTATTTCCCCTGGTCACTTATAAAACACGATAAAACAAATAAATTGACTGGTCCTCTTTGTAAACACTTCAAATTGGCAGTTTTAACTAATACAAATAAACAAATAGGTAAAAAACAAAAAAAAAGTCCGCGCCATCTAGGGTTGCCAACTTTTTTTTAGGGAAATATAGTATTTTAGAAAATTCCATCTAAAAAATATAGTACACCGAAATAAAATATAGTACGGTACACATAATCGATAACCAAGTCGTAGAGATCGTTCTTTCTGTCCACTCTAAGGGGCTCCATTCGGTTTTCATCGATTTTTGACAAGTTTTGTGTTGTATTGGTTCTCTTATTTCAGTATCGTCGAAAGTTGTATGGCCGAATATCACTTCCTAACTCACGTTTCGCGCAATTTTATTCCGCCGAATGTTCATTTTCCAACTTATTATCTTATTTGCCAAGCTCACATTTACCAACTTAACATTTGGCCTTTTTAAAAAAGCAAACTTTCATGTTGTCGAATGTTTTACTTAGCGTAATATATAACTAGTTTATTTATTGTATGTTATATACCAATTAATGTTTTATTCAACACCAACAATGTATATGGCGTATTTCGAAAAATATGCAATATTGAGTCTTCTATCACTTTCTAAATGTATTGACAGGTATGCAATTTTTACTTACGTACCTATTAATATTCTTTTAATTTCAATAGTTACCTACTTACTTTTTTTGCAAGACCCATATTAAAAAAAATACCCATATTATAAGTACTTATATTTTTGATGAAATTTGACATTTTAACTTCTGATTAGCAGAAACGTCTGCAATCGATGCCGTTAGGCTTAGAATAATTTAAAAGTGGAAAATGTCTGCCTTGGGTGAGACTTGAACTCACGACCTCTGGATCGAATCGGATCTGGATTTAAATTTAAATTTGACATTGTTTTAAAAACATTTTTTTTTATGAAATCTAGACTTTTATAAAAATGCAAAAGCTATTTTAGTTTAAACTAATTAAGGCAAAAATTTTGACCAAAGAACCAGTTTCCGTCCTGAAATAGTTCAACTTTGATACTAAATATCACAGAATTAATGAGCTGTGAAGTAGGTACCTAATTATGGGATGCTAGTTTGTTTAAAGACGATTCTGTTACTATGATATGCTTTAGAAACTATCGTAATATTCATAATACCAATAGATTCAAATCGAAGCTCATCGGAGTAGAGAATCCCCTTAAGAAATGTCGTTATTTAATATCATGGAAAAAATACAAATTTTTGCAAACAACGGTGGCTTTATACGTAACTGCAATATTTGCAGAACAGAACGAAGTAATTAAATGTACAGTGAATGTTAAATATGAATAAAAGCGCGAGCGGAGCGAGCGCGAAATTTTTTTCAGTATCGAAACGCCGCTCTTGGCGGTTTGACCCTTGTGTAAATTCGCCACTGGCATGGACCCCAAAAATATAGTACTTTTGCGTACTATATATGCTTCATATAGAATATAGTACGCTGGGCCGAAATATAGTACAGTACTATATTATATAGTACGGTTGGCAACCCTAGCGCCATCACTCCATACAACGTATTACCTCTTAACTTAGAATCACCCAGAACTATCTAGTAGCAAAGATGAGTGTTCCAAATCAAAGATTAAAAAATAGTTTTGTAATAGACTGTTATATTTAAATATATTGTTACTAGCTTTTGCCCGTGGCTTTTCTCGTGTTAGAAAGAGACAAAGTAGCCTACGTCACTTTCCATCCTTCAAAAATCACGACAATACATCTCTCCATTTTGCTGTGAAAGACGGACAAACAAACAGACACACACTTTCCCATTTATAATATTTGTATGGATAGATATGGCAATGTTTAGTTAGGCAGTTATACTTATAAAGGTCAAGGTCATGAAAATGTTTTATTTATATTTATATTTAGCCTTCTTTCCACATTCTTGTCTTTCTTCTTTACTTTTCATTTCATTTGTCTTTTTAGTTATTTGTGGTCCCTGATAGGATAAAGGCCTCCTCCAAGCTTTGCCATTTTACTCTGTTCTGAGCGGTGTCCATCCAGTTCCTTCCTGCTACCTTTACAATGTCATCAACCCATCTTTTGCGTAGTTTCCCATCTTTCCTCTTTCCAGTGGGGCCTGGCCATCTGGTTGCATGTAGAGTCCATCTCTTATCGTGGTATCTCGCCAAATGTCCAGCCCATTTCCATTTTTCTGAAATGTTTTATTGTGTGCATCTAATTGTTGATGATTGTTGTTCCTATTTAACAAATTATACTACTATTTTATGGCTATCATTCATCAAACTACAAAGAATATTTGGTCAAAGTATAACTGCATATAACAGGTGATCCTGTCACTAAAAGACAATGTTTTCATAGCGGGAAAAGTGGAGTAATTTTATTCTGTTTTGACTTCAATTTGTTTCCTGACCTTATATTAAAGTTTCTTTTGATTTATTTTTATCCCTTGCTGTTTACAACTAATCACCTTTACTATCTGTTGTGTCCACTTTGTTTTTTACTTATTTTTGTTATTGTGTTCCTTCCCTTTGTCATGTGGCTATTGCAAGTATATGTTTTTTTTGGTAAATATTGTTTTATTATTATTTATTTATTTAATTATTACAATCAAAGGTAACATAAATATACAGTGCTCCAAAAAACTACAGTGTTTGACTGGGGAGTCAAGAAATCAATTAATAATGCTACAAAAGCATTGGCCTTCTCATATGATTTTAAGGAAGTAGTAAGTACTGTTCCATAAGGCTCAAAATTATTACTCTTGCCACGGATTGACCCAACATGGTTCATAGTCATGTATTTCTGGTTGGGCTTTATGTATTGATTGAACTGACTTATCAGCCGAAGGTGTTGTAATTCATTAACATCTCAGTCTATTTCACTTGTTCTCAAAGTTCATTTAATTTAACTTGCCTGGCTAGATTTTGTTATTACTTTAAAATACAATATTGCTATGTAACTGTGATTCTCACGAGCCTGCTCCATACAGAGCGAAGCTCATCGAGGCAATGTTCTCGTGCGGCAAACATCCAATATAGACGTGCTTCGGCCGAGCAAAACGCGTATTGCCGCGGCCGAGGTACTATCAGCTTCAAAATTGCATGGCGAATTTATCAATGAATTCATTCATAATTTCTCCATGCACTTTTGTAGTTGATAGTACGTCTACATAGCACACTTGCCGCGCGACTTGCCACGCCCTGTGTGGACCGAACCAATAATGAAATATTTAAATTCTAACATTTATACAATTTTGTTCAGATAACAAAATTTAAAAAATGTTAGAATTCAAATATTTCATTATTGGTCCGGTCCACACAGGGCGCGGCAACTGTGCTATGTAGACGTACCTTGGCTGAGGCAATGCGCGCGTTTTGCTCGGCCGGAGCACGTCTATATCGGACGTTTGCCGCACGAGAACATTGCCTCGCGATGAGCTTCGTTGTGTGGACCAGGCCCGTCAGTATCACAGTTACCGCACTGGGGGCCGATTTTTGAATAAAATTTTGTTTTTGTTTAGATGTCTGGCGGTCACAAGCATCGGTACAAGAACGCCGGGCTCAGCGCGGACGAGCTGCGGCGGCGGCGCGAGGAGGAGGGCGTGCAGCTCAGGAAACAGAAGCGGGAGCAGCAGCTGTTCAAGCGGCGGAATGTTACTCTGCCGGCGGCGAACGCTCCTGATATCGCCTTTCAGGTTTGTTGAGAACCTAGTTGTGACTCACTACTGTCACATCTCGGACACTGGCGATCAAATATATGAAAGAGGCGCGTTCCTAGCACACAGTCTAAGCTCGTGTAGGTGAACGCGTACCATGCTTGTGTGAGTGAGATATGACAGGTCGACTCGCGTTTTTGACAGGCGGTAACTGTGAGGTAACTGAGAGGGGTGGGCGGCACTTTCTGCGGGGAGCGGGAGTGGCCATACTGTACGATAGCACTCTTTATTATACTGTGCTACTGTGGCAAGGGTTCTGAAACCGGTATTTTATACTCCATACAAAATTACCCGTATTTTTCGTCTGACGGTCATAAGCAGTGATCGGTTTTTTGGATTCACCCTCGCGGGACATCAAGTAGAAAAGTTAATATTGATACGACGAAATTATCTGTAAGGAACTTTTTACTCTTACATGGCAACCAGTTGAGACAAAAACTTCTATTCTTTTCCTAATCTCTACACTCTATTAAGCAAAATATATTAGAACCTCCACAAAGTATTACCTTACATCTATCATGATATTCATGATGGAAAAAATACTTCAAAATCTTGACATTGACATTTCATTATTTTATACAAACCGAACATTAAATTTAAATTTTATTGTAAGAATATCAAAGCTAAAGAGTTCACATTTTTAAATTGTTGGAGAGATTTATAGTGGTTATGAAATCGCATGTTAGTAATGCCTATTACGTTATGTACTATTTTTAGTTTAAGTTTATAATGTTAATGTTGTTGCTTTATATTTTTGGTTGAGCAATAAAACCATTTGGCATTGTGGACATTGTACATATTTTTTTGCCTTTTCTAACAACATTAAGCCCGGATTCCCGGGGCATATCCATACTAACATAATGATTCCATGTCGAATCCAAAAAACCGATCACTGGTCATAAGCATCGGTACAAGAACGCCGGGCTCGGCGTGCAGCTCAGGAAACAGAAGCGCGAGCAGCAGCTGTTCAAGCGGCGGAATGTTACTCTGCCGGCGGCTAACGCTCCTGATATCGCCTTGCAGGTTTGTTGAGAACCTAGTTGTGACTCACTACTGTGGCAAGGGTTCTGAAACCGGTATTTTATACTCCATACAAAATTACCCGTATTTTTCGTCTGACGGTCATAAGCATCGGTACAAGAACGCCGGGCTCGGCGTGCAGCTCAGGAAACAGAAGCGCGAGCAGCAGCTGTTCAAGCGGGGGAATGTTACTCTGCCAGCGGCTAACGCTCCTGATATCGCCTTGCAGGTTTGTTGAGAACCTAGTTTGGACTCACTACTGTGGCAAGGGTTCTGAAACCGGTATTTTATACTCCATTAAAAAATACCGGTATTTTTAACCCCCGACGCAAAAACGACGGGGTGTTATAAGTTTGACGTGTCAGTCTGTGGCATCGTAGCTCCCGAACGGTTGAACCGATTTAGATTTAGTTTTTTTGTTTGAAAGCTGAGTTAGTCAGGAGTGATCTTATAGATCAAGAGCCCAGGGCCGCCAGACCTTCCTCAAATTCTCAAGGATGAAACTTTGGGATAATGTAGAGTTCGTGTCGATGTTTAACGTCTGCATATTTTCTAGTTCGGCCCATCGGCCATTTTTTTGCTATCAAGAGCTGAAGGTGAAAAAAAAAGGGCTAACTTTCCTTTAATTCTCAAGGCTGATTTTTATGTATGTGTTAGAGCACGTTGTTAGAAGTTAGTTTTCATCAATGCCAGACCGTTTCCGCCGGCCGTAACTTTTGCCAGACGCGACAAAGTTGATAAAAATCGATTCTAACTTTCCTCATTTTCTCAAGCCTTATTTTGATACACAGGGAACTATAATTAGACCGATTGTAAGCAGCCAGACCAATCGGATGGACCCAACCATCCGCCAGACCGACTTAAAGTTTCGCTATGAACATCAGTAAAATCGTAATTATAGATAGTTTGCCGAAACCACAAAAGCTAAGAAGTTGAATTTTGCACAGCAGTTTACGTTTATAATGTATATTAGACGTTAGAAGCGATTCTGAAAAATTTGACCCCTAAGGGGGTTAAAAAGCAGGTTTCGGTTTGTATGGGGATCCAATTTTATTTTCATTTAGGGACTTAAAACTTGGTAAAAAGGTAGTACTTTTTTTTTTCACCTTCAGCACTTGATAGCAAAAAAATGGCCGATGGGCCGAACTAGAAAATATGCAGACGTTAAACGTCGATACGAACTCTACATTATCCCAAAGTTTCATCCTTGAGAATTTGAGGAAGGTCTGGCGGCCCTGGGCTCTTGATCTATTAGCCATGTTTCATGAAAATCGGTCCACTATGTCGCGGTCGGGGGTTTTGCCAAAATTTTGATTTTTTCATACGGCGGTCACAAGAACGCCGGGCTCATTCTCAAAAAGTCATGCATTAGTCCTATTGGCTGTGATGATACGCAATTTGTCAAATTTTTTATAATAAAATTAAAGTAATAACGTTTTACGAAAAAAGATGTCTTAGTTAATATTAAAGCGAGTATTAAAGTCAATGAATACCTACGTAAACTTTGTTTTAATATGATTTGCCGATGCGAATGATGCCATTAAAATGTACTATCTCAGCTGTAACTATGCAAATTTTAAACGAAATTTGTTTCAGGATGATATCAACATCTCCCCTTCTGACGACATATCACCGGCGATGGTGGCTGCTCTCTACAGCGATAACCCGCAAGAGCAAGTGATGGCCACACAGAAGTTCCGCAAGCTACTGAGTCGCGAGCCCAACCCGCCCATAGACGAGGTCATACGGACCGGCATCGTGCCCAAATTCGTCGAGTTCCTCTCTTGCAGTACTAACCCCACTTTGCAGGTAAGACAGGAATCTGTTCTTTATTATCTCAGTAATTTGCTTGTCATTAATTATATCAAAGTAGGTATTTTTATTAAGGAGGCAGTACCAACAGCATCATGGTGGCGTTGTCGGATAGGTGGGACTCCCCTCTGCTACAGCACTGGACAAAACTCCATGTTGTAGAAAAATAAATAAATATCTAGGTTTAATAATTAGTCTGTAATTCCACTAACACTATTTTATAAGTTAAATGTACATGTTACTAACAGCTATGGATTTTTTTATCCGAAATAAAATTGTTTTATTTATTTATTTATTTATTTATTAAAGGTTTTTACAACTTCTTTTTACTATGTAAGAACAAGAACATCTGAATTTTTGTAATTAGCCTGGTACATTACATTTTAATTTCGTGAAGTTGACAAGAAAGTACCTAATACTACTTTCTAGAAGTCAGATATAAGTTAAAATAATCGTCCCTCTGCAAGTACTTGATATTTTCAAAGATACATAATTTTGGGAGGGTTCTTTTGATCGACCAACCATTACATATAACATTAAAAATCTTAAGTGATCCTTCAGCCAGGTGGTCGATTCTAACCCAATCGTGACTATTAGGCTACAAATAGTACGACGTTTAGTAGTAAGCAGTGGCGTAGCGTTGTTAAATTTTCGTTGATAAAGCCGGAGGGGTTTTCGGGATCTGTTTTGTATGGACTGCTACAGATACAGGAGAATTTTAGGGAACCCGTAGGGAGTGGAGTTGTACCGACGCCCCGCCACTGGTAGTAAGTAACCCGAACCATCTTTTGTCCAGTTTGAAGCGGCATGGGCGCTGACGAACATCGCGTCCGGCTCCGCGGAGCAGACGCGCATCGTGGTCGAGAGCGGCGCCGTGGGCGTGCTAGTGGGGCTCGTGGGGTCCGGAGCCAGTGACGACGTGCGCGAGCAGGCCGTGTGGGCGCTCGGCAACGTGGCCGGCGACTCGCCGCGCTGCCGCGACACCGTGCTGGCGGCCGGCGTGCTGCCGCCGCTCGTCGAGTGAGTATAGAATAGAATAGAATAGAATAGAATTTCTTTATTTGCCAGAATACGTATGGTACAGGATGATAACAGGTTTTTAAAGTATCAGTATTCAGTCGAAAACACGACATGCAAATAATTGACAATATTACAATATGAAAACTTTACAACAATAATAACAGACTTATAAATTAAAACAAGATAATATGGTTGGTGGGTTTTTTACATAATAAAAAGGATTCCACTTATAAAAAAAAAAAATGCAACTGTCAAAACGTTATTAATACTAGTCGTTAAAATTAAAAAATATACAAAATGGAAGTCATGAATTAATAATTAAGAATTATAAAAGTTAAATGTCAAGAAACGTACACAATGTGAAATATACTACTTGTTTAATAATTTATGTTCCAAAAATTCCCTTACACTATAAAAGCAATTTTCGGACAGCCATTTGGTAATTTTATTATTAAATTGTTTACAATCAATTTTTTTGAGTTCATCAGGAAGGCTGTTAAATAAAACTATACACATGTTATATGCATTCCTGTGGTATATAGTGGAATGTGAGGGAGGCTGATATAATAAGTCTTTATATTGCGCTCTCTGATTTCCTGGCAATACATCACACCTCTTTCTAAAAAGTTCTGGATGTTTTTTTACAAATAGACACGCTTTTCTTATATACATACAAGGTAAAGGCAAAATATTAAATTTTTCAAACAGTGGCTTACAGGTGTCCATGATCCAGGCATTGGCTATCGCACGAATGCATTTTTTCTGCCGAACGAACGCTTTCTCAATGTCGACTGAATTACCCCACAGTAATAGGCCATAATTAAGTACAGACGCCACATATCCATGGTAGGCAGTTGTTGCAGCCTCTATAGATACCGTATTCCTAATTTTCCTTAGAGCAAATACGAATCCGTCAAGTTTGGAACAAACTACTTCGACGTGTCGTTTCCAGTTTAAGTTTTTGTCAATATTTAATCCTAAAAATTTCACATTATCCAATTTTTCTATTACGATGTCATTATATTTGATGTCAAGTTGGCCAGGATCAGTTTGATAAGAATGAAATTGTGTATATACAGTTTTTGTCAGGTTGATATTTAAATTATTATTGCTGGTCCATGTACTGATATCAGCCAAGGCTTTATTTATTTCAGCTTCATATGTTAAAGCGTTCTCCCCTTAATCATTAGTGTAGTATCGTCCGCAAATAAAATGCACTTTTGTGTTGTAGCTTGGGGAAGATCATTAACATAGATCAGAAACAACAACGGGCCCAAATTACTGCCCTGAGGAACTCCCCATCTATTTACACGAAATTCAGACCGGAACCTTTGTTTCTCAATACTTTTCCCCTGACTGACGAATCTTTGAATTTCTGTACACTGTTTTCTGTCTGCTAAGTAGCTTTTTAGCCAAGAAAGCACAAAACCTCTAACTCCATATGTTTCAAGTTTTCTCAATAGAATAGTGTGATTAACCGTATCAAAGGCTTTACTTAAGTCAAGAAAAACCGATGTTATTGGTAATTTATCGTTTATCGCTTCTGATATATGCTTGATGAAGTGAAAGCAAGCCAATTCTGTTGATTGACCTTTCCTAAAACCAAACTGATTTGGTTTCAATATATTTTTCTTTTCGAAATAGCTTGTTAACCTTCTACACATGGCTTTTTCAAATAATTTTGATAATACTGGAACTAAAGTTATCGGTCTATAGTTGTTGGGATCTTTACGATTGCCCTTTTTAAATAATGGTTTAATAATCGATAACTTTAATTGTTCTGGGAAGATACCTTGATTAAAAGACAAATTTATTACATGCGTTAAAGGATAGGTAAGGCTTATTGCATTTAGTTTTAAAATATTTGTAATAATGTCATCATAGCCACAAGCTCTACTATTATTAAGTGACATAATTAATTTGTAAACTTCTGGTTCATCAACTGGTTCCAAAAACATTGAGTTTACTTGATTTCCCAGATTGTATGTTAGCTGAGGAGGAGATATTTGTTTTATATCAGAATTTGTTAACTCGATAAAATAATTATTAAATAGATTACAAATGTCTTGGGGATCAGTATATGTCATATTATCAATTTGTATAGAGTCAAGATTATTGATATGATAATTATTAGATGTCATCGATGATATTACTTGCCATGTCGCCTTACATTTATTCCTATGGTTTAAAATTAACTGTTTGTTTACTATTTTCTGTGATGTACTAATACACTTCCTAAGAATTTTATCGTAGTGTTTAAATTTTCGTTTATTTTCATTTTTATTACAAGATGTTCTACATTTCATATACAGTTTACGTTTCGTGTAACATGATTTTTTTATTCCTTTTGTTATCCATTTTGTTTTATTTTGGCGACTGCTAGTTTTTATTTTAATCCAAGGAAAACATAAGTCATAAAAAAGACGCAAAAGGTCATAAAACTTCAAAAAGGCTCCATTAAAATCATTAGTACTCAGAATGTCAGAAAATGATAATGCAGAGATACATTCAGAGAATTTAGAAATATTTTCAGAACTATAGTCCCTTACGAACTCAAACCATCGAATACATTTATCAGGCCTTCGCATGTGAATAGTTAGCGTCTGCGCTTTGTCATGGTCCGATAGACAAAGATTATGAGTCTCAGCTACCACATTTTTCCTATTGATATTGCTCGCAATCTGGTCCAGGCAAGTATTCTGTCGTGTTGGTGTATTAAGAGGGGGTAGAGCAGGGAGAATTTTCAGAATCTGTCAAATTACCCCATTACAAACACAAACACCCTTCACTCACACTACCTCAATTTACTGTGAAAGGTCAGTGACCCTAAATTTTTTTCAAGAGTGTTATTTTGAGTTTGTAGTCAACTACTGACCTCCTTTGAGAAATTAAAACTGTAAAAAAGGTAGCATACAAGAAGACAGAGAAAAAATACGCATCATCTAGCTTTCCTTCCCTGTTCATGTCTCATATCGACGGCGAAGTAACAAGAACTCCTAAGTACAGGTCGATCACAAAGATATGTATAACTTTTTCACCTTATTACAATGCAATAAGGTGAAAAAGTGGATACATATCTTTGTAATCGACCTGTACTTAGGAGTTCTTGTTACTTCGCCGTCGATATGACTTAAATTTACCTAAATATGTAGATAACGTTATTCCTTATTCAATTGATTGTTTATCTAGGTGTATTTCAAATTACTTTGCACTTCATTTTGCGTTACTTTTCTATACTTAGATTAAAAATCGTCAGCCTGCCTATCCCCGCAAACATTATTCAAAGACGTGTGTGAAGGGCTAAAGGCCGATACCTCCAGGCAGACAATTATGGTCGCGTGATAAATGATAAAACATCAGCCCTATCACACTATTTGTAAGTGCGATAGGGACGGCCTGATGTTATACCATTTATCGCGCGACCATGATTGCCCTGCCGGTCTTCGGAGGCCTGTGCTGTGCATTACGTATATGCGGGGTGTATTAAATTTGATACAAAAATAAAGTATGTGTATAAAATAAAAACCTAATGAATAGAGTACAGCTATTTAGCAGCAGTCATGTCAGAGATACAAAGAAACACAGGGAATATCGACGCATATCTTATCTTATCCAATACTGCCATCGGCATCTGCATCAGACTCTTGATCTTACCCAATTTCCGAGTCCCTTCTCTTAATTTCAGTTCCTTGAGTTGAAAATGTTGAAACTCATACTTAGTATTAAATAAACCACAAATACATATAAAAATCACAATATAATTTTAAATTATGGATACCAGTTGCAGTCGCCACGTCTGTAAAGCCCCTTGTAGTTTCTTTTAAATGGCTAAATACCTAGATGTCATGTCATACACATCTGTGATGTAACTGAAAATTAAAAAACATCGCTCAGAGATAAGGTTCAAATTAGAATGGCAAAAAATACAGTGCAGTCAAAATACCATCAAAATACGAAAAAGCATATGTCAATGTCAATATCACTGCCGTATGCCGTATTTCAGGCCATAAGGGCTGTTTTCTCAAATATGAAAAAATCTCAAAAGCAGAACTTTAAATAATATTTTATGCAACAGGCGTTTAAAGGAGATCAAAAAAGACGAGTGGCGTGGGTAACAATGTGAGGCGAAGCCGAAAATTGTTATTAAGACGCCACGAGTATTTTTTGACTCAGTTAAACACCGTTGCATACAATACTTTTTCTACGACCATGCACTTAGTTTTTAATAGGTTTCTTGGATAACTTTCGTGAAATTCACACTGTTTCCTATATTTTGACGCAAAGGTTTGCACTGTCAGCTCAGCTGCCCAAAGCCTTCCCGCGCACGCGCGCCGTATCGTTATAAGGCGTTGCCATGGTTACAGAGCCAAACAATGCGTTTTCAGTTTTTTCGATACTGCGCGCATGCGCGGAAAGCCGGCGGACACTGGCTTTGGGGAATAGACTTTTATGTAGGGTTTTAAAGATCTATGCACGACCCTGTAAATGACGAATAATAGTTCGGGAGTAGAAAAAAGACTTTCTAGGAAAATTATTTTGAACTTGATAGGTAGAACAATTTTTAAAAGTTGTACAAAAAAAATCTGAACTAAGTTTGTAACTTTTTTTTTTATACTACGTCGGTGGCAAACAAGTATACGGTCCGCCTGATGTAAAGCGGTCACCGTAACCTATGGACGCCTGCAACTCAAACAGTGTCACATGCGCGTTGCCACCCCATTAGAAACTTTGTAACTATATGAAAAGCATTTTTTATCTTAGATTGCATATTTTATATGCATATTATCGTAACGAATTTTCTTTCAAATAAAAAGAGAATTATTAGAATAGGTTGACGGTGTCTACCGTAAACTGGGGTTACATTGACCAATTTGGGAATTTTAACTTCTCTAGCTTCTACATTTAATGGGTATTTTTACCCATTAAATGTAGGAGTTAGAGAAGTATAAATTCCAAAATTGGTCAACGTAACGTAACTAAGGAAGAAAAAAAATGGGACCATCAACTTTTTCAGTCTTTTCCTGCTAAAAATCTAAAAAGGTAACAAAATAAGTGATATCAGGATTATTGTTTTCTGTGTTCTATGAAATGTTTCTTTTTAACCCAGTGGTTGACTGGTAGAGAATGCCTTAAGGAATTATGTCCACCATTTGTACTTATTTTTTTATGTGCAATAAGGAATAA
The DNA here is from genome assembly GCF_023078275.1 of Leguminivora glycinivorella. Lineage (NCBI taxonomy): Eukaryota > Metazoa > Arthropoda > Insecta > Lepidoptera > Tortricidae > Leguminivora > Leguminivora glycinivorella. The sequence goes on from NC_062973.1 coordinate 15,768,118, forward strand.
ATAAATAAATAAAATAATGTACGCAGAAAAAAAACGATGTGATCAAACATAAACTGACATTGGGGTTACTTTGATACACTATATTTTTTTTTTAATGATAATCGAATGTATGTATGTATGTATGTAAACACTTTATTGTACATATGACAAGTTAGGACATAGAAATACAGTATAGTTATGGTGTACAAAGGCGAACTTATCCCTATAAGGGATCTCTTCCAGTCAACCTTTGAGCGAATTTAGAACAAAAAAAGTAATAAAAACATGATAGACAAACGAACACTGTACAGAAAAAAATATATATAGTTCAATTATTACCCCAGTAATAATAGATAGAAGTTTATTTAAACATGAAAAATAGCAACAAACTATGCTTATATTTTGACACGTTATCCGCACTGCCCACGACCATACTTACTTATTCACCGCGTCAGAGCACCATCTAACTATAAAGGTTGGTTAAGGGTTATCATAATATGTGTAGATTTCATTACCGACCACTCATAACATATTAAATCCTTATTTTTTGGTAAAATAAATATAATACGCTCGTGACAGGTCATATTTTGTTCGCAATCCGAAAGAGTCAACCCTTTTCCCTGTTCACCCCCTTCCCGACCCTATTCACTGCAACGTTAGGGTAAGCGAAAATTACTAAATAAAACGACATATTTTCAAAGACAAACCGAAGTTCACACTGCCGGAAGATTTTTTGTGTAAAAAATTAGCATGGCACATATAAAAAAACTGCTATCGACGTTCAAAAGTCGGTTTTGGCCCTATTCACCATAAATTACGTTAGTTTATACCCGTTCCGACCCCATGAACCCAAAATCTTCAGAAAACGATGTACTATGTAGCCCAATTTTATTTGGTATTTTGGAGGTAACTAGTAAAAATAATTTAGTTTTACAATTGTGCGAAAATAGATTCTCATTTGGCCGGTTTTTTTAACCTGGCCTGGTGGCCACTGGTAATAACGTTAGCTGCGTAAGCTGAAGACCCGGGTTCGATTCCCGGCTCAGCCACCGTGGGCCTTGTCGTTTTTTCTTTCGTGTATGATATCTATTTCAATATATGTATGTATGTATGTGAACACTTTATTGTACATAAGACAAGTTAGGACATAAAAATACAGTATAGTTATGATGTACAAAGGCGAACTTATCCCTATAAGGGATCTCTTCCAACCTTTGAGCGAATTGAAAATTTATTATTTATATAAACTTGAAAAAGAAAAAATCAAAAATGATTCAATAAAATAATTTTATTTCTTCCCTAGTTGTATAGTTATGATTTTTATTTACTTATGATTTATTTACTTATGATTTTTATTTTAAAGTAATCCGTCCAACCATGGGTGATTTTTGCGGACTTAAGTAGAAACGTGGAGGTAGACAGAAGTGTGATTAACATTTCTAAGTGTTAATTTCTTGTATCTAGTCTAACTACGAAGCAATACTTTGACGTATAAATTGCGTCCATATACAGAGAGGTCATTCATAAAAATACCACTTTAGGTAAGTTATATATATTTTATACAATGTGACAAGCATTGACCACACATCCCAATTCACCCCTCTTCCGACCCTAATCAGCCCCTTCGTAAACCTATTCACCCCATTTGCGACCCGATTCCCCCCATTCCTGATCCCAGTCACCCCTCAGGCCGCGGATATTTATTCATCCCGTAAAAATTCCCCAACACAGTTGCACCGCTTTCTTCATGAAAACCATTATAAAAATGAAAATATGTCTTATGATTTTCTGTTATACATAAACTTTAGAAGTGTATACACATTCAAAAGGATAATGAACGATTAAAATGAATAAAAATCCAATAAATTTGAACGTCAACTTTGACAGACATGAAACTGTAAATAAAAATGTGTGGCTTGCACATTTTCACTGTAATTTTAAATATGTAACACATTTTTTTTTAGTAACATATTGTGTATAATACTTTTCACTCAACAGATAACTGTTATTGGCCTACCTAAGACTATGTAAAAATACCTATGTAAGTTGAATATTTACGGCTGTTGTCCTAAATACCAATAATAATAATAAAAAAAATAATATATTTTCCTACTTTGATTGCGGAAAATAGAAGGAATATGTCAAGAAATATAATAACATTATATACCCCCGGAACCCTTTTCACCCCAAATTACGGTATTTATTAAATTGTCATTATGTAAAATGTCGGAAACTACGGAACCCTACACAGTGTAGGCTACACTGACGCGCTCTTGGTCGATTTTTCTTCTTAATGCTATGTAAGAGATAATAAAAACCGGCCAAGAGCGTGTCGGGCCACGCTCAGTGTAGGGTTCCGTAGTTTTCCGTATTTTTCTCAAAAACTACTGAACCTATCAAGTTCAAAACAATTTTCCTAGAAAGTCTTTATAAAGTTCTACTTTTGTGATTTTTTTCATAATTTATAAACATATGGTTCAAAAGTTAGAGGGGGGGGGACGCACTTTTTTTTCCTTTAGGAGCGATTATTTCCGAAAATATTAATATTATCAAAAAACGATCTTAGTAAACCCTTATTCATTTTGAAATACCTATCCAACAGTATACCACACCTTGGGGTTTGAATGAAAAAAAAAATCAGCCCCCACTTTACATGTAGGGGGACCCCCCCCTACATGTAAAGTACCCACCCTAATAAAACATTTTTTTCCATTTTTTATTTTTGCACTTTGTTGGCGTGATTGATATACATATTGGTACCAAATTTCAGCTTTCTAGTGCTAACGGTTACTGAGATTATCCGCGGACGGACGGACGGACGGACGGACGGACAGACAGACATGGCGAAACTATAAGGGTTCCTAGTTGACTACGGCACCCTAAAAATTACACCTCCCAATTTATAATAAGTTTTTTTTGCAAAAATAGTACATTACTACAGAGGCCGGGACAAATGCCCATTTCCCCCATTTCCCGCCGAGGTATGTATAGTGCTTTTCTCAAACATGGTATGAAATAAATAAAGTCTACTGAAAATAGTAACTTTGGATGGCTGTATCTCGTAAACGGTGCGTCGTAGCGCAAAAATAATCGAATTTTCGTTCCCCTTTAATATCCCGTATACGCCTATAAAAAAACAAAAAATTAAAAAAAAATTTAAAAAAAAACGAAAAAATTTTTTTTTGTATGAAAACGCACCCCAAAATCAAATATTGTCTAGGGCCCGTACCAGTTGCAGTCGGCACGTCTATAAAGCCCCTTATAGTTTTTTTTAAATTGGCTAAATACCTGGATGTTATGTCAAAATTATCTGTGTTTGGAAATTAAAAAAGAAGACTTTGCCGGCCTTGGCCTGCAAGGTTTGTATGAAATTCCATTATCTATCAATCGTCCTAGCCGCACCTGCAACGTCATACTTCGCTGCCAATTATAAGGCACATAACATCAATATTTCATACCATGTTTGAGAAAAAATATTTATTGCTCTCCGAGACATTTTTAAAAACTCCTGACTCAATGGGGATCCATACGACGTTTCATAACAGAGTTCCTATGATCACCTTTCTGCTCCATCATCAGATTAGCTCCATGATACCATAATATTGCATTGTCACTTGATTTACATATGTGTGCAAAATTTCAGCTCAATTGGAAACCGGAAAGTGGGTCAAATTTAGCTTCTACGTTTTGACTCAAACTAACATACCTACTAACAAGGCAAGTTGAATAAAAGCTTCTACCTATAAAGGCTTCTGATACTAGATTTGCAATAAGTTTACTTGTCATAATTTAAGAACAGATGAGACAGACATATCCAATGACACAAGTCTATACCGTTTTCGTGAACTGTCAAATCACCTCATACAATTTACGGCTGTAAGGCAACCAGGTAGGGTTTATTATTGCACTTTAATTACATATTAATGATTTCTAGCCCGTAAGATATATATTTGCTTTAACAATGGATAGATATTTATGCAGGTGAAAATGTAATTTAGGTTTTTATAAAGAATCAAATATTTTTAAGCGACCCGATCAGATATGTATGCGGATCCCTCCCACATCTACCGTCTTGCGATCGTAGCGTCGGGCCAACTGTATGGCTAAACCGCGCTGACGCGGCGTCTTTTTCCATACAGTTGGCCCGACGCTATACGCTCGCGAGACGCTAGAAAGAGAGACGATGTTTTTGCCGGTCATGGAGCATCACAAATTTTTGCCGGGAACATGTCGTCATATACTTATTGCCCACTATAGAAAATCAGATATTTTTGCACGGCTGTTCATAGTCATTTATGCTGGTCACCAGCTGGTGTTCCATGAATATTTGGTCTAGTTGAGTGGAGAAGTGCCATTCAAAACAAGCGCTTTGTAAACAACGATGTATTTAGGTGATTTATAATTATTATTGTTTTCAACTTACGGTTACGTGTTTGCGGTATGCACAGAGTAAATCTTTAATGAAATTGAGTCATTTTTTTATATACACAATTAAATTTGAACCAGAAGCACTATACCTATACCCGCTCGCATTCCCCTTTTTTCTATTCTAAGTAAGAATCGATTAATACGTATCTGAATATGTATGAATAAATTAAATTGTAATTGTTTACATACAACCTGTGAAGTTTGGTTGACAAAATTTGACGTAGGTACTGTCATATATATTTTTAAAATGACGTACTGTTAATACCAGCGTAATGAAAATGTATTCCAATGAGTAAAACAAAACATGAAACTTTTTTCAATTTAACCGAACTAGAATGAAATCATTTATACTCATTCGGTTGTGTTCGTTATTTTATTTAATAATGTGATATATTTTTATTTATTTTTTATGCACAAGCCATGCACCTTTAAATTTTAAATGAGATTGGATCTCCACCTGACATATTTGATTTACCCTATTTATTTTGAGCACAGTTTTACACTGGTATGGTTTTTCGTGTACGTACACTATTTTCTGTCAAAATATTTGTCAAATTTAATTGTCAACGCGGAGCGACCGGCGACACGTCTGCCTCCGATGAGCCGCTCACGGCGTCTAATCGAAAGGAGAATTCTGACAGCAATGGCGAATGTATGGAAATTTTACGATAGTTTAAATTTAAGGTAAAATTTCTTTGTTGCCTTTGAGAGGAAAAATATAAAAAACCTCAAAACTTCTAGTCCATTTATCTGGCTTTTAGAATCACTTAATGTTACAACTAAAGTATTCAATTTTTTTAACAAAGTTTACTAAACGGCGACATACGTTTTTCTCATTTTAGGTCAACTTTGCGTGGGTTTATTTATTATACCTTTAATAATTAGAGATTCTGAATAGTCAAAAGTTGTAGACACACTCTTTAAGATAATAACTCCATTTATTTTATTTCATTTTATTTAGAAATGTGAGCAGCATTTGTTAAACGCCGAATGCACTTTTCGAGGATTTCGTACGACCCCCTCTTAATATGCATCACAAAATTAAAGTTAATAAGCGTACTCTTCAAATCTTGGCTAAACTGATTATCTATTAAAATGTTAATATTCCAATCACCGCAAATTACTACTTTCTTTTTCCTATATTTTACCGATAAATATTGCAATAAATTATTCAATTTATGTATAAATATGCCTACATGAGATCGAGTTTGTTCAGGTATTCTATATATTACCACAATTATGAGATTTAATCCTATTATCTCAGTGGCACAGCACTCAAAGTAAAAGTTAGTAGCCAGGTTAGGATCTAATTTAATAGATTTAGCCTCTACCGATTTCTTAACTAAGATAGCAGTACCACCTCTACTGCCTTCTCTACAATAGGATGCTGCCACTTTGTAATTATTTATTATAATATTGCATTCACAGGTACGCTTTACAAAAGTTTCGCTTAGACAGATTACATCAACCTCCTGATTCCTACTTTGAAACTCTTCTAACGCAATTTGTAATGAGTCAATTTTGTTCAACAATCCATTTATATTCTGATGAAATATTTTGAAACTATTACTGGGACACGTTTTATCCTTAGCGGGACTTTTATTTGCTACCTGGAAGTTATTCACGAAAAAATGTTGATCTATTGCTTATATTACCTAGAGCGTCACGACTAGCGTCAACAGTTGATGTATTCATGATTTCGTTTTCCATTTGAATGATAGATACCAGCTGGCAAATGTCAGTGAATAGTGTTTTTAAGCCTGTTTTATTTAGTTGTCCAGATTTACGATAAAACATGTCATAGTCATATACTAAGTTACGATTGCTGTCGAGTAGGTACACGTAATTATATTTAACATTGTCAATGTACAATAAATGGTTGAATATTTCAATTCTTCGATTACACATATTTGATAATGGGCTAATATTAAAATTCGGGTAACATATAATGATATTGGTGTGGATAAGTTTGGACAAAGTGCTCCTTATGTACAAGACTAAATTATCATAATTTTGGGACTTTCTAAAGTCATCCTCACCTATGAAAATAATACAATAATCCTTTTCATTGTAATCTTTTAGTTTACCGGCGATATCGCAAAGTAACGTGCGCACACCGACTTCAGGATAAAGATAGTGACAAACGTTAAAGCTATCACCTAACATGCAGTTCGCAATTTGTAACATTTTATTGTGTTTATTTGTGCTCAAAATTGAAATGTTATTTTTAACAAAATTTTGCTCTACTTCGCTTCTTCGGGCAGCATTAGGTGTAGACGACGATTCGTTCGTTGCGCTATCTACGGAGTTTTGCTTAGGAGACATGGATTTGCGATGATCATTTCCTTGTGGTGACTTAGGTGTATTTGCAAGATCCAGGACTAGATCGGTAACAGTACGTGTATCCAGTTCGTCATCGTAATTTTGCTTAGTTCCATGAGGCGGTTTAGGCGTACAAACTAGAGAAGATTTATTCAAGGTTTTCGGTTTCTTCGGAGTAGGCTTCTTGGTATGTGATCGACAGATGTGTTCCAGTTTAGTAACCTTGATATTGTAATCACCTACTTGTGTTTTAAGCAACTTATTTTCGGCCAGTAAGTTTTCGATTTCTTGGTCAGCAATTCTCAATTTTTCTTCGAGGTCATTGATTTTGTTACTCATGCAATTTAATTTATCATTCAGGTTTTCCCCTATTTCAGGACAGCTCCTATTCAATTTGGTTGAATTATTTGATGATAATGAAGAGGATGAAACATTAAGGTCTTCTTCGTCGGGTAATGAGTCAAAAGAATTCTTCGTCGACACTGAATATTTGTACTTTTCTTCACCTGGGTCGCTGTTTGACGCCGAACCAGAATTATCATTAATGTCATTAGGTATTGGGTCCTTGGAAACTGGAATATCTATGGTGTTTTGACACCCCTGACACTTCCATGCTTCTTTTTCCTCCTTCGTCATGGTATTTCTAAAGTATCTGTCGGGAATGTTTGTACATACGACGTCGTAAGCGTTTTGACATAAACAACATTTGAGAAACCTCCTTGTTTTTATAATATTCTTGCATTTGTAACAGGTGATAGATTCTTTCTTTGACGACATATTTGTCACTTTATATTCACAATTAATGCTCAATAAAAATAAAAATAATTAAAAACCAATAAACAGAGAGAAAAAAAAAAATTTTTTTTCTTTTCGCCTTCACTGAGATTTGAACTCGCTCCTCCGGTTTAGCAGACGGGCCTCCTCTGTGTAGAGCTAACGGCGCATATGACAGCGCCACGAAAATAGAGAGTGCTTGGATCTGTCTGCTTATCGCTGTGCACAAGTCGGCGCTGATTGGCTGCGGGCTTCAACTAATCACCGTGTTATCTGCGGTGTGTTATGCAGACTTCGGCCGTTATTAATTATTTTTAAAAGTATTTCGTCTATAACTCACGATTCCGTGGTCCGATTTTCATGCACTTTTCACTGAATTGATCCACTCTTTATGCACTACATTTTGATATAATTTTATATCCGAAATAATAACTTTTTACAGCAGATTTTATTTTATATTTACGGAGTAAACAAACGTAGGTGTTGCCTCTATGACAGCGCGCGCGCCTCTATCTCTAGCGAGTGGTTTGCCTGATATGGCCGCTGTACACACATGGCCAACAGTTCCACCAACCCCCTTGGCCATGTGTGTAGAGGGCTACTTGGCCGTAAGTTTGCAGTTGGCGCTTGCGCTTGCCGGCCAACCGATTCGTGTCGGTTTTTTGTCCACACATCAAAGGATCTTGGCGCCAATGGCCAACTGCGTTTACACGTTGGCGCTTCATTCAGTTGGTCGTCAGCCGTCAGAGAGGACCGTAGTGATATATTTACGAAAATAATAAGTTTATCTATGGCAATAATAGTGTAGATTTTAGGAAATAAAATAACCTTGCAAATGTTTAATGTATTTCCTAAAAAAGATAAATGTTCTTATCAGAATATTCAAAAAATTGTTAATATTGCAAATAATTTAATTTTACTACGGGGTTATTATTTTTTAATATTTTTTTTCTGACAACGTCTATGACCAAGAATTTCCTAGATTTTTTCATTACACGTCCATCTTTCATGAAGAGCCAATGCCAAGTGATTGGTTCGCCAATGTGTAAACAGCGGCTCTTATCTTGGCCAAGGGGTTTCACAAAGGGCTGGTGGAACCGTTGGCCATGTGTGTACAGGGGCCAATAGACGTGTTTTTCGTCAGGGTCGTTTGCACCAAACCGTCTGTCTCCGTTAAAGCATTCGTTAAATTTTATTGTATGGGAAGTTCCATAGACGTCTGCTGCGTGACGATGATGTGCCTGTCAAATGTGGTTGATGCAACTGGCCCTTAGAAAGACCACACTATATAGCTTGATAAATTCTAGAGCGCTCCCTCAGTTTGTGGGAACGTTGAAAACGCAGCTGAATGTGAAGCGTGAAAGGCGAACGAAGCGGTCTTTGACTTCCGGACGTCGACGTCGCATAACGGCTCAAATAAGAATAAGAGTGTCAATATTGAGGCAAAATTGAACCATATCAGTTTGAAATAAAGTTCGCAGTCTTCATGGGACATATATTCCCACTACCTTTTAAATTTAAACAAGTTCGAATGATCAACTAAGAGAGGTTGTTTTTTTATTCCTTATTAAAACTAGAGACTTTACTGCCATTTTATTATGTATCATAAAACATTAATTTATATACTTTTGTTCCAGAATTTTGAACAAATATACGAGACTATCAATGACAAGGAATGCTGTATGGACACTGTCGAACCTCTGTAGAGGCAAGAATCCTCCAACCAACTTCGAAGCTGTTGCACCAGGTATGTTTCCCTTGAGCTGAAAACATAAAATTTATATCCTTCTAGGAAAAAACCTTGACAAAAACTTAAATTTTGGGTGTTTTACGGCAGGTATTCCAGTGTTAGCGCGGTTGCTTCACCACACAGACGCGGATGTCTTAAGCGACGCCTGTTGGGCGCTCTCGTACCTCTCGGACGGACCCAACGAGAAGATACAGGCCGTCATAGACGAGGGCGTGTGTCGGCGACTCGTGGAGTTACTACAGTGAGTGTTCTATACTTGTAGCAGGTATTACAGTGTTAGTGTGTCTTCACCACACAGACGCGGATGTGTTAAGCGACGCCTGTTGGGCGCTCTCGTACCTCTCGGGCGGACCTAACGAGAAGATACAGGCCGTCATAGACGAGGGCGTGTGTCGGCGACTCGTGGAGTTACTACAGTGAGTGTTCTATACTTGTAGCAAGTATTACAGTGTTAGTGTGTTTTCACCACACAGACGCGGATGTGTTAAGCGACGCCTGTTGGGCGCTCTCGTACCTCTCGGACGGACCCAACGAGAAGATACAGGCCGTCATAGACGAGGGCGTGTGTCGGCGACTCGTGGAGTTACTACAGTGAGTGTTCTATACTTGTAGCAAGTATTACAGTGTTAGTGTGTCTTCACCACACAGACGCGGATGTGTTAAGCGACGCCTGTTGGGCGCTCTCGTACCTCTCGGACGGACCCAACGAGAAGATACAGGCCGTCATAGACGAGGGCGTGTGTCGGCGACTCGTGGAGTTACTACAGTGAGTGTTCTATACTTGTAGCAGGTATTACAGTGTTAGTGTGTCTTCACCACACAGACGCGGATGTGTTGAGCGACGCCTGTTGGGCGCTCTCGTACCTCTCGGACGGACCCAACGAAAAGATACAGGCCGTGATAGACGCGGGCGTGTGTCGGCGACTCGTGGAGTTACTACAGTGAGTGTTCTATACTTGTAGCAGGTATTACAGTGTTATAGTGTGTCTTCACCACACAGACGCGGATGTGTTGAGCGACGCCTGTTGGGCGCTTTCGTACCTCTCGGACGGACCCAACGAAAAGATACAGGCCGTGATAGACGCGGGCGTGTGTCGGCGACTCGTGGAGTTACTACAGTGAGTGTTCTATACTTGTAGCAGGTATTACAGTGTTAGAGTGTCTTCACCGCACAGACGCGGATGTGTTGAGCGACGCCTGTTGGGCGCTCTCGTACCTCTCGGACGGACCCAACGAGAAGATACAGGCCGTCATAGACGAGGGCGTGTGTCGGCGACTCGTGGAGTTACTACAGTGAGTGTTCTATACTTGTAGCAGGTATTACAGTGTTAGTGTGTCTTCACCGCACAGACACGGATGTGTTGAGCGACGCCTGTTGGGCGCTCTCGTACCTCTCGGACGGACCCAACAAGAAGATACAAGCCGTCATAGACGCGGGCGTGTATCGGCGACTCGTGGAGTTACTACAGTACAGTTACAGAGAATTACTTGGAAACCAATTGTTTTTAATAACCGTCTCTGATTGGTCGCTAACGCGATAGATAAAAAAAAATGTGTTTCGGATGCAGAAAAATTTGCCAGGTATCGCAAATTAGTATAGAACTTGTATGAAGTTCTATTTTTGAATTTTTTTTCAGTTAACTAAAGTGAAGTGTAATGAAATATTATAGTTGACTAACGCCGTGGCTTGCGTGGGCGACGGTCGCGCTATGGTCGCGCGACGGCGATGCGACGCATACGAAATCAAACGGCGACCGTCGCCCACGCAAGACACGGCGTAAGTGTCAAAGACTATCCAACACTGAAAAGTCAGCACGTATAGTTTAGTCTGTGGTGTCCTAATTGACAGATTAAAGTCGACGAGTAGAAAAAATATTTTACTTTAAGAATAGAAAACTAGCCTATTATAGTTGAGGACCAATCATAAGTATTTTTCTGGAAAATGTGCAAACAGCTACTTCCATTTCCAATATCCTCATACAAGGTCATGTCTAGCCTCGATAAAATGCAATACGGTTACCTGGTATGGCATCCAAAATAGGAAATTACAATAGGGATGACGACTACATAAACATATGGCATTCTGTTTAGTCCGTCAGTTAGATCGTCCAAAAATACTGAACACATATTTTTCGCTTTTTCTAATTAATGAAAAAATACAAAGATATAGAGCATCAAAGTTTCGGAGTGGGGGCTTGTGACGTCACTTCTAAGTAAAAATTTTACCTAGGCGTGACGTCACGCGAAACTTCAACGCACTGTGACTGTACCGTCGTCATTTTTCGTTTACGAGAAAAAAGAAAAATACGTTTCTAAAATTCTTTGATAATCTAACTGATGGACTAATTAGTTTTTTTTAGTCGTCTCGCCTATTAAAATGCGCCTTACGATATAAGTTGAAATCGTACAGAATTTGTCAAGCCTTGGAAAACTGGTTTTCGATAACCTCTTCACTTCACCGGTTGCACTTCAATCCAATTACTAGTAAATGCCGAGCTTATCTTAATGGCCGATATAATCGGCAACATTATAGTGTAGCAAAACATTTGCGAATTAAACGTCTATTTATTTGTGATATTTTTAGGGTGGTGACGGGCTAAGAATTTCACCACCCCTTTTCTTCCCGTGGGTGTCGTAGAAGTCGACTATGGGATATGGGTTAAATTGTGGCGTAGGCGAGAGGCTGGCAATCTGTCACTGCAATGTCACAGTTTCGATACATATTGTTTCCTGTAAATCTAATGCGGTAAAATGTGATCACTTATCAAGGCGAACTAGGTATGTTACATTCGTTAAGATCTTGCGATTGTAGTATACTATAAGATTAAGCAATATTTACTAAATAATCAGTTATTGAATTTAACTCTTTTCTTTCAACTCCTTATTTGCCAAGAGTGGCACAGAAACTTGAGTAGTTTCATGTGCTCTGCCTACCCCTTTATGGGATACAGGCGTTATTGTATGTATGTATGTATGTATGTATTTTTAGGGTTCCGTACCAAAAAGGTACAAAAGGTGGTGCCACCCTTATGGTGCCGCTCTGTCCGTCTGTCACATTACTATTTCGGGACTCTGCGCTCTGCGAGTTTGGTGAAGAGGCTCAAACCATTGAGCACATTATACAGCGCTGCCCTCTGCATGCTTTCCCAGGCCCTCCGGAAGACCTGTTTAAATTAACACCTGACGCAATCTCGTGGCTTGGGACCCTGAATGTGGACTTATAATTCCAGCTACATATTGTTTGAAAGGTTATGTAAATGCGCCATACGAATAAATAAAAAAAATACTATTTCGGACATGATGCGACTAAAGTATTTGAGAAAAACTGTTAATTGACCAAGTGCGAGTTTCTGTTTTTGAATATGGCGTCTGGTTCTTTCTATATAGTAGCAAAGACATATATAACTCCGTATAGACAGATAAAGTCTAAGAAAAAAACGTACCTCAGTGCCATACAGAAAAAGGTACGGTGACCTAGATGGCATTACACCTTCGGGGTACGCTCAGATGGCGCTAATATTAATATTTGACATTTTAATACATATCAGCTAAGAATATGGTTCAAATTGTCAAAACTGAGGTTCAAAAGTTCAAAGCCTGTGTCAAGAGATGGCAGTCTATGCACTGTGATTACACATTTTACTTCGAGAGTAACTCTCTATAATACTCGATCCTCTTTGTCTGTATTAAGATTTGATTTGTAATGACATAAATCAATTAAGGGTAAATTTTACCAAACAATCACTGTTAAATCGTTTACTAAATTTTATTGTATGCGGATATCAATAGAACTGCTGGGTAACGTTGATCTGCCTACAACTAGAGAACAAATCAAATTATTTTATTGAATATTTTTTTCTATGCACTGTGATTACACATTTTACTTCGACAGTAACTCTCTATAATACTTGATCCTCTTTGATAGTGGTCAGTCTTAACTTTTTTCGCTTCAGAAATGAATTATAATCAGAATATTTTTAAATTTGAAATTTTATATTTCAGGCACAACAAATCGACCGTAGTATCTGCAGCACTACGAGCGGTTGGCAACATAGTGACCGGCGACGATTCCCAAACACAAACGGTTCTCAACTGCAACCCTCTCGGCTCTCTACACGCGCTCCTGCGGTCTGGCGCCGAGGCGCTCCGCAAGGAGGCCTGCTGGACCCTGTCTAACATCACTGCGGGCAATGCGGCACAAATACAGGTGTGTATCTTATCATACATAGTGAACACGCGCTCACGTAGTCGAATGGCAATCGCCGTCGCCAGGCGCAGTCTAGCTCTGTCGCGCCAATAAGCAAGAGCGATAGAGATAGATAGCTACGAAACAGATATTATCGTGAGCGTTTGTGCATTCGGCTACGCACGCAGGTGTGGGCCAAGGCCGCAAGGCCTGCTGGGCCCTGTCTAACATCACTGCTGGCAACGCCACGCAAATACAGGTGTGTGCCATCATTACACTTCTGCCTGTGTGTCCGTTTGTTTGTTTGTTTGGATATCGGATTTGCATTGGCAAATGTTTTTATAATCATGAATGACGACATGAACTGCAACCGTTTCGGTTCTCCTATGGTCTGAGGCCAAAGCATAGTGCAAGGAGGCCTGTTTTGTGATTATGTCATGCACATATTATATCGTGTAATTGGGACTTATTATCACACGACTGCAACGTTCGCTTTTCTGTCATTTATTTCGTTCATGTACAAATAACAATATATTTATATTAACCGGGATGTAGACAGTTGTCCTGCGTCCCGCGCTCCACGCCCCGCGCGCAGGCACAGGCTTGTACACAGTGATTACCTTTTTGATTTTTGTCGCGCTCCCGATATTTCGACGTAGTTACATGCATCATGATCACGGAAAACTGAAGAAGGCATCATGATCATGATGCATGTAACTGCGTCGAAATATCGAGAGCTCGACAAAAGTCAAAAAGGTAATCACGGTCTATATAAATCTAATGAAAATAACCGTGAATCATTCAAATCTCAAATAACAATAACCTAAATCCAAATGAATTGTATGTAACTCAATAGTAATATAAATCTTCTGTATTTCAGGCTGTTATAGACGCAAACATCTTCCCAACACTAATAGAAATCTTAAGACAAGCCGAATTCAAGACTAGGAAAGAAGCGGCGTGGGCGATAACGAACGCTACCAGCGGCGGCACTCACGCACAGATAAGGTATCATACCAGTTTCATCTCAATTTATTTCTGTTATCTTTGGATTTAGTCTAGAAGAAAGACATCTTTGTTGTGTCGGCAATTCCGGCAGCCGGCACCGCACATTATGTGGTTACTATCATTGTCATAAAACTTAAAACATAAGCATAAATAAATATTGTAGGATGTTTTTACACAAATGGACTAAGTTCCACAGTAAGCTCAAGAAGGTATTGTATGTGGGTACTCAGACTTCAATATATACTATAATATGTAAATATTTATAAATGCCCTTACCGGGATTCGAACCCAGGACCGCGGCTCAGCAGGCGGGGTCACTACCCGCTAGGCCAGATTTGTCGTCAAAAGCATAAGTAGTATGTTTGACTATACAGTGTCTACCAAGCAAATAAAGTTTATTTACATTTTACTTGTCCTATTCATAAAGTCTTTTTATTTTAAAACTAATTTGACTTGTGATACTTTCAGGTACTTAGTCGAACAAGGCTGCATACCACCACTATGTGACTTATTAACGTTAGCGGACCCGAAGACAGTGCAAGTGGCGTTGAACGGCATCGATAATATACTGAAGGCGGGCCAGCAGGCCGACCACCGGGATAACCCGTACGCGGTGCTTATTGAAGAATGCTTTGGTAAGAGAACAAATAACAATTAAGAACACTCCCGACTAACTCAGCTTTCAAACAAAAAAAAACTAAATCGAAATCGGTTCATCCGTTCGGGAGCTACGATGCCACAGACAGACACACACACAGACAGACAGACACGTCAAACTTATAACACCCCGTCGTTTTTGCATCGGAGGTTAAAAAAACAAACGAATCACACCAAACGATCTCTCTTCCAGGCCTCGACAAAATCGAATTCCTACAATCGCACGAAAACCTCGAGATCTACAAGAAGTCGTTCGAGATAATCGAGAACTACTTCGGTTCGGAAGAGGAGGACGGGCGGCTCGCGCCAGCCGTGTCGTCCACCACAGACTCGTACCAGTTTAGCGTGCCTGCTGACTCGCTACCAACCGGCTTCAACTTCTAACCGGGGCTAACGCTTATCGTGCAGTTAGTATTCATTTTTTATATCAGGTTTTGTATAGGGATTCTATGTTTTTCAACGCGCAGCTCACTTGCAAATTATAAATCTAATTTCAGTGCTTTTTTACATGAAGCATTTTTGCGTATGGGATGCCAATCTTTTCAGTCGAATTTGGAAGTTAAAAATCCAATTTCGATGCCCTAATCTAACTCGGCTATTCGAAATAGACACTTTTTACTGCCTACAATGCGACGCACAGTTTGGCAACCTTTGTTTTCTATTCTACTGTCACATTGTGAGACGACATCATGCGTTTGTGAGTCGTCAACTTTAGATACACACATTTGAGTTATTTCCCTAGACATTTTTGTAACACAAAAAAAATCTATATTTCTTTTTAAAATAGAACCTTGCCTGTATAAATTAATTGAAACATTATATTATTTCTCTGTAAGTTTGCTATCCTTTTCTGCTTTCTTTATTTTTCTCTCAGCTATTGCATGAAAAAAACGTCGTTGAAAAAAATAATATTGAAAAGTGTAAATCACAATATTAAGCTTTTATTTTAAAATGTACACAAAAATAGTTCATACACATATTTTTTAAGGCATTAATTTGTTTCAAAATATTTATAGTAATTGTAAAAATGTATTAGCACGCCTAACGAAGACATTTAACTGTCCCTCGGCGGAAATAATTCGTGTATAGGCGAATTTTTGCACAGTTGTAGGGAATGGTGTTCTAATTCACATACTCAAAGTACTGATGGGTAGGGGAGGAGCTAACGGGTGGAGGGGGGTGTAAAGGTCCCTTTTTTTAGTTTTTCGCGAATAACTCTTAAATTGTGGCACATAGCAAAAAATGGTCTGAAACACAATTAATCTTCATAAAATTCTCTACAAAAAAGTTTTATACACTTTTTATCTGGGACCAATCGTTCATGAGATATGGAAGGGAAAAGATGGACAATAAAGGAATAAACTCATTTATTTATGAACAATACGTTTATTCTTATAGAGACGCGGTAGCGTGTCAAGCCAGGTTCAAGTAACAAAAGTAGCAAGCAGCACCTTGTGTAATATTACACGAACCGTTTGGAGCCACATTTGACCCCCTTCTAACTCAAAAACTATTTCACATAAACGTGTTATAATGCAACTAGGGATTGCAATCCAGTCCGGCGGATCCGGTAATCCGGCCGGATCCGGTGCTTTTTTCATGCTACCGGATCCGGTGAAATTCGCCGGATCCGGTACCGGATCCGGTAGTGTAACTTAATATGTTAAAATTGTGCAAGAAATTAAAATTTACGCCAACATTTGAACGTCGCTCAATAGGGGATTGCAACCTGGTCTGATTTCCAATCAAAAAATAATTTAATACGTATGTTTGCACTTATAGGCCGTTGGAAGTCAAATAATGTGCTCAAGTGACGTGTCAACATTTCCATCTTTGAATCCGTAGTGAAATCTGTGCAATTGTTTACTTGGATGCAAAATGGAGAGAGGACAAAGCGCCATACGAAAAAACTTCGCTAACATGTCACTGAGGTCGATTCTTCGCTTTTTCTGGCCAAACACTATCCGAAATCAAGACCTAGATATAAAGAAAGAGTGCCCTCTAACGAAATAACGCAACCATTGCTTTCGGCTGGAAATCGCAAAATGCAAGCCGTGGCTCCGGGCACCCTGTAAACTCATGGAAGCGGTCCGTCGAGGATGAACTACGAGCGACCGGGTCGAGCTGGAGCGAGGCCACGAGGGTAGCTGAAGATTGTAAAGCGTGGTGTAAGCTCGTGACGGCCCTTTGCACCTCTGTGGTGACATATGACTCCAAGAACAACAACATGTTTTCAGCATAATATGAAAAGTACGAGGGTATATTGAGAATATAAGAAATAAAACAACAATTCAAAGCTTAAAGATGAACATTTTTAAAAGGTATCCAGTAAGATTGTGGATTCAGCAATAGCAAATAATACTAAGGTCAATTACTGTTGCTGACTTCAATTTAGCTACTGTGGTTTTGTTAATCCGAGACTGGATATTTTATACATACTGAGAAAAACTTAACGCAGACTTTTAATAGTTATGCTTAATATATATGATTGTAATAATTAGGTACTATTTTTGGTTCTACTTTGCATGTGAGTAAAGTTAATTGTAAAATGATACAATACATATCTTTTTTTAAACACCGATCTCATGATGCATTTAGTTTAATATTATAATGTCCGTTCTTAATCGTATCTATAATTTCTATAGGTATTATTGTAAAACAATACAGTAAAAATAATTTTGTTATCCTATGAAAGTTTAAACAGAACGAACGAATTTGATTTGCGACTGATTATTATAGTAAAATTTACTTGTTCCTGGTAAAAATGTTGATTTCTAAGCTTGCAACTGCTGGTTTATTAATCGTTTTAAGCAAAATACCATCATCTTCTCATATTATGCTGAAACATGCAAAAAAAAAAACTATATGGGCACTTTTAATCCTCAAGGCCAATCCGGCCGGATCCGGCCGGATCCGCCGGATTGGGGGCGAAATCCGGCCGGATCCGGCCGGATTGGATATCAGACCGGATTGCAATCCCTAAATGCAACGTAAAAAGAAACCAACGCGCGTAGTAAAAATATGAGCTATAAGCGCTCCTCAATGAGCCCGGTACTAGCAGCCCGCCTTAGTGCGTTTTCACATTATCCGATCCGATATCGGATGTCGGAAGGATTTCAAAGGCAAAAATCCAAGACGGCGCATTAAATGTACGGGATATCAGTCCTACTTCCGATATCGGATCGGATAATGTGAAAACGCACTTACCCCGCGCGCGTGCAGCCCTTTATAAGCCACCGCGCGGCCGGCGCTCGCTTATCCCAGTCGTCCTCAAAACGTCGACGTAAGACAGGATGGGGCGCGACCAGATACAGCCCTCACAGCGCCCAGCGCGGAAGGGGCTACTCACACCCCAGCAGGGGTGTTGAACGACATCACAGCAGCGCTCGCTCAGTTTGTCTCGCGCAGCGATCCTATCACATTGTAGCTGACTTGACGAGCAAAGAATCGCGACCGCCCGGTATTGCTTTGATGGGATAAAAAAAATTCGTAACTATCTTCCGTCTCTACTTCGATGGGAGCTCCGTTAGTGCATGCTCCCGAGCATACACCACAGACACTGGAGCAGGCAATTCCTGCTTTTCGGCAGCCGCATCGCACCCCACACCCAGTCTTGCATCGGCAAAATATAGTTTTGAGAATGGAGTCAGGTGCCACTGGGTCGTTGGTTGTCACTGGCTTTAATATGTCATCGTCTCTTCTAGTTCATCCCCATTCAGTAGGTGGTAAATAAATTGTACGTTAAATACAAAATATTTGTACGCCTGCTTGAATATTGAATGCACGTGCTAAACTTATTTTAGGAAATTTTTACTTATTGAATCCGAAAAAAAAGGAGTCTATATTTTGCCGATGCAAGACTGGGTGTGGGGTGCGATGCGGCTGCCGAAAAGCAGGAATTGCCTGCTCCAGTGTCTGTGGTGTATGCTCGGGAGCATGCACTAACGGAGCTCCCATCGAAGTAGAGACGGAAGATAGTTAGGAATTTTATTTAAGTATCCCATCAAAGCGATGCTTTGCTCGTCAAGTCAGCTACAATGTGATCGGATCGCTGCGCGAGACAAACTGAGCGAGCGCTGCTGTGATGTCGTTCAACACCCCTGCTGGGGTGTGAGTAGCCCCTTCCGCGCTGGGCGCTGTGAGGGCTGTATCTGGTCGCGCCCCATCCGATATCGGATCGGATAATGTGAAAACGCACTAAGGCGGGCTGCTAGTACCGGGCTCATTGAGGAGCGCTTATAGCTCATATTTTTACTACGCGCGTTGGTTTCTTTTTACGTTGCATTATAACACGTTTATGTGAAATAGTTTTTGAGTTAGAAGGGGGTCAAATGTGGCTCCAAATGGTTCGTGTAATATTACACACGGTGCTGCTTGCTACTTTTGTTACTTGAACCTAGCTTGACACGCTACCGCGTGTCTATAAGAATAAACGTATTGTTCATAAACAAATGAATTTATTCCTTTTTGTACATCTTTTCCCTTCCATATCTCATGAACGATTGGTCCCAGATAAAAAGTGTAT
The DNA here is from genome assembly GCF_023078275.1 of Leguminivora glycinivorella. Taxonomy (NCBI): domain Eukaryota; kingdom Metazoa; phylum Arthropoda; class Insecta; order Lepidoptera; family Tortricidae; genus Leguminivora; species Leguminivora glycinivorella. The sequence continues at coordinate 15,787,747 of NC_062973.1, forward strand.
AAAACTTTTTTGTAGATAATTTTATGAAGATTAATTGTGTTTCAGACCATTTTTTGCTATGTGCCACAATTTAAGAGTTATTCGCGAAAAACTAAAAAAAGGGACCTTTACACCCCCCTCCACCCGTTAGCTCCTCTCCTACCCATCAGTACTTTGAGTATGTGGATTAGAACACCATTCCCTACAACTATGCCAAAATTCGCCTATACACGAATTATTTCCCGCGAGATAAGCTTCATTGAGTGTGCTATATGGCTTATATAGTTTATAGTAATTGTAAAAATGTTATGTTCTCAGTTTGGATGCTCCAAATTAGACTAGACTAGTCATCATATTGTTTTTAACTTTTTATTGATCTGCTTATTTCTATTGCAGATGAATCAAATAAAACTAGTGATAACATATTGATGAAGTAAGGAGCGATACAAGGGAATATGTATGAAGTCCTTAGTGTGGTTTGCTGACCAAATCAAACACCAGAGTGGAATTATATTTTGCACCAATGTAGGTACTACATGTGATTTTATTAATTTATATGTATGATAGTTGTTAACAATAAACGCGCTTCTTTATTATTTGCTGTGTAGATAATTGCATATCTAGATCATATATTTTTTAGAAAATTGAATATATTTTGTTGACAACCAATAGTGGCTAATATTTGTTAATATTAATTATACATACCTGTATATTGTTATGTGGAAAGTAACGTTTATTGACTATGTATGTATTATAACGAAATTGGTAACATCTCACGGTTGTTTTTATTTATTCCTTAGCTTAGCGTTATTAGACCTATGTATCGTATATTATCATGTACTTCAAACATAAGGTTATCCCCATACCTATCAAATCGGTAAAAACAGATAGAAAATGTTTTATGGTTTAGGTTCATTGGTCGGTATAAAGCGCGAAAGTCACACGGCATACAGTGAATCCCTGCAGGCGATACAACTAGGGTAACGCGCCTTTTGGAAATTTTCCGAATGCGGGCCACCAATGAAAACAGTTCCCCTCATGCGGGCCCTGTGGTAATAAAGCGTCATGAAAATCTACGGCACCCCGCATGCGGGCTCTGTCGACCAATGAAACCGAGCCATCATAGAAGATTTATTATGTTGATATGTAGGTAGATAAAGTTACACAAGCAGTACATAATTAGACTGGAAATTTAGTGACAGGAACACGTCTCGCATGGGATGTGATACTAAAAATATGAAAGAAAACAAAATACAAAAATAACAAATGTAAATATATTTAAAAAAACAGTAAGTAGGTATAAACGAATCATATAATAGCACACAATATGTCATTTTCATTTCTCTTACGTTTTAATTTGTACATTAGTGATCAGTAAATTTAACTTTGAGCCATTTATTGGAATGTAACAGTTTCTAAGCTGACGTGCGCCGTGCTTAGGCCGAGGAATATGCCTCGCGAGGCTAATCGGTGTGTGGCCCGGCCAAATAGATATAACATCAACATCTAATTCCGGGCCTGGTAAAAATCACGTGTTTAAGTAACGCTCGCTCGGTAAGTCCCGCGAGTCGAATATTGAAGTTTCTTAATTCGATGACAAGAATATTTAAAATGTGGAACCCGCAGAACACCATTTCTTAATCTATCATTTTATATTTAATTGGTCCGGGCAATTTCAGTCGTGCATTAATGAAAATCAACTTAGTACTAAATGTATTCGGTGGATGTATAGCCTGGCATAAGCGAGTTGCAGAGCCAATGTAAGTAGTTTTTTGAACACAAATGGAATACAATAACTTACTTGCAAGCGTGTAAAAGGCACTCAAACAAGTCTTGGCAAGATTGTCAATGTAGCACAACCCTTTGAACGTTTTCCCTGTATTTTGCAGCGCGTTATAGAATCTTGTTCAAATAAGTAGCTGGGTCCACAGAGCTAGGCGCGTCACGAGGCAATATCCTCGCGCGGCAGACATGATGTGTAACAGACGTGCCTCGGCCGGTCAAGGCACGTCTAAGATGGACGTTTGCTGCGCGAGCACATTGCCTCGTGACTCGCGACGTGCCTCGCTCTATGTGGATCCGGTTATTGAGCTGTAGTCGCGCGCGTTATGCCTTTAACGGTCAAAGGGTTAAGCGGGCTTTATTGTAGATATATTCATATTAGCAAGCCATCCCAAAATCCTGGAAGAAACTCAGTATTTTCAGGAACTGATGTTGGGAGAGCAGGTCGTCCCAAAACGCCATTCTGTCCCTGAACGGATTTCTTCCTTTGGTGAGTTCAGATCCGATATTTAAATAATTCAATTTATTAGCATTTTCTACTGGGTCCCATTTAATCTGTAGAAGTGGATCATTCTCGTCGGGTGTTGGGTTTCTAAAAAAAAGTATATTTTAACAGATGACTTTAAAAGCCCTTAGATTAAAATTACAACTGTAGGCCTAGCACATGATGGCCGCGGGAGTATGTCGCCGCGAGATAGATGCCACGTCTTCTTCTAACTGTATTAATGACATAAGGACGGGTAGTCTATCTCGCGGCGACATACTCCCGCGGCCATCATGTGCTAGGCCTACTGGAATCCTAAAAAGAGAAATTAATTAGTATTCTAGTTGTTACCACTAATATCAACTTGGTGGCAAGTGTGGCAATTACAAATACATTTAATATAAATGATTAAATAAGCGGTGCTGAAGGTATATCATGCACTAGCTTCAGCCCGCGACTTTGTTTGCGTGAAATAATGATGATGATTTCATTAATAATACAACACAATACAATCCTTTATTGATGATAGTTATTTGTTATACAAGGGGGCAAAGTTGTATTTTAACGCCGTGTGGAATTGAAAAACGAGCAAGTGAAAGGATTCTATAGTTGAACCACGAGCGAAGCGAGTGGTTCGAGAATAGAATCCTGAACTTGCGAGTTTTTTTACACACGAGAAGTAAAATACATTTGCACCCGAGTGTAACACAAAACTTTTCTCCTCACTACAGCGAGGAAACTACAACGCTAAAAATGCGTTTAATACTGCTTCCAGTAGTTCCACAGGTGGTAAATCATCTTTATTACTAGATTCACCTACTTTTGTCAACTTGAAAGCAGTTAAATTGACTTTATTCAAGGTCAAATTACTTTACCCACTAGTGGATAAAATGCGTTTTTACCCGCTGGTATTAAAGGACAAAACACGTGTTTCCGAGCTAGTGAGGGGAAAAATAATAAAAAGTAACCTCGGTCCTTCCAGTTCGGGTAACCGGGGTTCTCAAACGATTGCCATACTGAATTTCAACTGAATTGATTTAGCGAGGTGATGAGGTAACAGACAGACAAACACACTTTCCTTTATATTTTTAGTGTGAATTTTCTTATAACTTCTTTACGATAACAAGTAGGAATGCCCCTACTTGTTATCGTAAAATTATATTATCTTAAATAATACCATTACATTCAAGGGTGCAGTGTTAGGGTTGGCTATGCGCCTGTAACACCTTGAGAGTTGCAGTCGTCCATAGGATAGACTTCTTACCATCAAGCATGCTTGTTTGCCACTGTTGTATGAAAATGTAAATTAAGAATTGCTTACCCATATTTCGCAAAATTAGTCCACATTTTGACAACTCTGCTTCTAGTTGTAACAGAGTCGCGACTGCCCTTGCATGGTGGAGAGCCCGCGATTGCCAGACGGAATATGTAAGGTATCTCTGCATGGTGTCCAACACTATTAAAGAACTCCAAATCCTTTGGCAATCTCCATTCTCCGGCTTGGGTTAATATATAGTAGAATATTGGACATTCTGGTGCAAAGGTTGTGTGCAGTTGGACCGTTTTGGTTACATGGTATATAAAAAAGAAGTCGCTAGTAATTTGTAGATATTGGTCTTTACTATCCTCATTCATAAAATCTTCCTCACCGGAGTAAAAGTCCAAGATCTTTTGCCCTATCACCCGATCTAAATTATCTTCTACTGCAATTGGTTTTGGAACCATAAGTCTCACATTTTCAGTTATCTTTTTGTAATCATAGAAATTGGCATTAAAAAAGCGTATAAATTCTCCTTCTTTATCATTGATTCCAATTATAAAAGGCACCTTATTGATATTTCCAGATTTAACTATCAATGTTGGGCTTCGTGTAAGAAATGCTGGTTGGCCCTCAAACTCTTCTTCAATACAGGGCTTAAAGACTGAATCCAAAAAATTACCTTCAAACATTTTACTTCGGTCTTCAACCATTGACTTCCAGGCAGCTATGATTTCATTGATTGGACTATTCTTGATTTTCTCGATGATTGTAACCATGCAGCTTGTTTGTATGCCCATCTTCATCGCTAGTTCTGTCACTACGGAAGTTGGGTTCCTATCTAAAGACCAATTATTTAAAGCAGTGGCGCTTTGAATTATGGCTTTATGGAATAGCCCACTAGCCATTGGTGAAAGCATCATAAAATGCACCATAGAACCACCTGAACATGAACCAAATATAGTGACATTCTCTGGATCTCCTCCAAAGACATGTATGTTTCTCTGAATCCACTTCAGACCCATTACTAAGTCTTTCAGTCCATTGTTACCTGGCGCAGATATATCATTGATAGACAAGAAGCCAAATGGCCCCAGTCTTCCATTACAATTCACAAAGACAACATCCTGATTAGTTATTAATGATGCATCATATAACTCGTCTATACGAAATCCAAATCCAAAACTGGGCATTAGAAACATCACAGGCATAGGATTCTTAGGTTTGATATTGGGAGTGATGACCTCCAGGTATAGACAGTCCTCTGAACCAATCATTTTCCACTCTCGGCCAACACATATTGGCATTGGAGTATCAACTGTGCAGTCTAGTTCTTCAGTCCATGGAGCAATAGGTTGAGGTGGCTAAAATGTGTTCATTAATTACATGGAATATGTCTTAGTTTCTATATTTAAATTTGTTCATATATAATCTTTTTGGTATTTCATTCTAGGCATCATATATTATGTGTATATATGTGTTCTAATATTTTTATTATTAAATATATTTCAAGAATATCATGAATAAAAATTCAATAATAATTAACAAAATAAGTAGGCGAATCAACTTTTTGACCGACATTTTTGGTGTCTCTGGCGTTACTCAAAATGTCTCTGGAGTTACCAAGAAATCGAACTTAGGGTTATGTTTTAATATACAGGGTAAAGTGAAAAATACCAATAAAATTCATTATTTAAGGGTGAAATTTCACAACTATGTTAAGAATGTGCGGACAGATTTGAGTCGGTCAAAAAGTTGATTCGCCCAAGTACATACCATAAATCTTAATGTTCCAATAGGAGGTTTAGCATAAGGTATGCCCTTGAAATTGTAGCAGGTTCCCTCATCATTTTTGTCAATATAACCGCGTATAGGTCCTTCTTTTGTTAGCACGACACAGGACTGTCCAGCTTTTGTATCTTCTGTGGCAGGATGCATTATTCCAAATCTATGAAATAGTGCACTCAACTTTGCAGTTCCATATCATACGGCAGTCTGCTGGGATTTTAAAGATAACATTAAGTACCAACACATGTAAATTATCTATAGAAGTTCCATCAAACATTAAATACCTATACAAGTAAATAATCTATAGATGTTTCATCATTCTACGTGTTTTCTCATCGTTAAGTACTTATGTTATCAAGGTTATTGAGTTAATTATTCTTACTTTATTCTGTGCCTTATTATTATTTTTAACTGTTATGTACGAAGTCTCTGATAGTGGCGCTTCCGTTATTTAATTTCGTTCATCAAGTACTTGAGGGTTTAAGAAATCTAGTTCATAATGTTTATCACATTTTATCTTAAATCCGGTTTGATTATTGTTCCGAAGTTAACCAGACGGACGTGGTACCTATCTAACTATTAATTAAAGAATAAATCATTATATTCTACATCTACACAATTACGAATGTCACTATCGGATCATCGGATCACCACAATCTATCTGTCAGTGTCAGTCAAATCAAATCTATCAATGTCAGTGATACCAGAGCACAAAACTAAAAGTACGGACGTTCAAGCAAATCTTGCCACTAAAAAGGCGCGAAATTTCCTTCGGCCCCCTTTTGACGTGATAACGTCTAATAACTCGTTACTACGGGCAGCATGCACGAAAAAGATGACGTCATTGTCCCGTTTCGCAATATAGCTTTAGCGCCATCTATTGGCGCGCGTTGGAACTAAGCGGCTGATCGATGCGCTCGGTATGGTTATAGCGTGTGGCCTGGCCGCACCACAGCTGGGACAGATGGCGCGCCCGTGTGTTGTTCTCGTTAAGCTGAGTTTAGACCAGCAAGTTATTGCTGCAAGTTTTGAGACGCAACTATAGGTAAGAGTTGTCGCGACCAACGCGAAACTATAGAGCCCCAAGAATATTCCCCTGCGGCAACACTGGCGGCGCCCTCTGGGTGGAGCCATAGTAAGTATCTCAAAGTTGTCAAACTACGTGCCACGTAGACATTCCACGAGGCGCGAGAAACGCGCCAGTACTTAAAAGTGTAACACACAGTGAAGTGATCCACGTGCTATCCAGATATTGCAGAGACGACTAAAGCTAAGTATTTATTTATACTTGGTGGCTCACAGTGGTGTAATGGTATCTCTTACAATTGTTTCCATATCTAACTAAAGGCTATTACCTCGATTATCTTAGTAACAGACAAGGCGCACTAAAGGTGCCACTAGGTGCCGAGTTGTCTATCTAAATAGTAAGTATGGTACTCAATCCTGGAAGACTAGTTCTCCAGAGGCGCAAGCAGACAAGGCACGCTAAAGGTGCCGGTAAGTGACAGGTAGACACACTTAGAATAAGCATGCATGCTCAATCATGGTGAGACCGCGGCGTGCTCGGCTCAGCCCGGGGGTCGAGGTCGCCGGGGGTCGAGGGGCACGTCGGCGGCGTACCTGGCTCAGCCCGGGGGTCGAGGTCGCCGGGGGTCGAGAGGTACGTCGACGGCTCACTGTTCTCAATCCTGGTAAGACTAGATCGCCAGAGGGTGAGGTGCAAGTCCACGGCGTGCTCGGCTCAGCCCGGGGGTCGAGGTCGCCGGGGGTCGAGGGCACGTCGGCGGCGTACCTGGCTCAGCCCGGAAAGACGAGGTCGCCGGGGGTCGAGAGGTACGCCGACGGCCCTCACTGTTATCAATCCTGGAAGACGAGTTCTCCAGAAGAGTCGGTATGATAGGTACGAGGGTGTTGACAGTTCAGCACGTCCTCACACCCGCCGAGCTCCAGACAGACGTGCCGTAGTGTGGCGGTACGTCTCGACTATCCACTTGGGCGTGTAGGCGTCCGAGGAAAATGTATTTGGTGTACCCTGTCTGGTTGAATAAGATCAATCCTTAGTATGAGTAGTATGACGATGATGTATGTTCTAAGGGACGGTTGTTAGGAGAATACCATATTCATGAGCACTTAAAACCCACAGATCACGGAGTGACAATCAGCCGCCGTAACATAAAAGCAAGCGAAGCAGATCAGAGGCTCACCTGGCCCCGAGAAGGTTGGGACAGCGTGAGCGTGGATGAGGAATCATCTATAGAAATGTCAGGTATGTATACCATGCATTCTGTTTGGTGGTCAGTATATATATTGACCACACACACACAAATAAGTTGCCATCCTTCTCCTTTACGGACTCGTAAATGTACCGTAGGCGGCTAGGAGAGGGTGGCGACAAATGGTGGTTAGTGCTGGGATTGAACAGATATAGAATCAAGGCATAACCTAAAATGAATGCAAGGTATACTATCCTAACATTAAACGTATTATTCTAAGAAAAATAACATGTGTGTGTCAATAGTAACAAAAATTGCAAGATTTGTACTTTAAGTACACGTGCGGAATCATATAATTACAGGGTCTGGTTCAACATCAATTTTGGCTCATTTAGTTATGAAAGTTACTTCAAGAGCTCAATAAGTGAAGACTTTTAAGAATAAAGTAATTTCATTGACTGTGTAATACGGCAGGATATGAGAAAATACATCATGGCGTACTCTCTCGGCTAAAGGATGGTTTACTTACTTATAAGATACATTTTATTCCCCGTATAAGAAAAAAGGCTCAATTGTTATAAATAATGTTTAAAAAATAAAAGTATGAAGATTTCAGTATTCGTCCGAATTTATGAAATTAAAAATTCATTATTCAAAAATAAAAGGTCATGTTATTGAACAAAGTTGCTTCAGTTGCTTCCGGGATACGTCACGAATACGTCTCTGATTGGCCAAAAGCGAAACATGGCGGCCATCGCGCCATCGCGGCGGCCATAGCACGAAGTAGTGTTGCTACAGTTACAGTAAGAAGATTACCCGAAATGTCGGGAGAAAATTACGACTCGAAAGGATTAACCGGATAACTTCAGTGAAGAGAAGAAATTATTTTACAAACGGATTCGACTTGGAAGGCAGTAATGAGAATTTTCTTATAAGATGAATGTGTAATTAAGTCAAACGGTCATACTGAACTGTGTATAGATATAAGTCGGTAAGAATTTTGTCTTTGTGTTCGTAATTATATTGGATTGATTAGTATATAAGCTAGAAGATCTTTTCAGGGATAAAAAGAGAAGCACTAGCCTATGGTATACTGCAGGTATATCTTATAAGTCTTATAAGACAAGCGTAAAATAAGAAGGGGCAGAGGAATTTTCCGCTTTGAATTTTACTTGATACATGTGTGTTAAACTTAATTAGAATTAAGATTTTAGTATTAAGTATTTGTATAAAAGTAATAACGATGCATCTAAAAGGACCGAAGAAGAAACAAGTTACGGTTAGTTTATTCGTTAAATATGTCAGAAATCAGGGAGTTCTGACTAAGGCTGGCAACACTAATTCCCGTAGAGAATACGCTTTACTTTGAAACTTTGTTTACGGAGAAGCTGCAACAGCGCTGGTTCCCAAGAAGTTTGCATCCAGTTTATAGGAAGACAAAAACACGAACCGGCCTCCGTGAACCATCACGGACTCGACACATACCACCGGATTAGACGAGAAAAGAGAAAAGAAATTCCTCGGTAAGTTTTTAAATAACTACTTCGTCATCACATGAAGTTAGTTGGTTCAAAGAAAAACCAATCGTCAGCTAATTTGCCGTAAAGTTAGCGAAAACGACCTCGTGGTTTTTGCAAAGAAACATGGCGTGTTTAAAGTTCTAAAGTAGAAAGAATATTACAGTCAATATTCAAGTTTTAACATCCGTATTACGTTTTATTAGAGATATCTTGAATATTTTGACATTGTACTTGTTATTGGCGAAGATTAACTTGGATGAAGAAATGTATTTGCAGCGGAGTCAAAATGGCGAATTCTAGTATTCTTTAAAAGTTTAGAGAAGCTTTTAACATCGTGAGATATTATGTTATGCATATTGCGCATATTTTTCCTGAACTCACAATGTTGTTTACTTATTTCTTAAAGAACTTTGAGAAAGTTTGAAGAAGGCCTCATTTTTTTATGTTGATTGTGTGTATATGTGAATTAACATCTTCTTTACAGGTTTAGTATAAGAAGTGAATTTGTGTCAATAGTGTTCGTTAAAATACGTCATACAAATTAAATACAAAAATAAAACAAATGAGTAAGCTGAATGAGTGAAAGTGACAGTGCAAAGTTATATTATAGTTACCTGCGTGTAAACGTCAACGTTACTGACAAGCACTGATAAGAAGTGATAAGTCTTAACATAAATTTGAGTTCAATAACATGTCTGTGTGTATGTTATGTTTACAGATATTCCAATTTTCTTTAGTGATATTCAATTTAAAGTGAAATAATTTAAATTTGGAAATAAAAGAACTCATTAATTAAATTAATTTTAAAGTGAAAGTATTAAAGTTTCAAATAAGAGTCCTCATAAATTAAATTAAATTTTAATCTTTTGTTACTTTTAACTATTGAGTGTTGTTTTCCATAATAAGAATAGATTAATAAAAAATAAACAATTCCTCATTTCTAGTAGCATTCTAAAATAATTAAAGAAAATGTCAGAAACCTATCCTTGTGAAGGATAATTAAATAGACTTTTCCCAATAAGAGTTTTAATAAAAGATACTAGTTTATAGTATATATTTCTGTACCTTCCAGGACAAGATGGACGAGATTCTCTTAATCAGACTTCGAATCACCAGTGAAAAAATTGGTGCTGAATTGGAAACAATACCCAGTACGGTTCGGTCAGAAAACATAGGACAGGCTCAGGTCGTCTATAACAGACTGCAAGCTGCAGTGAATAGGCTCAACGCTAATTTATCAGAATACTTTCGTTTAGCTACAACTCCTGCATCAGATGAAATTTTCTTGATTAGTGGCCAGCAGCTTTTAGCAGAAGAGACTTTAGCAGAACTCAAGGCGAAGATCGACCAAGTCACCGTATCCCGTGAGACCCAGGAAAAGCCGCCTGAAGTGAATTCCTCTTGTCGACTACCGAAACTCCAACTACAGGTTTATAACGGGGATGTGCTTTCCTGGTGCGAATTTTGGGATAGTTTTAGCAGCAATATCGACTCAAGAAACTTACCTGATGTAGACAAGCTGTCTTATCTTAAAACTTCAGTGACGGGTGATGCTAAGAAAGCTATTGATGGCCTGCCTACCACTAACGGAAACTATAAGATAGCGGTCACTCTACTAAAGGAACGTTTTGGCAAGAAAGCTCATCTGATTGATGCCCACTATGCTACATTATACAAAATCGAAGCGGCAAAAAGCAGCGCAGAAGATTGTAGAAGAACTTTCAACGAGGTGGAGCGCAATCTTAAAATCCTAGAGTCTCTTGGCGAAAACACCAACCACAACCATCTTCGTTTCATGATTTTGGAGAAATTTCCTTCGGATTTAATATACGAAATAAAGTTGAAAATTCAGAATGAGTCCACACAAGAACTCCGGGAACAATTGAATAAAATTATCACTGCAAAGGAAGATGCAGAGAGAATTGCTGGAAGGAAACGATCACATGAGGTAGATGACAGCACTGTCGGTACCCTGCATGTGAACGCAAAGCGTGCGAAGAGAATGCATCATTTCCAACAGGGAAATAATACCTCAAATACTCAACATTATCAAGGAAGTACTAATAGAAAAGGACTAAATAGAAAAGGAAAATTTCAAAGGGCCAATGAACCCAAAAAAGGAAGCAAACCGAGCGTATCTAATGTTGCAACATCTGCTAACAGATCTGCAACTGTTAACCCAAAGGAAAAAGGGAAAATCTTAGGTTGTATATTCTGCAACGGCAAACACCGCAATTATACGTGCCAGGACGCTTCTACTTTAGAGGAAAGAAAGAAGCGGTTGACCGGAAGATGCTTTATATGCTTTAGGAAGAATCATCTTGTAAAGGACTGTAAGGAAAACTGGACTTGTAGACTTTGCCCAGGAAAGGAAAGGCACAACATGGCCTTATGCCCTTCAAATTTTCCAAAGGATCCCAAAACAAAGAAACAGTCTTGACTATTTCAGAAAGAGGAATCACCACTCTACAGACAGCTGTTGTTTATGCTAACCCCTTAAGTGATAAGAATAATGTATTGTGTAAATACCGTTTAATTTTAGACCCAGGGTCTCAACGTTCTTATGTCACATTTCAAGCGGCCAAGGAGTTGAAGCTTCCAGTCGAAGAAGAAAGTCTCTTGACAATTTTCACCTTCGGTGAAGATCCTCCGAAGGAAATACATAGTCCTATAGTGATTCTACAGTTAGTAACTAGAACAAATAAGAAGATAGTTATACAAGCTAACTGTGTCCAACGCATTTCAAGAGGATTCATCCCAAATGTCAAGTTACGGGGCGTACCCGAGTCTTATGTACTGGCGGATGATGGTTCTGTAAGCGGACAGGTGCAGATTCTAATCGGAAACGACTACTACTTTAACATTATTTATGAAACTAAGATACAACTAGATAGTAACTTGTTTCTAGTGGATTCTGCCCTTGGATGGATAGTCAGTGGCAAGACGGAACCACAGCTTGAAGAGGAATCATATGTAGTGACTTATGCTCAAACTTGTATTGAAACGAAGCTTCATCAACCAGATTCACCTCTTTGTGATGGAGACATTAAAAACCTTTGGGAATTGGAATGTATAGGAATTTGTGATTCACCTAAAGCAACAAGAGAAGAAGAAGCTATTAAAAATTTTAATGAAACTACAGTAAAAATTAACAATAGATACACGGTAAGCTGGCCATGGATAACTTATCCGCCTGACTTACCTAATAACTTTGGAATCGCCTTTGGGCGTCTGTCAAGTTTACTGAAGCGCATGGACCAAGAAACCTTAATGTCATACGACGATACATTTAAACAACAATTAGCTAAGGGTATAATAGAAGTCGTACCCACATCAGGAACGTCAACTGGTAACGCTATTCACTACCTACCCTTCCATGGAGTACGTCATCGAGGAAAACCTATGCGAATCGTGTATGATGCTAGTTCCAAGAGTAACAAGAACACCAAGAGTCTGAACGAGTGCTTATACAGAGGACCACTCATGCTTGAAGACCTTACAGGGTTACTCATCAAATTCAGGACACATCACATAGGATTGACGTCCGACATAGAAAAGGCGTTTTTACAGATGGCATTACACGAGAAGGATCGTGACGTTACCAGATTCTTATGGCTTAAAGATACCTCTAAACCAGTATCTCAGGATAACCTACTTTACCTAAGATTCTGCAGAGTTCCATTCGGCGTGATATCTTCACCGTTTCTACTGAATGCGACTATTAAAGAACATTTAAATAATGCAGAAGATCAGCATGTCAGGCAGAAAGCGAATGACATATACGTAGACAACTTTGTTTCAGGCTGTAGTACTACAGCTGAAGCAATAGAGCTTTACAAAAGTTTAAAAGGATCTTTTCAAGATATTTCAATGTCACTCAGGGATTGGAGTTCTAACTCCGAAGAATTCATGAAGATGGTCCCTGATACATGTAAAGAAAACAAGATAAAAGTACTTGGCTTAGAGTGGGACATAAAAAAGGACACCCTCCAGCTGAAGCCCAACCTCCAAGAGGAAGCAGTCACAAAAAGAGGAATACTGAAGACTATCGCATCAATTTATGACCCGTGCGGTTACGCGGCACCTCATACATTATCAGCTAAACTTTTTCTGCAAGGACTTTGGAAGGCCGGAGTATCTTGGGACTCACCATTATCAAGCGAGCTAACAGAAGAGTGGAACATCATCCGACAGAACCTAGAAGTCATAGGAAAGGTATCGGTGGATAGATGTTACATGAAGACACCAACGGAAGCGAATTACCAACTGCACTGCTTCACAGATGCTTCACTACAAGCCTACGCAGCATCGGTGTTTCTAGTCTGTGGCTCGAAGAAAAGCTTTATCATGGGTAAATCCCGTCTGATACCAACCAAGGATCAAGATAACCTCAAGATACCCCGTCTAGAACTTCTGGGAGTACTGATAGGCTGTAGACTGATGAAGTTCGTCCTTAAGTTTCTGCAACAGAAAATAGTAAGACAAGTCTTATGGACCGATAGTCAGATTGTCATCGAATGGTGTAAGTCTAACAAACTACTTCCTCCCTTCGTTGCCAGACGAGTAGAAGAAATCAAGACAAACAAAGACCTGGAGATAAGATATCTACCATCAAGCTTGAACCCAGCAGATGTAGGCACAAGACCCCTTCGTGCAGAGGAGGATAAGGAGAAATGGCTGAATGGTCCGCAGTTTATAACAGAAGATCCACAGAAATGGCCAACCACATCCGGCAGTGAGCCAACCAGTTCTCTTCTGACAGGGGAGGGTCTTGGGTTCCAAGAAGACATAGAGATGGTCGATAAAGAAGATCCAGTTGTTAATGTCAACCCGATGAAAACGGAGGAAATTATAACACCAAATGAAGTGATAGGAAATAATCAGTCAACAGACGACAAGCTTCATAAATTAAAAGAAATTCAAGCTAAATATTTTCCTCTAGAGGTAGAAGGAAAAGAAACCAATCTAAGTCGAAACTTAGGAGTATTCAAGGACATTGATGACCTATTGAGATGCAAAGGTCGTATGAAAAACGCAAACTGGTCGTTCGACAAACGATACCCTATACTCATACCAAAAGAGTCAGATTTCACGAAGGAAATTATAATGAAAACTCATCAAGAGAACAAACATGTAGGTGTCAGCCACACGCTTGATAAAATAAGAGAAATGTATTGGATTCCTCAAGGAAGAAGTAAAGTCCAACGGATATTAAAGGGATGCCCTGAATGTATGAAACATGATGGAGGACCTTATAGACTACCAGAAACCCCTGCTCTTCCTAAAGAGAGAGTCAATTACAGCTCTCCTTTTACGTACGTTGGAACAGACTACCTGGGACCACTTCTAGTTAACAACGGGAATGGCAGTTGTAAAAGATGGATTAGCCTTTATACATGTTTAGCGGTAAGAGCCATTCACCTGGAAGTGGTAAAGGATCTAACAGCGGAAGAAGGTCTTCTGGCCTTAAAAAGGATGATATCAGCGAGAGGCGTGCCTACCTTAATTACATCTGACAACGCAGCTCATTACAAGTTACTTTCTGAAATTCTTCAAGACCCATATTGCATAGAAAAGGAGATTAAATGGAAATTCATACCGCAATTAGCCCCATGGCATGGAGGATTTTACGAAAGGTTGATTGGCTTAACCAAGAATTGTATGAAGAAAACCTTACAAAAACACTTATTGAATGACAGCCAGCTGGCAACAACAGTTAAGGAAATAGAAGCAGTACTTAACACAAGACCTTTAACCTACGTGGATTCAGAACCTGACCACGTATTAAAACCCTCAGACTTTCTTACCATGGGAAAATGTATCGTAATGGAAACGTCGAGCATGGATCCTATTACGTCACATGGGACAGTAACCAAAGACAATCTAATTAAAGGTTGGAAGAAAGCGCTCATCATTCTACGAGAATTCAAAGAGATGTTTGAGAACAGGTATCTCCTAAATTTGAGAGAAAGATACTCCCATCATCCTAAGGAGCCTAGAGTGACTTCAAAATTAACGCCAAAAATAGGTCAGATAGTGCAAATAAAAGGCGACACGAAGAATAGGATCAATTGGAAAGTTGGGAAAATAGTATCTTTAAAGGAAGGCGCCGATGGTTTATGTAGAGTAGCCACGGTCCAAGTAGGAGATACAATATATACAAGATCTATCGCGCATCTCTACCCGTTAGAGATCGAAGATGGAGAGGAACAGTGTAAACAAACGTCACATGAAGAAAGCGTAGAAGAATCTGTACAGGTTCCTGACGTCCCACATCCAACAAGAAGGGACGACGTGATGAAAGAATCCACTAACGACGTTCTTAAGACTTCTGAGCAGAAATCTTATCAATTAACAGAATTAAACGAGTCAGAAGAAATACCGTCTGATTCAGTCTTATTAGAGCCTGCATCTAGTCAGTTACACGAGCCTGAGCCTAAGTCCATACCCGAACCAGACCCACTCGCAGTCAAAGACATGACGTTCTGCGAGAACACTGATCCTGAAACGCACCACCTAGAGAACATCGCGTCGGCTGAACATCACGACGAGTCCAGACCTAAGAGAGCAGCGGCGCTTCGTGCTCTTGAGAAGATTAAGGAGTGGACCAGCAACTTAGTCGCAGTTTTGCTGCCTGTAGTGGGGAGTGTCGCGACCAACGCGAAACTATAGAGCCCCAAGAATATTCCCCTGCGGCAACACTGGCGGCGCCCTCTGGGTGGAGCCATAGTAAGTATCTCAAAGTTGTCAAACTACGTGCCACGTAGACATTCCACGAGGCGCGAGAAACGCGCCAGTACTTAAAAGTGTAACACACAGTGAAGTGATCCACGTGCTATCCAGATATTGCAGAGACGACTAAAGCTAAGTATTTATTTATACTTGGTGGCTCACAGTGGTGTAATGGTATCTCTTACAATTGTTTCCATATCTAACTAAAGGCTATTACCTCGATTATCTTAGTAACAGACAAGGCGCACTAAAGGTGCCACTAGGTGCCGAGTTGTCTATCTAAATAGTAAGTATGGTACTCAATCCTGGAAGACTAGTTCTCCAGAGGCGCAAGCAGACAAGGCACGCTAAAGGTGCCGGTAAGTGACAGGTAGACACACTTAGAATAAGCATGCATGCTCAATCATGGTGAGACCGCGGCGTGCTCGGCTCAGCCCGGGGGTCGAGGTCGCCGGGGGTCGAGGGGCACGTCGGCGGCGTACCTGGCTCAGCCCGGGGGTCGAGGTCGCCGGGGGTCGAGAGGTACGTCGACGGCTCACTGTTCTCAATCCTGGTAAGACTAGATCGCCAGAGGGTGAGGTGCAAGTCCACGGCGTGCTCGGCTCAGCCCGGGGGTCGAGGTCGCCGGGGGTCGAGGGGCACGTCGGCGGCGTACCTGGCTCAGCCCGGAAAGACGAGGTCGCCGGGGGTCGAGAGGTACGCCGACGGCCCTCACTGTTATCAATCCTGGAAGACGAGTTCTCCAGAAGAGTCGGTATGATAGGTACGAGGGTGTTGACAGTTCAGCACGTCCTCACACCCGCCGAGCTCCAGACAGACGTGCCGTAGTGTGGCGGTACGTCTCGACTATCCACTTGGGCGTGTAGGCGTCCGAGGAAAATGTATTTGGTGTACCCTGTCTGGTTGAATAAGATCAATCCTTAGTATGAGTAGTATGACGATGATGTATGTTCTAAGGGACGGTTGTTAGGAGAATACCATATTCATGAGCACTTAAAACCCACAGATCACGGAGTGACAATCAGCCGCCGTAACATAAAAGCAAGCGAAGCAGATCAGAGGCTCACCTGGCCCCGAGAAGGTTGGGACAGCGTGAGCGTGGATGAGGAATCATCTATAGAAATGTCAGGTATGTATACCATGCATTCTGTTTGGTGGTCAGTATATATATTGACCACACACACACAAATAAGTTGCCATCCTTCTCCTTTACGGACTCGTAAATGTACCGTAGGCGGCTAGGAGAGGGGTGGCGACAAGAGTGAGTGGCAAACTCAGAGGAAAAAATTCTATAGAGAGGACAAGCCGCGCGCGGCCTGGTCGCAGATGTAGGCCCATTGGGCCTACATCGCCGCCAGTTCGCCGTCCGCTGTCATCGAGTGTACACGCGCGCTGTTCACCGACGAAAAACGAGTTTTATCAAAAATGCCGAAGTGTGCAATAATAACTTGCAAACATCGCAGTGACCTGAATAATTTCCAAGCCGATAGGATAACATTTCATAGGTAAATACTATTTATTTCCTTTTATTTCACATAAAACACGAATTCAACGTAATACTCCGAGTTGTACCATGTAACCTTACGTTTGCTTGTGCTTTAAAACGTTCATTATACATTGCGGCTACACAAGGAACATATTGTAAACAGTGTAGTGTTTTGCGCCGCAATGAACGGTGTACAAAACGATTCACTCAGTGAGACATTTTTCTCGGAAACGAGGCGAGGCGTTCCCGCTATTTATCGTTGTGTGCGTGCGCGATCGCGCTCGCTTATCGTTCGCGTGTACACATACATTGAAATGATGCGCGTGTATTGCGCAATAGGAGCGTCCAGCTACAAGTGTGTGTGGATTAGGTGTGTGCGTGCATTATCTTTACAATTACTGGTGCTTTGTGTGGGTTGCGCAGACCTTGCACAGGCGTATTCTATACAAATCGCCCGGCATGACCTATCTCCCGAAATCTGTGGTGGCAAATATCTGCATCTCTTTCTAGCATATACTTCTGTCTCAAAACTTGCAGCAATAACTTGCATGTCTAAACTCAGCTTTACAAAATTAATTATTTTAATTTATACGACTTTTTACAGAACATATCCCGTCTGAACTCATCATAGATTTAGAATTATTAAACTAGATTGTGTAGTTAGGTCAAAAAGTGTGTCCACATGAGAGGTCATTGTTTGGGCTGGTGTCCCTCTCGCACTTACTGACAATGTCAACATTATTCAGTGAACGTCGTTTTTAATTATACAAATCTTTGATTTATTGGCATCAAAATAATTACATTGTAATTACATTGTAATTATTTTCCAATTCTTTGAAATATATCGAAACCCTAGTTTGAATATAACACTAAAATAATATAAGAAGTTATAAAGTCAAGTAATATATACATATATATATAAATACTACTATTATGGCTCATTAACACTGGCCACACGTGCGAGAGGGACACCAGCCCAAACAATGCCCTCTCATGTGGACCGTTTTCGATAGTTCAGAATAGCGAAAACGGTCACCTTTTTGTCTCAGTAATAAGGTTCAATTTAGTATGGCAAAAAATGTGATTCCGTTGTCCCCTGTTTTTGGAACTCACTGACAATGACATTTGGGCCGCTAAACATGGTACAATAGGGACTGAGCTCACACTTTTTTGCCATACTAAATTGAACTTTATCACCGGTGCAGAAAGGCGTTCTTGTCAGACTAGTAAAAGTTTTTGGCTTAACAACTCAATCTAGCTTAATATATATAAATCTATGGCATAGAACAACATGTCGGGTCCCTATATATAGGTCTAAGGTTTTATTTGAAAATTGAAATGGTCATACAATGCCAAAAATTGTAAGTATTTGCAATATTACTTTCTATTATAGTAAAACATATATTTTTTAAGGATTATAATATATATACGTATGTTTTTTCATAGCCAAATCTGGTCTGCTTTGGCCATAGATTTAGAATTATTAAACTAGATTGTTTAGTTAGGTCAAAAAGTGTGTCCACATGAGAGGTAATTGTTTGGGCTGGTGTCCCTCTCGCACTTGCTGACAATGTCAACATTATTCAGTGACGTCATCACTGTCATAAATTGGGGATACCAGTCAATTTTCAAAGTTACTACCAAATCTACTAATACCCATGTGAAGGTATTTTTTAATTATACAAATCTTTGATTTATTGGCATCAAAATAATTACATTATAATTGTTTTCCAATTTTTTGAAATATATCGAAAACCTAGTTTGAATATAACACTAAAATAATATAAGAAGTTATAAAATCAGGTAATATACAGATAAAAATACTACTACTATGGGAACCTCATTAACACTGGCAACACGTGCGAGAGAGACACCAGCCCAAACAATGCCCTCTCATGTGGACCGTTTTCGCTAGTCTGATACGATCGACTTTCTGTTTCAGTAATAAGGTTCAATTTCGTATGGCAAAAAATGTGATTGAGCTGTCCCCTGTAAAGGTCTTTGGCTTTGGCAAACATTGCCATCATTGCGGTAAATGGATGGAGCGAAGAGCTTTGAGGAAAGATTGTAAGTATTCACTTCTGATAATTGTGTTAAAGGTTTTTTATCTATCTACTCACACCAGTATTCCCAAAAGTTATTGGCAAATCACTAGAAAGAGTGCAGAGGAAGTTCTGTAGGCACATTTACAAACGACTGTACGGATATTACCCATATATGTATCCATCTCTATTCGTAACAGGAATGGTTGGTCTTCAAACTCTAGAAACCAGACGGAAACTGCTGCATATTATGCATTACCGCCAACTGTTTCACCATAGAGTAGATGACGCATCCGTGCTTGAGAGAATGGGGCTGCAAGTGCCAAGAGCGAATGTGGTGGTTGGCATGCCGGGCGCGGTGCCGGCGCGGCGGCGGCGGCGCCTGTTCGCGGCGGCCGGCGCACCGCTCGAGCCCGAGCTGCTCTTAACCGCATCATGTTGGAGACAGACGATATTGACATATTTGCTGATAGTGTTGGTGTGTTTTACAGAAAACTCTTAAGGTTCATAGACTCTACACTCCTTAGGTGATTAATGTAATAACCATAGTTTAACTTTTAAGTGTGTTTGCTTTTATTTATGTCAATATTACCACATAAGTGCTTTGGTGAAATACTGTTAACTTTTGTGTATTTTTAATAAATAAATAAATAAAAAAACGTGAAAAAAGTCCCAGAATCGGGCCCCTTTTGCTATACTCTGACCGCCCCTGTCTATACTACTGTAATGTTTGACGTTATCACGTTAAACTACCGTCCGTAAACCGACTTTACAGATAACCAATTTTTTTTTTGACGGAGTGGGAATGCATTTACGCACGATGTGTGGGACTCGCCGTTTCTTTCCCCTCCCCTAGCGAGAGGGGGGAAACTTGACCCTACCCACTAAACCCACTCCGGCGTTCCATCCTCTTTGCCGTTAGTGAGGGCGCGCTGGGATCGATGTATGTCATTCACCATGGCCCCCCTACATTTTCATTGCTGTGGCCATGTCAATATCTACATAGATAAATTATCTCCATTTTCTACAAACTGACAGCAGCAGGACCAAATAATACGACTCACTATAATAGCAGAACAACGTCTCCATACAGAAAAATGCCTCCGTCAAATTTACATGTTAAAGGTGCGACCACATTGCTGCCTGTGCCGCTGCTTAAAAAACGGTGACGGTACGGAATCGCAGTGACGCATCGTTTTTACCGCATGCTCCCCACACCGCTGCTCGGCAATACGGTACGGATAAGTACGATGCGTCACTGCGATTCCGTACCGTCACCGTTTTTAAAGCAGCGGTGTGGTCGCACCTTTATACTAGCGGCGCCAAATAAACACGCAAAGTCACAAATGAAACTAAAATTGACTACAAGTACAACAACCGGTTTAGCCTAGTGGCCCTGGCAAGCCTTGGTAGCAATTCTGATGATAAACATAAACATATTTGTATGATTCTAACGATGATATACGTAATATGATCTACCTAACACAATCGGACTGTCGCCAAAGCCCAAATAATTTCAATGTCTACTAATTAGAGTATTTCTACGTATTAAAATGATTGTTCTAACTATTCAATTTCTATCAACTTGAATTTTGGCGTTAACATATTGGCGGCAATCATTATAATTTCCAAGTCCTACCAGAACGTCCGGTATTCGCTGGGTTGCATAAGAATTGCTTCGCTACAAGACGACTTGACTCTGGTGCCTGGAGATTGTTTCCACCGCCTGTTGATAGATTATTAAATAAGCACTTAGGCAAGGTTAACTCGAGATTCTAGGCTCAGTTAACTATTACAATGAACATGACATACGTAGCACTTGGGATCCCATTTACTTGTATTTGTAATTACTATGTTTAGAACTTTTACCATATCAGTTACATATTAACCTAGTCTAATACTTAGCTCAAGTTAATCAGCCTTTTGGGACCCAGAGAAACTGCTTTTACACTTTATATACTCGCACCAACTTGTTCTTGCCATCGCCATTTTTTTTATATTTTTCGTTTCCCCGATGGCGGCAAACTAGTGTCATCTAAATGTTACCAGTATTAAATGTATAAGTTTTAGTATTAGTCTACACAACTTACCACAGGATCGCGATGATTCGCGACACGGACTTTAACGACATGATGACGACTATGCAGTTTGGCCCTACTGACCCTGCCTGCTAAACCGCGATCCTGGGATCGAATCCCGGTAAGGGCATTTATACCAAAGAGTATTGTAATATTGATTTATACACGGTGCTCATGAGGAAATGGAATCATTTTAACAGCGTACTTATTCCAGATTCCATTTTAAGACTAAAAAATGTCATATGGTACAGAGGGGCAAATCTCGACTGGGGGGCAATTGTAACTGATCCATTTTTTCCATTGTTACACTATGATGTTGAGTTCTACATGTATCCAATGAACAGGTCTACCATATATAACCGGTGGACACCCTGTTTAATAATGCAAACATTGTAAAACATGGAAAGAATGGATCAGTTACATTTGTCCCCCAGTCGAGATTTGCCCCGCTGTACCTTATAAACTTTTCTGGATTTCGCCTACTTTCAGAGTGATATACAAGATATTAAAAAAAAAATGCAAAAAATAATTTGCCAAATTTTCCTCAAAATTATTCGGTTTCCTCATGAGCACCTTGTATTGTACAAAATAAGTCTACTTGAGCTTTCCGTGGGACTCAGTCACTCTGTGTATAGTATGAATTTTCTGAGATGCACTTTTCGCTTTTGCCCTAATCTGTTAAACAAAGGCCTTTGTTTCTATTATTCGCTACGGTTAGCTCCCGTTTAAACGGCACGTGCTATAGTGTCAGTGTAGTTAAAAAACAACTATCATGATAGCAATAAGGTTCAAATCCATAAAAAGCCCTTTTGGAGATAACACGTTTTGTCATCTTCAAAAAAAGTTACCTGCACACTGCAAACTGTTTAATAAATTTGAACCTTATTGCTATCATGATAGTTGCTTTTTAACTACACTGAGACTTTAGCACGTGCTGTGGAAACGGGAGCTAACCACCGCGAATAATATAAACAAAGGCTTTTGTTTAACAGATTAGGGCAAAACCGAAAAGTTCATCTCAGAAAATTCATACTATAAGAATGTCCTATAATATTTATTATTTATTTATTTAAATCTTGATGAACCCCGACACGATCGGCACACACGTTCAAATTCCGGCGACATTAAGAGAGATGAGCTTGCGTTAGGGATTAGCTCGCAAAAGCAATATATTTGAGGGTTTTACAAACGGGTGCGAAGGTAACGTACATTGAGGTCGGTACATTTGCGGCTTCCCCTTCATTTGTTTGCGCATATGGCGGTGTGTGGGCGAACCTTACTGCGGAATCATACGGGCCATTGTTTTATCCCACATATCAATGAAATGGGCACGTGGAAAAATTGATTAACCGAACTGGTGCCGTAGCCGAATGGCATTTCTGCGACGCGAAACGAAAACGAAACGCCGCGAAAGGTAGTCTGGCTCTGTCGCGCCAATACGGAAGACCGATAGAGATAGATATCTTCGAGCGTTTCGTTTCGTGAGCGTTTGTGCCATTCGGCTACGTACCCAGCACGGGAAGCATGGTCGCGCGATAGACGATAAAATAGCAGGCCGTCCCCAGCGCCGGCCCGTGCACTCGATCAGGGTAGAGCGAGTTTGAGTTTCGGCGCCCTTGGGAAGAAGTTTCACTACGTATTAGGAAAATAGATCGCGAGCGTAGCGAGCGCGAACTTTTTTTCATAGTATTGCCGTAATTTGAAGATTAACGCAATACAGAATTTATAGATTTCATCATACAGAGTGCGAAAGGGACAAATGGTTGAACTTTCGTAGTCGCACCCTAGTATAGTTACGTGTGAAATAACAAGCGAAATGGAGCACTATAGTGGCCAAGTCAGGAGCGCATTTCCGGAATTTGTTCTAACTATAAGAGAAGATAATCATAAATAGTAAGCGCGAGCGAAGCGAGCGCGATTTTTTTTTCCTATTGACTCAATTAAGGCTGCTTTCAAAAAAAACGTCAAAATAATGTAAAATTGATAGTTTTAGTCGGTGAAATACTACACTTTCCGTTATCCAATAGATTTATTTAATTCAAATTTTAGTTAGAGCATCTTATTATCTTGATTTTTGTAAGACTGGATTTTTAAAAACCAAGTCACTAAATTAATTATGAATTTTTCTCTAATGCACGTTTAGAAAAACTCACGTATAGAGCTGAATTAGTCGATCTTATTTGTAAAGTTTGGACAATTTTGATTACTAAAACAGGTGAATTTGTAATTCGTATACCCTGTACTACAAACTTCTCAGACTACATTTTTATTATAAGGTTTTAAAAAAGAGTAAGCGAGGCTAAGACGAGTTCAATTTTTTTCAGAAATTACCTGAAATTAAATGATGATAATTTCTTTGAAAATCTACATCACATCGAAATAATCTTTATACTTAATTAATCTGCAACGTTTACTTAAATTGCTGCTATGCCTTAGTGATTATAAATTGCTATTATTTATTTTTGGCAATTTTTTGAAAACGAGCCTTCACCGGTACAATTATTACCACTTTTTGACATTTTCTCATATTTTGTTAGACCAAGTAGAAAAAGTCCTATAATGTGATATATATTTGTAAACTACTCACAAAGCCCTTTAATTTGATACCACACACGGTATGATCAAGCGCTCGGTTGCGATTTCGCTGTTTTTCACACGAAAGCCCTATCTGCGAACTTTCAATCTTTTATCGTCTGCGGAGCTGCGGTCTTTGACATATTTTGGGGTATTTTGACTTCACAGGGCGCCTATATTCCCGACTTTTAGGCCTTATATTTCGCTATCACTATTATTTTTATAATACTAAGAGTTAATTAAGAGACTCGATCGTCACCGTCGGGATGCCCATTTCGGTATTTTGCCACTAAGTGATCTGAGTGCTTTGAAATTCGCTCACCATCTGCTATGACTCACAAAATTGCGCCTCTCTGAGCCGTTTTGCGCCTTTGGCTTTATGAGGAACTCCGCTTTGGACTATCGGGTAGACTCATATTTTTGCATTTGGATAGCGATGTAACTTTGCCGTTCGCCGCACAACAACGTGGTTCGTCAAGGGCTAGAATCCTCCTTTTACGGCGCCCTAGCATCAGCGCCCTTATGAATGGCAATGTGGTGCAACATTCCACTTAATCTGAATTACAAATCTAGATTTTCAATAAGTGGATTCATTTCCGACTCCTCTCGCCATTTTGTGATATGTGCGCGCCCACGCATCGTATAATTTTTTGTATGGATTTTTCCACATTCTCGATTTTGGCGCCCCCTTACCATGTGGCGCCTAGAGCGGCCGCTCCACTCGCTCTACCCTTAATCGGCCCTGGCCGTCCCTATCGCACTATTTGTAAGTGCGATAGGGACGGCCTGATATTTTATCGTCTATCGCACGACCATGCTTCCCGTGTTGACTTAGCTCCGTATTTGTAACTGAAGTGTTCATGTGAAGTCGTTTTTTTGATTTAGAATATTTTTGCGCTATACAATGTGGAAAGATAAGTCGGGCCTTGGAGGGAAACTACCTTAAATCTTTAAGCTGGCTCGTTGTACTTACATTCCTTTATTTTTAAAAAGAAAAAAATCAAAACTGCATTCAAAGTTTTTCTAAAACTTGCTTGCCTCGACCGGGACTCGAACTAACTAAAATAAATTGAAAATAAAATACTCGCTATTTTATTAAGGTCAGTGTGGAGAAGACCGTCTACCCGGAAAGACCGTCTATTGACTATAACTTTTGTGTTTATATATCTACGCCTCTCACACCTCCGAAGGTATATCAGTTTTTCATCCTTAAGCCATTGGTCTTCAATACATATCCCTAGGACGAACACTAGTTAACAATAAACTTGATTCGTGTTTCGAACTCGAGCATCGAGTTCAACATGGTTCCGCAAAAAATTAAAATAAAATAGAAGCAGTCGGAATATTTGTATATCATATATGTAACGTAGTCATTTAATAACCGTTCTTTCTGACTAGTACTATTAATCTCCTCAAAACGCGTTCAATTTCTTGTTTTATGTTCTGAAATATGTAACTTGGAAATTGTGCCTACTCAGAAAGTCCGGCATAAAAGAGAAAGGCAAGACCGGCATACGATAAACAAGGAGTTGCCAACTTTTTTTCGGCTTTATTGGAAATAAGTCGAGTGTAAACAATATCCATATATAAGTACGTTTTTGGCTTATGATAATTGTACCGTTTTTGATTTTAACTTCGAAATATAGTTTTGGTAATGA
Organism: Leguminivora glycinivorella; assembly: GCF_023078275.1. Classification (NCBI taxonomy): domain Eukaryota; kingdom Metazoa; phylum Arthropoda; class Insecta; order Lepidoptera; family Tortricidae; genus Leguminivora; species Leguminivora glycinivorella. The sequence continues at coordinate 15,813,341 of NC_062973.1, forward strand.
TTCGTATGGTGTTACTAATATCATTCGAAAGTATTAATTAAAAATAACATATTTGTAAAGAATTATAAGTGGTGAACAGAACTAAGCCTACTTGCGATTAAATAACGACTTTAAAACGCCCTTGTAAAAAAAAATAACTTGGTATTAACAATGCCAATTTGACGTATTTTAACAAAGGCTGTAATGGATAAATAGTGGGTAGTATTTTTTTATTTAGCATTTAATAGTACATTGTGCATCAAGAGAAGGAACTTAGGAGGAAGGAACTATTACTAACGAGAGTAAGTTAAATCGCGACGGCATGCCAGAGCGATTTAAAGACTCGAGTTTGTAATATTCATACTCCCCGAGTTACACACAATGTTTTTCATCACACTTGCAATATAAAATTATGTAAAAAGATAAAAAAAATATAATACGGTACTAGAAATTTCATAACTCTCTTGGGAGAGCGATTTTTCTATAACTCACGCTCCGCCTGCGTGCAAAATCACATTTAGTGTGCGAGTATGATGAAAAAAAAATAACGCGAACATTCATACTGTAGTGACTATAGCAAAACCAAGCATTGCTAAGAAATGTTACCAAACTAATTCACGTATCTTAATTCAATTCAATTCAATTCAATATATTTATTTCGAAAATTAGAAATCCAATATCCTGTTACGTAATATCCTATTACGTTTTCTTAATAACATAGTTTCAAAAACAGATAAGTAGTTGGATTTATATGAGCCTGTAATATCGTGACTAAATCGTATTCGCAGGAGTTCGTTGGAAAAACAGTATTATGCAATATCTCGACCTGAAAAGAAAAGGTTATGAACCCCATCTACGGGACATATGCCGGTCTTGCCTTATAAATAGAAAAATGCTTATATGTTCAAAATTTCAACGTTATTTTAATAGTTATCTAGCACATTCTGCCCCGTTATTACGTAAAATAATAATGATCATGATTTTGGAACCTAGTCTCATATGAAATTACGCGACAACAAGCACTAGACGGTCTTTCTGTGCTCATCGCGGGAGGACGGTCAACCCGCCGAGCCTTAAAAAAAGTGATTTTTATCACTTAAAAGTATCTTATTTCACCAAAATACTGTAAAAGCTTTGTAAAATATAATATTTGCTATCCCATAGGACCATGTGCATTACGCCAGACTGCATTAATTATAGAGTTTTATCCACTCAAACTTTATTTCAAATAAACTATGCCGGTCTTGCCCGCACTGACCTTATGCTAATTGATAGCATTATTGTTCAGGACAAAATTTATCTAATAAATATTTGGTCTTAAAAATAAAAGTGATAGTTAAATTTAAAATTGCTTTTATTTTACTAACAATTTAAACTTTTCCATAGCGGTTTTGCCACACAATTTTATAAATAATTTAGCAGCCAGTGAGGGAGCACCATAAGGAGTGAAGGTATCAATCTGCTCATTTTAAAGACATAATTATATGTATATGGTTAATATTTACCTTTACTCAAAAATTTAAATAAGATCGGTGACGGGGTGGCCTGGGGGTTCATGGTGTTAGCCCGGAGTTCTAAAGACGCCGCCGGTTCGAATCCGGCCTTCGCCACTGGTGGTGTCCGTCATTTTTTCTTTAATATATGACATCTTATTTCGATTTTTAATTTATATATAGTAGTGTGGCTACTTAAGAGCGCTATGACAAAAAAAGGCGATATATTGTAAAATGCACAATATTTATCGACAAAATTGTACACTTTACTCATACTAAAAGACAGTGAAAGTACTTGTTTCAGTTAGAACATCTTATTAACTGTCGGTTAAATAAAAAACATATGAAAAAAAAAAGCTTTTTCAATTAGTAATGATTGTTTTTCTGATGCTCGTTTAGGAAAAACCGCGTGAAGCACAGAATTCGGAGCTCTTATTATGTACAATTTGATAAGATCACTCTCATAAATGAGGTAAATTTAAGTTCCAAATATCTTGTACTTAAGGCCCATTAAACAATATTTATCATTTAATCCTTTGAAATTGAGAAATTGAAAGTAAAACGAACTCAATTTTGTCTTGAAAATACATCGAAACAAGTGATCATTTCTCCGAAAATCTACATGTTATCGAAGTTATTTTAGTATATAAATAATCTGCACAATGTGCTTAAACTGCGGTTATCCATTTGTCGTTATAATATTTTATCATGATTTTTTGCCAATTTTTTGAAAACTAGCCTTCCTGTCGCTATTTTACCGGCGACGGACGCCTGCGATTTCAGTGCCGCGCCGGAGCTCGAGCAGGTAAGACGTATGTCGCTTTGGTCTCCGAGTTTTCATCGCAAACGTCGAGAATATTTATTGTTGTGTGGGTCGGACGCCTTGTTTCTACACGGGCTACCTCGCATTGTGTGTGTGTAAACAGCGACCAACGAATTTGATCCTAGATCCGTAAATATTTGCTTTTGTAATACTTTGTTATGTTTGAATGTTAAAGTATTACAACGTTGTGATGATAAAAATGTGAAAATTACAATACGGTCAAGATGATAAGACACATCAAGATGGTACTCGGGATCTGATGATGGAGCCAGAAGGTGGTCACCAGTACCAGTGAACCATGTAAGTAAACGACTTCGTGTTTAGGCTCGTTGGGTTCGTCTCAACAAGACCTTTGACAAGAGGTGGTACTCAGGGTCTGATGATGGAGCCAGATGGTGGTCACCAGTACCAATGAACCATATAACTAAACCCAGAGATGGGGAAATCGTAATCGATTCCGGATTACACGATTACTTGATTTTACTTTGTAATCTGACACTACTGGGTGTCAGATTACTTGTAATGTAATCAAGTGAAACGGTAAATTACCATTACATGTAAAGGAATCACTAATCATCTATACATAATCATTACTATTACCAATAACTCGGAATCATAGTCGATTCAAAATAACTGAAATTATTGACTTGATTACTTTCAGATTACGAATATGTAGTACCTCAGATTGCCGACTGTCACTTTGACACAAAAGTCATCATGGGTGTCGTAAAATAGGTTTTAGGGGGTGCTGATTCCAAAATTAATGACCAATGTGGAATCTGACATTGCTGACTGTCACTTTGACACAAAAGTCGTCATGGGTGTCGTAAAATAGGTTTTAGGGGTGCTGATTCCAAAATTAATGACCAATGTTCAATCTGACATTGCTGACTGTCACTCTGACACAAAAGTCGTCATGGGTGTCGTAAAATAGGTTTTAGGGGGTGCTGATTACAAAATGAATGACCAATTTGGAATCTGACAGTGCTGACTGTCACTTTGACACAAAAGTCGTCATGGGTGTCGTAAAATAGGTTTTAGGGGGTGCTGATTCCAAAATTAATGACCAATGTGGAATCTGACATTGCTGACTGTCACTTTGACACAAAAGTCGTCATGGGTGTCGTAAAATTGGTTTTAGGGGGTGCTGATTCCAAAATTAATGACCAATTTGGAATCTGACATTGCTGACTGTCACTTTGACACAAAAGTCGTCATGGGTGTCGTAAAATAGGTTTTAGGGGGTGCTGATTCCAAAATTAATGACCAATGTGGAATCTGACATTGTTGACTGTCACTTTGACACAAAAGTCGTCATGGGTGTCGTAAAATAGGTTTTAGGGGGTGCTGATTCCAAAATTAGTGACCAATTTGGAATCTGACATTGCTGACTGTCACTTTGACACAAAAGTCGTCATGGGTGTCGTCAAATAGGTATCCGGAGGTGTTTGAAAACTAATGACCAATTTGGAATCTGACACTGTTGACTGTCACTTTGACACAAAAGTGATCATGGGTGTCTTCAAATAGGTTTTCATGGGTACTGATCTCAATATTGACTGACTGACATTGCTGACTGTCACTTTGACATAAAAGTCGTTATGGGTGTCGTAAAATAGGTTTCCAGGGGTACTGTGCAATGTCAGGTTCCAAATCGGTCATAACTTTTTAAATCATTTCATTAATTTTGGAATCAGTACCCCTAAAAACTATTTGACTACACCCATGATTCCTTTTGTGTCAAAATGACAATTAGCACTGTGAGATTCCAAAATAGTCGTTAATTTTGGAATCAGCACCCCCGGAAACCTTTTTGACGACACCCATGACGACTTTTGTGTCAAAGTGACAGTCAGCAATGTCAAGATTCCAAATCGGTCATTAATTTTCAAATCAGCACCTCCGGAAACCTATTTGACGACACCCATGATGACTTTTGTGTCAAAGTGACAGTCAGCAATGTTAGATTCCACATTAGTCATTATTTTTGGAATCAGCACCCCCTAAAACCTATTTTACGACACCCATGATGACTTTTGTGTCAAAGTGGCAGTCAGCAATGTTAGATTCCACATTTACGACACCCATGACGACTTTTGTGTCAAAGTGACAGTCAGCAATGTCAGATTCCACATTGTTCATTAGTTTTGGAATCAGCACCCCCGCAAACCTATTTGACGACACCCATGACGACTTTTGTGTCAAAGTGACAGTCAGCAATGTCAGATTCCACATTGGTCATTAATTTTGGAATCAGCACCCCTAAAACCACAATTACGACACCCATGACGACTTTTGTGTCAAAGTGACAGTCAGCAATGTCAGATTCCACATTGTTCATTAATTTTGGAATCAGCACCCCTAAAACCTATTTTACGACACCCATGACGACTTTTGTGTCAAAGTGACAGTCAGCAATGTCAGATTCCACATTGTTCATTAATTTTGGAATCAGCACCCCCGCAAACCTATTTGACGACACCCATGACGACTTTTGTGTTAAAGTGACAGTCAGCAATGTCAGATTCCACATTGGTCATTAATTTTGGAATCAGCACCCCCTAAAACCAATTTTACGACACCCATGACGACTTTTGTGTCAAAGTGACAGTCAGCAATGTCAGATTCCACATTGTTCATTAATTTTGGAATCAGCACCCCCGCAAACCTATTTGACGACACCCATGACGACTTTTGAGTCAAAGTGACAGTCAGCAATGTCAGATTCCACATTGGTCATTAATTTTGGAATCAGCACCCCCTAAAACCTATTTTACGACACCCATGATGACTTTTGTGTCAAAGTGACAGTCAGCAATGTCAGATTCCAAATCGGTCATTAATTTTTAAATCAGCACACCCGAAAACCTACACAGATAGAAAATATCTCTTCAACCAAAGAAACCTATTTGAACCAAGAGATATCCAGTTTCCCATATCAGGAAGATTTTAATTACTTGATATAAAACATAAAATGTCTCGATGTTTATTACTTGCACTAACCATTTTATATCTTAACATGATTAGCAAAACAATCTTTTTTTAAAAACTTAATCATTTATTCCAAGAGCGTAAACGTTTTGTTCAGTGATAATTATTACTCAGAAGCAAATCAGCAAGTTCTTAAAAACAAGTATAATATTTCTTGGTTCTAAGTAATAAAATTGTTGTATTAAGAGTTATGACGGTTTTCGGTTAAGAGTTATGCATAATTAAAGTAAAAGTTAATGTTTCTTGGGGTGAAACAATTAGTTACTTACACCATATATATACATTTTTCATTTTAAAAGTTCTGACGGTATTAGATGAAGATTTACATGTTTGAAGTTAGATTTAATGTTTCTTGGGGTGAAACAGTAAGTATCTTATTTAAACCAAATATACTTACTTCTTGGATGTAATTTATCTTATTTCATTTAAAATATATAATTTCGAGTTCCCCAGCCAGTTAGAAAGAGAGAGAGAACTGGAGCGGAAGCACGTTTAGGATAGTCCTCAATAATAGCGCGTAGTTCCCAGAGGGAAGCAGGGGGCTATTATGTCGGAATTTGTATTCCTATGATTCGATACATATCAAGTTCCAACCGGCGAGCCTAACCAAATCGGGAAAAATCTTAACACCGCGATGTACGAATTCTATGGGCTGGGGTCAGCGCCATCTAGCGGGTTTTTTGGTAACTAAACCGGTGTCGCCGCTCGGCGCGCGAACTAAATCTTGAAGCAAAACTTTATTATTTTTCGATCTAAACGTGTTGATTCTCAAATGGAACTTGTAGGCATTAAATCAAGAATTTGTGATATGAAGCCAAGAATGTAATAAATCTTGACTTAGTCCGTGTTGATTTTTTATTTAAAACCTGCTCGAATTATGAATGAAGTCTATAAGCATCAAACCAAGAATTATTATAATCAAGCCAAGATTGTTCTAAATCTTGAAGTAAAACCTTGATATTTTTTGATTTGAACTTGTTGATTCTCAAATGGAGCTTGTAGACATTAAATCAAGAATTTGTGACACAAAGCCAAGAACTTAATAAATCTTGACATAAATCTGTGTTTATTTTTGTTTTAAGTTATTCTGCAACTTTGAATGGAGTTGCAAAGCATCAAATCAAGAACTATTAAAATCAAGCCAAGATTGAACTAAATCTTGACATAAAACCGTGTATTTTTTTTATTTAAACTTTTATGTCTTGACTGTAGAACGTAAAAGTTAAATTAAGAAATTATGATTTCCTATTAAAAACGCAGAATTCTTGTAGTTAAATTGTGGTGAATCTTCTTTTAACAGGTTTTTATTTTTGCTTTGATAAAGGTTACTTGAACCAAAGACGTTTTTTAAGAACTAGCATATTCATACTAAAACGGTGTAATATTTTGTTGCAAATAAATACTTCTTTGATTCAAATCTGTCCTATTTGTACCAAATGTATATAAAGTTACGACTGAACAATTTTGATTCTTCTTTGAAAAAGGAATATCCCTTTAGGTTAAGACCATGTTATTAGATGAAGAATTATATTATTCCTTTTAAATAACAGTGTTTGAGAGAGTTTTCCGTCTTAAATTAAAATATCTTTTCTATCTGTGTATACTCGTGGTATATGCACTTGAAATGTGAAAGTGAAAATGCTAGAATGACATGTAAACCACGAAGTTGTATAGTCATATTGTTCATTGGTATTGGTGACCACCATCTGGCTCCATCATCAGACCCTGAGCACCACCTTGAAGTAATTAGAATTGTATTTGTCTTATTTTATCATCATATTAATATATACTTTACTCTAATACTTATCATATAACAAAAGCAAATATTTGGGATGGGATCTACTTTTATAATTATTACTTTAATTTTTTAAATAAATTTTAACATAATTGATATTATTTCGCGCTATATTCTCGTATTTTCGTACAAAATAATGTTTATTAGAAACCAAAAGTTTATATCGAGATAGTAGATTGTGGTTGTTATCAAAATTCCATAGAAAGGATCAAGATTGTTTTGTCCATTATTGTAGTGCGAGCGAGTGATAAGACGTGCTAGAAAGGGTCGGCATATTGGGCTCGCGCGGCGGGTAAAATACCTAATTTCGCCCGATGCCGAAATGTTATAACGCTCTTAAAAACACAAATCAAAAATATTTGTTAAAAATAATTTGATTTGTTCCCATAGTTGCGTATTTACCTTTAGGTACTATGTATTGGCCCTACTCATATGAGTTTTTTTGTTTGAAAGCTGAATTTTTCGGGAGTCCTCTTTGCCCATGTTTGATGATAGTCGGGTTTAAAAAAAAAAACTTGTTTTTTTTTTTTCATAGCAAATTTGATTAAGCATGTGAACCTATGAATGAATGAATATGCACGTATTGTTAACAGTTGTTCTTTATATGATACTCGAGGTAGTCCAGACATAAAAAATACGGAGTCAATTATAATATATCGCTTTATTTAATTTCAACACTTTTCAAATAGTAGATTCAAACGCTCTGTCATACATGTTTTTAAGCAGATCATCGTCCATTACGATACTATCACAGGCCTTTAGTTTGCCAATGAAATTTTCCCTCAGTTTTGCCAGGTCTTTGTCCATCATATGATGGAATTCGGGCGTGCCTATAAGATTTGCAAAAAACCTTTTGTTGCTTGTGAATTTTGGGGCGTAGCCTACCGTCGTCTTCGCCGGGTAAAATACGTATGATTGTAGGTCGTCTATCAGGAAACTGAAAGAAAAAATAAAATATAAACAGTCAACCAAATCTTGGCACAAAAAAAAGCCGCGAAATTCAAACCTTCGCCCCTACTGTGTTATGGCTTGTCGATGATTCCGCCAACGTCAAGGTTTCGGAGGGCACGCATTTTATGCAGTCAATAGGCTAGTTTCCTACAATTAAAATAAAATATTTTATGCAGTGCACGAAATGAAGCAACACATAATTAGAAGAAAAATATGGACAGTTATGTTTAAACATAAATTCTATTTAATAAGTCAAAGAGAAAGATATAAAGTAAATGAATTGACCGTGACGTTACTCCTCAAGTCCTGACTCCTGAGTATTTCATATTAGCAAATCGTTTTGACAGTTCTTAAAAGGAAGCTGATTTGACTAGTAGGAAACTAGCCTATTCGGCTGGGGAACCCTTCATTTTTCAGATTTGCCGCTATTTTTTAGTGGCAAGGCTTGGTTGACCGTCTATACCTACTTTTAACGGTTAATTGACCCTTTACCCCTAATTAACTTTTGAATTTTGTTGCCGTTTCAGAACAACATATATTATTTTATTATTTAGGACGTTGAGGAAGCGTACATGTTGTTACGGGTACCCAGTTACCCACTTGTTTCCACTTTAAATTTATCCTTAAGCATCGATTGCAGACGTAACTGCTCAATAAAAAAAAATTGCATGGGATGACGGGAACATTACGGCAAAGTACTCTCTTTAACACTTTCGCTACCAAGAACCCGACTGTCGGGCACACCGCTCGTAGAAGCGTAGCCGATTACATGGGTTTCCCCGTATGTAGCGAAAATGTCGTAGCGCCGCGTAGAGCCCGGTTTCGAAAGTGTTAACAAACAGTAAACATGCAGTAAACCATATTTACTTATAAGGTAACGGACCCAATCATGGACAGTTTAAGGAAAATTTTCGCCTGTTTTTGATATTTCACTCATAAATGTAAAAATTCTACCGCTAAGCGTGTTAAATCTTGAATGTCCTATCCTTCTTTTACATTTCAGGCGTATTGCAGAATGGATACTCCTAATAGTTTCTTCATACTAAACAAATTAAAACTAGGTGTTTTTTCTCCAATTATGGACGGCAGTTCTCCAGTAATGGATCCCCCATTATGGACAGTGAAATAAGTTTAAAATTTTACTTTTAAAGCCAACTGATACTCAATGAGTCAATTTTATATACCATAAATACAATTAGTTTGAGTTATTTTAACATAGGATTGTTTCTTGTAAATTTTGGTTTTGTAAATTGTTCCTTGTCCATCATAGGAGGTAGGCAGTTTTTCGGTTCCAGTAATGGACACTCGCAAAATAACGCCATTTCTTTATATCTTTGGAGCAACAAACTAGTATGTTTTATACCTTATCACATGCTTAATGCAGTAAGTAAAACGCATTCAAGTTTACACCGAGTATTATTTTTTTATTATTTTATACATGAACTCAACTCTCTTAGCAACATTACTAAGAATTCGTCTTGATATTTTTTTCAGTAAACTGATGAATTTTATCTTGTTGCCAAATCCTTCAGAAATAACCGAATTAATTGAAACTTCAAAATGAAACTGCTCTACAACCCTAGTTTATGGTACATAGCCGTCAGTTTTTAGAAACTAATTTTAGATACTTATTTTTAAGGATTTGTGTTTTTTTGTCCATAATGGCATCACCGTCCATTATGGGGTATTTCACCTTACACATCCCATACAACCATTTCGGCCGCAAAATCTTCAAATTAGTCACTAAATCACAGAATACATATTAGTACAAGTACAGAAAGCACTCTCCAAAAACCTGTTTAAAGAAATAACTACTCATGCCACGATACTATTAAGTTCAAATTCCGACCGCGCAACGCAAATTTTTTTTTTTTTATTATTATAAACTGACCAGTGATTGACCTTAGTCGCACCTGATGGAAAGTGACGACTAGGCCGAGGTTGTAGCTCACTGGTTCAGTAATGCTTACAACTATATTAAAGTAGAAGTGCGCTCTCTTTCTATCGCGTAACTCGTACCTTTTCTGACGATATAGGGTTGTCTCCTTTAAAAAATAATATAATCTTAATATTTAATTACTACCTTTTTTTATATTGCTCTACTTTAGCTCGAAAAAACCTAAGATATGTCTTAGTGGTATGTAGGTTTAATTCTAATAAATTCGCGTGTAACTAAGGCGTACTTACTTAGATAAGTGGGTATGTATATAGGTTCTAATATGTATGTATATTTGTGTATGTTTATTTTACAATAGTAGGTATCGACTTGTATTTAATCATTACAATCTCATACTGGCTTTATAATCTTGTGCACCAAACTAACTATCTATGATTTGCCCAATGGTTGACTGGTAGAGAATGCCTTAAGGCGTTAAGTCCGCCATTTGTACTTTTTATTGATAATTTGTGCAATAAAGTTTAAATAAATAAATAAGTAAGTACCTTAATTGAAACAGGCCTGATATTACCTACTCAAAGGCCTTGTATAATTCCGCCCTTTAGTTATTTTTGTAAACCAATAAGGTTTCGAATAGTACGATCACGATAAAATATCAATTCTGTGAAAGCGGTCGAATCACTACGTAGGTATGCGACGAACAACTCTCACGCGTGCGTCACCGCTCCCCCGTGAGGCCCTACTGATTTGCCCCTCGCGAGGGGTAATACAGTTCGATACCTACACGCGCGAGTGGGACAGGCCGACTAAATGTCAAATGTGACATAACGCGTGGTAATGTCGTGCACACAATGCGCGGTCGTGATACAATAACAAAATGTAGTCGACGTATGCACGCATTACGGTAAAATGTGTACAAATTTTGACTGTTAATGTCACTGTCAGAACGGTTTCTTACTTCACTTTGTTAGTCGCTGTATACACACATGGCGGTAACAAAATGTGTACGAATTTGTGGCAGTCAATGTCACTGTCAGGCGGTTTCTAACTACACTTTGTTAGTCGCCGTACGCACTCATTACAGTAACAAAATGTCAATGTCACTGTCAGAAGAAGCCATTTTGTAAATCCAACAACGTATTTACTGCTTTCGGACACGCGTGTACTCTAGGACCATTTTGCGACCAATTTTCGACTGTTTTTTAACTGGAATATTTTCCCAGCCTTAGTCCATATTTTAACAACTTTATTGGTTTTCTAAGCATTATTTTTATTTCAGTATAGTATATGTACCGGAGCACTCAAAATTCAACAATCAATATAGTTATGTACACAAACACTGAGTAGTAAATAATATTATTGCTGGTTTAGCCTGTTAAACTGAGGTAAATTGATGGCGCGTTGATTTTAGACGGTTACCTATCAAAAAGTCGAAAATTGTAAAGTAGAATATTAGCCCGAAAACGCTTCCCATTTTATTAATTGCCCTAAGTTTTGTTTGCCCGAAAGTACTTTTCCCCTATTATTATTTTCCCCATTCTTATTTCGCTGTAATTTTGTTTCGCTTATGATTCGAATCAACACTTATTAAAATGCCTAAGAATCATTTGACAACTACTTTTTGTCGCGTAAAGTTTTTAATCCGAAATATTATTTAGCCGCTATATCAAAACTTCGAAATTCGAATTAACACTTGTTAAAATTCCTAAGTATCATTTGACAGCTATTTTGTATGGCGTATAGTTTTATAATTCGAAATATTATTAAGCCGCTATATCAAAAGTTCAGTAAATCCTTAATTTTCTAACAAAAGTTTGTTGCCGACCCTCACGGTCGCAGTTCTTACTTGACTTAAAAATCCTTGCCATAAGGGTTTATGGCAAAGGTTTGTTTCTGTATGATCGCAGTTCTAACCTAACCTAACCCACTTTTCTAGCACAAGTTTGTTTCTGTATGGTCGCAGTTCTAACCTAACCTAACCCACTTTTCTAGCATAAGTTTGTTTCTGTATGGTCGCAGTTCTAACCTAACCTAACCCACTTTTCTAGCACAAGTTTGTTTCTGTATGGTCGCAGTTCTAACCTAACCTAACCCACTTTTCTAGCACAAGTTTGTTTCTGTATGGTCGCAGTTCTAACCTAACCTAACCCACTTTTCTAGCAAATGTTTGTTTCCGTGACGTAACCTAACCAATTTTTTTGTATTTTTTTTACAATGATATTAGGGAACATGACATTTCGATGTCGCGTTAGCATCGGATTTATGAAAAGGCGGTTAACGAAACGGTTGTCAAATGATAAGATTGGCAACCGTTCTTCTGGTTATTGAGTTTCTATAAAATGGTATTAGGGAAAATGACATTTCGATGTTACGTAGCATGGGATTTATAAAAAGGTGGTTAACAAATCGGTTGTCAAATGATAAAGTTGGCAACCGTTCTTCTGGATATTGAATTTCGGGAAAACGATAATGTGGGATAGCAAACTAGCGACATATTGAAAGTATGGTAAACAATGTATTTGGATTATAAAAATTCTGTCAACCGTTTTCGGACAAGTGATAATCGGGCAAAGGATTTTCGAAACATCGATAGGTTACCATTTTAGACTTATTTTATGAATTCACTCGAGCAGTTTAATTGCCCATGGTAATTAACCCACATAATAATACAAATGCAAATAATTAATATTTACGTTTTGTAAATTCTTACGCCATTACGTTTTAATGTCATTTAGTTTTATTTATTTTTCATTCTGACGTCTCTGGCAGTTCGCCATTTGATAAGAATGAAAAATGAACGAATGATTTTGGGGAAACAGTCGCCAAACGGTAACAATTTGTGCACGGGTAGTGCACAGTTCTGTGACCAATCGTCCCCATTTGGGTAGCCTCGACTAAACGACGACCATACTGCGATTAAGAATTGAGACACGAACATCTGTGTGCACGCAAAATATCCCGATTTGCGTAGGAACGACGACCGAAAATGGTTATATGGGATACTATGCCTAAAATAGTTTTTTCGAAAAGTTTTATTTGTGACATTGATACATCAAAGCGGTTTGCGTACTTCGAACCACGTTTGACGTTGTCGCTTCCCTGCTCCGCTCCCTTAGGTGTTAATTTACAAGTGCAACAAAGGGATAATATGTCGAACAAGGATCGCGGTAGACTATCCTTAATTTGGAAATGGCGCCATTTGAGCAACATTTTCGTAATACTTATTCCCTATTTATTATTATACACCGTGATTTTCGTTGACTGTGAGAGAACCTTAAGAATAACATAAAACTTAGTGTCAAGACTTGTCATTGTCACTAATGTTACGATATTTAGTATAGGTACCTAATTAAGATCGGTACGTGTATTTGATGGCATATGTCAAAATAAATAACATTAAAAAAAGTAAAGTAAAAGGTCGTAATACACTCGTTCAGTCATTAAATTTATTTTTTAAATAACTCAATAATAGTAAGAGTTACGACGCTAGGTACCTAGTTCTTAAATAAATTAATTGTAAGTATTTGACCTCAGGGTTTTTTATCACTTTGGCACTTATGCCTCAGAATTAAAGTACGGTAAGATAACGTTGCCTGTACCTACTTACTTTTGATTAGCCATGTTTGAGGCCACACATTCCTGGTACAGGTGGAAGAAATCTGACAGTACATTCTTTGCAAGGTCAAACGCTTCTTCGAATCTGAAACATCACAGAGCATATTTTAACTTTTTCTTTGTATGTGTTTTTATTTCATAAATTATTAATTTATTATGTTCCTTAAAGTTCTATTGCCGCCCTTAGGACTTCTTAACGTTAATTAAGGTACTTTTCGGTGTCACTAAACCATTAGTTAGAATAGAACCTGATAGATTGCTAATAAATTGCAGTTGGTATCCATTTCAATTGGTGCGTTCTGGGTTTTCATGATCCCATTTGCTACTTTCGTATTTATGTGAGCTGACATTTTCAGCAATGGTAGATATAAATACAAAAACAGGAATAAGAATTTGACTTTTCAAGAATTTGACTTCATTAAGTTAGAAAAAATCAAATCAGCCTGTCATAAGTTTCTCTTAAACCTAAACTTCGTGGCCCCCCAGGATAAGTGCCGCGACCCCCCTGGCGGTCGCGACCCACACTTTGAAAAACACTGCATTAGATCATTCAGACAGGAGCCATCATTAAGAGTTCTCCTTTGCAAAAATTTACTATTTCGGTCATTGATCACACTTCTAAACCTTATTGTATACTTTATAATTTTTGTATAAACAGATGTTTTTTTTTGCATTTTTGTACGTTACGTACTATAAATTAGCCGTACTATTTTATTTAGCGGTAATATTTAAAGTGCCCCTCGGAATTGGCAGACATTTTATTGGCAAAGTGACAGTAATGGCGTCTCTCGTCTGAATGCTCTAAAAAGTCAGACTATACTGTCATCTATATAGGTACAGTCAGACAAAAAAGTGGTTTACCTTATGTGGACCTTATGTGTTTAACATAGAGTCGAATAGTGGTAAACCACGTTCTTGGCTGACCGTACATATTCTTCTTCGTCCACGATATATCGTAGCCGCCCACGATAAAATACGGACGCTAAGTCCTACTCACTGGAAATCTAAAATTGTTAAACAAGAAAAGGAGAGCTGCCACGTATAAAACGTGTTTCCCTGGAGGTTCATATGCGTGCGAGTCGCGAGGCATAAGAAGAATCCGTTTTCCTGCATTCAACATATTCACGTATGTTACTCGCCTCGGAATCGTCGCATATGTCGGAGGCCGATGGTAAAATCCGCCCGATCATAATGTTATCAAAAATAAACAACAGATGAATAGGTACTAAAATTCTTCACAGTTGCAAAATTCTCTAATATTAGAGCTAAATTCTATCATTAAAAACAATAATTAAAATTACATGTTCCAGATGTAAACGGTCTCAAATTCTCGTCTTGTATACCATACATATAATTAAAAGACAAGACATGAAATCAGTCAAATATAGGTACAAGATTCGAATGAAGTGTCTCACGTGAATGCCAGCGAGCCAAGTAAGATGATTTTCACGTTTCACGATAGGGCTAGGTTTCATGAAATTTCACCGTGGCGTATATTTACGATCGGCCTTCGATATAAACACGGATGTAAAGAAATAGGTATACGCTTTTCAAAATAATACTTCGCGGTCGAGTTGTCCGTTTGCGCCATGATTGGTTCGGTGAAAAAAAGTAACATAATAAATATGCAAAAAGTATCCTTGAAAACTGCCATCGTCATTATTCGCTTTTTGACACAAGAAAAGAAATATCAAAACTAGCTTACATTTGTGGGGACGTGTGGCCGTTAACCTGCGCATTTTATAGCTTGGTGGTTAAATTAGGTTTACGCAAACGTTTATTGCCTACCTAGCTATAAAATAGGTTACTGTTTTGAACTTATTGCTGTTATGGTTACAACTGTGTTAACACGTTCGCTCTTCAGTGCCCCATACCACGTTAGTAACTTATTATTAATCTGTGTCTATACATGGCTCACGAGTCGTGACCCACGACGAACTATTTCCATCGTAAAAAAATATGAGAGCAGTAAATAGTCTTATTTGTAGAAATTGTACATTTTCTTTTCGATAGAAGTTATATGTAGTACCTAAAAGACATATGTCTTATACCACAGCTTAGATTTTGCGTTCTCGGTTATTAAGAGCAAGTAAAAGTTACTTATTTAATTTTCGCGGTCACTTAGTTTAGTTTTTTTTTGCCACAAAAACTTTTATATACCTGCTTCTGGTGGTAAACTTCTCATACACTATTTATCTAGAGTTTACTAAAGTCTGAAAAAGTAGTGTTTGGAGTAAACAGAGTCTACAATCTAAACTTTAAACCTGATGTATAATCTCTCTTTGGTAGTGATAAATCAAATCCACGTAAATACCTTAAATTTACAGAGTCCATTTTTCACGTGACTTTCAATTCCGTTCCTACACGAGCGGCACAATCTATTTGAATAGCCGGGACTGATCCGTGATACTTTCCTCGTTTCGAAATCCTCTGCCAGTGCTTAATATTCCAAAAAAATATGCTATCTTAAGTTTCAAATTTTATTCTAAGGTAATTAAAAACATCTGTATAGAAACTCAATTTAAACGTCATGCTTTTTTGCCATCATCACGCAACCCAACCCAAGAAAGTCTGGGAACGCGTCCGATTTCCATATTCACTCATTGCTGTATTTTTGTAGGCCTTGACTGTTACAATATCCAAATTTTACAAGGTGCAAAGTAGTTCTTCATAACTATACCTAATATAATAATAATATGACGAAACCGAAAAAGTAGAAGACACCCCTTCCGTATTACGCGTAAATTTATTATACCTACTTAATTAAGTGCTTACGTTAATCTAAGTTTATTCCCAATCTAGATTCTTCTCAATTGATTAACCAAAAAATGTAATAAGAATAAAGCGGTGATCTCGGTTTTATGACACAAAAATGAGAAATGACGCGACTTAAGTCGCACGGGGTCGTAAAACGGGGTGGAATTCTGAAAAATCATCGTCGGTTGGGTTCAGATGTTATCGCCGCGGCGGTATAAAAGGTGAGAAGCGAGGAAGCGGGGTCGCAGGGAGGAAATTGTCATTTTTCCCGAGGCCCGCGCTAGATGGAGGTTTGCATTTTGAAATGACGTTTGAAATAAATTTCCGCTGCCGCCTGCGTCGCCGGGGCGTTCGATTGGAAAATTGGCCCGATAATAATTAATTCCTTCAAACCGCATCCGCTTTCCGAGGCGTCACCAGGCTAGGTGCTAGCTCTGTTTATTTCCGTTCGTTATGTTCTGAAATTTTACATCGTGCGGTGACAATCTACAGCATTTGCGGGAAATATCCGGCGGGGTACGACTTCATGAGATTTAGAACTGAATAGGATCCAACAACAAAATAAACAGTATATGTTAAATTATTAAAAAAAAAGTAAATAATAAATTTTTTGTGTCATCCCATTTTCTTAAGGGGCTGACAACACCCAATTGCGCAAAATTGATGTTACTTGCGCAGTTTTTTAAGACAAACTGTTAGTTTTAGTAAGGCAAGTATATTATATGTTATTATTCATTATATTTCAACGAACATAGCCGTACTCGATACAAGATTTAATGAAATCGGCTCGATAGAAAAAAATTGCAATGATTGGTCTCGAGTTCGTCATTAAACGGTTCTATGTCGTTCAATTATTCACTTAGTTGTCTTTAATTAAAATTACAATATCAAAAATATACATATCTAAAACACTAATGAAACATATTGCACAAATAATGCATCTTTCTATTTTATTTTAATATTTTTCCGTACTTTTCGTACCTAGTCGCCCTCTTTTAGTGACATCGCGCTCCCACTTACTCCCATACGAATAGAAAGTGTACACTGAGAGAAAATACAACCAGTTTTCATGTTAAAATAGCGCCTACGTGCTCTTTGGTTCAAACAACAAGCTACTTGTCATTTGAATCGGCAATATATTTGAATCGGCAAAAAATCGACTTGTTGGATTTTATAAAAACAACCTGACACATATTGTTTTAAACATATGTTTGGCTGATTCAAACGGATAAACCGCAACAAGTCGAACTTGTTAAATTCACAATGCAAATTTCTCTCAGTGTACGCTATCGTCAAGGTCATTGGGTGTTGTCAGCGTCTTAAATAAATATATAGATTTGAAAGGGACGATAATACGAAGTTGCCACTTTTTAATTTCTACTCTTTTTTTGCCAAGCTGTCCCTATAGACATTTTGTACATCCAAACCGAGAGGATGGCAAGAGAGACTGCGACTAATTACCGGGCGAGGGTGTGCGATTGGCAGCTAGGGCCATGCGTGCACGACACAGCTCCACTAATTAATATTGCCTTCGATGACGCGCGACAAAACGTCTTTTATATTGACGACGATGATGTTCCACTTTGATTAAATAATAAATAAAATAAAAATAAAAATAAAAATAAAATGCATTTATTTCAGACAAACAAGGTCCATATTTTGTTAGTATAACTTAACCTAAAACATAAAACTATGGTTAACTTAAAAATAATCTTAAATAACTAACTTAGGTACTAGAGATAAGTGGAGAGAGGACCAGTGCTTGATGAGGCCACTGTCCCATCTCTCAGCAACTACGCTCAGGAGGCTGTGGCGGCTATCGCGCACCCTGCGCAGCGTCGCGGCGCAGCGCTTACGCAGCGTCGCATGGAACCCGTCCACATGCGCGTCCGCGAACATGCCGGACGCGCTGCAATGCCGCGGCAGCCGCAACAACACCCTGAACGCGTCATTATATTGTACGCGCATGGCGTTAAACGTCCTTTGCGTGTACCGAGTCCACAGGCTGCAGGTGTACAGCGATGTACAGAAAGCTCGAAATAATGTGATTTTCACTTGCGCTGTACACCTGCTAAACCTGCGAGCTATCATGTTGGCCCTGACGGCCAACGCTCTCCTCTCCCTCTCAATGTCCGCGTCATCACGGAAATCGTCGGTTACCAAGTGCCCAAGGTATTTAAATGATGAAACCCTTTTCAGCTGCATGCCATTCAAACGAATGGGTGGGATGTGTGATGGGCACTTGCTTCCCGCTTTGAACACCATAAATTCGCTTTTGGTCACATTATATTTAAGGTTATGCGCACGGGCATATACCTCACACCTCTCAATAAGCAATCTCAGACCGCCAATCGATGGGCTCAACAGTACCATGTCATCGGCATAGCTAATGTTATTGAAACAAACCCGATCAATATGACAACCGACACGTGTACTGCTGAGCTCACCAATCAGGGCATCGATATACAAATTAAAAAGCTTAGGTGAGGTTAGCCCCCCCTACCGCACATAATGGTTATAGGTTCCATTTCTAGGATATTTTTCGGCTTGTGTCGTAGAAGTCGACAGTGGGGTACCTGGCAACCTGTCTCAGCAATATCACAATTTCGTGTTCATTCAAGCTTTTAATTGCCAAGAGTGCCCCTGAAGCTTGAACAGTGTCATATGCGTTGCCTTTTGACGGCTTCTCCTTAGAATCAACAAGTACATACATTTTTCTAACTACTATGAATTGATGGTAGCAAGTAGCAACATTAAAGAGTAATATTTCACTAACAGATATTAGATATTATATTAACACTATTAACAGCGGTGACGTTGCTAAGCACTACACAATCCATCCCGTGAATAATTTAAAAGGAACTCTATACGAAAAAATATAGTCAGCATTTTTTCGCAGAAATAAATTGAATTTCCCAAACCTCTGTCGTGAAACAGAATTACGACACACAAAAGTTGTTTGGCATGGAATAAAATATTTCCCAATAAAATAGATTTCGCAAATACCTACTTACGTTTCGACGATGAAAGGCGTTCTAGATACAGATTTAAGCTTTTACAGATATTTAAATCTTGTTTTTATCAGACCTGGAAAAGTTGTTAGTAAATAATAATATGACTAAATATGAGTATAATATAAGATAATAACCAGTTTTCTAAAATAACTACTTTGTACTTAATGTTTTTGCCTTCAGCACATAATTAATTCTAGTGATATTAAAAAAAAATGTTCGGAAGCCAGCTCCGGCTTGGCCTTTAATATGACAAAGACGGCTCTCCTAACTCTCATTATAAATGACGAAAAAACTTAGGGCATAGCTTTGATTAACCCATACAATGCTAATCACGACACGTTGTCGTTCTGCCTCTACGACCCATTTTGGCTACGACCATGTTATTGGCTACGACGTAGCGCTACGACCGTAGCTCAGCGGTGATTTGTACATACAGTTGTGTAATTATACATTTTCTATGATACCAGTATGAAAATGAAACCTACGGTTTTATGGAGAATCGATAGTTTCCTTTCATAGGAAAGGAGGGGATTATTTATGTGATCATGATTACCTGGTTGAAATTAACGGCATTCGGCAGAATCTAATTCTATGTTTTTAATACTACGTCGGTGCCATAAACGCATACGGCCCGCTTAATGGTAAGCACGTAACCTATGGACGCCTGCTACTCCAGCGTGACACACCGAATGCACATTGCACAAACGCTCACGAAACGAAACGCTCGCTATCTCTATCGCTCTTGCGTATTGGCGCGACAGAGCCAGATTACCTTTCGCGGCGTTTCGTTTTCGCGTCGTAGAAATGCCATTTGGCTACGGGGCCTGGGTGCGTAGTGCGTAGCCGAATGGCACAACGCTCACGAAACGCTCACGAAACCAAACGCTAGTAGATATTCTATCTCTATCGCTCGTGCGTATTGGCGCGACTGAGCCAGACTAACTGGCGCGGCGTTTCGTTTTCGTTTGGCGTCGGAGAAATGCCATTCGGCTACGCACGCTGATGTTACAAATGCGTCGCCGACCCTAACACTCCGCACATTCGTTGAACAATGGCGACCTTACTCGCCAGCTAGAATACAACACTATGAATCGGGTCTAGTCTTATTTGGCTGCGTCTTTTTTTGCAAGTTGGAGATATTTCTATTAGTTGTATTCTACTCTAGATTTGGACTGTGTGCTACGGTAGCGCCGCTACCTCACAAAGCGAGATGACATTCACAATGCCCATATCATCAGTTTAAGGATATATTCGGGTCCGGACTCCGGACGTACGAGTAGTTTAAGGATCCGGTACACGTTTATTATTAATGAGTCTAATGTCGCTCCCCTGTCAAAGCGGACCCCAGGCAAATTTTTAAGCAGGGAACGCTTAAGACGATACAGGAGGGGTCAATTCTCCATACAAACGCTCTCGACTATTTTTTCCCTGGTTTTTGAAGATAGAGCACTGACTTTTTCAACACAGATTATTATTATTTTAATAGTCTTAGTCAAGCATCTTGATTCCATACGAGCCTGATAAGATCTTAGACACATCAAATAAAGTAATATTGATTGTTCTTACTTTTGCAACGTAACTGAGCCGATTAAGATGTTGTTCAATAATTCCATTAAAAATAATTATGCTAACTAAATTACCTTAGTGAGTTCAACCAAGGATTGAATCAACCAATGTTACATAGTTATGCCGAACAAGTTAATAATTGATTCAAGGTTTACAATGCTTAGGAATAACAAAACACCTAAGTTATTAGTTCAATCATACATTCCCTTATTGTTTTTAGTAATCGGCTTTATTTGAATTATATAAAATCGTAATTGTAGTGATTAACTTAACGTCAACTAAGAGAAAACTGCTCTTAAGTTAGTCTTCATTTTTTAGAGTGTAAACGGTCTGACACAGATAATTTCATTGTTATTCAGATTCTCATATTTCGTTACGATTGATTAAGTTTTGAAGGAGGAAACAGGCGAGAGCGGAACCTCGATTTTAAAGATTTTTTTGCAATATCTTTTAACTGAGTTGTTCTGAATGGACAATTTTTTTTCATTTTAATTCAAAATTCCTAAATTGAAAAGCATTTTCGCCCCTGTAGCATCTTAAGAACCGGGCCATGTAAGCGCCAGTATCTTGCTTACTATACAATATTCAGGCCGTGGCCACTTAGAAAAAAAAAACAATTAAATTTCAAAGCGTCATAACACTGATAAATGTTAATAGACCCGCTTCATAATTTTCTTACTAAGTTTACATCATTAAATTAATATTGACAGCAAATAATTGTCCAATAGCATGTTAATTATCCGTAACAGAATATCGGGGCATGATTGGCATTTGAGGCCTTATTATGGGTAGGGTCCGGTCGGAATGCTTGGCAGGAGGGTTCAACCGGCACGCCATATTGGATTCTTAGCTTTTATGATCTTAGAATAACTATAATGCTTGAATAGGGCCCTTTGGGCCTTTAAAATGCAATATAAACCTTAGTAAATACTTCAACTTGGAAGTAGAACTTAGAAAAGGTGGCAATGTCAAAAATGTAGTATTTTAACATTAATATTAATATTTTCTTGCTGCGTGTTGCAGAGGCTTGATATAACATTCACGTACGTAAAGTACGGGTACGTAGAGTTGGGCATTTATAACATTTAATGATTTTGAAAAATCAGGTTTAAATTATTGCGAATGGAGTTTGCATCCAAGATGGTCATCGTTCATTCTCATTCATGGCGTCTTTGTCACTTTTTGTGCGAAAATTAAATTGGTTTTTCGTTCGCTATAGGCGCGCGTAGTATCAAAATATAACGAAGACCATATCGAATTATTAAGACGAAATCGGCTTCCAGGGCCTCTTTTCAAAATCCCCATTAAGGGATCCACTGATTATCAGTTCAAACCTTCTTTCTTTTTTTTTATCGTCTTAGTTCCAAGCGCAGATCTAGCTTCGTGCCCAGGGGGGGGGGTCACGTGGTAAAGGCCCAGGCCCCCCCGGGGAGGTCACGTGGTCTATTTGTATGGCCAGCCTAGGCTCCAGGGGGGTCATGACCCCCATGACCCCCCCCCCTGGATCCGCGCATGCTTAGTTCTTAAAATCCTTTAATGCTCATGGCTAAAATCGAAGTGGCACGTGCAGTGAAGTGATGGTACAGTCAACCAATTGGAACTCTAGGCCACTGTAGAACTATGTCATAGTGACGTCATAAATCAGATTGTAAGAAATCTCTTACTGCTTGTCATTTTGACATGGTTGTAGAGTGGCCTAGGGTTCCAATTGGTTGACTGTACAATCAAACTCATGTCAATTATAGAGTGTGACGTAGATATCAACCCTGAATCGACGATGTGTTTTATTGTAAATCAGACATCCCAGGAGCAAAATGATGGACACGCATTTAAGGAGTAACTGACAGGCTGATAGCTTCCGACGAAGTCAGTCAGTGGCCCCCCTAAGCCTCCGCCACACGGGCGCGTTTCGAGAGCGTCGGCGTCGCGTCAGCGGAGCGACACGCCGGCGTGACGCCCGCAGGCGGCCGGCGTGACGCCGGCAGGCGGCCGGCGTGTCGCCCGCCGGACGCTGGCGGGAAGCGCGCGATGCGCGCGCAATCCGCTCATGATCTGAGCGATAGGGATAGCGATAGCGATAGCGATAGCGATAGCGATTGCGATGCTATCGCTATCGCAATCGCAATCGCAATCGCAATCGCTATCGCAATCGCAATCGCAATCGCAGTCGAATTATACGTAGAGTCGAATTATATGTAGAGTCGAATTATGTGTAGAGTCGAATTATATGTAGAGTCGAATTATATGTAGAGTCGAATTATATGTAGAGTCGAATTATATGTAGAGTCGAATTATATGTAGAGTCGAATTATATGTAGAGTCGAATTATATGTAGAGTCGAATTATATGTAGAGCCGAATTATATGTAGAGCCGAATTTATGTAGAGCCGAATTTATGTAGAGCCGAATTTATGTAGAGCCGAATTTTATGTAGAGCCGAATTTTATGTAGAGTCGAATTTTATGTGGAGTTACTCGTGAGTAGAGAGATATGCCCTTGTTCAAGTGCTAGAGACACTATTCTAAGACAGTCTGTCATAAGTTTCAGATGGAAGACGACCCAGAGGTGCCGCTATCGCTATCGCTATCACTATCGCTATCGCTATCGCTATCGCTATCGCTATCGCTATCGCTATCCCTATCGCTATCCCTATCTCTCTTTTTCGACCCCTTCATCCCTTTTTTTCGAAATAAAAATTAGCCTATGTTCTGTCTCAGGGTCTAAAGATTGTCTGTTCCAAATTTCATCAAAATCGGTTGCGTGGTTTAAGCGGGAAAGTGTAACAGACAGACAGACAGACAGACAGACAGAGTTACTTTCGCATTTATCTTTCTACGTTCGAATTCATGATGCCGCAAATCCGTCCGATCGCAACGCGCGCTGTGTTATGTGTGACTGCACAAGCGTTCCGAGGGCGGACCGCTCGCGATGCGCCGGCGCGACGCCGGCGGAGCGCTCTGCCAACGCGCAGAAACAGCGCGCGTTCAGCTCGCGTGCCGCTAAGCTGACGCAACGCTCTCGAAACGCGCCCGTGTGGCGGAGACTTAAAGAGTCGAAGCGTTTAAAATTATTACTATTAAATACCATGCCTTAATCTCTCCTGCCACTCTCATCAACATTATAGCGTATAAAACCCCGCCATTGATACGGAACTGTGAGTCTACCATGATTTTTTGATATTTCGATTAAATGGTTGTGTTACTCGATAGCGTAAATATCACAGCATAAAACGACATTCATTGTATGGAGAAAGTTAGAGTCGCAATGCCCCGAAACGGTTACTAGAACCAAAAGTTAGATATCGTCAAATGGGGAGATCATACTGATCAAGTGATCATCGTCATATTTTTAAGAGCCAGGCTCTTGTCTATGGAGTAATCGCCTTTCTGTTGTTCTCTCTGCTGCTTCTTTGAGTTCCTGATACGATACTACATTGGTCTTCTCTTTTACTTGGTCTAAAAACGCACGTCTCGGTCTTCCCCTGCCGCTCTTCTTTTCTATTCGGGGTGAATAGGGACGAAACTTAAAATGTGATTTACTTTGACTTGCGTATTATACCAACTTTTCTGTTAATTTCAATCATATGAAACAATTTAGGTAGTGTTTTGTAAATAAATTACCAGGAAATTTTTAATTTTGTTCCCATTCAAATTCCCCAATCCCTATTCGCTCCATTGGACGGTAAATATTGTGTGAAATTAACGCTTAAATTTCAAAAACTCATAGTAGTGTCTCCGGGTACTAGCATTAATTAATTCCCTTAAATCAAAACAACGACGCTCCAAGTCGCGGCCGCTCACTTTAAATTTAATTGTGGAGGGACGGGGAATGGAAACAAATTGTGTGAGTTGAAGTATAAATTCAGTAAGATATTTACCAAATAGGCCAAGAAATGAACGATCATTAAACGACGTAGAGGGAAATGCTTGGAAGACAATATTTGACTTCATTACTATAACAATAGACTAGTATCAAATCTCCTGGTCGTACCCCCTGGACAGAACCTTTGAAAATGAGAATTCTTTTTACTTCGGAATAATCATCATCATCATATCAGCCCTTTATGGTTCACAGCACATCAAATATTACCTGAAGCTTTCATAAATAGCGAAATATAATCTTGCCTTCATTAATAATTTATGAAAAAATTTGCTCGCGTAATCTGATTAAAATACCAAGAGTTAATCACATTACTTAATTATGACGATGATACCTCTCAAGAGAATGCCTAAGCGACGCCATAACTTACCTATACGAAATTATTAACTTTGCGAACTTACTTGATTATTTTCATTTTGAACTTCTTATTGTAAGGGGCGTGGAATATCGTGGGGCTTATTAGCTTTTACCCTGATTTAATGCAGTTTAAGGGGACGTAATACGATTTGATCATTTGAAATAACGAATATAAGACGTTTTCAGATTTTATAATTAAAGTATAAAATGGGTTGACTTTTTTTTATATATTACGTAGGTGGCAAACAAGTATACGGTCCGCCTGATGAAAAGCGGTCACCGTAACCTATGGACCACTGCAACTCAAGGAGTGTCACATGCGCGTTGCCAACCCACATTGAAACGAATAAAACACTATCAAAGTAGGTTTTATACGGAAGCAGGTTCTCTTGACATCATCAGAATTTAAAGTTACTATCAAACGAAATAATTATGTGTACAGTAAACGGGTATAAAGAATGTACATCGGTTTTTGGTCTTTGTAAAGCGTTGTCTCTTTCTTTCTTATGTGACGTTAATTGTCTCTTTCCAAAGACCGATGTAGGTACATTCTTTATGGCCGTTTACTGTAGGTATCTAAATTTTAATTAAATATGTAGTTATGCATACACTAATCGGTATTTAGGTAGGTACATGTAGATAATAAATAACCCAGTTTATTTTCCTAATTGTTCTCCCTACTAATTCTAAATATAGGAATGTAGGTAAATATTCTTATTTGTGTGTATGTTACATATATCGCTGCCATTTTGTTGAACGAAATCATAGATTAATCGCATCATAATCGCACAGACTTGACATGTAGGTAATGAAGTATAGTAATTGTGATTATATTCTGTTTGTAATATATAAAAGAGAAATGTTAAATTTATTTCACGTTATACTTATGAATACTACACAGTTCTAACACGAGTTGTAATCGATATTTTCATACAATAATAACCTATGATTTTCTTCAAGGGCAATTAAAGTAGGTATATGCAAAAAATCAATAATGTATTTTTGTTTCACTTAGTAGAACTTAAACATAGCACAATGTATGATAGTGCTAAAATTAAACTACTTACCCCCTTATTCATAAACGTTCACTAAAGTTATCAAGCCGATAAAGTTCGTTTGTCCCTTTCTATCACACCAATACGCCGAAAAGGGACAAACGAACTTTATCGGCTTGATAACTTTAGTGTGCGTTTATGAATAAGGGGGTTAGTATTTTACAAAAAGTATAAAAAAAGGTCTACACTAAGAGTGTCGCGTCTAGGTGGTCATTGGTCAAGTCTTACTCTATGACACGGTACCTCGCCACGCATGCGCCGCGCGCTGCCGGCCGGAGCACAGACTTTGTTTGGGGTGTAATTTCTAGTATGTTAGTACATAGTAATTCAATGGATGAATTGTACTTCTGTGAACTGTTTTCGATATACTTAATCGAATATATGACGTAAATTTGTCTTTACTACAATGAAAGTGTTTGAGTACCAAGTTAAAAATTTTACTTTCTTTTTGCCGGTTTCATACAAAAATATCGTTTGACTGTCTCTTTTTTTGGGTAATATCAATATTTATATGGAAACGGATTAAGTCGCGTACAATCTTCTTCCTCTAAGAATTACAATGTAAGTATTTTTGCATTCATTTTGATCAGAGCACAACACAACAGTTCAAAAATCAGTCTACCAGAGCTTCTGAGTTCCGTCGCCGACGACGGGTGACCAAGGATCAGAAAACCCACGCACCCGCGACCGACAGCGTGTGGCACAGCGGCACATGCGGCTCACATCTAGGGCTGCCATCTCGAATTTCGCCAAACCCGGACAAAGATACAAAATACCCGGACATTTGGCGAAAATCGCATTTTTTCCCCGGACGAGTCAGAATTTATTTTTAAAAAACATGACCTTTAATTTTAATCAATTTATTTTTTTAATTTCACACCATCTATTTTTGCGAGAAGAAACACCAAAAATTATAGATAGATAGATAGATAGATAAGTCATGTATTTGGCAGACTGCAAACACACACAATACAATACACAATTTAAAACACAAATTAGGCGCAACATAAAAAAGAGACAGAACAGTAAAATACAATTGAGACAGTAAAAAAAAAAAACAATAACAAAAAAGAGAAAAGAAAAAGAAAATACAAACTGTGTGCGTTGCAGCAGGACAAAAGGGTCGCGGCTCAGTGATACGCTTCGCTCTTTCGACCGAAGCACTGATTTTCTGCCGGAACCCAGGTCACAATCACAATAGATAAATAATTACTTACTATTATGTTTTTAAGGTAGGTCAATTTTATGTTTTTTCTACTCAGAATAACGAGCCCTTTCGATCTAGGGCAAAAAACAGCAGACAGAAAAGTGGTCACAAAATTTTCTATTATTTTGCGTGAATACTTTCCACTTTGTAACCGTTGTACAAAGTGTTTGGAAAATGTTAACTAACTGGAAAAATTAAATTTGGGAGGCCTTTTTTTACCTAGTAGGATCGAAAGGGCACGTTAATTCTGAGTAGGGAAAACGTTAAATTTACCTATTTTACAAAAAAAAGTTTTTGAATCTTTTTTCACGAAAATGGCCATTTGCAATAAACAATAACAAAGACAAAAAAAATTGTCACAAAAAAATTAAATTTGTCTTTTTTGAGAAACTGTCGAAATCGGTTAACATTATAAAGTATTTTCCCTGAAAAACCATCATAAAATACAGGTCGCACAAATTAGTTAGAGAATTCACCGAGAGATGGCACTATACTATACACAATAATGCTCATTAGTACCTAAGATACTTCTCTAGACAAGTCATTAGAGTTACATATATGAACTGCGTTTTTTTTAACCATTGAAAGTTTGTACGAATACGGTACCCTCGGTGGGCGAGTCCGTCGCATTTGGCCGGTTTTTTATTACGTAAACAGATATTAGTTAATCAGCCAACTTAAATTCGCTGATAAATACTTAAATTCAATGAGATGCTTCCTTACGTGAAAAGTGTCCGGGTTTTCCCCGGACACTTCTTGACTCCCCGCCCGGACGGCCTCCGGACGGCCTCCAAACTAGGACAAATCCGGGGAAACCCGGACGGATGGCAGCCCTAGTTACATACCAATCATACATTTCACCATTTATATACTGAAATCGTTGTCAATAGAAATTGTCAACAATGTAAACAAACCATTATATAAAATTAGCGTTGAAAAAACCGGAAAAAATCAAATGTTGTTTTCAGAAGTTTATGAATTTTTCGTTTTTTTCGGTTTTTTTCGGGTTTTTTAGGAAAAAAACGAGCACGTTATTAAAATAAGTATTTATTTAGTCACTCAAATCACTGTCACTCTCATCATATACTTCAGTTATTTCTTCTTCCATGTGGTCGGTGTAGTCCGTTTGTAAATGCAAATTCGCCCGAATAAAGATTAATTTATTAAGACGCTCTGGCAATAGCCGATTTCTATCCTTGGTATGTGTCCGTCCAAACAATGACCAATTTCTCTCAGCTGCGGCGGACGATGGAGGAATACTGAGCAATCTAACCGCAATATTTGACATCAGTTTGGTAGAACATAACCCTTTCCACCAACTCAGTGGGGTTCTGTTCATGACAGGCCGCCAAATAACTTCATTTGCCCAAAAACCTTTTGCCTGATACTCGGCGAATTCAGCCATCAAATCACATGTGCTTATGTTTAAATTATCTGCCAATTTTGTTATATATTGTGTCATTTTTAGAAACTCATCATCTGATAACGTTTGATATCCGTCGAACACAGCTTTATGATACCTGGGGTCTAGCATGTATATTGTATGTAGCTAAGTGCACCGGCTGCACACAAAATTGTTTGCGGTTTTTGATATGTGTTAATATAGTGGCCATGCTATTTGCGATTTCGGTGCAATCGTCCGGAAAATATAAACTGGAAATTTGTTTTTTTATTGTCAGGAATGCAGCCGGAACTTCCGATATGTGTGCTTTGTTGGAATCAATGTTTGCTATCGCAATGGATATTGGCGACAAAATTGCTTCCATGACCATTAATGTTGACCATAAGGAATCTGATAAAATGATTAGTTTAATGCTGCGGTCGACATGAGCACCCTGTTGAGTAATGGCCAGTGACTCCAAAGCCTCTCGATTGTCTGACAGGGATTTGAAAGTCTGAATTGCACCAGCCCATCTCGTTTCACTCGGTAATTTTAAAGTAGTAAATTGACCTCCATACTTTTCTTTTTGTATTTCTTCAAACACTTCCAAGCACGCATGTGTTCAGTAGTAAAAAGCAATGTGTAAAGGTTTCAAAACCTTTAAAAAGTCAAGTGCATACTTTTTACTCGAAATTTTTAAATTGAAAACTACATTAGTTTTTTTCAATTCGTTTTTTTCGGTTTAAATCGTTTTTTTCCGAAAAATACGAGCCGAAAGTTTCGCGGTTTCTTTCTATAAATTTCTGAAAAAAACAAGTGAAATGGAAAAAAACCAGGAATTTTCCGGCTTTTTTCATCGCTATACACCGTGTTTCACTTAACACTAAAAACCTGAAAACAGTTTGTTCAGAATCGAGAGTAGAATCGAGTGAGCTATATCTTGATGGGGGTAATATTTTTATTTAAATTAGTATTATTAGTTATTTTTTACGTGCCCATTCTATTGTACTCGTAATACAACATTGTGTATATCGCATTGCTAGAGGTTGTTTACCTTTTTTCAGTATTTAGGGGTATTAATACTGGCCGGTTACTTGGACGATTATTTTTTCCGCTACTAGTTTGACGTTGTTTGTCAGTTTAATCTTAATGTTTATCATAAGTCATAACAAATTGAACTCGTACCTAATTACAACCTTGTCATTTTGAATATTGAGTTTATTTGCTTACTGCGATTACCTGTCCAATTTGAAGTTTACTGTGACAAAGCTTTAAAGTGTTTTACAGTGACATCTTAGCTGTCTATTAGTAAACCTTATGTCGTTGCAGTAACGTACACAAATAAATAGTCTTATGGTTTATGATGGTAGTTAGCAATTATTTTATTGAGTGTAGAGCTAAAAGTCAAGTAGAGCTGTACAGAAAATTAAAAATTCAATTAAAAAAAAAGTAACGATCAGATTAAAAGATGAATACTCTAGATGAGTTTAAAAAAATAAAAATCAGTTGGGGTGTCTGAGGTTTTGAGTGATACCGGAAACACCGTGTATAAAATATGAATATTTTAGCACAATTTTATTATTTTTCCCTTCACTAGCTCGGAAACACGTGTTTTGTACTTTAAAACCAGCGGGTAAAAACGCATTTTATCCACTAGTGGGTAAAGTAATTTGACCTTGAATAAAGTCAAATTAACTGCTTTAAAATTGATAAAAGTAGGTGAATCTAGTAATAAAGATGATTTACCACCTGTGGAACTAATTGGAAGCAGTGATAAACGCATTTTTTGCGTTGTAGTTTCCTCGCTATAGTGAGGGGAAAAGTTTTGTGTTACACTCGGGTGCAAATGTATTTTACTTCTCGTGTGTTAAAAAACTCGCAAGTTCAGGATTCTATTCTTGAAATTCCACACTCGGCGTCAAAATACAACTTTGCCCCCTTGTATAACAAATAACTATTAAAGGTTGAGGATCATAATTCGAGATGAATTGATTAAATAACACATGGATTTAGCCAGTATCTGATGAGTTAGAATGGAAATTAAAGACATTTTGACTACAAGGTTTGTTTACATTGTTCACAAATTCTATTGACGGCGACTTTACTTGGTTTGCCTGACTATAAATGGTTTTCGTGGAAAAGAGAAGCCCAGTGCCAAAGTTTATTTTACAATATAGCGGTACGTAAAGCGGTGGCTTTTGGTCCGGCAGAGAAGTATTTGATCCGTGAATACCGCTGCGTTCCATTTACTTTCCCATTTCGCTGCAGAAATGTCCGTAGAACTCTTTGTCAACATACGCGGATTGCTTGTTTCAATGTACATACCTACGTTACAAATACAATGTAGGTCACAACGAACGACAGCAAAATTGGGTTCGAAATTCATTTAAATTGAATCTGATTACAATTTGATTGGTATGCCATTGATTCGTACGCGAAAGTGAAATCCTGTGCGACCATAACGTAGCTATTGAATTGTTGGTAATTTGATGTTAACGTAGATGCCAATTGACATAATCTAAAGCAATTGTAACAAACGTTGCGAACCTCTGCCAAGGATTAGCCAATTAATAGGCAAATTTAATACAACTAGGCAAAATTAATTATATAAATTTGTATATATTGTATAAAATATAAGTAACTGGTTCGTAACTTGTATATACCTACTTTTCAATTCCAATTATGAAATTCACGCTGAGCTAAAATTAACGACGAGGCCGGCTCCTATAAAATATGTACTTAGGCGCCCATATGTTAACATACATTGTCGAAATAAACCCAGGATTCAGTTTAGAAGTTTGATATATTTAATCGGTACTCAAATACATCGATTAGCTCTCAATAGATCCTGTATGAAGTTTTTTAAACACAAACCAATTGTCAGACAGTGCCACTTGCAAAGGACATCGCATTTTTTTTACTTCCGTCCACCTTATCCGATCCATATTGTATCTAGAGCTAATTTTTCAAGAATATTCAAGTCTGAATTAGGCAAATAGTCTATGAGCCCGATGGAAGCAGAATCACCATCGGATACGATAAAGTACCTTGATTATAATAATTATGAGATTCGGTGACAAAGTCAAATGCTTCGGATGGAACTAAACAGCAAGCTCATGTTGCTTTTAGTTTACGTACCTACAAAAGTTCTAGGGTTAGATAGGGAAAGACAAACTGGGACAAGAGAAAACCGTTGAGATTTCACTATTCATCAAGAAAATAAAATTTGGTTATCTTACCACACTTGACCTCAATTTGAGTCTGAAATACATGCCAAACATCTTACATGCAGCATCTAAATAGTGATTTGCGAAATAACCGTTACCCAAAACTCAGCCGGGAAATATTTATAGGGCCTGCCAATTACTAATTCGTACGACAGCTGCGCTCTAATGGAGTATTTCGTAGTCGCTCTAGCTTCAAATGAACGGCGCAGATGTGCGACGCTAGCGAGCCACTGGCGCAATGGGCTAGTTTCTTATTACTCACATGAAAAAAAACTAGCTTCTGAAAATCCCACTTATTTAATACAAAAAATACTAAGGAGAAAATACTAGTTCTCAAAGTAGTAAATATATTGTAACTGGTTCCCCGCGATACAGGCGTAGCCTAGTTTGTTACGAATTGTTACGAAACCGTTCAAAAACCACCCTGGTTTTTGATCCTGTCTTCGTTAGGTTAAGATATTCATTTTTGTAATTAAAAATCAGTTTTCAATTTTATAAATTTAATAATAATAATTCATTTTAATTCTAATTCATTATCATGTAACTGTTGACATTTCAATTTGTATATTCTTTCATTAAAATATTCAGTATTGTTCGAGTCGACATTATGCATTTTATAAATCTTCAGTATTAATTTATTCAATTTTTAATTTCATGTTATTGGTAATGTTTTAATTCATTCACATACTACTTGACTATTTTTTAAATAAAATATTCATTGAATTGTATAATTATAATAATATTTCAAATCTCTAGTTAAATCTAAATTTACAAATGGCAATGTGATAAGTTCAAATTTGACAGCTTTTAGAGCTTTTTCAAAAAACTTACGGTTATTCCGCCTCCAACGACATTCATTGTACCACTTTCTTTGTCCTCACAATTTGCATTTATTCACATTTTTTACAATTTCAAATCCATATCCATGTAATTTGGATTTTACATGGTCCTTACGAAGCCTCTGGATTGTGAGAGGACAGGACTGTGGCACCGAGTCAGGCTCCACCTATGCAACGGGTCTTCATCATCGAAGCCGTGGGTCGACCAGGTTGGCGCAGGGCGTATTCAGCTGCGTGCAGGTTCCAGGGCTTCCACTCATCGAGTCCCATCCCATCAGCCAGGATCCAGGACGGGTGAAAGTCGCGACGAGCACACGCAGCATCCCATTGCAGTGGGCATCCATCCGTGACCAGCAGTCAGTCGCGGAATCCAGCCAATTCAGCGCCAACTAGACCAGTCCAGGAGTATTCAGTGGAGATCAGCGGGAGCCAGCATTCAAAACCAAGCAGCATCCAGCACAGGAGGGAAAACGAACAAAGTGAGATCGTTCCATTCCTTTCTTTTTTTATCCACATTCCTTTGTTTTCTTCATTTTCTGTGTAGCTGCAATATTCATTAGGTATTATTTCAATCATACCTATTCAAATACCAAATTCATTGCTTTCCCATTCAGTGCAGAAAGTTAATTCATTGCCATAGTTTGGATTAGAAGCCAGTAGGCATTTCGATAGGATTATTCACTAGAGGTATTCATTTTAGTAGGTATAACCTCTTGACCCAGTTCACAGTAATACATAAGATTTTAATATTAACTATCACTTTCACATAATTCCTATACAATACGATAACAATAATTCAATAATTTTGTAACTTTATTACGCTAATTTCAATTAAAAACTTCAAAAACAATAGGCAAACACGTTCTTAAAACAATCTTGATAACTAACTGCAGTGCAAATAAGTCGTAAACAAGATTACGTAATACAAGTGCATAACTTGATTCTCATAGCAAATAGTTTTAGCGCCTGGAGATTTTTTAAGAGCAAAGTTTTTATTTAAGGTCATAATTTGTACCAATATTTATAGGCTCATTTTTTAGCATTTTATTATGCCACAATGTCATCGACACAGGATTTACATCAACTTAATTACAAACGTGACCTTATCAAAGGTAAACTTACTGTTTTCCACAATTTTGTGTCGCATTTAGCTGCTGACCCGCAATTAAATGAATTACAGCTTGCAGAGTTGCAGTTACGATATGACAAAACATTGCCGCTTTATGATGAATTTGACACATTGCAGACGAATATTGGTATATTATCAGAATTCACAAGCGAAGAGTGTATAGAAGATGAGCGGGTACTATTCGAAGACATTTACTTCGCTAGCATGTCGCTAGCGAAAGTACTAATTCATAAGTATGCAAAACTTAATTCAGCAGTAAAAGTGTCCCCTCAGGCTCTTAAAAATACATTAGATATGAGGATAAATAACCTACAGTCTACGACAAACACAAAGGTGTGCAAATCTGCACGCGACATTTCTTTAAATTCAAATATTCATGTCTCGGTATTTAGGGAGTTCAATTCAATTGTTCCCAGGCACAGATTGGCGCCAGAACAGAACTCTCGTGACCAGTTTCCAAAAGTTGACCCTAGCGACCAATACGTACAATTCAATGAGTCGCCGTCAGTCCAGGGGTACTCATATCAGTATACATCGGCTGCGTCTCTTCACATGGAGCGTAGTTTGGAAGCCAAACATGGCTATACAATTCACAGATGCAATCCCAATCGTGTGGCGGGAGCACCGAGCAACTATGTTTACGATCACGTCCTCGATAGTTCAGAGTTGCTCAGTTCCATGGTTCGTCGTCACCAAGTATTCATCGTAATATACAAATATTACCGCCTTACGTTCTTACATGCAGGGCCTCTTCTGAACAACGAAACGAAACAGCTCTTGATAGGTAACATATCAAGAGAGCTTGACGCGTTAGAGGGTTCAGCAATCCATTTATACCGTTTTCACACATTCATACCTATTTAAACACATTCATATAAATATCTGGGTACTTTTTCAAATTATGGCAATTTTCACCCAAACAGATTTCAGTCTTTTCCTTCCTTTCCACGTCCTGATGGGCGATCCACACGTTTCGTATACCAAACGCACAGATTGCAGCCTCCAAGACATCACCGGTTCGTGGCACTCAGCAGCAGGACAACTTGGAAGACATCCATGGCAGCGACGGTATCTCACGGCCTGCACCATCATCTACCCTCCCCCTCGGCATACAGTTGAAGTCACAGACTTCAAGGCGGGAGCATGTTACGAAACCGTTCAAAAACCACCCTGGTTTTTGATCCTGTCTTCGTTAGGTTAAGATATTCATTTTTGTAATTAAAAATCAGTTTTCAATTTTATAAATTTAATAATAATAATTCATTTTAATTCTAATTCATTATCATGTAACTGTTGACATTTCAATTTGTATATTCTTTCATTAAAATATTCAGTATTGTTCGAGTCGACATTATGCATTTTATAAATCTTCAGTATTAATTTATTCAATTTTTAATTTCATGTTATTGGTAATGTTTTAATTCATTCACATACTACTTGACTATTTTTTAAATAAAATATTCATTGAATTGTATAATTATAATAATATTTCAAATCTCTAGTTAAATCTAAATTTACAAATGGCAATGTGATAAGTTCAAATTTGACAGCTTTTAGAGCTTTTTAAAAACTTACGGTTATTCCGCCTCCAACGACATTCACTGTACCACTTTTCTTTGTCTTTTCACAATTTGGATTAAAACCAGCACCAAACTACAGTCCGCTTATTATTTCACCATCAATACGAAGACCTGAGACCAGCGAAGATTTTACAATCGGTCCAGTAACGACGGAGATATCGAGGAACATTAAAAAAAAAAAAATTACAGACGAATTGAGAACCCCTTCCCTTGAGATTTGGAAGGCGGTTAAAAACAGTTTACAATATCTATTTATAAACAGGAAATACAATGTCATTTTTTTTATCAATATCCAATAACACTTACAATTAATTGAAAACAATATAAAATTATACAATATTTTTATTAGACATGTCACTATAAAACCAATTCACATTTCATTTCATGTTATAAGACCGTGGATCAATGACACCCTGTCGAAAAATTCATCTACTCCCTTCGGTCATGTTTAAAGTTTAATATAATAATTTCAAATAAACATTTAATGTTTTACAATTTGCTAGACTTTAGAAGACAATGCGGTGGCCGTTGTTGCACTTATTGCACCATTTGCACCACTCAGGGGTCACTTGCACCTAAGCGGTGTGTGATGTGGAGCGTAAATGATAACTACTTCGTATGGAGTATACGTTTAATGTGTCTTAAATAACAAGTACATGCCAATATATACTAAGCTATGCACATGTGTGGGTAAGGTGTGGTACACACACTACACCTTCCCCCTCAGAGAAAAAAAAATTGTTCTATACTATGAGGAATATTTTTTTTTCTAAATTAAAAAAAAAATGAATTACACAAAGTAAAAAGTAAGGAAGACTATCTAATGTAAGCAAAAGCTCTTAGTGAAAGTATGTATTATACAAAATTAAATCTTTTTTTTTTATACAAGTATTAGGTAGGTACAGTAAAAACACTTTGAAGTTGAAAGAAAGAATATTTGCTGAATAATAAATTCAATTTAAAGAGTTAAGTACTCATACATTTTTCAATAAATGAAAATTACAAGTTATACGAAATTTGTCTAAAATAAACACAAATTTCCATTATACGCTAAGGCACCATACAATAGTTATTACCATGGGTGGGTACCCATGTATTTTTATAAAGTTTATACAACTTATAGGTTATACAGTTACTTTTATGACGGCGTTGATGACGAAACGTGTGTTAAACAATATACCTATTTATATAAAACTAAGCAGAAAAGACTACGAATAACATCATAGACTTTAAAAAAACCTTAAAACCATCACTAAGTAGGTATATATTTCATTTCCACAGACAAATAAGTATCCGTCGATACATTTTAAATCCAAATTCAACGTACGTTAAGAGTATATAATTCCAACCCTGGGTACCTGGGAACAATCATATTTCTTATTTCATAATTTACTGACTTGCAAGTATTATTTTTAATTGATAGACGTCTTCATTTTGTTTATTATAATAATAACATTGTATATAGTTGTGCATCTAAAGCGTGCTTCTCTTTTTTATGGCAAGGGTACACAACGCATTTACTTACCTGGCCGGCCGACCTTACATATTTATTTATTTATTTGCTCAGGATACAAGGATATTTATTTTTAAGCGCGCACACATACAATATATTTACTCACACAGGCAGTTCTTTTAACACGTCCTTACATAATAACCTTCCATGTGTCCAAGGAGTCTTCACGATTGATGCTCGATCAAATCATGATCAGATCTCCAAGGATTCCCTACCTGCCTTGTACCCTGGCGTACCCTTGCTATACCATATCGCTCATGACCCCTCTCGGGCTGCCGATGATACGATAGGCATATTTATAAGTATATCGATTCAGTAACACTCATTAAAAAAAAACATTCAATTACCAACCACAATTAAACCAACACCATAAAACTTCAACAAATAAGAATTTCAACAACCCTTGGTTGATCAGACCAGTCGCTCTTTGAAAAACTTACCTGCTTCAATTTACTCGACTTCCAAAATCTCGCACACATACCTAATTTCAAAAACAAACCATTCTTTTCTATTCCACCCTCTACATTAATAAAACCTCTAGCCATAACTCCGTCGCAAAATAAAACAAAACTTGAATACTCCTATACCTAAATAACAAAAACATTTCATATACCAACAATTCACTTTTAACATTTTACAAAATCATTAAATCTCAAATATATTTATTTTCCACAGTATAATGTCATTTGCCGTGATTATTATATTGTTAAATCCGTGTAAACATATTATAGTCAATTCCGAGAAAAAAATCTGAAACATCCAAGTACATTGTTATTATTTCTTAACAATCTAGTTCTAAATACTAATTTTCAGTTTTATATGGTCAAAAGTCGGTAAGATTATAATTATATGCAATTACCAAGTTAAATACGATAAATTTGAAATAATCTAAATTATTGCACAATACATTAATAATGCATTATGTTGAAATTGAAATTCGAGACGTAATAACAGAAGCTACATACCGATCCCTTATATGTGAACACGTGTAGCGGATGACGCGGCCCACCTGTACGCTATGACGAATGTTGTATCCAAGTGCACGAAATCATTTGTTAAGTTTACCAATTTGAATTACTGAATGCAAAGTAGAGATCGAATGATGTAATATTAAAACGTGCCGTACTTTTAACCATATTACTATTTCGTCATCAAGCAGCATTTAATTAGATTCCACATAATATTTAATTTGCATATGCATTGTATTCCTACATCGCAATATTATTAAACTTAATTTCCGTAAATAATAGCAATTGCTAATATTACGTACCTACACACAGACACAATTTTGAAACTTAATTTTTATTACCTACTCAAAAAACGAAATTTAAAATAGTTATCTAATGAAAATAATGCATATAACGCGCTTCATATTTATTTTAAACATAAGAAGATACTGTCAATCAACTGCTTATACTTATTAACTAAAACCATATAACCACCTAGTTTAGATTACGACCATTCCATGACCGTTGTGTGGCGGGACCAGGACTTCGTGTCCAGTCTCCTCGTTGTCGCGTCCAACGTCGGCAAGGCCACGCCCGGGGTCCGTGACGCGAACAATCTCCCAGCTGCAACGTCCAACTTACAACTTGCCAATTTCGTTTATTCGAAAAAAAAAGATTTATTTTCAAAATCTCCTGATGACATAAGTCTATTTAGTAGATATTAGAAATGTAACTTAGTCCACACTGCACATATTCTTTTTTATTTGCAATAAGCACCAATCCGTAACTTTCGATTTAGTCTCTGTAACCTTTTCACTTTCACTATATGATACTCATATATTTGATATATTAGTCCAATAACACCAATCCGTAAGTTCTATTTATTCTCTTGAAACTTTTCACTGTCACTATAAATATATAATAGTCCTTTTCATTCACTTAGAGTTCCAAATATTTATTTACGAAAGTTCACGGTAAGTAATACTGGCTGGCGCAGCGCGCCGCCAGTGCAGCTCGAGGCCGCACTGGCAGGATCGCCATGTGATGTGGAGCGTAAATGATAACTACTTCGTATGGAGTATACGTTTAATGTGTCTTAAATAACAAGTACATGCCAATATATACTAAGCTATGCACATGTGTGGGTAAGGTGTGGTACACACACTACAATTCTAATTTAATTTATTCTAATTTAATAAGGTAATTCCTAGGGGCGTTACACGACTCAAGCCTAAAGAGTAAAACCGAAAGACCGCTTCTTCTATATTGATTAAAGAGTCAACCGCCTGAAGTACGTGGCTTACCCCGCATTCAAAAATGTGGCAGAACTTCGTCTCGTCTGTGAGCGTTTTCTTGCATGTAATTTTAATTTTACCCGAAGTAATCAAATTTAGACGAATCTGAAGCCTGGATTACTTGTAATAAAGGGGTGCTGTTTAATATATCCCTTTAATATTAAATGTTAATGCAGCGACATGCTTAACGAACTATGAAATAGTAGATATCCTGAACTTGCACGGTGTTTCGAGCTAGCGTCACAATCGCTTGCATCGTAAGCGTATCATAGCATTCGTAGCTCTCCTTTCCTGTAGTTCCTGTATAAGTAGTGGCTTAACAGAGTCAGACTGCGTTTCGAGGGCCACGTAGCGTCAATAATTGTCACTTCGGCTACGCTGGTATTATACGGTATCTTA
Organism: Leguminivora glycinivorella; assembly: GCF_023078275.1. Lineage (NCBI taxonomy): Eukaryota > Metazoa > Arthropoda > Insecta > Lepidoptera > Tortricidae > Leguminivora > Leguminivora glycinivorella. The sequence continues at coordinate 15,853,030 of NC_062973.1, forward strand.
GAATATTTGATAGCTATCCATAAAATAATCGCACTGCACTTGATACTTCTATGATGGAAAACCATATTTATTTTATTAATTGTTTTCGTCGTTATTTTTACCTTGTATCCTTCGATCCTAATTTTTCATCATCAGTTTTATGAGCGGTTTCATGTCTTTCTGTGTAAATTTCTGCGCATAAGGAAATTTGTTAAGACGAGACGGCCGTAAAATGGCTGAGTATGAATTGGTATTTTATAGGCGAACACAAAATTTTCATTTTCCACGTAATAGATACATGAAATATCCGTACCAATGAGCTGTGAGAAATTTATGAAACGTGATTTTTTAAATATTTTTGGACGTTACAGTAGGTAGTAATTTACCATTTTATTATATAACTAGCTTTTGCCCGCGGCTTCGGTCGCCCATTTTCAACAAGCTTGACAATTTTATTTATCTTCCTGAAGCACCTAACCAAATTCACATCAACACATACGTAGCCTTTACATCATTTGTAACAATTGTAACTTGGTAAAATACTTTTATTTTAGTATTGTCGCTGTTCTAAATTTTCTCGTTCCCGAAGTTACTCCGAAGCCCTTAACATTATTTTTAAATTGACTTACCTGATCGTACCAGTCCGTGGTCGGCCATTGAATATGTATTAATGATGTGAGCCAATATTTTTATTATCTGCTACCGGATCCCCTAGGTCGGGAATTGGGTTGTTATGATAATGTTATTGCCCTACTTATGCTGCTCTCCTAATACCGATAGATATACCTAGCCCACGGACGATCTCCCGACGCTCTCAGACAAATGGCTGCACAAATCAAGGCTGTTAATTTTTGATAAATTACCCTGTTTTTCTCTGATTTTCATCTTCAGCAATGGCTAGGAATGACCTAATATTGGTATGGAGGTACGTTAGCCTTCATATAAATGGGGAATTATAATAGTATTTGGTATTATTTAACCTTTTATTAATTTTATTGCAGCAATGTACGAATGTCAGTAGCCCACCATTTTGTACGCGTAGAAGTCGTAAAAACTTTCAAATTCGTATTCAACCCCTTCTTAGGGGATGGATGCGATCCTGTTTTGGTGATGCTCAATAACACCGAGGTAATAAAACGTTTTTGTCTTTAATATTTTTTATTACTTTTTGCTGTTAGGCAACAGCGTTTCTCATTGTCTGCCTGATCAAAGATGGCGCCTTTAATATACACGGTATCAGTCCTACATCCGATATCGGAACGTATAATGTCAAATCGCTATAACATGCTTGGTGATAAGATACCTAGTAGTTCGCCTCGAACTTAAAACTCGCATTTGCCACCTTTTAGCTTTTAAATTGTCACTAGAAAAGGCGCGAATTCTTATTTATAATGTGTGGATTATGGTGTGATAAACATACGCGCCTTCTTTTTTGAATTTGCCACTTTTTCTAGTGACGGAAATAGCTTGACAGTCTATATCTTTCGTCATATCTATTCGTAACCGTGAACCGTGTTAAGTTTAATTTAAGAATTTCGCTTAGCTCGTTGGACTAATGCACTTAATTGTTAATACAAAATAATTACTACTAAGTGACTTTTCCCTAATTTTAATTTTAATAAGTATTCGTTAAATTCAATCTGTTTGTAATGTGTTGTGGGTAAATTGTCAATTTACTTTGCAAAAGTTTTTTGTTGAACTGAAAACTACGGGGTATCTGTAAAAGGTTTTGGAATTTATTTAAAGATATTTGCTATCGGTGACCGTACTTTGTTGAAACAAGCTTGTTGTTATATCGGTATAAAAAGATTTTTAGCGTCAGTTGGCTGAAGGGGAAAATTTGTGGGCAAAGTAGACGTCGTTAGGAGAAATTGTGTAGCGGTAAGCAGAAACCTTAGCTGAATGGACCTAGAACTTTGTTGGATTAAAAAGCATTAATTAAAGTAATTGTGATATCATTTGTAAATTAGATAAAATAATTGGATGAATGGGCAAGTAATAAAAATAAGTTTTGTAGTGACTCCCCTGATGTTGCTTATGTCCATGGGCGGCGATGACTGCTTCCCATCAGGCGGCTCGTCTGCTCGTTTGCTGCCTATTTCATAAAAAAAAAAGATTATTTCATTATACTTATTTTTAATAACTTTAACTATTTTCTCACAACGAAGCGGAATAAAATAATTTACAAATTATGAAAAGCTTAAAACCATGTACTTAATACGCTATATTATATGACATACGTTACTGTCAGTGAACATACAGGATTCTATTTTAAAAGTCAACATAAAACAGTAGTAAATTCTGGTACGATTTTGCTTCATTCTTTTTTCGACTTAGTTGGTTGCATAACAGAAAGGTTGTAAAAAGATAAACAAATTTAGTTATGAAGTTTATACTAATAGCCTTTATGAAAATCACAAAGATTTTCAAATCGTCCTCATCCCCAAGTCCCATGTACAAAATAAACCAACTCAATGAAAAAACTAAGGGATTTTATGCAAAGTGATAAAAGTTTGCATTATTAATTTATGGCCCACTAAATTATCATGTAAATGACTCGTTTGGTGGTTCCTGCATTCCGCACACCTCGGCATTCTCGGCAAGTACAAGTTTTTGGCATCCTAGTTCTTTGTTCAGGCGAAGGGATTTAAACGGCACTGTCGCGATAGTCCCGGTTTTCGCCCCATTAGTTGCTCAGCGTATCCTTATCTTAATTCGTTAAATGTGCTTGCAAAGGTTTTACATATAAAGTTTGCATAGAAATACCTTTTTTATAACATCCCAGTTTTTTGGTCAATATTTGAATATCGCAGTGCAGGGTTTTGTAGGAACTATATCGTACAGTTTACAAGTCAAAAACCATTATTGGTTTATGGTTTTCATCGTAGACATTCTATCAATATAAGTAAAATATATTTAGGTTTCTTAGTTTTCTCGCTAAAACATATAGTATATTATAATATAAATATTTACCACGACGTGCCACGACACAGCCTTCGCCACACGGACCATTAAGCTGGTTATTCAAGTTTATGTCATTTCTGATAATAAACACTTTTTTTTTTAGTTTTTTTTTTGTTTTACAGGCATTTCATCTACCTACGGTATTTTAGACTTTGTAGACTTTGCAGGTACGTAGGCTCTAATAAATGTGAAAACACATATATGGATACGCTATGGATCGGATTGGTCGTAGGTATATTTTTTGAAGAAACTTCACATTTGACAGTGTGACAGATCGATATCGTGTTCATATCCAATTTATGACGTTCACTAAAACCACAGTATAATAAAGAGTACTATCGTGCAGTATGGCCACTCCCGCTCCCCGCTGAAAGCGCCGCCCACCCCCTCTCGGTTACCTCACAGTTACCGCCTGTCAAAAACGCGAACAGTCAACCTGTCATATCTCACTCATACAAGCATGGTACGCGTTCACCTACACGTGCTTAGAATGTGTGCTAGGAACGCGCCTCTTTCATATACTTGATCGCCAGTGTCCGAGATGTGCTAAAACCAAATACGCCTGTCCGTTTAAACAAATACATTATTTTTCCCCTCACTAGTTCGGAAACACATGTTTTGTCCTTTAATACCAGCGGGTAAAAACGCATTTTATCCACTAGTGAGTAAAGTAATTTGACCTTGAATAAAGTCAAATTAACTGCATTAAAATTGATAAAAGTAGGTGAATCTAGTAATAAAGATGATTTACCACCTGTGGAACTACTGGAAGTAGTGATAAACGCATTTTTTGCGTTGTAGTTTCCTCGCTATAGTGAGGGGAAAAGTTTTGTGTTACACTCGGGTGCAAATGTATTTTACTTCTCGTGTGTTAAAAACACTCGCAAGTTCAGGATTCTATTCTCGAACCACTCGCTTCGCTCGTGGTTCAACTATAGAATCCTTTCACTTGCTCGTTTTTCAATTCCACACTCGGCCTTAAAATACAACTTTGCCCCCTTGTATAACAAATAACTATATCTTAGTCAATCGATATTTGCCATGTCAAGTTTGCTAAGGCTCGACTTCATACGGATCAAATAGGTACGTCGCGTGTTATGAAACGCTCACGTTTCTATCGGATTTCACTTCAATCTAATCTCATAAAGGGACGCGGCATCCGCTTCGAGACACAATATTTCACTTTTTATGATGTAGGTGGTATCCAGAGCCGTAAAAATATATAAAAAGAAAGTGCTGTGGCGTTTTTACGGCGTCTTTAATAGTGCTTTTAATAATGAAAAGCTCTGAAGACATGTCGCGTGACTCTCGTGCATTTTTATAACATGTCCCAGTGTGTGTGTTTATGCAACGCCCGGTAAATTGAGTTAGCCGTTGAGAAGTTTAAAAGTGATTAATTATATTACGCGCCGGGGCCGGGCACGGATAATGTTTTAGACTTCGTAATGTATGTGGATTACTTTGTTTACTCGTACCAATGCGTGCATAAGTCATAAGTAAGTATATAGTTTGTTGTTTAAAAACCGTTAAAACTTCATCGCAAAACCTTACATACGTTTTCAGAGACAAATAAATAAAGTCAAATGCTTCATTAAAAATAGTTTTATACGACTTGGAACTCGCATGCGTCTAAGTAATACCTCTATATACCTTTAGTGCGTTTTCACATTATCCGATCCGATATCGGATGTCGGACCGGTATCCCGTACATTATCGGATCGGATAATGTGAAAACGCACTTACGGCATGTTGTTTTCATTATTGGGTAAGGTGTCGGTAGCTTAACTGAGTCAGATTACAGAACACTGGGCTAGCGATCAAATATTTATTTTTAAGCTATAAAAAAAATTCTAAAAGGTAAAGTGCATTTCCGATCCGAGTTTAAAGGTACGTTTATTACTATAATGAATTGAAGTCAACGCCCTAAAAAGTTACCAACAAAACATGGCTAGCATGTTAATCTCACAACACACGATACATGATTTACAGTCTGGTGAAACCGAAAATTTACAAACAAAGCTTTTTTATAGAATTTTCTTCTCTACGCGGAAGGAATAGCGATGGCCTTTCGAAAAAGGTCCGCAGAATAACGTTTGCGCAGCGTTAGTTGGAGACGAGCCTCGCAATCTGTCGGGCAATAAGTCATGACTGTCAATACAACGACAGAATATAAAACATTAGTTCCCTGGGGCGAGCTCTCATATTTCAAGGCGGACCTACCGTGCATTTTGAGCCTCACTAGTGAGATTGATTAAGTGTCGACCTTGGAATTGTAGTAACCGCCTCTCGGGTTGAGTTGGGCTTGGTTCCATCCCAAACGTCGGTTTGTGGCCAGGGTAGCTCCCAACGATAATTATACTTGTTACGTTGCTATATTAACGTGGCCTAAGCGCTCTATTATTACAATTGGGATAGTTGGGTTATTTTACTAAACAAAACTAGACAAAAAAGGCACGTTGTAACTCTAACTTTAACAAATTAACCATATTTAACAAATATTACGGTTGAAAAGTTGTAAAGTACTAGTTTAAATATTCGTGGTTTAATTAAGTAGTCATAATGTAAGTCCCCTACATTTTATTTTTCAGTGTCTAAAGTTTACAACACCAAACATACCCAAATGAAATAACAATAACCAAAGAGTTATTGCCAATATTAAGCATTAAAGTACCACTAACACACAGGCCAGGGAAAACAGGTAGGACATAATGCGGAAAGGCACGTTACGTTACTGCGGACGTACGACACACATTAAATCCGCATGCTCAACCCGGCGCGTTATTCCACGCAATAGTACGGCAATAATGCCGCTGTTATTATTTACGAGAGAAAAAGTGTACCCGTTGATACAAAGCGAGGCGGCGAGGTTAATGAGAACGGCCGTCATTTCGCATCCGCCTCATGGGCCGAGGTGGAGCGTGTAATAAAGTTTTACGCCACGACCCTTATTACGGGCGCAGTTCCCACGGCTCGCCCGTTAGTCTCCGCCGGACAGAACGATTAACAATGGCTAAACAGATTTACTTGTACACAGATTCACAACTGCTAATTAACTTTGCATCCCTCTGTTTACCTAGTTTTAGTAATATTTCTTTTAAATGGAACACTGGTTCAGTTATTGGTCAATAGTTGTGTGTGTTTGTTTAGAACTCCGTCCAGCTCGAACTAAAAGTATTTTTCCATTTAAGTATCGTCCTACAGAGAGGAAAGCAAGGTTTTGTTGAAAACTTACAAAACAAAATCAGTTTCAATTCATGACTTAACTTCGTGCAACCATATAAAGTTAACACCGTCCAGAAAAATAAAGCTGCGAGCGTAATAAGCTGGAGTACCTCTTGCCTCAAGGACGGTTGGAATGACTTCTAATTGCTCGCAAGGCGAGCCGGCGAATGCAATTCATTTGTACCGATTAAATAATTAGCTTTTAATTCTAGCGAAAAAGGTAACAAGGCAACAGCAATCAAAGCTAGTCGAAGGCAGGCAAGCTGCCAAGAGGATGCCGGTTCATTAGGTCTTGCAAGTAAAGAGTTGCTCGGACCCAGGCTGACGCAGCGGCCTGGCTCGTTACCCTAATGACAGCGATTTCGTTCCCCCGTAGCCTTACTTTTAGTTCTCGGAACAGTTTACTGTGCCCGTCGCTAATGGCCTAATGCTTCGGTTTGTGCCGCGTTTATTTTGTTACTTAATCGCTTCTATCTAGCGATAGTAATGGACCGTTTAACTCCGCCTCGCAGCGGGCGCCTCTGCCGGCTCGAGAGGGAAATTGTCTTATAAACGTATTCTATGATACGTATGCAAGTATAGTGTTTACTAATTACATAGTTATTATTTATCTCTGCTTTCTATCATACAAAAATAACAGCCACATTGACACGAGTAAATTTGTCAATATAATTATAGCAAACTAACAAACAAACTGGTTAAAAATGGTTCAATACGCTGAATTAATTCCACGTATAGTACATACATACAATCACGCCTGTATCTCATAAAGGTGTAGGCAGAGCACATGAAACTACTCGTTTCAGTGCCTCTATTAGCAAAATACGAAACTGTGACATTGCAGTGACTGGTTGCCAGTCCCGCCTACGCCACAATTTAACCCACAGCCCACAGTCTACTTCTACGACACCCACGGGAAGAAAGGGGGCGGTGAAATTCTTAACCCGTCACCACACGGGCATCGTACTCGGGCACGTATAGTTAAATAAATAAAAATATCATCAAACTAGGCTTAGAACTGCCTTTTATGCCTCGTTTTGTCAGTTCTGTGGCGGGGTCTGGCATAGTAAAGTTAATCTGACTGTATTGTTAAGATAAGATAAGATATGCAATCCGTTAAATGTACAAAAAAACTAGTTATCTGCATATACGAGTATCTTTTACACAACTACGCTGCCACGAAATTACTACAAATATAAGACCCCAGTAAATGTGGCAGTTGATGTAAGAGATAGTTCACACAAATACACACAAGCATGTATGAATACTTCTTACTCTTTATCCTAGAGTAACAAACATATGGCCAAAGCATAGTTAGGGTCAGGTAATTGCCTCAAGGTTTCCTACTCCGAATAATGAACGCGCTCGACTCCGAGAACTATTTCCTTACTTTTATTTGCTGTCTGCCGTAATCTTAAGGTCATTCATGGTTTGTCGGAGATCTTTCGTTATTTTAGTACACGTCGTTACTCCTGCAAAGCCTCGGGTTTACCTTTTCTCCCGGTTGCGCGCCTATGAGAAAACCCGCTATTTCCTCACTATGATTTATCTCTCGGCCTGTAAGCTCCGGGTCACTTTTATAAATGTATTCGCTCAATGGAGGCGCACTTTGCTGCTGACTGGTCTAAAATCTACATATATTTGTCTTGGTAAAAGGTAAACGGAAGCTAGAAAAAGATAGACATTAAAGTACCTACCTACAATTAACTCTTTAACCATTCGACGTTTGTTCTAGTCGTTCGATATTGAACTGTTATTATTATTGTAGAGATGCGTTTTAAGTTTGGTGACAAATATTTTGCCACTACCGATTAAACAGCATATAACATAAGTAACATAACAGTTACGTTTGAAACTACAAGTAAATACGTATTATATGAGTTAAGACGATACGGTAGGGGTCAATTCTCAATACAAACGCTCTCGACTATTTCCTCCCTGGTTTTTGAAGATAGAGCAATGATGCCAATGATTTTCTCAACACAGATTGTTATTATTTTTTTCTGTGTCGGACCGTTTTGTTTTTTTTGATATTCTGCTTTTTAAAGATTCTAGAGCCAATCAAAAATTTCCAAAAGCGGCCTTTTTCATTGTGGCGCAAGAAAATGAAAATGAAATGAAATATTTATTTTTCAAGTAGGCATATTACAATGCGCATATGGTGTGATACTCAAGATTGGTAACAATTAACCAAAAAAGCTAAACGGTCCGACATAGATTATTTCATTGTTATTCAGATTCTCAAATTTCGTTCCAATTGATTAAGTTTTGAAGGAGGAAAATGTCGACAGAGGACCCTCGATTTTAAAGATTTTTTTGAAATATCTTTTGACTGAGTTGTTCTTAATGGACAATTTTTTTCGATAAATCTAGTTAATAACAATGACTTTCCATTTTAGCATTTTCGCTACCGTATCCTCTTAATATCGAGTTGTGCCAGTTTTCAACAATAAATAGCTTAATTTCCGGGGAAAGTTTCAGTACCTATGTCATTTATAAATGAGTTGTTTGAGCGAGTGCATCCGCGTAAACCCGCCAAGCGGCGTTGGTCCTCAGCTCCTCACTGTCGTAACACTGTATGAAATAAACTTAAAATTAATGTGGAACTTTAAAATGCTGATATTATTGTTCTAATTTGTATTCAGTTCAAACATATCTATTCAATCGTAATATTTGATCACCATCTTATAATGTACGAAATTAGGAATTGTCAGCAGTGCGTTGTAAATTGCCACTTTGCCTGCGTGGGATAAAACGTGGAATAATAATTTGCAAAAATATATGAGTAGGGCTATTATTTACCTACGTCAAAAAAGCTAACACTAAACAAACGACATTCTGACCGTAGAAGTGCGAAACAGCTCAAACAGCGCGTACTATTGTACGAAATAGCAAGAAGTTAATCAAAGTCGAGGTAATGGTGATGGAATCTACACTGTCGGACGTATTAGGTTCCACACAAACGCTGGCCGCCTGAAAAACAATGCGCCCCAAAACATTCAGGAGAGGACAAGAAAAGTTCAAATAACCCAAATTAAGGAGCGCAATAAAGAGACCCTTCGGAGAGCCTTGTGGGAGCAATTCATGAAAATGCCAGTCGAACGTTCCAGTAAAGATGTTCGAAGCAGCATAAAGGGTTGAATAAACAGGTAGGCTTCGTCGCGCCTTTCTTTTACTTCGCACTTTGAGACTTTTTGCAAGTTAAAGAGAATATCCACAATAAAGGCATTACGGCGGCTTTGTACTACCACCAATCTCAGTTTAATCGGTTTTCCCACTCGCGCAAATAAATAAAACTGCTATCTATTTGCTGTGAGAAAATAAAAGTGACTTTGTTGCAATGTACACAAAAAATGCGCATGTTTAAATAGCCCATTCAACGAAGAACCATATCACCATAAACTTTTTAGCGGAAAGTTGCTTTGAATAAAAGTTGCCATAAACTATTCAGCCGCAATAAATATCTGTCTAAATCATGTTCTCCTCCGAGACAGCCCAACTGGGAGCAATCTCAGTTAGGAACGACCGAAAAATATAACGTACATTTACAAATACTTGCCCCCTCAAAATAACGTATTAGGGAGCGCCGAGTATGACATAAATAGTGGCGGTGTGGAAGTCAGTCGACTATATAAAAATGAGGTTGTGAGGGATATTACGGCGGCGGCAGGGCGCCGGCGCCGGGGCTCTCGCCCTTGCTCTCGCAGTTCGCGGGCAGACCCGTCGGCGCCCGCTGTGTGCCGGCCGCCCGCTCGCGCGACACACTCGCCCGCGACCCTTCCCGCGAGCCATCGTCGCCGCTCGCGCCCGACTTCCTCGCTCCGCCACGCGCCAGGTGAGCGCGAGTATGACTGACAGCTTCCGACACCCAAACGCGCCTACTTGAAGTGTCTGTGCCGGAGTGAAAACAACATGTTTCAAACAAGTAGAACACATGACATCAGTGCTGTTGTGAACCACGATTGTATATCTCCGCTGACTCGACCGATCCTGGTATTTAATCCAGCATAGATCCAGGGTATCAGAAGACAATGACTCTAACTCTGATAAAATATTTCCTTTTTGTATTTTTATCGTTTTGGCAAGTTAGCGATCTAGCATCGACATGTCCAGAAAAATGTACGTGCCATAACAATCTAACGTTATCTTTAAAATGTTCCTACAACGTAACGTTGAAAGAAAATCAGAATGTGTATCACGTGTCGGTGTGTTGCGACGAGGAAGAGCAAACATGGAGGCAGGAGTTCGCAAACAAAACACTATCAGAAGTGATGGTCCGCTATTGCAGCGCGTGTGGCGGCGCCGACCTCGCCGCGCCGGCCCTCGACACCTACTCGCTAGCCATCACGAACAACAATATTTCTAAAATAGCGATCAACGTCAACAACCGAAACTTACGACAGATAAACTTATCGGATAATAGACTGAAATCCATTACCAAAGGCCTCTTTAATAATTTTTCATCTCTTCAAAAACTAATTTTAAGTAGAAATGAAATAATTAGCATATTTCCGGAAAGTTTTAATGGCCTATCAAGATTAGAATTGCTGGATTTATCGGAAAACAACCTAACGATCTTAGCGAACGTTTTTACGCCGCTTAAAAATCTCCAGCATCTTAATTTAAGTAGAAATAATATCGAGTTCATTCACGAGAATTACTTCAACAATTGGTTGCTGCAACACTTGGACGTGTCGCATAACAACCTGAAGAAGATGGAGCCCGGCGCATTGCAGTTGTTGCCAAACCTGGCGCGCCTGCTGCTGACCGATAACCCTCACCTGGGGATCACGCAGCTGGATCGGCAGCTGCTGGTGGGCACGGGGCGCCGGCTGCAGCAGATCGATGCGTCGCGCACCGGCCTCTACCAGGTGCCCGAGGCCTTCACCCACTCCGTGCGCTTCCTGTCGCTCGTCGGCAACCAGATATCATCCGTCAGATGCGGCGATCTCGACAGCTACCCGTTATTGCAGTCTCTCGACTTCTCTGATAACAAAATTGTTTCGGTCGAGGATGATTCCTTAGGTAGATTGGAAATGCTTTTATTACTAAATATCAATAAAAACATTTTAACGAGCGTACCAAAATCTCTACCTGATGAGCTGAAATATTTGTCCGTGAATGACAATCTTGTGAAGAACTTATCTCGACACGACTTCAAAAGTTTACCCAATTTGCGAATATTGCTACTCAAAAATAATCAGATACGATACATCGAAGACCATGTTTTCGACGATTTATTGTCTCTCGAAATGCTGGATCTGTCGAATAATCCGATACAAGTTCTGTCGTCAAATACTTTTGACGGACCTCTGTCTCTTCGCGACTTGAGGCTGTGCTACCTGAACGTGTCGGTGCCGGCGCAGGACGGCTCGTTCCCCGTGCCGTCCCCGGAGAGCGTGCAGATGCTGCACCTGCAGGCCAGCCCCGGCCTGGCGCGCCAGCTGCTCGCCGACTCCGCCGCGCTCGCCGCCTTCTCGCATCTCCAATACCTAGACTTAAGAATGAACAATCTGTCGGAAATAAGAAACGACTTGCTATTCTATCTTAGTCAGTTAAAAACCCTGAGATTACACGGCAATAGCCTAAACTGTAGCGCCAAAATGTGGCTGAAAGATTGGATGAATTGGAACCAGTCTACGTCAAACGGCGAAAGCTGTTATTACTCTACTTCAGAAGCCAAAGAGGATATAATAAAATATAACTGTACTTTCCCGGAAACGTTCACCATAAGCGAGAGTTTACCGCCGGTGAATTTGTACAGCACAGAAATGATAAATAAATTGTTGAGGTATTATGGTTTTCTCAATAATAAAACAGAGAAAAATTTCGAGTATACAAAACGTGACAAGATTAAACATAACTCTGTTAGCTACGATTACGAGTCGAAATTGAACAAGACCGTTGCCAAATATACGAAATATGCTAATAGTTCCGTCTCTGGTGAAAAGAAAGACTCGATAAAGATGAAAAATGCCATAAAATTCCCATATTATGACTACTTAAACGAAACTATGGCCATAAAATCACGCGAGTCCTCCAAAATACTAGAGCAGAACAAACTTTTACACGATCAATTAAATATAGATCAAAGATTTTTGGACACAGAGCCTAATTTATCTCCAGCGCTGCGGGACTCGAAAAAAGGGAATGAAGATGACATTCCAGAAATTCGGCAAAATAATAAATCTGGTAAGCGCTTGAATACACCAGTGGAAGCTAAAAAACTTTTACAAATGAACTTAGTGAAAAATGAATCTCACCCGGCGACCCTTTTAAATGTAACTCATAATGAAATAGGGCTCGTCGTCGCAGGCGGCAACCAGACTGCGGATGCGAACGAAAAATCACAGTTCTCGCCGTATCAGTCCCCTCACACAAACTATGCGCAATACATGGGCACGGTCGCCGTGTCCGTACTGATAGTAATGTCATTGATACTTTGGATCAGTTTTCGCCTAAGATATAGGAGAAGGCGGGTGCCAATTGTGGAGGTGGAGACTGAGGACCAAATAGAGGTGTCGAATATATCTGGCGGCGTGCTTTGGTGACACCTGCGCGCAGCCGACCCCACTCCCTTCGAATACGACTCGCTTCTAACGTAGCACCAGTGTGAGTATCTACTTGTACATACCATTTACCCTTTGACCGCCACACGCGGCTCTGTTTTACTGTGCATTTACGTGACTGGGCAGTTAGTAGTTGCGCCGGTATTTGTTTACGAAGAGTGTTTGAGTCGCAACAATACGCTGCAGCTTGTGGCGGTTTGGAGGTAGAACTATTTTTTCAAATTGGTATTCAAATACCCATAGCAAATAAGATGGCAGTCGTAGATCGATAAACGCTAAACGAATGGAATAAATTTTTAAAAACAAGAATGACAGATGATACATATGTACAGTCACGTGATTTCCCACATTACTCAAGTTTCGGTTGGCGTTTTCGGATTGCTATCTTGAGCCTATTTAACGCAACAAATTAGTATAATTTTTTTAATGAGCAACATCCTGCATTAAACTAGCTGGTCCCATAAGAGTAAAAGGATATTTTTATGCGACGTGTATTTTTGGTTTAGGTAATCTCATATATAATCTTAGGCTTTATTCCTAAGAAAATATCCTCTTTCAATCTATCTTAATATTCGCATCTTTGAAAATAATGTAGTATTGTAGTTCATCAAAAACATCGCGAAAAATAAACTCGCAATTAGGGATTGCAATCCGGTCTGATTCCCAATCCGGCCGGATCCGGCCGGATTTCGGCCCCAATCCGGCGGATCCGGCCGGATCCGGCCGGATTGGCCTTGAGGACTAAAAGTACCCAAATAGTGCCTTTTTTTTGCATGTTTTCACCATAATATGACAAGTATGATGGTATTTTGCATCACGATTAATAAACCAACAGTTTAAAGGCTTAGAAATCAACTTTTTTACCAGTTAACAAGTAAATTTTACTAAAATAATCAGTCGCAAATCAAATTATTTCGTTCTTTTGAAACTTTGATAGGATAAAAAAATTATTATTAGTGTAACGTTTTACAGTAATACCTATAGAGCTTTTAAGATACGATAAAGAGCGGACATTATAACATACCTACAAACATACATGCATTATGAGATCAGTATTAAAAAAAACCTGTATTGTGTTATTTTACAGTTAACTTTACTCACATGAAAAGAAGAACAAAAAAAGTATCACAATCATATTAAGCATAACTGTTAAAAGTCAGCGTTAACCTTTTATTAGTCTGTGTAAAAATATCCAGTATCGGTTAAGAAAAACTACAGTAACAAAATTTAAGTCAGCAAGAGTAATTGACCTTAGTATTATTTGCTATTGCTGAATCAACAATCTTACTTCTTACTTTAGCTCACCTTTTAAATATGTTCATTTTTAAGCTTCGAATTTTATTATTCTCGTAGCAATATGCTCTCATAATTCTCATATTATGCTGAAAACATGTTGTTGATCTTGAAGTCCCACAGTGACCACAGAGGTGCAAAGGGCCTTCACGAGCTCGCGCCACGCCTCCCTATCTTCAGCTACCCTCGTGGTCTCGCTCCAGCTCGATCCGGTCGCTCGTAGTCCATACTCAACGGATCGCTTCCATGAGTTTCCAGGGCGCTCGGAGCCACGACTTGCATTTTGCGGTTTTCAGCCAAAAGCAATGGTTGCGTTATTTCGTTCCCCTCTTTGAATAGTGTGCCATCCATGTTCCTTTTTCTGTCGCGGTTGGCTGCTATATACTCCATAGGTCTTGATTTCGGATAGTGTCTGGCCAGAAAACGCGAAGGATCGACCTCAGACCATGGCTCTTTGTCACTCTCCACCACTCCACATTATGCATCCCAACAAACAATTCCACAGATTTCACTACGGATTCCAAAACGGAAAGTGTAACGCGTTGCTTGAGCACATTATTTGACTTCCAAACGGCCTCCTAATGCAAAGAACATACGTACTAAAATATTTTTTGATTGGAAATCAGACTGGATTGCAGTCACCCGTTGAGCGACGTTCAAATGTTGCCGTAAAATTATTTTTTTTGCACTATTTTAACATATCATGTTACATTACCGGATCCGGTACCGGATCCGGCGAATTTCACCGGATCCGGTGGCATGAAAAAAGCACCGGATCCGGCCGGATTACCGGATCCGCCGGACCGGATTGTAATCCCTACTCGCAATACTAAGTGTGACGATGTTACTGCGCACGAAATTATTCATTTGGCGTCTAATTTAATAAAACTATAAAGGTTCATTCATACTGATCTTTACCAACTGTGATTATTATGTGGTCGTATCAAAAATACACGCTGTATAAGCTTACCCGATAACCAATGAAGGTTTGAATGTTTTTTTTTGTGGATCTCTATTGTTTGCCACACTGATTTGTATTGTTTGTCCGTATTTTCGTTAGGCATAATTTAGTATTTCTCAGAAACGCATAACTTCAGGATTGCCATAACTAAAACAAAGCTATCTATGAATGATCTTAACAAAAACCCTGAATAGTTTCAGAATTATGAGCAATGGTAATCTATCTGGCAATCAAACATAAACTATAACTTCCAATAATTATGTCAAACAAAGAGATCCGGTTTTTTGCATTTACTCTTAAAAATTGTTAACGAGTATTTTGTTACACAACAGCCATCAGTTTTTACGAGTGAATGCAAAAAATGCCTAGATTTTATATTCTGAACAACCCGATAATTGAGCCTTAATTTCGGCAAACAGGAATGTAAATGGGAACAATAGGTTGTTCCAGCATGACGTTTCACGCAGAGACGGCTGTACGTGTAGATAACGCGTTCTTTGTTGCAGCGCGGGGCGGTCGGCTGCTCGCCGTACGGGAGCTGTTATGTGATATAATTGGACGTGCATATTTTTCTACGGAATAAGTACAAAGTTGGATGGGCAGCGATGCTTATACTTGTTTGTGTAAAAGTGTAAATAAACTTTGTTAACTAACTTAGGACATAGAGATACGTATTTTTGTGTAAAGTAGTAGCATTGTGATCTGGTTTGTTTGAGTATAGGTAAGTGTACCTATGACCTATATTTTTTAAGAAATACGTATTAATAATTAATGTTGCTATAAAACATTTACATAGAGCAGATCTTGTCTTCCTTGTTAACCTTTTCATTGTAATAAATGACATAAGATATCTTGTAAATGATCATACCGTGGTCAGATCATGTAGTGCCAAATCGTTTGGAATCGTACATTTATGATCCATGTATTTACACAAAAATTATTATCAAGATGTTTATTTTTAGCAAAAACAAATTAAGAGAAGTACCAATCTCAAATGCCGATGTAAAATGAATTAAGCACGTATCGCTTTTCTGTAGACAAGATGTCAAACGTTCACGCTCCGTAAAGTATCGTAGTCTTTCTATCGCCCTTTCCTATAATGGCGACATTAGCGACGAAGACACACTACGAGCTTGAAAGATTGGCATTTTGTCTATGTGCCCTGATCTATGTTTTAATTCATTACGTGCTACTCCTTGATTATACTTACATAAAGATAATTAGTTAATAACCTTCCTTATGCGTTGCCGTGGTCGGGTAATTAGACGAAGACTGTCGAAGCTCAAATCGTAATCACACAATTATAATTAACAGTTCCCCACCTATTATATGTATGTGTATCGACCTACATGTGAGTTAAACAATTATTTATGTATATTTACGAATCAATTACCGCTTTTTTACTTTGTAAAGCTGTTTCTTTGTTTTTCTACACATTGTCTAGAGACTTATCCACTGTATTAAGTATTTGCTGGTAAATTCATTATAAGTTGTATTACATTATAAGTAGTACCTACTACTCAAAATCACCCCACTATTAACACATTCCTGATCATTGAAATTATGATTAACAATTTCATGAAATCATCTAGGTAAATCCTCCCATTTTCCTTATTCATAAATCGAATTTAAAAAAGGTATCGGCCCACGTGAAAATGTATTCGCCATTCCATGAAAACCAGATGTTTACAACACCTTATTTTTCATGTAGGTATTACGCTGATTGACAGAATTTCCAATATTTGATATAAGTACGTATTAATAGTTTGCTATAGGTAAATATCAATGCTGCCACTTATTTCATGTTGGTCCAAAATGTATTAAACACTATAATCTTCTTTGTGTTTATCAATGTTTTGCAGGGTAGGTACCTACATATTAAAGTTAACTTACAGAAAAAAAAATGTAGGCTCATGGGTCTATTTTAACACAAATTACATACTTACATTTCGTTTCTTAGCATGTATTAGAAATAACTAAATAGAAGTATCTAAGCGTGCTGCTTTACTATAACCTGAAAGTAACTATGTACTGAGTTTGATGATAAATAATAGTTATTTGTTATACAAGGGAGCAAAGTTGTATTTTAACGCCGAGTGTGGAATTAAAAAACGAGCAAGTGAAAGGATTCTATAGTTGAAGTGTTCGAGAATAGAATCCTGAACTTGCGAGTTTTTAAACACACGAGAAGTAAAATACATTTCCACCCGAGTGTAACACAAAACTTTTCCCCTCACTATAGCGAGGAAACTACAACGCAAAAAAAGTTTATCACTGCTTCCAGTAGTTCCACAGGTGATAAATCATCTTAACTACTAGATTCACCTACTTTTATCAATTTTAAAGCAGTTAATTTGACTTTATTCAAGGGTAAATTACTTTACCCACTAGTGAATAAAATGCGTTTTTACCCGCTGGTATTAAAGGAAAAAACACGTGTCTCCGAGCTAGTGAGGGGAAAAAATAGTTATCCCAACATTGCTCTAAGTATCTCACTAGACAAATATCTGACAGTGGGTACCTATCCTAATAATGAATAATTCACCTGTTAAAGTGTACATTGCGAGATAACTAGCATGTGACATCGGATACTCGACACTAGTTTACATTTTGATATCGTTTAATAGCTTTCACGAGAACAATGGGAGGCGAGCGTTGTGTCTGTGCGGTTTAACTCGATTTATTTGTAAGTTTGTCAACAATGGAGCTCATACTCGTATGAAGCACAAATTTAATATAAATGCCTTAAATATTCGTAAATGAGGAAATAATATTTATGATGATAAAAAATTGTCTTTCGCCAGTGACATACAATTGAATGACTAACATACCAATTGTTTTGTAAAAACCATACCTTATATTCCTATGCTATGCATGATAAAAAAGACCTGTTTTAGCAATTGATACACCCTTAACAGTAATTGCTCCAAGATATCTAACATGTCAGACAAGATATTAACGGTGAATAATGTTACTTTATCGCGTTCGACTTCAAAAATGTGTACAAAATGCGAGAATTTAGTGTTACATATAACATGTCGATTTCTCGAAAAAACTCGTACCTATCCTGTTCTGTCAATCCAAAGAATGTAAAAATTTACTTACTTTATATGGGATGCATACAGTTACATAGTTATTGTGGTTAAACTTAAATACCTACGGGTTATTTTTGACGATACTCATTAATTGTACTATATTACCATAAACCGGGACTTAATTAAGTGAATTACAAATATTTCTTTGGCGTTCATAATTACAAGAAAGCTGACAGCTATGCACCTTTGCACTATGGTTTATTAACTTCTTGTGGAAACAGTGGTAATTCTTAAAATTGTGGATATAATAGGAAAATAAAGTGCTAAGAAAGGGTCAAGTCATTTGTTACGACTAGTGAAAACCATTAAGTAAACAAGTCGGTTAAAAAGTCGTTAAATAGGATTTCTAGTGGAGTCCGAAAGAGAAATCTCTTCTTCCCAGAATCGTGACAAGGAAATATTTATAACAATGATCACGGATATTATGTTATTAAACGAGTGTATCAAACGTCGTGGATATTGGGAGTACATAGATCTTGTCTAAGATAACCTCAAAGAAGAGCCTAGTAAATACAGCGTGTGTATTCCATACGGGCGAATATCTTAATAGCAATTAGTATCGGACCTGAGGAGCCCAACTATGTACGTTTTTCAACTATGTTCATTCAGCACACAATGTATTACGTCCACATCAATTAGCGTAAAGTCAGCCAAAAAAGTGGTTTATCACTTTTCGACCATGAGGTCGACCGCACCGTACCTCATTTCGACTATAGAGTCGAACATAGGTTAAACACTTTCTTGGCTGACCGTACCTACCTAATCGTCATTACGACATGACGTTTATGTCATGTCAAATTAAGTTGGACGGCGTACATTGCCGCTTGGTCAGATTAAAAAAAATAATGACCCTTAATTAATAACACTTTTTAACAAAATGATTATCACATACGATTCGTATGATCAGATACTACAATTGGATACTTTATCGCCCTTATGGAGTCCACACGCTGTATTTACTCCATCTACTAGCATCTTGGTAAAAGTAAATAATACCGAGGCTTATTTTGCTTGTAATAGCTGGCTATGGTTGTGAATCTGGATTATTTAAAGCTCCTGATTTTTTTTACCGCCTTCTAGATAAACTAGATATGAGTTTATCGATTTTTATCACACTAGTAGTGTGCCACGACCGCAGAAATGAGAATTAGTTTCAGAAGAGTGCAATCAGAAGAGGATAGTTAGTACCTTTGTCACTTTTTTTGAATTTAGAAATTTCGGATCACATGCAAGTAACTGTGGCTAAAGAATTCTAGGTTTGTGTCATTAAGTCCCGTCGTGCATATTCTCAATAACGTGATTATCTTTAATTTAAATTAATTTATCAGTCATCACTTTCATCACCATCACTTACCATTCTGAAACTAAGGTTGTAACTGTATAAGTAAACTTTGAAGGCAATCATATGTAGATATAGATATATGTTTTTACGTAAAATTGTAGTTTATGATGTACAAACAGATAGCTAAAGATTTACGAAATAAATAGAATCGCATTTAACAGTGTTTTGTTATTTATGTCTTCAAGTGGTACTCGACTGAACTGAAGTAGGTATTTACAATATTAAATTGTTAAGTTTAAGTATTGATACTGAATTTATTATAACACCAATATAACAAACTGATCAATTAGTAAGTCGAATACCGCTCATGCCTTTTAAGTAAAAATAGTGTTAGTGTTCATAATAACACGTTCGTGGACACGTATGCTATAGCATACGCGTAGTGTTTTGTTTCTTTTGGCCTATGACAGATGACGTCACTAGCCATCCGTGAGTACACACAAAGTCATTTAGGAATACAGCGATGTCGACATTATCTGCAGAGCTATAATCATAGCGTACCGTTGTAGCCGATAACATACATTTGCCGATATGTAGCGATGTAGAGGCAAAGCAGCAAGGTGCCGTGCTTAGAGGTAGAAGGGGTAAAAGGTAAAAAGTGAACCAATTTGAATCCTGAGCTTCTGTAAAATCATTTCACAGTAAACGTTAAAGCGACTTCTATGGGAAATAAAGCACGGGGTCAATACGACAGGGTTCTAGAGTGGCCTAGGATTCCAATTAGTTGACCATACCTCTAATATGTGTAGCATTTTACCTGCGAACGAAAGGGAATAAAATAATGTAAATAATATTCTAAAAATATTACAAATTTATAACTAAAAATGTCACCGAAAGTATTGAAGCCTTAACAATCTTGTCATAAGATTACGAATACATTACGGTTCCGTTTCCATTTATGTCACTTCCACGTCCCGAACAAATGAAGAGCGAACCAAAAAGAAATACTTTCTAAGAAATTTATAAAGAAGAAAAGAAGTGAGCGTACGTAATGATTTTTCAATATTTGTATTGACAGAGAAAATAATAGACGGAGAGCTGGCAGGATTTTGGAGTAGGTCCTTGAGGCAACCTGGAAAGGTGCTCAGATGCTTCTCTGATCATAGCCAACATCAGGTCTGCAAGTCTGGCAGCTGGGGAGCGGGGCTTTATCGAGCTATGAATTTTTAAAGATTTAATTTTTTGAGGCCCAAAAAAGGTGTTTGAGGCAACCTGGAATTATTAAAAAGTGAAAATAGAGTTCCTCAGAAGTCGCATAGTATTTATGCCAGATCATTTGGCCGGGTCCTTCACCGTGCCAGAACGGTACAAAGTGGTAAAAAAAAAAATTCCAAAAAAGGTTCTTGAGGCAGTCTGTCATTTTTACCAGTGAAAGATGAGGGTCTAAATAGCCATGTAAAAATAATGCCATGACATGAGGTGGGGTCCGTACCCTGCCATTCGATCTTGAAAGTCAATTTTTTAGTTTTTCGTAAATAACTCGTAAACGGTGGCCCACAGCAAAAAAATATGTTAAACAGAAAATATCTACATAAAATTTCCTACAAGAAAGGTTATGTACGTTTTTTCGATAGGATCAATATATAAACGGATAATTTAGTAAGAAAGTTTTTTTTAATCGATTACATGCTCCGTTTTTCGTCAATACCTCGTAAACGGTGGCCCACAGCAAAAAATTATGTTAAACAGAAAATATCTACATAAAATTTCCTATAAGAAAGGTTATATAACTTTTTTCGCTAGGATCAATTTTTTAGTTGGAAAGTATTTTTAAATAAATATTTGAGCCGTTTTTTGTTGATAACTCAAAAACGGTGGCTCACAGGCAAAAATAATGTTAGACAGAATTAATCTACATAATATTTTCTACAAGAAAGGTTCTATAAGATTTTTCACTAGGATCAATATTTTAGTTGGAAAGTATTTTTGAATAGATTTCATGGGCCGTTTTTTGTTAATAACTCGAAATCGGTGGCTTACAGCCAAAACTAATGTTTCACAGAATTAATCTTCATAATATTTCCTACAAGAAAGATTCTATAATATTTTTCGCTAGGATCAATATTTTAGTTGGAAAGTATTTTTCCAACTTCCCGGACCACCGGCGAGTCGATCAGGGACGCTCCGGGCCTTAGGCCCTACGCGGAGCTCGGCCTTCGGCCTTCGCTCGGCTCCGAAGCTCCACCGTCGGGCCTTCGGCCCGCCGGTTACGCTTGTTTAAGACACTTTTGTAAGGAAATTGTATGGGAGCACTTTATGCCCGCAGTGAAATTACTTGGATTTGGCCCGGGTGGGAGCCTAAAGGTGAGCTCCGTTCCTGCGGCCCTCCGCGGGGTCGGCCTTCGGCCTCCCACCCTGAAGCTCGCCCTTCGGGCTCGCGAAAATACTAGAAAAATTTATTTTGCCATAACTGCTATAATTATTTATTACTAATTACTAACACATGTTTTGTTTTGTAAATTTTGTGAATTTTTTGTATATTTTAAATGTATATGGACCTGGTCTGAAATAAATGATTATTATTATTATTATTATTATAACGGCGGCCATCTTGGATTTTCGATAAAAAATTTTTGACATTTGTATTCTAGGGGCCCATACCTCTCCGCATGCAAAATTTCAGCGCGCTCGGACCAACTTGAAAAAAAAAAAGTCGGCCATTTTGAATTTTTTTGATGCAACTTTTTTCTACTCGGGCTCCTGTATGACATTTGATCGAGCACCCCCCGGCTATCTCTTACGGTTTAAAAGTTGCCATACAAAAAAATGTGGAATTTTTTTTCACATTTGTAGCATTTTTCAAAAAATTTTTATATCATTTTATTCTAGACCCTAGAGAGATTCTATGACCAAAATCTGAGCACTCTAGGATAAACTTGAAAAATCGACAAAAAAAAAGTCGGCCATTTTGAAAAAAAAATGGCGACTTCAAAAACTACCCAGGGTCTTCTATGACATTTGGTCGAGCACCCCCCCAATATCTCCCCCCTTTTAGCCAGGCCGTCCAACATTTTTTGACCCAAGAGTCGCAGACCAAATTCCATATTTTTCCCACACGTCTCCCCGCTCCCTCTATACAAAGACACTTCGACCGTCGAAATCGGTTTAGCCGTTCTCCAGATATAGGGAGAGGTTAGAAATCAGTGGGGTTGCAGCTATATAAGACCGTATGCCTGTTTGCCACCCACGGGATCAAGATTTGTTAAGTCGCAGTATACAGCATTTCTCGGAACTATCTAGCTACTTACGAAAGCAAGGAGCGCCGGACGATCGAACGCAAGTCCGTTGTCTACGAGCGCTCGGCGCAGACTGAGCGGGCCCGTATCAACAGTGTACTCGTATTTTATTCGAATTTTAGGTGCTTTAAAAAAATGTCTGTCGACAGAAAGGTATGTCCTATATGTATAATTTTTTTCTTATATGTCAACAAGAAGTTCTAGTTTAGGATAATATTATTTAAGAGTTACAATAAATGCAGGAATCGCAGGAAAAATACATAATGTAAACCTCTTTTTATCGAAAAAATGGGGAAGATACGGAAGGTTATTTATCCACCATTTCAAATAAATCTTAAAATATCAAACTATGATTACCTCGTACAGCACGGGGAGCATGGTCGCGCGATAGACGATAAAATAGCAGGCCGTCCATCGCACTATTTGTAAGTGCGATATCCGGACGGCCTGATATTTTTTCGTCTATCGCGCGACCATGCTTCCCGTGCTGGATATAACAAATAGGATTGTGATTTGTGATCATTTATTACCCCAAATAACATATTTAACAGCACAATCACGATTCTAAACGAGTGATCCCACTATGAAATTTGAAAACGTCTACCGAAAAAACTGATTTGTTTTAAGTATAAAAAAACATATTTTAAAATATTATATTATGATTAACTAGCTTAAGATATGTTCTTTTAGAAACATTATCAGTTTTTTAATAATCACTTAAGTATAGTTTCATTATAGTTTTGAATGAAAAATGTTACATTTTGCAAAAAACGCTCTTCTTTAGGAATAAGGCCTCTTAACCTTGGTTGATTCCGTTTCGCGCTACTTAGATAGAGGGATGCAGGTGGACGTGCTGTACTTTGATTTAAAAAAAAGCCTTTGATCGCGTAGATAACGACGTACTCTTAAGCAAATTATGCAGCATTGGTTTCTCGCCTATACTGCTTTGCCTTTTTGCTAGTTATCTACGTGATAGACGGCAATATGTGCAGCACAGATGCTTTGTGTCGAGTGCCTACCCCACCCGTTCCGGGGTCAGTCAGGGCTCTATTCTGGGTCCTCTGCTCTTTGGTGTTATGGTCAATGATCTTGCCTTGGTGCCTAAGCATGCGCAATGCCTACTCTATGCTGACGACCTGAAACTAATTTACAGGGTCCAGGAAGATTCTGACTTACAATCTTTACAAAGTGATATTGATCGGGTTTATGAATTGAGTCTTGTAAACAAACTTCTGAAACTTCAGTTCAATGTTGACAACTGTGCGGTTATGTTTTAGATTCCCACCTTAACTTTCATGAGCACATGACAATGCTTGCTGCAGACTGTTACCGCAGGCTTGGGTTTGTTGTCCGCAACGCCAAAGAATTTGACAATCCCAGGGACATAAAGCTTCTTTATACTACCCTGGTGAGAAGTAAGCTTGAGACAGCCTCAGCCGTTTGGAATCCCCATGAAACGCCCAAAAAACATTTTTGCGTTTCTTTTATAAAAAAATGTACGGGTATTACCGATTCTTGTACCCAACAAAATTCCTTTTGGGGACGTTGGGTTTCTTCTCGTTAGAAGTTAGGCGTAATGTCGTGCTGATGTCTGTTGCATGTGGTATTTTGAAGGGGGAGTCAGATTGCCCTCTTTTAGTATCCCAGCTGGTCCGTCTATTTGTTATCTCTGTGACGAAATATGCTTTTCGTGAATGTAAGCACCCCCTACTGGCGGTGCCGGCCGCTCGAACCGTGTTTTGCCGCAAGTAACCACTAGTTCGTGCACTGCAAATAGTGAATGAGTTTTTAGACGTGGCACTTAATGTTGATATTCTTGCGAGCAGATGGGCGTTTATACGCGTTTATATCGCATTATACTCTAATTTGCTTCTGACATACGCATTATACAATAGTAGGGCAATTTTCACGTCACTGAATTGTGCGGCTGTTCTCATGATAAAATCTAACGTCTTGTTAGCCTTCTTGCAAATGCTTATGATGTGATCGTGCATGTTGAGCTTAGTATCCAACCCAATACCAAGATCTTGGATGGCGGAAACGTGCTCCAGCGGAACGCCAGAAAGATGGTAGCTCGCTGTGATCGGGTTTTTGACCTAGTAAACGTGATGGCTTTACATTTCTTAGCGTTAAGCTCCAGCTTGTTCTTAGCGCTCCACCGTGACACTGTATCCACCATCTGCTGGAGAAAGTCGCAGTCCAAGGAACTATCTATTGGCAACATTAACTTGAGATCGTCAGCAAAGAGGAGAAAATGCGCCCCAACAATACTACTGCAAAGGTCGTTTACCATAATAAGAAACTGTGTCGGACCCAAGTTGCTCCCCTGGCTAACTCCCGAACGCGTATAATATTCTCTAGACCGGAAGTTCGACATTTGCACGTATTGGCTACGATCTTTCAAGTAATTAGCAAAAAACGACAAGAGCTTTGGGGTGAAACCGAGTGCTGCAAATTTCTGCAGTAGTACGTCATTGTCGACCAAGTCGAATGCCTTTTTGAAATCGAAGTATATCGCATCTACTTGGTGGTGTGAGTCCATCTTTTCCAACATGTAATCAAAAAAACAGATATGGTTCGTGGCAGTAGACCGGGCTATACGAGCGTCATGTTTTGATTTTGCTGTTTATTTAATATTTAATTTTGTGTTACTTGTTGTAATGTTTATTTAAAATTCACGGTGCTTTAGTTTTGTATACTGTCATACTGTGTAATTTTCTTTGTGTAAATAAATAAATAAATCTATTTAAATATTATTGATCCTAGCGAAAAAACGTACAAAACTTTTATTGTAGCAAATTTTATGTTTGTTATTCCCGTTGAAGATTGATTTAGCTGTGGACCACCGTTTTCGAGTTATTTGCAAAAAAACGGCTCGTGTAATCTATTTAAAATACTGTCCTACTAAAATATTGATCCTAACGAAAAATCTTACATAACGTTTCTTGTAGCAAATATTATATAGATTATTTCTGTTTAATATTATTTCTGGTAATGGGGCACCGTTTTTGATGTTATTAACAAAAAGCGGCCCATGTAATCTATTTCAAAATATGTACTTTCCAACTAAAATATTGATCCTAGCGAAAAAACGTATAGAACCTTTCTTAAAGGAAATTTTATGTAGATTTTATTCTCGTGAACATTTTATTTAGCTGTGGGCCACCGTTTACGAGGTATTTACAAAAAACGGCTAACGAAATCTATTTAAAAATATTTTCCAACTAAAATATTGATCCTAGCGAAAAATCTTATAGAACCTTTCTTGTAGGAAATATTATGACGATTAATTCTGTATATCGTTATTTTTTGCTGTGAGCCACCGTTTTTGAGTTATCAACAAAAAGCGGCCCATTTTAAAATACTTTCCAACTAAAATATTGATTCTAGCGAAAAAACGTATACTTAGAACCTTTCTTGTAGGAAATCTTATGTAGATTTTTTCTCGTGAACATTTTATTTAGCTGTAGGCCACCTTTTACGAGGTATTTACAAAAAACGGCCCATGAAATCTATTTAAAAATACTTCCCAACTAAAATATTGATCCTAGCGAAAAATATTATAGAACCTTTCTTGTAGGAAATATTATGAAGATTAATTCTGTGTAACATTAGTTTTGGCTGTGAGCCACCGATTTCGAGTTATTAACAAAAAACGGCCCATGAAATTTATTTAAAAATAATTTCCAACTAAAATATTGATTCTAGCGAAAAATGTTATAGAACCCTTCTTGTATGAAATATTATGTAGATTAATTTTGTGTAACATTAGTTTTGGCTGTGAGCCACCGATTTCGAGTTATTAACAAAAAACGGCCCATGTAATCTATTTAAAAATACTTTCCAACTAAAATATTGATTCTAGCGAAAAATGTTATAGAACGTTTCTTGTGGGAAATATTATGTAGATTAATTCTGTATAACATTATTTTTGGCTGTGGGCCACCGATTTCGAGTTATTAACAAAAAACTGCCCATGAAATGTATTTAAAAATACTTTTCAACTAAAATATTGATTCTAGCGAAAAAACGTATAGAACCTTTCTTGTAGGAAATATTATGTAGATTAATTCTGTCTAACATTATTTTTGGCTGTGAGCCACCGTTTTTGAGTTATCAACAAAAAACGGCCCAAATATCTATTTAAAAATACTTTCCAACTAAAAAATTGATCCTAGCGAAAAAAGTTATATAACCTTTCTTATAGGAAATTTTATGTAGATATTTTCTGTTTAACATAATTTTTTGCTGTGGGCCACTGTTTACGAGGTATTGACGAAAAACGGAGCATGTAATCGATTAAAAAAAACTTTCTTACTAAATTATCCATTTATATATTGATCCTATCGAAAAAACGTACATAACCTTTCTTGTAGGAAATTTTATGTAGATATTTTCTGTTTAACATATTTTTTTGCTGTGGGCCACCGTTTACGAGTTATTTACGAAAAACTAAAAAATTGACTTTCAAGATCGAATGGCAGGGTACGGACCCCACCTCATGTCATGGCATTATTTTTCCATGGCTATTTAGACCCTCATCTTTCACTGGTAAAAATGACAGACTGCCTCAAGAACCTTTTTTGGAATTTTTTTTTTTACCACTTTGTACCGTTCTGGCACGGTGAAGGACCCGGCCAAATGATCTGGCATAAATACTATGCGACTTCTGAGGAACTCTATTTTCACTTTTTAATAATTCCAGGTTGCCTCAAACACCTTTTTTGGGCCTCATAAAATTAAATCTTTAAAAATTCATAGCTCGATAAAGCCCCGCTCCCCAGCTGCCAGACTTGCAGACCTGATGTTGGCTATGATCAGAGAAGCATCTGAGCACCTTTCCAGGTTGCCTCAAGGACCTACTCCAAAATCCTGCCAGCTCTTGGACCATAAGGGGCGGGTGCGCTCTTCGTGCCTCCGGGTGCCCCAATTGATTTCAAACACACATTTTTTACAACACAAGGCGCGCAGTCAGATGAAATGTGATTATTACACTTCCTGGCGGTTTTGGCGGTTCAAATTTTGACAAATATCTGGTCTGATTGTTATTTCTATACTTGGATAAGTGGACCTTTTGAATAAAAGCCGATCTAAGGATGTATTGTAGACGTGATTTTAATCTTTGACGTTTATATAATAAAAGACTGTGTTCCCTCAGATTTCAAACACACATTTTTTACAACATACGGAGCGAGCGCAGTCAGGCGAAATGTGATTATTACACTTCCTGGCGGTTTTGGCGGTTCAAATATATTTGACAATTATGTGACCTGATTTTATTACTATACTCTGGGTACCTTATACACAAGTAGGCTGATCTAAGGATGTATTGTTACAGGTGATTTACTGCATCTATAGATAAGAGTTGTAGAATAATATTAGCCGCCTTTTCAGGACTTCTCTTTCCAATGATCCTTTTAAGTCAACATAAGCGTATACGCAATTATCATTGGGTGTCTGAAGCAATGTCTCATCATACTAATATTATAAATGGGAAAGTGTGTGTGTCTGTTTGTTTGTCCGTCCTTCACGGCAAAACGGAGCAACGAATTGTCGTGATTTTTTAGGTGGAGATAGTTGAAGGGATGGAGAGTGACATAGACTACTTTTTGTCTCTTTCTAACGCGAGCGAAGCCGCGGGCAAAAGCTAGTTTTAGTATAAAGGAGTTAGTAATTAGTTCAATAATATTTTTAATTGTTATTTTTTTATTTTTAAATGGTTATAAAATGTTTTTATTTGACAGATATCATATCTAGATATCTATTAAAGCACAAGTTTATAGGTGAAATGGTTTTTCTGTAAAGTGTACCACAAAAGTGCTCAGACTAGGATAGTGTAGAGTGTGCTTCGCTCGCCTTGATAATTTTGATTCTATTTCTGTTTAAATTTATTTTTATATTACTTAAATCGTATACAACAAGAAACACAAAACCGTTTCCAAGGTCAAATGAAAGTCGTGTTTCAAAGAAATCCAGAATTTGAGACCGTCACCCAATACTTAGAACTGTAAATAAACTCTGAATTGTACAGGCTTAACGATATTCCCATTAAACTGTTTAAGTTTGCTCCATTCATTCTAAATGGTGAACGGAGTTTTACAGTACCTACTTATAAAAGTATATTTTTGACATAAAAAGAAACGAACAGAAGTACCTACAGATATTTGGAAATAATATTGAATATTTAGCCTATCTAATGTGACATCTTCATAAGTAAGTACCTAAAGTTTAATAAGATCTTTTGCATCTGAAATGTAATAGAAAATTTAGATACAAATACCTTTATTGCACAAAAAGCATAGGTAAGCACCCCTGAGGCGTGGAACGTTCCATTTAATTTATTAGAGATCTTTGTGTTAAATATTGATATGAGTTATAAGCAGGGCCCGTAACTTTCATGCCGATGACATAAATTTGCCTACTTTTGAAGTCATTTTTAGATAGTTAAATTGATTAATGAATAATGATCGTGACGTCAAATTGATGTCATCGGCATGAAAGTTACGGGCCCTAGTTATACGGGTTAAGTTTGTAAATTTAATAATATGTCACACCTCTATGAATAAATTGTCTTCATCAAATGATTTATTTCGAACAAATGTTATTTTAAATACTGACATATCCGTGTCACATCTTAACATCATTATGCGAATAATTTCAATTAAACATTGCACACTGCAACTGTCAACGATGGTACATATACTTATACTCGGTACTTGCTAAAATACAATTTTAATTAAACGCTTTTATCGAACCTTAGGATTAAGCCGCGCTGGTAATTAAACCGGCCAGGATTAATGACCTTTGTCTGCAGGTATACTCTTTGATTTATTAAGTCCCGTGTTTTGTTGCTTAATTCTTATTAATATACACTACATTTTCATTAAATTACTGTTGGATTTTACCGTGAAGAAGTGTTATACGTATATTCGGAGGCTTTGTTTAGCGTTTACCTAACAAGGCTTTATTTACTGGCGCGTGCTTGAGCAAATGTTGACGCCCCTCAGCGGCACGCGCGCTTGTCTACTATCGCTTTAATTTAATCCCATTCTCCTACTATTTTTCTCGATTACTAATCACAAACACAATAGTCCAATTAGGAAACCGAGGGGCGGCACAAGTGGATATGGCTCGTTGAATTAACAAATAAATTTAGTCGAATCGGTAGGGTAGGTAGGTATCACTGTCGGGGCCCAATATCAATATTTAAGCGGGCACAGTCTCGCTCCTCGGCTGTTTGTCTTGTGCACCGCGGCTCATAATGGCTGAAGGGCTGTTTACATTCTACTATGGAATAGGAATAACCTTGTTAACATTGTCGTGCCCTCCCGCGATCACCTGCTTTACGTGCCGGAGCGGCCCCAAGTCGCTTGTACAAATGGATAACTTACTGGAATGATTTTCTTTGTCAATCTATTTAAACAGATGTACTCCGTTTTTTAGGTATGAATAATTAAACTGGCATAAACGTTGAGCAAACATTAACTTAACTTTTACGGCATATGAATATCTAACTTTTAGATTATGTTTGTCTATTAGAACCAATGTAAATTTAATGCGAATAAGTATCCAGGCATATTTACTTTGGGATAATTTAGTAATGTTTCAATTTGCTTGTGCGGTACTTTACTAAGTGATATTAGAGAGGTGATTTGGGATTTCGAAATGAAAATATTGAAAACTGACAACAATATCAAATTCGAATCCCCGTAGCATTACTGTCTACGTCGTAGCACTTCGTAGCACATATGCGTAGCATCCCGTAGCGTATGTAACTGAACGAGTAACAATAAAATATGCTCATGCGTTTCAGTCTGCTGTAAAGGGAAGCCCGAACAGGTACTTATTTAAGCTTCATAAGTTTTTACTATAGTTTACGACAAATAAAAGTGGGAATAGAAAATGTGATACCTTTGAAATTTTATTAAGCCATTCTACTTATACTCGGTTATCCATTCCGTGAAACGTATATTTGACATCTTTTTAGTTTATTACTGCTAAAAAGTTTTCAGTAAATATTGCTATACAATATCACACGTTTTCTTCTAATCGTATGAATGCCATAAGGACGGGTAGTCTATCTCGCGGCGACATATTAAGGTTAGCTGGTAGAGAATGCCATTAAGTTCGCCTTTTGTACATTTCTTTTACTGTGCAATAAAGTTTAAATAAATAAATAAATATTCTCGCGCCAATAATGTGCTAACCGGGCTGGGCCTTTATTGATTTATATTTCGAACTGATCTGAAGATAAGATAGACTGATATCATCACCTATAAGTAGAACTTTAAAAATAAGAGGCAATGCAGCTGTCGGAAAATGATGTCGAGGAGCTGTCTCGGCGCGGGTGATCGATCTCGGCCTCGTCCGCGCGGATTACACACGAGCGTACTCAGATCTGCATGAATATCAACCGCACTTAAGGTGACCCTTTCAAGACGCTACATTTGGGATATTGGCACAAAATCCTACGCTTGCCAACGTTGCGGAAATTTTCTGTTTACAGTCTAAGAATTTTATGCCTTGAAAAAAATTCAAGTCAAATCAAGTCGGGCTACAAGGAAAGTCCGTTTCACGTTTTTTTATGAAAGCAACTTCGCCGTGACATTTGAGCTCAGACCGAGAAAAACTAAGTTTTTTTAATAATTCTGTTGATATACGGGTATCTATTCCGATTTGCGTATGATTCTTATGAAGTTTCCAACCGTATTAAACAAACTATAGATATATGAAATGTATTAGTGTTAATCGGCATATGAACATTCTAGGTCAACTTTTAAGTTTTCAAACTAACTCCAAAGAGAGGTCGCCCTATATTTTATACTTTAATGTGCAAATCTTCAACTATATTCCCCTCCATATTTCAAGAAACATGTTGAAAACTTCTTAACTGAAAAACTTTAGCATCCCATTTTTATAGTTAGATCACAAACTACAGGTGAGCCCAAAAGTTGTGCTCATTATACAGTCAGCTGCAAACTTGCTAGAAGCAGGCTTGGCCGTGACAGGCAGAGGTGGAATGAATTATTCAGCCGAGCCGGCCTCTGCATTACGGTCGCAAAACCGCACCTACGACTACAATGCACTAAACGTAATAGCTTACACGGACAATCCAGAAGAATGTTTATCGCTAGCTACGGTTACTTCATTCTGGGGCCCCATTTCATCCAAGGAAGTTGTGAATTACGATTTGGCTATATTTTTTTAATGCGGTGACTGGTCAAGAACCCACCCAATGTATGCTTTTCAATATGTTTATTTTCTTTATGTAAATAACTGAACAGCTTTGACTACAAGACAGCTATTTAATATCGTCTTCATTTGTTTGTTTCTTCAACGATTCGTGTTTTCGTGTAGATAGATCTTCTAAAACCTGCTAGAGACGGCTGCGAGATCTTACGACGGTCGGCGTCACAAATAGATAAAAATTTAGAGAATAGCTTACCTTTTCTGTAGCGTAATGAAATGATGATACGTAATAAGGAAACAACAGTTAAACCAACACACAAAAAGCCTGTCAGCAATATCAACACGGCCTTCAAAAGTTGACAGAAGGTACTCAGTAAACATTCACAAAAACCGAATGAATCGCAACTATATTTAAGGACGATGAATAATTCAGAGGGAAAAGGGCAGCCGCCGAACCACTTTCATGTTGTGTCAGATTTATATCAGCAACTGACCTACACTGTTTTAAGAGTAACATGGAGTAACTAAGCGCATGGAGCTTTATAGGTCAGCTCATCCGTTTTATTTTATGCGTCGCTGCAGAATTACAACCCGTCGTTTGCTTTGGCACGTTGGCGCTGGTGATAAAGTTATTAGACATTTATGATGTAGAATTTCATAATCAATGGGTAGTTGGGTACTGACTATAAAAAGTATTACTCTTTTCAAGCTTTAGTATAGTACTCGTAGATACGACAAAAATAATAATTACTTCTCTTAAAATTGTATAAGTGCAGATTTACAATCATTTGAATCAAACATTAGGGGTTTGGGAGATTCGTGATAATTAATATTCAAACATGTTTCTTTGCTTTTCGACGAATATGCCTGCTTGTATGTTTGCCTTTATCTATTTTAGACCAATGTTGCGTCGTTCCTGTAAATGTAGCAAACATGGAACAATGAAAGAAAATGGCGTTGTTATTTCCAATATCACCGAGTGCGTTTTCACATTATCCGATCCGATATCGGATGTTGGAACGATATCCCATACATTCAGGCCGCCATCTTTGATTTTTGCCTTTGAAATCCTTCCGACATCCGATATCGAATCAGATACTGTGAAAACGCACTTACGGTTGCAGTGCGTCGTGAGCCCGAGGTACTCCAGCTGTCACGAGAATTCTTCAAGAACGACAGTTGCAGCTGCGGAGCCATCAATCCGTCCAAGCAATCCTTTCTAGCGAGAACTTGCGTAAGTCCGAATGGGACAAATTGCGTCAATCGGGACAAAAGCTGCTGTTGCTTTGAAGTTGATAGATGGTACAGTCGCATAAAAATTATGTACCTATGGCTTCAAGTTAAAAGAATCTGTGGTTAAAAGTAGTTGCGTTTTCTTTCAACCCCTTAATTTCTTAGTGTCACTGGAACTTCAGCAGTTTCATATGCCCTGTCTTTTGGAAATACAAGCGTTATTTTACGTATGTATGGGTATAATACTTTTGCATTTGAAAAATATGAAATATAAAATGTAGGTGCCTATTTTTAATTAAATCCAGGCGCCAAAAACACAAATAACGGTCAGAGGTTAGCACCGCCACCCCGCCACTAACTTGTGAAAAGTGATGCCTTTGTCAATCAATAAAAAACCTTAGAGATATCTCATTTGAATAATGCGCCGGATTTCTGGCAGTCAGCTTGGGTTTTTAATTGAAACGATATGAAGGAGTGGGGGCTAGCAGTAGCGCTCAGTAAATTATTCAGCTGAGACAATGTATGACTGTCGTCAGCTTGCCAGTAAGAGTTATTGATTGGACCTTTTACTTAGTTGCATACTCATGCAACTACGTACCTACCTAGGCACAATTAAATCCTGGTGAGTCAGCATAGTAATAGTACTTAATAGGTAGTCAAATTAATAGATTCCTCGACAGGAATTGCAACAATTTTGCAAAATTCTTCCGGCTAATTATAAATTAGCTTTAATAATTTATGCAAAATGAAAGAACGAAGAAAACTTTAAAGATGGTGAAATAAGCGGAGGCGCCAGGGCCGTCAAAGATATTAAGATGTAGGAATTAATGATTGCGGTCGGTTGAGGATTTTATTTTTTAAGAGCCCTATTAGGGGCGCCGAGGGAATCCCGCAGTTGCAGGGCCGGCAGAATTGCTCGTCATAAAATCAGGGTTAGGTATTTTGCTGTGTGATTTAGCTGTTTGATCCGCACTTAATTTTGAGCCCAAACTCATGCCTCAGCCAAAATTGGCACTGCAAAATTTATAGCGCTGGGAAAAGCGTGATACATGTTTTGCTGTCGGAGTAAATCATAGGATCTCAGACAGGAATAGGTGGCCACGCCGGCAAATAATACAATATTATTACCTCAGTTTATTTTTTTAAAGGTTTAAGCTTTGAGATACCCTATAATATTTTCACATTAAAAATGATCCAATGAACTGTTTGTTACAAAAAACGAAGGTAACATTTATTAGTTATTACCAAGGATTATTTATATAGGATTTACATACTTCATACGAAGAATCGTACCTACCTCGATTTTTTTGCGCCATCTATTAAATACTAACATAACTACACTGTAGGCATCACACAAATTTATTTTTTTCAAAATGTTTATTGAAAAAAATAAATTTATTTATTACTGCGATACAGCGCCATCTAGTTTTAAGAGTAAAAAGCCCATACATTTCAGGAGTACGCCTTTTTGTATGGACTTTGTCTGCCCCGTATTATATCGCCCTTGATATAAAGTAAATTAATACGCTTAATAATAAATAGATATATGTAAAATTTCTTTGAAAAATTATAATTATTAAGACTGTTAGTTATGGAGGAGCCCAATACAGGTTTACTTAGCTAAAGGGAAGTCCCAAGTCCCAACAATGGCAATATTGTAAACCTTTTTCAAGGAAATAAAACATTTTTCATTTTTTTCTTTTATTTACAATGGTTGTAAGTTTCTGCGACTTTCTTGATATTGCACAACGTTATAAAACTCGTGGTAGCGAGACTGCTCATTAGCGGTACATCTCCGAGACGCCGGTGTTGTCGGGAAGTGCGGGGATAACGAAGCTCGCATCTGCTCAGCGCAACATTAAATAGCCTGTTTCCACTGGAATGCTGCTAATCTCCAAGATATTTCCCAAAAAATACTTGTTGGCAATTGGTTAATATGAAGCTTTTAGAAATTCAGATATATAGGTACACGGTGAAAGAAAAAGGACCGTTCAAACTTTGCTTGAGGTCATAATGAACAACTTTTATTATGGGACCAATGCTGAAATCGCAAAAAAAATTTTGTCTGTTTCATACATTTCGATTGTCAATATGCCGCCGCCGCTCATTTCTATGGAACTTCGCGATATCAGCATTGGTCCCATAATAAAACTTGTTCATTATGACCTCAAAAGTCACTATGCAAAGTTTGAACGGTTCTTTTTATTTCATCCTGTATATACAGACGTGATTTGTGCATAATTGTACTTTATTTCTGTATAAATGTAACGTTATTTGATTACCTACATGTTGTCACAGGAAAATAGTCATGTTACCTGCGCCATAAAAACGCGTCGATTAACACAACAGCAAAAAAAACCATAGCTGAAATCGGTTTAAAAAGGATTCCAGGAACAGTTGAAGTTCGAATTAGGCGTAAACGAAAACCGATACCTATCGATACTTGACATATCTACGTATGTATTTTATAATACATTTTCAGTACGATGGTGCTTTTTTTATGCACTAGCGCGAGAAGTGGTTCATTATATGCCAGGTCGAAACTTCGGAGGGTCATCTATACTGAAAAACGTCGTACGATACACGTGCGAAAAGGAAATGCGTAACTCATGTCGATTTAAAACTCCCTTTGGTCGTGTTTTAATTTATCGCCACTCGTTTCGAACTTACTTTTTTACGCACTTTATCATATCGTCACTACTTTTAAAAAACTTGTATCTTCGTCTGTCAATGAAAAGAAAATTGTAGTAAGTATGTATGGAATGTATATAGACTTACTGCGTTTTAACTTTGAGGAGCAGCGTGAGATACGAGATTTTTTCAAAGTAGTGACGATATCGTAATGTACTTACCTACTATTTTGGCACGAGTATCTTAGGTAAAATTTAATATTCAGCTATTTTAATTTACGTTGGAAATAAACAGGTCGGTAGAAATGTGAAATCGAGTTGCGCTGTAACGAGGGTCCAGCTCGAATTTAACGAAGCTTGCATTTCCTTTTTGCTACAATTAAACAACGCCTTGAAATTTCAATATAACGTAAAATAGTTGCTTCGCGGCTGTACCTACATAGGTAAAAGTAACTACTCGTATATTTCAAAAAAAGGTAGAAAATTCATTTATTATCATTTATTTCGCCATTTTTTTGCATAAGAAGGTAAATAATATAAAAGTACGTATCTAATGTCATGTTGGATTCTTTAGATGCTGCGCGACCTCGCATGAATTTTTTCTAATGTACGTTACGGATTATTAAGGATATATCCCATTCAGGCGACCGATCAAGTGCCGCTGCGAGAGGCTTGAGTGCATGCTCATATTAGGCGTGCAGCGGGGCAGGCCCCGTAGCCGAATGGCATTTCTCCGACGCCAAACGAAAACGAAACGTAGTCCGGCTCTGTCACGCCAATACGCAAGAGCGATAGGGATAGATATCTACTAGCGTTTCGTTTCGTGAGCGTTTGTGCCATTCGGCTACGCACCCTGGGCATGCGAGTCGACGCTGTATAGGATGGACGCTCACCCGCCCAGCTACATGCCCCGCCGAACGCTCCGGTCTCAGCGTCCACTCAGGCCTTGCGAGATGCAAGCGAGATCTTCTATCGTAGCTAAGTTGGCAACATCAAACTTGAAATCGTGACGTGCCCTGTGAATCTTTACGCAGGCGGGACTGTCAAAATCGTTTTCTGACTCTAGGAACATTTATTCATCAATGTTCGCCGAATCTCTCTTTCCTTTTCCTTGGATATCGATATTACGTCATTACGAATATTTGCCGAACCTTTATACTTATGTGTGGACGTGGACATACCCATAAACAATAAAATTGACAAGATTCTGTCAAGTAAGAGTTCATGCAGGAATTCCGAGGAATCTTTAAGCGGTCCAATTTCGCTGACGACAGTTTCGATTTGGCGATGTACAATGTGCAACACAGCTTCCCGTTTCTCAGATCTCCTCTGTTACTCGTATCTATAGGCATTGTCCAGTATCAGATGCATCGGATGTACTTACCCAGTTACTGGTACGTTATATTTCTATTTCGGCTAAAAATCTTTGCTGCCACAACTAAAACATACACAACTCAAATAGTACCTATACTATTTATATAACTGCGAAGCATAATAGGTACATACGTACCTCATCCGCCTACCCCGATGAAGTGGAAGCTCATATCCTCTTCGGAAACCCTTATTTATTTTCTTTGCCAATTCTCATCCCATCGTTATCTAATTTTATTGACTATTGTTCGTCTTATTTATGATTCGGTGAATTGTGTTTCCATCAGACAATGGTAAGGGCCCGCCCTATCCCACTTAATTGTATTAATAAATCAGATTTCTTTTGTTACACAACGTTATTTTCTGTTAAATTGTCTGTTGATTCATCTGGCTGTTAATTATTTTGGTTTTGCTGAGAAGTCGTAAAACTCAAGGGTATTAAAGGACTCAGGGAGGGCATCTACTTGACATGTTTGTGTCAATGTCAATTACCATTGCAATGCCCAATAGATATCATCATTCTACCAATTTATTGGACAGTGCCGAGTAATTCGAATAAAATAACGTTTCTAAGAACACACACTTTGCTGCAAGTAGGGAAGGCGTTTAGGGCAAGGCCTCTGAGACTCGTTACTTTATATGACATCATTATCTGCTCTGAGATACCGCTTGATAATACTACTTACATGCTTTTCTAAGCATCAGTGTAAGGGTGTTTCCTGTAATAAGGAAATGAGTAAAAGAGACGTACCGAAATGAGTCCAAGAGTGTACTCCTCAAACGATACATTACACAAATTAGATATTAGCTTGATCTATGTACAGTGTGCTGCAAAAGTGCACGGCGAATAATTATCAATGAATTCATTCTGTTGTTTACCTTTTTTCGTGTTGCTTCCTTGTTTTGTATTGTTGTATTTGTATTGTATTGTATTGTATTTTATATTCTCCATGCAATTTTGCAGCTCACTGTACAATTGTATACATACGCTAACATACGCTTAGGATCGGTTGCAAAAAACCGTCTGTCTCCGGATTTAGCGTTAGCATTTTTTTCATATGGGAATTTCCATAGACTTCTGTGGTTGATGCAACCGGCCTTAATTACCTAGGCTAGTCTCTCAAAAAGGAGTCTAAATTAGTTATCTCGCCATCACCAACGAGGTGTTTTTGAGGCCGAGGATTTTCAGTTATCCTATTATTTTAGAAAGAAATATTCAGATGGAATTCTCACTAAAAACGTTAAAATACAAATGTACTCTCATTGTACCCTCGTCCACAAGGAAAATGTTGTTCTACGAAGGGGTCAATCGAAAAACACTTTACATTATTCAAACACTCAATGTTCATTCACACGGAAAGCTTTTATTTTCTATACAATGTGATATAAGTCGGTACTTTTGTGTACTGGGTAGATATTCTTATTTCTAGTATTTTAATATTTTATTAGATCTTCATATAACTGTTCATTACATTGTCGTTATCTGTAATCCTACAAACTTGATGGTTAGAATGCTTCTGATACATAAGTGAATCCATTTATAATATAAAACCACATCATTGAAAAAGTATTATAATTATCTACCTAAGTACACGCACAATGCAAAAAGGCCAAATTGTCACAAATCACGTTGGGTTTTATCTCCAACCTACCAGAAAAATAATCAACATAAACCTGTCAATGGGAAATGAAAGCGCGTCCGTTCTTTGATTCGGGATACAATAAAGTAAATATATATTGGTCTAAAAATCGACAAAATATGAAAGGGGTATATAAGTTCGTCAGTCCCTTTGATGTGCACAAGCAGAGATAAAACGTCGTTATTATTGGAATCAAAGGGCGAAAGTTGCAAGATTAGCCTCCCCTCTTCCTGTTAAAGCTCAGCATTCACAGGCGATCCGTTCGCCGGATTTATTGCTGGAGAAAAATACCCGGACAAGGGTCGCTGTATACCTAACCTAAAGTAATTTTTTCTGATCAGGGTCTGTAGACAAGTGGCAAATCGCCCACGCTCCGCAGTAAATGATACGCATCTCTTTCTATCGCTCTTACGTGTTAGAGCGAGACAGTTGCATATCGTTCGCCAAGGAACGCAAGCGATTTGCTACTTTGTCTGTTGGTCCAGGCCTGAACCAACATGTTTAACCGCCACCGAAAATTGTGTGGTAGTCATGAAGCGAGTCGGGCAACCACAGACTCCAGGCAGGTCGGTAAAAACCATGTTTGCCTCTGCGGTGACCTATTGCGGTTAGCGCACAAACAAGTCTTTTAACGGTACGTGCGCCTTTTTTATCACATGATTTTGTTTGCTGCTTATTTAATGATGAAGTAGGTACTAGTGTGTTTTGTTACTGAAGATGAATTGGAAACCCTTAGGCTGGTTGGCTTGCCCATGCTGCGTTATTTTAGAGAGGTAAGAACTATAAGTATTTAAATGCATGGTAAGATGCGTATGGCGGCGTCTCTCGGTGTTTGTGGCGGCTATCTATAGTGAATGTGCCGCTTTAGGCTTATTTCATGTCATTGCCAATGCCGAGAGAAAAAAGTTAAAACGGAAACTTTTATCTACTTGACGGCGGGATCTAAGGTAATTGCTTTTGATGCCAGAAATAAAGTTTCCAATTTTCTATTGAGGACGAACATAAGTGCTGCGGCTTTGAGGATGGGCCAAATTTTTTTGAAAAGACTTTAAGAGTGTTTGATGTAGGGATAGAAGATAAAGTGTCAACGGCAGCTTATGTCTCGACATTTATTTACGTCCCTTGTTTTATTAAACAGGGTGTCTTCAGCTATTGGATTTACACGGAAATGCCACGTAGGATTATAATAATATATTTATGTTTAAATAAGAACACCTATTTAAAAAAAAAATTAAGGTAATAAAACTTAAATAACGAATATATAATAAGCTAACTCATCATTTTACGACCGGTCTGGCGCAGTCGGTAGTGACCCTGCCTGCTGCGCCGCGGTCCCGGGTTCGAATCCCGGTAAGGGCATTTATTTATGTGATGAGCACAGATATTTGTTCCTGAGTCATGGATGTTTTCTATGTATATATGTATTTATATATTATATATATCGTTGTCTGAGTACCCACAACACAAGCCTTCTTGAGCTTACCGTGGGCCTCAGCCAATCTGTGTAAGAATGTCCTACAATATTTATTTATTTATTTATTTATTTATTTATTTATTTTAGAGTTAGCTTATTATATTTTATTCGTTATTTAATAAGAACATAAGATAAAAAGTTAAAAGTATTTTAGAAAATCGGAAAATTTTCCTTTTTTATCATTACCGTAATTAATATTATTTATCGTGCCGTGTAAAGTTTAATCAAATCTTACATAAATATAAAGGTCTCATTAGGTCGAGCAACTTGTATCTCCATAAACCAGTCCCAAAACTAAAACAGGGCTTAAAATTAGCTCAAAAATAATCTCACAAATTACCGTAATGAACGTCATGTAAGTAGGCCGGGTCCCGTTATCTGGCCCGCCGGCCTAGAAAAAACGACAATCGTTGACGCCAGTCGCCGATCGAAACGTAGTCTGGCTCTGTCGCGCCAATACGGAAGAGCGATAAAGGCAGCTATAGAGGTAACAATATTATCGTAAGCGTTTGTGCGTTTGCCTACGTACCCTGGTATTAGCGAGTGGTGAGTTTACGAGCAACATTACTGCCCTCGTAATTTTACGTCCCTTTAACTCAACGACAGAACTTGTTGATGTCTTTTGTCCAACTTCCGCAACTTCCCAGATAAGACGCTTGAATATTCTTTGTGATGTATGAATAGATTTTGTAGGCAAATTGTTTTATGCGCTACGGAATGGGGGATGAGTTCTAGTAAATATCAATTTGTGAAAGAGATTTTTACGTGCGTTTTATCTTGTCAAGAAAGTTTAGTTTGTATAATGTAATGCAAAATGTTTTCCCATCGCATTTCCACGGAAATGCACAGATTATTTCAGCAGTAGACAAAAGTACAGGATCTGACGTTGACTGAAGTAGCATGACACAAACGATTGCGGGAAAATAAGAAGGAAAACGATTCGTAGCAAAAGTAATTCGCTTTTGCAACGAATTAACGTACTGTATAATCGTCACTATTAAGGAGATATCATTTTTTTGTATTTCTATAAATCGATAGAAAATTAACAATATCGTATGAAAAAAGGTCAAAATCGTAACTGGATGGAAATGGTAATTTTTTGCCTATTTTCTTAAATTACTTGAAAATCACTTTACTAAAAATTATTAAAAAAAAAAAAATTGAAATACTTATAAAAAACTCTTTCATTTGATGTGTAACACAATATACTTAGTTCTAGAAACTTTGATTTTTAATTTTCACTTTTACCCCCTCAAATTGGCCCCTATAATTGAATTTTCTTAATTTAAATTACATGTCCGTCTTTGGGTCACAGGTTTACATATGTGTGCCAAATTTCAAGTTAATCGGTTCGGTAGTTTCGGAGAAAATTGGCTGTGACAGAAGGACAGACAGACACACGAGTGATCCTATAAGGGTTCCGTTTTTCCTCTTTGAGGTACGGAACCCTAATTATGCCTTATTGATCAAAACTGGTGCAATCGTTTCTAAAAGCAAAAGAATTATATCGCTGTATGTGTACAGTCGAGTTCATTATAAATATTTTTATCATCTTCGTTGCAATAAGGTGAAAAAATGTACACATATTTATGAACTCGACTGTACATTTCCACTGCTGCTACTTAAACCAAAACTTCTCTATTACTTTATTGTACTTGAAACGAGTTACTAAATGTGTGAAATACTGAACATGGTTCACAATGAGATTATTCTCGCACAAATGTGTTCTAAAAACCTATACTAAATGTACGAAACAAGCTCAGATAACAACAAAAACTGCCGGTCTAACCAAAGTGAAAATCCTTTTCGCTACATGGCGACCGAGACGCAGTCTGGCTCTGTCACGCCACTACAAGAGTGATAGGGACAGCTAGCTACGATAAGCTTACGAAGCGCAAGGGATTCTGACGTTGGCCCGGGTACCCTGATTCGGTTTCAACAGCTGTTGGCTCAGTTAATAGGCACTAGAAGTTCCCGCAACTACAAAACGCTCGTTTCAAAAACTGTTAGCGTTAGCGATAATGAGTGTTAAATTAAATCTTTACGATATTAGCTAAGGCTTCTTTTAAACCAGTGTTTGTACTAGCTAACCATTTGCTGTATAAGCTATAGTTTTACAATGCCATTGAATATTAAGTATACACCCTGTTTTTATTGAAGTCCGATAACTTTAAGGGTAGCTTCTTTAGATCAAATACAGTTAATTTCTGTAAGAAACTAGCATCTTAACTCTTACGGTTATCGAGTTATGGAAAAAATAAAGATAATTACTGAAC
This sequence comes from Leguminivora glycinivorella, assembly GCF_023078275.1. Classification (NCBI taxonomy): domain Eukaryota; kingdom Metazoa; phylum Arthropoda; class Insecta; order Lepidoptera; family Tortricidae; genus Leguminivora; species Leguminivora glycinivorella. Next base: position 15,895,504 of record NC_062973.1, read on the forward strand.
ACGTGTGTGACAGCCTTTACCAATTCCTAATGTTATTTGTTTTGACATGTGCCGTCAATCACTTGACACTAACTTGAATGTTATTCTTCATTTATTCTGTATGAAAATGATAAATATATTTTTTTTGCGAATTTAACTAAAAGTGATATACAGGGGTGGTTTCTGATAATGAACCTAGCTATGTCGAATTTAACGGAAAACAAAAACAACACGGTGTATTAGGTACTTACTAATGGACCTTGTGCTTTACTGTACTCGTACTTTAGGAAAGATAAAATCGATTGACGTAAACGGCAACAGACTTTGACATGGAGTGTCGCATGAGTCGTCGCGTCAGTATTTTTTAAACAGAGGGTATGCCGATAAATGTCATCTCAATGACTAATGTAAGATTTGGAATAATAACCACAAAATTAAAATTTTGAAAAAACCCCCGACCGCGACATATTAACTAGACCGATTTTCATGAAACATGGCTAAGAACACTCCCGACTAACTCAGATTTCAGACAAAAAAAAACTAAATCTAAATCGGTTCATCCGTTCGGGAGCTACGATGCCACAGGCAGTCACACACATAGACAGAAAGACAAACAGACAAACAGACAGACAGATAGACAGACAGACACGTCAAACTTCTAACACCCCGTCGTTTTTGCGTCGGGGGTTAAAAAGCCAAAAGTTGGAGATGAATCGTATAACGCCGTGGCTTGCGTGGGCGACGGCGATGCGATGCATACGAAATCAAACTTTATCGATATGGAAGTATGAGACGCGACGGCGACGGTCGCGCGACCGTCGCCTACGCAAGACACGGCGTAACTCATCGGCTTTGAAGCATACTACTTACAATAATTAAATTTAATCGAAAAAATCTACAATATTCTAGACGCACAGTAAAGAAAAGTACATGCATGGCGAGCAATAAGCATACCAATTGACGATTACTGACTGACGATAAATATATAGTAGAGCGGCGAGAGGGTCTCGGAAAAAGTTGATGTGACTGGAGAGTATACTGCTGACAAGTGGTATCGTTGTGATCGGTAGACTTTACTGAGTACGAAATAATGACTTGTCGCATTCTCAGACTGTGGGGGGGTTAACTATGACGTCACAAAGATCGCGATCCCGGGTTTAAATTTTTTGTCACTTTGTCAAGAACCCCTTATCCAATTTTGAAAAATGAGGTGTCGATTAAAAGCGTATAACATGCTGATTAAGATTTCTTATATGTGAAAAGTATAGTTTTGTTAGTTATTTTGTAATTAACAATAATGCAAACAATACTTTTTTTTTACTCTCTTTTTTTATATTTGTAACTCAAAAAGGCAATGAAAACGGCCACTTAGCTAAAAAATATGTTATATAAATCATTTAACTACATTATTAGGCTATCTGTTGCTTTTTAAATTTCTACGATCGGATAATAAATAAGCAAACTACAAGCACATACCTGTAGGCGGGGCGTACCGCTTGACACGCGTTCCCATACATTCGGCGTCTACCAAATTACACCTCGTGCAAAATTCGTTTCAAACAGATATACCTCTAATCTTATTCATCGTAACCTATCAATATTGGTATCATTTGAAAGTACAATTAAAGTACTTTAAGAAACAATGTCAATCATTTTCTTAAAATCAATAACCGCCAGTCTGCGGTGGTTACAAAGGAAAAAAGTGGGTATGCAATTTGACTGGTTTCCTAGGTTTGATACCCTAGACGAGTTTAAAAGGGGAGGTAAAGGTGACATATAGGTTGTTCTCTGGCCTAAAAGCTACACAGAGGGTCAGGGGAGAAAAAACTAGGGTTTAAGTTTAGTTTTAAGTTATTTTTTCTTTTATTTGTTGATTTTATTGTGTTTATTTTTTTTGTAATTTTATCAAGGATACCGTTGGTTTCTTTTGCTGAAAATTCCCTTTTTTATGAGAAATCTGATGAATTTCATGGCATTTTCCGATAGAGACTAAAATTAACTTTCAAATAAGGCCACATAGTCATACTTTTACTTATATAATATTAAGGGTAATACCAAGTAATACCGTTTGAACTCAAACGACTTAGAGGTGCGGTTTTTTGACCCAGTAGGTATTAAAAAGTAGTCGTAAAATCAAAACGATTGGACTTCGGTCGTTATACACATTAAATCACTAAAATGAAGTTACCTATAATGTTTTAGTAATTATAATCATCACTTTTAGCCACTTTTCTCAAAACATAATTATTCAACAAAAGTCAAGATAAGATTAAGAGCATATTTATTATTAATAATGCGTTATAAATATGGAATAGTTGTTGGGGTACACTTGTTAAGTACATGCAGCTCCTGCAAATACACTCAGTGTCAAAAAAATCACACATCTCAATCGTTTGCGTTGAAGCATATATTAGAGAGAGAGCAATAAGGCGCGCAGGGCGCCTCGTAATACTATGTGTGGCACTGCGGAACCAGTGAAGTCAGGTCTATGGATTGCTACACTGCTGTCCCGCTTGCACTACTCCGCCGGGGCTATTACACTGAGAGAAATTTGCATTGTGAATTTAACAAGTTCGACTTGTTGCGGTTTATCCGTTTGAATCAGCCCAACGTATGTTTAAAACAATATGTGTTAGGTTGTTTTTATAAAATCGACTTGTTGATTCAAATATATTGCCGATTCAAATGACAAGTAGCTTGTTGTTTGAACCAAAGAGCACGTAGGCGCTATTTTAACCAAAAAACTTGTTGAACGAACATGAAAACTGGTTGTATTTTCTCTCAGTGTACCCTTAATATTATGTAAGTAAAAGTATGACTATGTGGCCTTATTTGAAAGTTAATTTTAGTCTATATCGGAAAATGCCATGAAATTCATCGCATTTCTCATAAAAAAGGGCATTTTCACAAAAAGAAACCAGCATGTATTCTTGATAAAATTACAAAAAAATTAAACACAATGAAATCAACAAATAAAAAAAAAAATAACTTAAAACTAAACTTAAACCCTAGTTTTTCCTCCCCTGGCCCTCTGTGTAGCTTTCAGGCCAGAGAACAACCCATATGTCACCTTTACCTCCCCTTTTAAACTCGTCTAGGGTATCAAACCTAGGGAACCAGTCAAATTGCATCCCCGCTTTTTTTCTTTGTAACCACCGTAGACTGGCGATTATTGATTTTAAGAAAATGGTTGACATTGTTTCTTAAAGGACTTTAATTGTACTTTCAAATGATACCAATATTGATAGGTTACGATGAATAAGATTAGAGGTATATCTGCTTGAAATGAATTTTGCGCGAGGTGTAATTTGGTAGACGCCGAATGTATGGGACCGCGTGTCAAGCGGTACGCCCCGCCTACAGGTATGTTCTTGTAGTTTGCTTATTTATTATCCGATCGTAGAAATTTAAAAAGCAACAGATAGCTTAATAATGTAGCTAAATGATTTATATAACATATTTTTTAGCTAAGTGGCCGTTTTCATTGCCTTTTTGAGTCACAAAAATAAAAAAAGGGAGTAAAAAAAAAAGTATTTTTTGCATTATTGTTAATAAAAAAATAACTAAGAAAACTATACTTTTCACATATAAGAAATCTTAATCAGCATGTCATACGCTTTCAATCGACACCTCATTTTTCAAAATTGGATAAGGGGTTCTAGACAAATTGGCAAAAAATTGAAACCCGGGACCGCGATCTTTGTGACGTCATAGTTAACCCCCCCACAGTCTGAGAATGCGACAAGTTATTATTTCGTACTCAGTAAAGTCTACCGATCACAACGATACCACTTGTCAGCAGTATACTCTCCAGTCACATCAACTTCAAAACTAGACGACTTTTTTCAATTCCGCCGCCTTACTAATTTGTTTAATATTCATTAAAATAAATGCAGCTTATCTCGGCTGGCTGACCGCGTAATGAGGGTTATTACAACTACTTCCCCGAGCCAGGTTTCCTTTCATAGCGATGTTTCTGAGAAGAACTCGACTTTATTGAGATTATTATGATGCTCGGTCGTAGATTACATAATGAAATAAGCGGCAATAGTTTGCAAAGAGCGCTGTTGGCGTATCGGGTTCAAACCAAGGAGTTTTTCGGAACAAAAGGGTGCAGGAACTTTCGTAAAAACTAGCTCCTACGCCAATTCTCGGATAAGTTGCCAAGGCGGACTCATTAGTCGTGGCAACATACTGGGACAAATTAGGGAAGAGACAGTTTTTTTTTTCCAAATTAATAATAATTTTATGACATCGATAGAGTTGTATAAGAGAAAGGAAGGAAGAGTGTCAAAATCAAAGTACCGGTATTAGGTATACTTCCTTATTGAAAAAGATGGTCATGGCCAATGTGATATAATTTTACTTGAACTAGACTAAGTATCTATTATTTATAATTAAACTAGCTTTTGCCCGCGGCTTCGCTCGAGTTAGAAAGAGACAAATAGTAGCCTATGTCACTCTCCATCCATTCAACTATCTCCACTTAGAAACTCACCTCAATTCGTCGCTCCGTTTTACCGTGAAGGACGGACAAACAAACAGACACACACACTTTCCCATTTATAATATTAGTATGGATATGGATTGAAACAATGTATTATTGACTGATATGTTCAAGTTATGTAGTAGTCTTTAAAAGTCGGGTTCTGTAGTTTGTGCCTCGTCGCCCCGACAATGTAGTTGAGTCCACTTGTCTTGTCCGTTATTCTCAGAGACTACGCCGCAAAAATTAGGTTAAGTCGTCCGACGACAGTAAACAGTGCTTTATTCGTTATTTATCACAGGAATTACATTTTTGTACATATATTAATGATTCGATCAGGCCCCGTAGCCGAATGGCATTTCTCCGACGCCAAACGAAAGCGATACGCCGCTGGCTCTGTCGCGCCAATACGCAAGCGCGATAGAGATAGATATCTACTAGCGCTTCGTTTCGTGAGCGATTGTGCCATTCGGCTAGCCACCCTGTTCTGCGAACACCCAGTATACTGCGCTCCATCGCTCGCTGGCAAACCTTGAGTTTGGACTTTAGAGCTTCTGTTAGTGACCACGTTTGAGCGCCATAGGTTAGGATAGGCAGGATACACATGTCGATGAGTTTGCGCTTGAGACACAGAGGAAGGTTACCCTTCATTAGCGCCTTCATGGACCAGAAGCTCTTCCAGGCGTTATCAATACGTCTATTGACTTCTATGATTTGCCTGTTTTCGAAGGAAGCTATCTGGCCCAAGTAAATGTACTCATCAACATACTGTATATCCTGCCCATCTACCGTGACCCCATGTTTTGCCCGATTGGTCATTAACTTAGTTTTTGCTCTGTTCATTGTGAGTCCAACTTCAAGGCTCGCTGTGCTGAGATCTTGGAGCATGTGTTGCAATTGAGATGCTGTATGGGAAAAGAGATATTTATATTTGAAGAGATATTAGTAGATATTTTAAATTAAAAAAAAATATAAATAAGTTATCATTTTTTATCTCGCATTGTATGAGCAGACTACAAATACCTGAATAGTTTATGTTCAAAAGATATTCCTTTACGGTTTTGCAGCAAAATGTTACAAATATTAAACCAAGAAACTGCAGAAGCTCGCGATATTTCTCATCTCAAAGCTAAAACTAAGATTGCTTAAAGTATTAAACCGGTTCTATTTTGTTTGTTTTATAACGATTTAATTTTTCAATAGTAAAATGCTAAAGGTAGAGAGAAAAATTGCCACACTGCCAAAATATTTACTGACTGTAACTACTGTGCTTCGACAACGTAGGCCTATTTTAGGCACAAGTGAACATTTTCTGATATGTACCATACATAAATAGTCCATTTAGGATGTTATAAATGTCGGGAAATATATTCGTACATAATATTTACCCGTAAGTAAATGCTTCTCGACAGCATGCAGTCTCCAATTCTCTTAATATGTATATGAGGCACAAGATAAACTATTTGGCCATAATTCAAGGGGAAAGAATCCACAAGTTCTGTAGGAAAGTTTTATAAACTAATCCAATTAGGAGAGGGCATGGTGGACCTGATGCTTATAGGGCTGTCACAAATAGTCTGAAGTGAACTCTCACCCCTGGGCTCGTAATATCAAGCCTAGCTATTTATGTTCTTGTTTTTAAAAGGGACAAGCCTATATTCAATGAACTTCGTTAGTTTCAGTTGACCCAATTTCCAATCCAATGGGCGTAAAGGCTCAATCCAATCAATGAGGTAACCCTGTCCTGTACTTATTGTGCTGGGAAGGCTCGAGTTGATTTCTAATGGGATTTGTAAAAAGTGATGTTTGTAAATATTTGAAATGATCATTCGATGGTTACAAGACTGCTGCTGCTCTCATGTACATACATACAATCACGCCTATTTCCCCTAAAGGGGTAGGCAGAGCACATGAAACTGCTAAAGTTACAGTGCCACTCTTGGCAAATAAGGTTGAAAGAAAACGAAACTGTGACATTGCAGTGACAGGTTGCCAGCCTCTCGCCTACGCCACAATTTAACCCATATCCCACAGTCGCCTTCTACGACACCCACGGGAAGAAAGGGGGTGGTGAAATTCTTAACCCGTCACCACACGGCAATTACTCATGCTCTCATGTAATTGGTTTTATTCTTATTTTAAATTATAGGTATGTGTTTAGAGTAAAATGAGTTCCAACGGCTGCCGCTATGAATTTTAACATTTCATAAGATAATTATATTTGTGACAATCAGCGCTTACTTCTTTATCCATCGATTTCTCACCATGCACTCCAACAAGTAATTAACTAACGAAAATTAGAAAATCGTATGACATTCTATTTCGCTCTCACCGTTTTTATTTGAAATTCAAAACTACTTAAGTTCACGACAGGACATTAATATTTATAAACTTGCCTGAGATCGAGAAAGTAAAGGATAGTAGACTGTTCACCTGAGTGTCCATTGCTTGAAAATGTGGCGGCCATTTTTTCGTCATTGATATGACAATTACGGGCCTTGTTGATACGTTTATTATACTAGTAGTTCACACCGCTTCTTTAGAACTAGCATTCACGAAAACTACTCGGCAGTCTCGGCACCCTTTTCATTTACCAACACAATTATACCCGCGATACTCACTTTAACATACCCCTCATAAGTAGATTTTTGGCTTTCTAAACTTCTACCCTCTGATCGCGTTGAACTTTAAACCCGTCGTTCTTCTGAGACGTCAACTCCGATTACCACCTCTTGTATCAATATTTGTTTGACCGGGAACATCGCTAGCTCAAGGCTTTATTTTCCTTAACAGCAATTTTCGGCAAAATATACGATAAATCCGAATAAAAGCAGCCGATTCGTTCAATTTTTCCCCAAACAATCGGCGTTATCTCTGTCTAATCGATTGTCAATAACAACAAAGCCGGAGATGAATCCACGGGCCGCTGTAAGCCCGCGTTAATTAGATTAGTTCGCAAGTTGCCGATACCTGACCGAGATGTTCAGCTGCGGGCAACTTTGTCCAACTGCCTTCCTATCACCATAGCTTTGGTACATGCCGATTCTATGGACAGTTTTACATTTAGGAATCATCAATAGATAGTATGTAACTTTCCTTCATCCTGCATAAATTAAATCATCCTCCTCCTTGCGTTATCCCGGCCTATGAGCATTTACCATGTCAAAACAAGACAATCCCTTTAAAATGTTTCTAAACGGAATATCATCATCATCATCAGGTATCAGGTTATCAATAAGCTTATAAAATTAAGGTTTAGTAAACATATTTCGAACGTAGAGGGTTGAAATCATTCTAAAATGTTCCGTTTAGAAATATCTTCAAAGCCCGCATTTAACCCATAAGACGCAAATATCCTGGTTGACCTAGTAATAGAACCGTCGAGACAGGTCAGCAACACAACAAAGAGAAAACCACTTTCATTATCACCTTTAACATAATTGACGCCCGCACAAACATAATTTCCCGCGGCTTACCTAATTGAATGATGTACAAAAGTTCCCACGTACAAAGTTGAGCGGTTGTTAGCAGTTACAGCAGTTCCTGCTGCCCGCTGGCCTGAACTCGCCTCCTCAGGGACACCAAAACAAAACCTGTGTTTGTGTTACAAAGATTAAACCCTATGTCTTTTCGGGTATATCGCAAATTTACTTTAATGAAAGCCAAGTAATTAATTGAGGTGAGCGCAAAGGGAACAGGTAAACAAGAGGATTCTATTCGATTAGGTACTTACGGCAATACCCGCGGGTGCACTCGGCTCTTATAAAGGATTTAAAACAAAGTTATTACGCAGTTGCTTTATTTGTTGCTCATATTATTTGTCTTCCGCAACGTTAAGCGAATACTAAGCACTGGAGAAGGTATATTTGCGTAATTATACTGTTTAATGTTTATAAGTGTATTTGCCTACTTACGTATTGTTTGCGACTGTAATTCCATAGAAAACTATCATACTCAGATGTTAAACAAATGTCACTAGAGATGGCGCTGTGTCAATAGTGATCATTTCTACATCGCGCTAACAGTATTTTATTCGGAATACATGGGTTTGTGATTTTAAATAATTTATAGGCTTTACTACTTGTTACTGGTCAACTGTTATATCGTAGTAAAGAGTAACACTCAGCAAAGAGCGCCCTTTTTGAATAAATTAAGTGTATCTACAATACACATATACAATGGATCTCTCTCGTGGAAGATAAATAATGGAAAGTTAGGAAAGTTCTTGCCTAATTATTGTATTACTTTTTGATGAAGCTTCCGCGAAAACAATACTTAATTATATATTTATTCAGTAAAGAGAAATTGAAAATTCATTTGCATAATAGATTAGGGTTAGTCACTCAAATTGAAGGCAAAGATGTAATTTGGGACAAGAGGTCGACGAAAGTAAGTATTTGTAAAGTTCGGGTGTTGTCTGGTCGGAGTGAAGGTGTCAGGCCGCGGCTGCCGAGACAGGCAACTTCACAAGTTTGCTGCCCGCCTCGCGCCGCCGAGGAATTTTAAGCAGGTGCCAGGTGAACGAGTTTATTCCGACCCACTCAAATATTTAACAAATAACTCGCAAAGATTTCTTATTACGAAGTTTTATAATCACAATTTACTCGCAATCTCTTTCTTATCCCGACAGTATATTGTCTGGATTTAGCGGGCGGCCCAGCTGGTAAAGGTGCTAAAATTTGTATTGTGAAACATTTTGCTCGAAATGCGGACCGGCCCGGCCCAAACCGTTTCATTATTATTTTAATTTACCGCATATTTTGAAAGTAAAAGTGTATTAACACAAAGCGATATAAACATTTTGTTTCAAAATCTAAAGAAGGGATCTATGTCGTATTGTTTAGTATAGAAACTGTAATAAAGATTAGAGTAAATATATCAGATTCGTAATTATAATCAAACAAGATAAACGCATAAAGTATTTTGCCGACCCAGCAAAAGGTTACGTTTGTTTTATTTTTGCCTACAGAGAAGTTAATTTGCGAATGAGGCAGGTACAGGCCTCAATTTACGGGAAAATAAATGCAAAAAGGGTTGTTTGTTAGTCGCAGGACGCGAGCCAAACAGCGGCGTTAAATAACGCGGTATCTGTAGGGAAATGCGTTGAGATAGCATCGAAGCGCGTTGCCAAATTACACCCTAGCTGCGTTTTACAATAACCACGGGGTCGCGGCGGCGACGACCGCGGCCGCTCCGCGTGTCGCGACGGGAATTACCGCCATCGCCTTTAGATTACTTCTGTTAATCACTTTTACGCGCGAAAGCGCAAAGAAAGTCTAATTGAAAAATTAGACTTTCTAAACGTTCACTTGGGTTCTTGAGCATTAGAAACCGATCTGTTTTTGATTTTATCTACCCAACTGAGATTTTTGGGCCTTTTTAATAACAGAAAGAAGCATAAAATCCGGTGTACCTACCTAAATATTTGAATATATATACATTGTACATATGTATGTATGTTAGTTAGGTATGTAACCGTGACGATAGTTTACCTACTTTTTTCTTTATTCACATTTGCACTGTTGTTAAAAATAATAAACGGGTTCCTTTCAACTCATTCCTACTAAGTATTTCAGACATGATTAAGAGGCAGCTAATTTGGAGTTTTCTGGGTAACAAATGACTACTTGCAAACTTGCCGGCTCATGAAAATAGCAAGCACAACAAAAGCGCGTGTAAGCTGCGGCTGCTGGCGGCAATAAAGATAAGATAGTTTATATAAATCTTCATTATATTAAACCCCAGCGTTCTCATATTTTCAAACGGGACGTTTTAACGCTCTCACCGCTTGCGGTAAGCGGGTGCAACAAATTTCCCGAATAATAGTGTGAAGCAAAAAATGTAGGAAGGAAAAAAGGTACCAAATATCGGAGGAAAAAGGGGTGAGATATATGGAGTCGTAAAACATATTTCCTGCTGGAAATATTAAATGTTTAATTTATATCGTGTTTACCGCGCTTCGGGAGACGTCAAGATGGTCTGGCCAATCTTTTTAGTTGGAAGGCATCAAGGCACTTTCACGAAATGAATGTTACCCATTTTTATATTCATTTTACTTGGTTCAGCACATTACCTACCTATATAAAATATGAGCGTATTAAATTTATTAGCTGAGAGTAAGTACTTACATTTTGAGAAGCTTTTATATTATGATTTGTTACATGAGTTATGTCTCAACATGTACGATACATATATCCGAAGTTGAATGAGGAGGCACACTGACATTTTATCCCGCCAGGCGGCGCCTGTGCAAGTGTCTAGGTATGTCACTGTCATTCATATGTGTGAGAGAGAAAAAGCATATTATTTTCTCGCTCTCACGTATGGACTAATAAGGTGGCGCCATCTGTCATAACCTTTGAGTGTGCCTCATTTAATTCATGTTCTTAAGTTTGATCTTATGTAAATCTTGTGTTTAAGCACACAAACTTGAAATTCTAATGAGTAACTTGTAACAAAGTGAAGTTGTAAAAATAGCAATTAAGTTGATAAAGGGTTGGAGCGGAATGTCGTACATCAAGGACGGTTCCTGACGTCTGCTGGATGAGATTGTTTTAATTCGGCGCCGTCGCTTCTGCGGGCGATCCCTTTAACTTGCTAATCAGCTTATCCCGCCGCATGGATTTGTGTACGGAACAGAAATTTAAATCTTCCCTCCGTGACATTCTCCTAATTAATAAGCGGCGATGGAACTTCTCTTTGTAACGACCTCGGTCATATACTCTGGCGTCTAACTTTTGCCGAAGCCTTAAAATAAGTATACTAATACTATTTTATTTATACTTACATACGTTCAGTTATTTCTATATTAACATATAAGTAAGTTAATGTGATCCCACTAAAAACATTGTCATGTAAAGTGTTGGCAAGACGATACCATAAGATAAGGTTGTCCTCTCAAAAAAGTTATCAGATCTCACGTAGAGCCAAGCTTCTATCTCTACAAACCCTAAATTCACAAACTCTACACATTTGTTAAAATAGGTGGCTTGGCCGTTTCGTTAACAAACAAACTATTATTTTAATAATAATGTCAGCGAAAGGCAGAAAATTTGAATTTCGATTTTATTTATCTATTGGCTGGGTGCACGATGACAGCATCACCTAGCGGTTACAACGACGGCGGACCTTGAAACGCCAAATGGCTTTCTGTCAATACGAAGAGTAAGTAAATAAACAAATAATTTTAACGAAATATCATAATATTTAGTTCGATCGTATTAATTTATATTGTCGATAATAACATTCACCTTTTTAAACTCCGTTTAAAATGACACTATCAATAAATTTCAGGTAAGTACACACGGAGTTTTTCACGGTTGAGTTCGCGAAATGTAAATAAAAGTAAACCGATTTTAGGTAATAACGCATTTCATATATATTGGAGACGATTATTTATGCCTGTAGTGTCTTTAATGATGCAGAATTTTTGTCTATTTTAAAAGTATGTTAGTTTACTTACTTTTTCCTCTTACAGCGATTATCTATTTCATTTGTTGGTCTCGTTTCCAATTTGCTTGTGCATATTTATAAAATTTGTGATCACAGTTTTTCCCAGTGTTCGTACAGTTAGCTACGTAGCAAGTATCGTGACACATATTTATTTATTTTTACTTTAAATGCACGGATACGTAAATTTCGCTGTAAAAAGTGACAGTTGGTCTGCCGAGGGTTCCTTTTTTGGCCACGGTGCGCGCTGTGATCGATTCGTGGTTCTCCCACCACCTACTTCGCACCCAGCCAATAGGTACTACGTACCTACACTCGGTACTGGCGTAGGCATTTGCATACTTCAGTAGGCATGTTTTAAGAGTAGCACATTAAACGTAGAACTGCGCGCCACTTCAGCTCTGAATGGTCGCGTTATTGAGCCGCAAAGTGCTTCTGCATCGCGCTTGAAAGGCGTAGGCGCGAACTAAAAATATCAGCTTTCTATAAACTCAAAAGTCGGCAGCTTTTCAGTTTTTGTACGGAATTGCAAGCAAGCAATTATTTTACGGGTAAAAGGAGGATAAGTACGATGGAAGTGTTACAGCTCCGTCAGATCTTCCGATTGGTTGTACGTCGATTCGGATCTATTTGCATTTGAGAACGTTTTTGCGGGAGCTATGTTTGCTTTATTTTTAAAGCCTAAACTTTAGGGCCGATATTGACGAACTACAAACCAACTGCAATTTGTGTGGTGATGGGACGCAACTCAGCAGTTGGCATGCAAATCTCATACTCTAAGTTAGGTTGCACTTTGGCTGTAAGTAAATAAAGTAAACATTTTCGTGATAGCTATGATTGATTTATATATGTGCTAAATTGTTAATAGGTAAATCTACAACATCAGTTTCGCATGAAGAAAATATCCCGTACAATATCAACCGCTATCGTATTAAAGTTGCATTTTAATCTTTTAGTTTTCTTGAAAAATGTGATGTATTTTCATACCCATATAACCATAATCGGTCGCCGTTCCTACGCAAATCCTCCTATTTTGTGTACACACAGGTCTTCGGGTCTCAATGCTTAGTCGCAGTGCGGTCGACGTTTAGTCGCGGCGACCCAAATGGGGACGATTGGTAACAGGCACAAATGGTCACAGAAGTGACAGAAGTGTGCACTACGCGTGCACACATTGTTACCGTTTGGCGACTACTTTCCCAAAATCATTCGTTCATTTCATTCTTTTCAAATGGCGACTGTCAGAGACGTCAAAGTAAAAAAGAAATAAAATCATTTGACATTAAAATGTAATGGCGTAAGAATTTGTTAAAGATAAATATTGTTTGCATTTGTAATATAATGTGGGCTAATTACCATGGCCAATTAAATTGCTCGAGTAATTTCATAAAATAAGTCTAAATTTATCAACGCGCCATCAATTTACCTCAGTTTAACCAGTAATAATATTATTGACTACTCGGTGTTTGCGTGTTATGTATATTGATTGGTGAAGTTTTAGTGCTCCGGTGCATATACTATACTGAAATAATAAAAATAATGCCTAGAAAACCAATAAAGTTGTTAAAATATGGATTAAGACGGTAATATTCCATGTAAAAAATAGTCGCCAAACGGTCACCAAACTGTCGACAAACGGTCGCAAAATGGTCGCAGCGTACATGCGTGACCGAAAGCAGTGAATTTTTATTATATTTTCAAAATGGCTTCTTGTATTAATTTTTTCCAGGTATCCTCAAACTTTATAAACAATTAAATATGCCGTCGTACTCAGTTGCCCTCACTAAAGAAGATTAAAAAAAAATTGTAACGTGCGTACCGAGCTGCTGGGTTGTAAAGGATCGGGGATCATATGGTCTTCTATAGATCAACTAGTATTTTGCGGCATTTCACAATTGACACTTGTTGAAGTAGTCGTCATTAGATAGATAGATAGATAAGTAATTTATTTGGCAGACTGCAAACACACACAATACAATACACAATTTAAAACACACAAATTAGGCGCAACATAAAAAAGAGACAGAACAGTAAAATACAATTGAGACAGTAAAAAAAAAAACAACAATAACAAAAAAGAGAAAAGAAAAAGAAAATACAAACTGTGTGCGTTGCAGCAGGACAAAAGGGTCGCGGCTCAGTGATACGCTTCGCTCTTTCGACCGAAGCACTGATTTTCTGCCGGAACCCAGGTCACAATTACAATAGATAAATAATTACTTATATAATAACGATTTCTATAACATTAAAATGGAAACAAGTGTAAAGTGTATAGTGTGAATGTTATCTTATGTGCATATCGTGTGATGTTTTCTGGATAGTGTTAATATTACTATCAACATTAATTTCAGCGATCTGTACTTCTTTTGTCAAGATTTTTGTATAGATAAGTGTCTACAAATTTGTAATGTTAAAGAGATATTAATAAAACGTAGTAGAGTAAATAATGTGTTTTTTTTGTAACCCAAACACAATACTTGTAGATACGAGTGCGGAAAAGAGGAAAATCGATACGAGTAGCGATAAATTAATACACGAACGAAGGGAGTGTTTTAAATCGACACGAGTTGTGAATGTCCTTTTCGCACGTGTATCGTACGACGATTTTCAGTACCTAAATCTAAGCTAAGAGTGTCGACCAGACAAGAAATGAATCATTGCTTGATTTGCTCACACTACAGCGTTAAAAAAAGCAGCATCTGTACTGAAAAAAAACTATCATTGCGCAACAGAAATTCTATTAATATCACAGTAAATACTCTATTTCATTTGATTCCTACTTTTATTGTGTAAAGCAACGCTACACTTCATTTTTATCAATAAGAATTAAAAATTATATATTTAATACATTAAGTAACTATAAAGTGCTTATCTATTTGTATTATCATTCTGCACTTTTCTTAACTTTCCCACATTTCTATAAAATGTCGAAGAGTGCTTAAATGGTCGTCGTCGTTTATTATTATTTAATTCGCTCATATTTAAATGATTCAAAGCAACCAGTCCACAACTTCACAAGACAGTTTGAGAAACCTTCGTATTTCAGATTGTCATTTGCGGATACAGTGGTTTAGGAGCAGTTCGGTAATCAGACCTACACATGTGTGTACAAATTCTGTCAATGTCACTGTCAGAACGGTTTCTGCCAATGACAGCCACAAATTCGTCCACATGTTGTTACCGTTATGTGTGCAAACGTCGACTAATAAAGTGTCGTTAAAAGTCATTCTGACAGTGACATTGACAGCCACAAATTCGTACACATTTTGTTACCGTAACGAGTGCACACGACGACTACATTTTGTTATTGTATCAATACGGTCGCATTGTTTGCACGACGTTACCACGCGTTATGTCACATTTGACAGTTAGTTACTGATTTGAAGATTTTGCGACTGAAATGGTTGTATGGGTAGTTAACAAACACATACCTAATAATCAAGTTGAATTTATTTGTTTTGTTTATTTTTGTTGTTGTGTGATTATTCCAAGCTAAGATACTTTAAAAAATCCTGAACTGCGAATTTAAAATCGAATGAGCCTTTAGCGCCAGGCGATGAATGTAAATCAAGTGAATGAATGAACTAAATTGGACAGTATACCCATTCAATGCAGTTGGTGCATGGTAAGCACAATGCTTCCCGCTGAATTCATTCACTATTGAATCAGTATTCGATTGTCCCCGAAGTTCAACTTTTTTAACATAAATTTTGGAGTTCCTGTAGTAATTTTACATATTTTTACAATAAAAAAATACAAATTGCGGATAAATAATTTATTAGGTCATGTTTACATTTACAGTTTGAAATAGTATTGTTCGGTGGAAATAATATGTATGAGAGCAGACTGAAGCGGTCGTTCGAATGATAACCTGACAACGTTTAATCATCGTTTTGATGACATCCGTGACATAACAAATGTAGCGAGTGACTGGCTTATGACTGGCTGAACGAGGGCATGGTAAAATCGAATCAATGTAAGCAAATATTCCTACGTAAAACTGCTGTGCACATGCACATGCAACCATTGTTAACGGAAAATAGAGAAAATCCATTAGAATTCATATCTCAAAGCGTGCTGAAAGGAGCAGTCGTTCCTCTTCATATTCACGGGGACGCACAGGTTAAGCGGCACATAGTCTAAATGAACCCGTGGCTTTAGCAAGCTCCTTTTAAAATCCTCCATGTAGTTGCAAAAACCACCTTTCCCCAAACGAAGACAGTTGAATTTTAATCCGGTCGCAAAGGATCTTGAAATCCGGCTAGGAGGGCAGGAATGAAAATGTACAGTGGTCCGCTGACGGGCATCGCATTTATGCTAACAATATCTACGCGACGTGAAACTACGTTTAGCCTCGGCTGACGCCAGCTGCCACGCTCCGCTTTAAACCCGGTGGCCGCATCTGTAACTGGTTTTAAATAAATTCAGATGTTTGAATGTGTACAGAGGAACAGTAGTGATTATAAAGCCAGTTATTAAATCTGATTTTATTTTAATTTATAGAAACTAAGACTACGTCATACAATTTAATAGTTAAGTGAAATCTAACATGAGCTCTTAGGTAACAATGATGTTGGCGGCAGTTCTTCACTGTGACTGTAATTTTATACTAATATTGGAAAAAATCGTCCGTAAATGCTTTTTTTATACAACAGCGGTACACATGTAGTGAGATTATGCGTAGAACTTGATTATCTAGACTAATTTACTATGTACAGGGTTCATTCGCATACCGTTCAACATTGTTTAGGTAAATTAATTTTTATTAAGCAGAAACGTCTGCTGACGATTCTAAACATTTTTATATTAAAGGAAAAAATTGAAAAATTTACGCTTCCGGCGGGACTTGAACCCGCACCATTTTTGCAATCCGTGCAATGCTCTTACCAATTGAGCTACGGAAGCCACGCCGGACTTCGCAAATCTTTCCATGCCTTTCCTTTTGTACACACGTCTTGGGGTGACGTCTAGCGCCATCTACCGACAGACTATTACATCTTGTAACGGCACTGGAGTCTCAAGTTATATTGAGAATTCACCAGTAACAATGTGCTAACCCATACTAAATTAATAATAAAATTAATTAATTAATTAGAGCATTGCACGGATTGCAAAAATGGTGCGGGTTCAAGTCCCGCCGGAAGCGTAAATTTTTCCATTTTTTCCTTTAATATAAAAATGTTTAGAATCGTTAGCAGACGTTTCTGCTTAATAAAAATTAAGTTAGTATGGGTTAGCACATTGTTACTGGTGAATTCTCAATATAACTTGAGACTCCAGTGCCGTTACAAGATGTAATAGTCTGTCGGTAGATGGCGCTAGACGTCACCCCAAGACGTGTGTACAAAAGGAAAGGCATGGAAAGATTTGCGAAGTCCGGCGTGGCTTCCGTAGCTCAATTGGTAAGAGCATTGCACGGATTGCAAAAATGGTGCGGGTTCAAGTCCCGCCGGAAGCGTAAATTTTTCCATTTTTTCCTTTAATATAAAAATTGTTTAGGTATTCTGTTACTAGTAGTATGTCATATGTTTCTCTGAGAGAAAACTCACGATATCGAGTGTGAGAATACTATTATGAAATCAGGTCAGTCAAATCTGCTACTTAAGCATGTAGGTACATAATTAAATTTTAAAGTAAAAATTACTTATGTGTAAAAATCGTAAAAGTTTAAATCAGTGTCTTAACATTTTGTTATAGTATTACTAAATGTTATAGAGGTCGTCCAATCCCATCGAGCGGCGGCAACAATGGAAAAGCCTTTGGTTGTTCTGTGCTGAGCCCATCGGAAACGGGTCGGTTGATAATGGTGGGTAAATCCCCGTAATACGCTTGACCCCGCCGTAATGTCTTTACGTGTCAAAATTTCGATGAGTAGCTATAGCATAACAATTTTAACATAACAATGTTAAAATGAATTTGTCGTAACTCGCAAACGTTGAACCATTGAAATTCACACGTGTTTCTGTCCTGTTTGTCGTAATTTAACAGGTACCATGTGGGTACCATGGTAACAAGTTCATTCCAGAATTTTATAGTCGTGCTCGCTTATATGACCGCGTTCTTAAAAATATAGTTAAATACATACAACGGTTCCGAGGTTATTAAATTCCTTCAATTTATTCACTTTTTCATTTAAGTTTAAGAAAAAAAAAACAAATGAACAATGGACATCTTGGTACGCTCCAGAGTCCAGATTCTGAGAATAATGTCATGGTTTTATTGTTGTTTTAACATTTGTAGTAGTTTAAGACAATGATAACATTTTAACTATGTAACAAACGTTTGCGTTTTGATTAGATTCAGAAAGTTAGTTGTGACACTTGTGACTGTCAGCTGTGGTCACTAAAAGCCTAGACATTCAAGGCAAGCTGTTACAAACACAGTTTTGCATCTAAGACGCTCCATGTTTATGATAATCTATTTAAATCTTCAACTTAGGTTAGTTATTTCAATTAGAATTTGATAATTAAGATAAGTTTATTATTGTTTATGATTTGGTAGAATTCATTATGGTTTGGTAAACTTTAGTGTGTATTTGAATTTACTTTTTGACTCAGTAATGTTTGAATTTTGCAAGAGATGAAAGTGTCGCTAGGCGAGGGTAATGATAAAATGATGGTTATCCATAGTATAATGATAAACAAAACATTATAAATATAGATCGTATCCTGCGGACGTAGCATACTAGTTCGATAAACTTTATCGCATCGGTGCGTCCCTATCATACTTACAAATGTGCGAAAAGGACGGCCTGATGTTTTATCGTTTATCAAGCGACCGTGCCTGCCTGCTTAATTTGGAAAATCGACAGGATATCTATCTATACCAATGTTATATTATAAAGATAATGAGGCAAAGGCACTTATTCGCAAAAGTGGTAAATACGCCACAACACTTCAACAGTACAAATCGGTTGTATTTGAATAATCCCGTAAACCCGGAAAACTTACAACCATGAAGTTATGAGTCGTTTAGTAAATGTCAAGACTTCGCAAAAAGTGAGAGACGTCGGCGGCGGCGGCGCGGCACCGATTGCGCGCAATTCATATTATAGTTGCAATCTGATTTGCCTCTGCACACGTCATTTTATTCCACAACCATCTATTCCAGTTTCAACCTACACTTCAAACATATAGAGCCTTCTTTCCCGAGTATACTGCGACGGAATCTGACCTTAAATCACAAGCAATTGAGTGGATGGAAATGTTATCTGCATATTCCTTGACCTAATTCACTTGGGATCTAAGAAGTTTCAAGAACTAATCTAGAACACTCGTTATCTTCGTTTAGTACTTGGTAAGAAGTTTTATATTAAGGCGGTAATAATTTGAACTGTAAATTTAGACTCACACAACCGTGTAACTAGGAGTTGGACGTGGATAATTGCTAACTACTTAAATGAAAATGAGTTTATCCCGCGGATTTTTTTCTTTATTTAACTTTTCATTCCTAGATTTATTATTTAGTAATACTTGCATACTTTATATTACGGTCTTGCATTGTTTATCTGACCCTTTAGCATAACTTGCCTTGTCGCGCGCGAGTCCATACATCAAGCGCGACTTCAGTATGGAACCGAGCGCGACAAGGCGTTGTGCTAGAGGGGCTGGTATGTACTTAGGTACTGATTCGTATACATACTCTGTACGTGTACATAAGGTGAAGATTTCTTAAAACCAAATTCCAGCATCCCGGTTCAAGTTTAAACACATCAATTATTTAACAAAGTCGTAACCCGCGGTACGTGACGAAGACACGAGGCGCTGAGGTCGTAAATGTTTTTTTGCAGCGAAGCTGCAGCTCAGGTTGTAATTCGTCGCTCCGCCGGGTGTCCGTTACATGGCCGCTCCCGGCGGACGGCTACGGAATATTAACTCGGAATGGGATAAAAATGGCGGCGGGCCTGGCTCAGGTGACAGTAGAATTTGACGTCGGTAATTTGACGCCTTTATCCGGGTCAGCTTCCCAACAAATGGATAGGAGCCGAATGAGCGTCAAGGGGAGAATTGACATGTTTTGCATAAGGTGGCCAATGTTCTGGAATAAATTGGCGTATTACATGTATCCTGGAATTACTGTCCTAGTTTCCGATGCTCTTTCCTTATCTTTCTCGATGTACTCTTATATTTTTATAATTCTTTTTATATAAAATCAAAAATATATAGAAACTCGAAGTTACGTAATGGAGACGAAAAACACGAGTAAATGATTATGTTATTTTAACATGAAAAAGATCCGCCGTTTCCTTTTACGATCAATTACCCATCTTAAAATTTAATTAGTCGCTGAACTCCATGAACATCAATAAAAATATTTCCCACTGGCGATAAATTTATAAGAAGACAGCGATTTTATGAATGAACGAGGAAAGGAAGCAATAAAAGTAATTACGGAGGAACGAGTGAAACTTGGCCGCAGTCTCGCATTAGGCGGACTTAGTGCCTGCTGCGCGGAAAACTTGTGCCAATTAATGTAAGGGAGTGTATCGGAGGGGACGCCGCGGAACCACGACGAAACTTCTGGATGTGACATTCATAAACTCTGCTCTCTGCTGCTTCCATTTCGTTGTTACGGGTATATAAATTGTGCATTTACGCGATAGGTTACATTCACAGTAACAAAATTATTTTTCCTACTCCCGAACTGTTATTCGTCATTTACAAGGTCGTGCATAGATCGTTAAAACCCTACATAAAAGATGCCCGCCCCCGCCCGGCGCCCCGCGCACCCACGCATACGATATAGCTCTTAAAGTATTGTTAGGAAGCCTTTAATGGATATAGCGTGGGTGCGCGGGGCGCCGGGGGCTGGCGGCGGCGGCGGCGCGGGGGAGTGCGAGTGACAGGGTGAGGCAGGAACAGAGGAGAGGCCGACGCGTCAAAATACAGGAAATAGTGCGAATTTCACGAAAGTTATTCTAGAAAACTATTAAAAAGTAAGTGCATGGTCGTAGAAAAAGTATTGTACGCAACGGTGTTTAACTGAGTCAAAAAATACTCGTGGCGTCTTTATTAACAATTTTTGGCTTCGCCTCAAATTGTTACTCACGCCACTCGTCTTTTTTGACCTCCTTTAAACGCCTGTTGCATAATAGTATTTTATGCAACAGGCTATATCCCTTAAAGGCTACCTAACAACGCTTTAAGAGCTATATCGTATGCATCTTTTATGTAGGGTTTTAACGATCTATGCACGACACGGTAAATGACGAATAACAACACGGGAGTAGAAAAAATGTTATTTAAATGGAAGTTTTTCGAGAAAACACTTCAGTGCAAAAAAATTGTTCAAATGAATTTGTGGCTCAGATATTTCGATATCGATTTTCTACGATATGGTTTTTCAAGGATTGTACTTGTTAGGTAAAAGAATAAGGTACAGCAGGGCAAATCTCGACTGGGGGGCAAATGTAACTGGTCCATTTTTTCCATGTTTTACAATGTTTACGTTATTAAATAGAGTGCCCACCGGTTATGTATGGTAGGCGTGTTCAGTGGATACATGTAGAACTCAACATCATAGTGTAATAATTAAAAAAAATGATTAGTTACAATTGCTTCCAGTCGAGATTTTCCCTGCTGTACCCTAGGTTAATTTGTAATTTTATCATTTTATAACTTTTTCCCCTCACTAGCTCGGAAACACGTGTTTTGTCCTTTAATACCAGCGGGTAAAAACGCATTTCATCCACTAGTGGGTAAAGTAATTTGACCTTGAATAAAGTCAAATTAACTGCTTTAAAATTGATAAAAGTAGGTGAATCTAGTAATAAAGATAAAGCTCAAAAACGGTGTATTAGATCCATTTGTAAGTTGAAACGCACTAACAGCTGTAGACCATATTTTAAGCAACTTAAAGTGTTAACTGTGTTTGATTTATATATTCTAGAAACAGCTATGTTTGTTAAAAGAAATATGCATCTGTTCAGGCACCTTACGGGGGCACGAAATTGTGACAAAATACATCCAGTACCTGGTAAATCGGCTCTTTTTCAAAAAAGTTTCTTTTCAATGGCGCCGAAAATATATAATTGTTTGCCGAAATCGCTGAGGTTGACGGATAACGAAGTTGTCTTTAAGAAAAACCTGATTGAGTTTTTAAATGAGCACTGTTTCTACTCAGTAACAGATTTTCTTAACTTTAATAACTGCAATGACTGATCTCATGATCTAACATTAATAAATAAAAACGGTTAACACATGTTTGCTTACTGTTGTGACCATAGACAATCGGATTTTTAAATTTGACTCCCCTATTTAATTTTTTTTATTTCATGTTTCTGTTTTTTTCTGTTTTTTTTTTTTTTTTCCAATTCAAATTTTGATTTACCTATATTGTTTTTGTGTTAGTTTTATTTTGACATTGAATGTATAACCGTTCCGTTCTGCCTAGCTTTGTAACCATTAATACCTTTAATGTGAACCTACCCTATTTTTTGACATGATTTAAAATTTATTGTTTTGCAATTTCCGAAGGTAGGTTAGTTACATGTTGACATTTTATAACTTCAATTTTTAATCTGTTTAAGTATCTTTTGCATGCCTGTTGGTCGAATACACTGACGCTTCCCTAGTTTTAAGACCTATTATGTATTTACGTGTATTCTTGCAAAATAAAAAGTTTGAAGTTTGAAGTTTGAAGTTTGAAGTTTGAAAGATGATTTACCACCTGTGGAACTACTGGAAGCAGTGATAAACGCATTTTTTGCGTTGTAGTTTCCTCGCTATAGTGAGGGGAAAAGATTTGTGTTACACTCGGGTGCAAATGTATTTTACTTCTCGTGAGTTAAAAAACTCGCAAGTTCAGGATTCTATTCTCGAACCACTCGCTTCGCTCGTGGTTCAACTATAGAATCCTTTCACTTGCTCGTTTTTCAATTCCACACTCGGCGTTAAAATACAACTTTGCCCCCTTGTATAACAAATAACTATATTATCACGATCTTATTTCACTGGCTCAGCGATTGGGTCGACCTTGGCCTCGAGCACTACTGACCACTCTGTTCTTCACGCTAGTTCGGTACTACAATAGAAGACAGGTTTTTTTGGGTTCAGCGGTATCAGGGTGCGTAGCCGAATGCACAGAATACATATTAGTGCCGAATGGCACAAACGCTCACGAAACGCTCACGAAACGAAACGCTAGTAGATATCTATCTCTATCGCTTTTGCGTATTGGCGGGACAGAGCCAGACTACCTTTCGCGGCGTTTCGTTTTCGTTTCGCGTCGGAGAAATGCCATTCGGCTACGGGACCTGGGACGCCCAGACGGACGTTTTCCACACGGATGCCCCTTTACAACTGTCTCTGTGTTTACAAATTAATTAGTAGTAACTAGATATATTAGTTACGTTTCAAATTACCTTTCACCTTCTTCAATGTTATATTTCTAACGAAAAATGTATGAAATAGAAAACGAACCAGTCTTTTATAAAATTACATTTTAATATTCTGGCTGCGAAATAAAAATTTGAATATTCTTTGAATGTTTCCAGCCTAGAACTTTTAGGTTTCCATTTCTAAGATAACTCATGCATAATGAATTCAAAAGGTAGGTACTACACATTTAGAATCTCATTCATTTCAATTTTTGTTTCCATCGAATTCAAGTTTTATGTATGTATTTAGTCTGGAAGTGCCGTTCCGACCCATAAGTTAGATTAAACATAACAACCAACCCTGAAATTAATTTACCCTTTCATTAGTGTTCGATTGAGAAAACAAAATTAAAAGTTATTAATTTAATATTGAAACCCATTTTTTGTACACCTCGTTGGTTACTACCAACACAACAACAAGCATAAGGTCAGCCTGATGGCGAGCTGTCACCGTAGGCCAAGGAGCCGAAGTTCATGTATTCATGATTTTCAACTAGAGTATAACGATATTAACGCTTAGTGAGTTTTCCGATTGTGAAAAGTTTTCCTCTGTCTCCTGTAAAAAGCAAGGATTGTTTTGTCAAAGCATGACAATTGGCAAGACTTGGCCGCGGCCCAAGGCGATATCTCTACATCATTCGAGCCGGCTCCGACCGGAGTAGAAACTGCAGAAAGCACTTCACTAGAAAACTTCGGCCAGAAAATTGCATTCGCTAAGTAGGTAGCAATCGGCAGCTCGTAACGTAAATGAAAGGATGCGAACATTATATGGTTTCATTTCAAATCGATGTAATCATATCCTGTCCTGTCGGATGTCAGGCATTAATTCTATAAGTTCTTAATGTCAGTTTTAAAATTAAAATTTCTTCAAACAAAAGTGCCAATATAGAGATTTACATATCTGATTCATATCGTTTCTAGAGATAATTATTATTGACATCTCTATTCGAGTATATTTTTCCCATTTTAGATTCTTGTTAAACTAGTGAAATAAACATCTTACCTAATCAAATTAATTTTAGAAACATTTTGTTCTCTAGACATAACAACCTACATAAATGTCTTATCGAGCTATTTATAAATATAGTTGAGTTCTTCGAATTAGACGAGAGAGGTTAGTCTGAAAGACAATCCTTACAGATTTCATACAGTTACGAGCAGAATTTCAGTCTTAGTTTCAATGTTCTCATGGTAAATTAATGATATCATACC
The DNA here is from genome assembly GCF_023078275.1 of Leguminivora glycinivorella. Classification (NCBI taxonomy): domain Eukaryota; kingdom Metazoa; phylum Arthropoda; class Insecta; order Lepidoptera; family Tortricidae; genus Leguminivora; species Leguminivora glycinivorella. The sequence continues at coordinate 15,920,007 of NC_062973.1, forward strand.
TATTTAAGTACTTACCTGTTTATATACTCACAAATTGTTTTAACCCTTTTCATGACGTAGACCGATATGTGCGACATATACTTATAATATAATATCATAGTCCACCGGTAGCCGAGCTGCCAATCTAACCCGTGTCTTCAACTACAAATATTCGTGTGACGTAAAGAGCACTGGCGGCAATACGACACGAGCACGTTCGATGAATAATCAGTAGAACCACAAAATTAAAATTTTGAAAAAACCGCGCGCGACCGCGACATAGTACTTAGACTGATTTTCATGAAACATGGCTAAGAACACTCCCGACTTACTTAGCTTTCAGACAAAAAAAAACGAAATCCAAATGGGTTCATCCGTTCGGGAGCTACGATGCCACAGACAGACACACACACGGACGGACGGACGGACGGACGGACGGACGGACGGACGGACGGACGGGCGGACGGACGGACGGACAGACGGATAGACGGATAGACAGACAGACAGACAGACAGACAGACACGTCAAACATATAACTGTCGTTTTTGCGTCGGGGGTTACAAATCATAGGTAAAGCGGTTGATAGAGGTTAATCAATTAAACACCGAGACTAACTATTAGTTCAACCACACTTTTAAAATAAAAAAACATCTAAACGTTATCCTGGCCAAGTGTCTCGGGAAAATTTGGCAAATTTCGATAAGTACTACACGGGAGACCTCCATCGTTTCGGATCAGCGATAATCCCATTACATTTCCAGTTTCGGCAATTTGAGTGCCCCGCTCTATGGCAATAAAAAGTTATTATTGAAACGCAGGTGAGTGCTGAGTTCCCCAGAGCTCTAACTTGCCGTCAATCTTTATGGGCGACGATAGGCCCCGAGCCAGGAACAGGTTTCCATGACCAATTGCCTCCTGGCGATGTTTCATATAGTGGTAGGCCGGCCATGAATAATAAACAGCAGCAGTGGTCAACTGCCGCCTTTTCTGCATATTCAATGTTCATGCGATATAATTATGATGGTTTTTCCAAAGCGATACAACCGACTAACGTTTGTTTTTTTATTCATAATACCTTCTACACGTAAATTATCCTCTGACAAAATGTAAAACGAGAGACGACTGAGTAAATTCAAATTGAACTTGTTTCCGTGGCAGCCGTTCCTGAGCCCACCGACGAAATGGCAGCTGACTTTCACGAAGGTGTGGGACGCGATGGTGATCCAAATTGTCACCTGGCTCTTGGTCTAAAAGGAGTTTGTGTACCTGCATAATCTTAGTCTTGACGGGAAACGTTCCGGCGCGCTCAAGTTTTTATGGTAGATCAACGGTCTCTGCAAGATGTTACCCGTTAGGCGAATATAATGTAGGTATCCTCTTTGAAATATTAATAAAAGTTTTCGCACATTGATAGTCACTTTATGCACGACACTTTTTTCAGCTAGTCCGGTACGATTTTCGTAAGAAGATTAAGTTTGTTATTCACAATATAACGTATGTACACATATGCTGTAATCGCGGGTATTAGTTACAAAAGGTACCGTATTGATCGAATTTGATTTCACGAAACACTAAGGAATGCCTCTATAATCTTGATGAATAATGTAATTCATCATTTATAGGCTTTGTTGTTCATAAAAGCCTTCTCTTGTCGGCGTATCACGTAAACTTGCGAACATTAAAATGGGTACCTATAGGTATTAATTCGATTAGGATGTAACTTTGAATACGTGACTTTACTACAACTTCGCACAATAGGCAATACATACACCCACATCTCTATAGGATAAATTAATATAAGTGCGAATAATATTACTTTGTAATACAGTGAGAAAGCTTTGTTATACGGGGTGTTGCCGTAACACGAACAAATAATTAAAACCTATTGTTTACACCTTAACCGATGATACTTTCGGTCATTTACATTTGTAAATTATGAAGTCTTTATATGTATGCATGTACGTATATCTAAAATAATTGTTCATATTTTAAAGTGTCATAACAAATCCAGAAAATCAAATCACGAAATCATGCTAAACTTTCTTTATAAAAGTCGTGGAATAAAATGTTAGTCAGTCTAAACTTACCTACTTATGTTATATCAAACAGAAACTTTTTTTTAACAGAGATTTTTAAAACTAAAGGATATAAAGAAAAATTCACACCGGTAGGACTAGAACCTGTGACCTTCCGGAACATCGGTCCAACCGGTAACGGTATGAATTTTTCCATTCTTCCTATACCTATGTACTTAGTTTAAAAATGTATAGCCTAAAGATATTTTTATTGTCCCTGTCACAGGAAACACCGTGTACAGTAGGGCTGACTGTACATTTCTACGGAATTCTCGTTAATAACAAGTTTTATTTCCCCCACCGCTCTCACAATGAACATCGATTCGAAGTCAACAAGCGACATCCCGCCTGCTGTGAAGTTACAGATCTTGCCAGATAAGTACCATCCGTGTCCACCCACTGCTTGATTTATAGAATTCGCCCTGATATTAGCTTGCCAACAAAACAGGCAAAATATTCCCTATAATAAATTTTGGATTTGGAAATAGTTAGAAAGAAGTTCTTGCGAAGATTGTGATACAGATTAGATACACATACGTATATCTTTTATAGTTTTTGTATTCTGTCGTCGATGACGAGTAAGAGTAGACAAAAAATACGTAGTTATTAAACTTTAATGCAGGCATATTTTACTAAACGCACCTGTCGTTATAGGATAACATACTAAGGCATTTGGTCATTCTCATATAATTTTAGGCCCCGTAGCCGAATGGCATTTCTGCGACGCAAAACGCCACCAAAACGCCGCAGAAATGTAGTCTGGCTCTGTCGCGCCAATACGCAAGAGCGATAGAGATAGATAGCTACGAAAGAGATAATATCGTGAACGTTTCGTGTGCATTCGGCTACGCACACGATATTAGTTGTGTAAAATCGCTTCTTATATCTTGTAATGCAATTTACCTACTGTGCGAACTCTAACATTTGTAGTTTCGACTGCGTTGATGAATCAGTCAGTCAGGACACTTTCAGTCAGGCATTTATAAAATAGTAGATGACATAACGGGTACCTACGGGATCTTGGTACACTGAGAGAAAATACAACCAGTTTTCATGTTCGTTCAACAAGTTTTTTGATTAAAATAGCGCCTACGTGCTCTTTGGTTCAAACAACAAGCTACTTGTCATTTGAATCGGCAATATATTTGAATCAACAAGTCGATTTTATAAAAACAACCTGACACATATTGTTTTAAACATACGTTTGGCTGATTCAAACGGATAAACCGCAACAAGTCGAACTTGTTAAATTCACAATGCAAACTCTCAGTGTAGGATCAACTATGTGTCTTAATAATAATGTATGTAAGCAGTATTGCGCTACATAGTAACGTATTTCATAGTGCTAAAGCGTGTCTAGATCTTACGAAACGACGTAACATGTTAAACAAAGTCTATACTGTACGTACATAGGTACTCGAAACCAATAATAATTAACACTTTCGCTACCAAGAACCCGACTGTCGGGTACACCGCTCGTAGAAGCGTAGCCGATTACATGGGTTTCCCCGTATGTAGCGAAAATGTCGTAGCGCCGCGTAGAGCCCGGTTTCGAAAGTGTTAATGAAAATAGGGCGGAAGTTCTCTGACGCAGTTCGTGTCGCGAATGATTAGGTATGCTTTTGGTTTTACGCCATTATAAATAATACAGTTTCCTCATGACCCGGGAGTACCTATAAATATATAGGATAAAATAAATATGAGTGAAGAGGAAAATAAGTAAATATTAGCCAAAAATTAATCACGACTAAAGTGAGTCGATGCAATCTGAACTAACTCACTCAACATTTTCATAAGAAAAAAATATCCTCAGCTATGAAAAACTTCATCGCAACTTTTTCTTTCTTCCCTTATTAGCTTTCCGCTCTTTACTAAGACTTCTATTTTTTCCATTTAGTTTCGCTTTATAATTCATTTTCGGTACAGCGAAATTCCCCTGTTTAAATAAGTAGTACTTTGCTTTTAAGTTCCGGGCAAAACTACTTTTCCGAGTGGGTTAGAGCGAGTACGCTTGACGACGGGTAATTAAGAGAAATTATAGCGTGTTTTGCAAATTATAAGACGCAGCAAATTGTTGAACGGAGCGAGGAGAATTACGAAGTACATACACAGTTAGGTCTGAAGGGTGCTACAGCGCGTCTCGTAAACAAAGTTGATGGAAACTTGTATTTATTTATTTATTTTATTTAAACTTTATTGCACAGTAAAAATATACAGTTACAAAAGGCGAACTTAATGCTACATGGCATTCTCTACCAGTCAACCTTTAGGCCAAACAGAAAAAAAGGTGCGGGATATGTAAAGAACACTAAAGACTTGATTTTATTGGACTACGTTATAGAAAAAAAATAGGGACTTATATAAATATATTTACCTATTTAAGACACTAATAACTACAATAAATACATATAAATTACATATTATAGATTTACATAAATATGACATATATACATACATATACATATACCTGCTCTAAATATACTTAGTCTTGATACTTCTCAAAAAGATGTTTTCGCAGCTTGCGCTTGAATGTAAACTTAGATTCGGCTTGTCGTATATCAAGAGGCAAATCATGTATGTCACCAAGCAGAAATTAAATGTGAATTGAAAACTCACTTGTACCACCCTGCAACCTCAAGGGGCGGGAACTTTGATAACATTGTAAGCTGAGTCAGAATATGGCACTGTTAATCAACTGTTATTCTAACTTTGTTGCTTCTTTCAGGCAGTTTGCGGAAATTCGTAAGTAGGCTTAATTGTTTCTGTTCTGGCGCGAGAAAATAATATATTTTCAATTATGAAGAGATTTCGTACCTATTCTTTGGCATGGATTTTTAAATTGGTTTCTATGTTTTTGTATTATACTTACTTAGTAAAAATAACATAGTCTTCCAGTTTGAAAAAAACGTAAGTATTACGCTACTTGATACAATTCCAATCCATTGATTTGTAAAGTTTAATAGGTATTATACAAGTACTAGCTTTCGCCCGCGGCTTCGCTCGCGATAAATTCGAAAATTGCGGAATGCTTCATACAAACTTCCACCCCCCCTTTTAGGAAATTGGAGGGTTAGAAAGAGACAAAAACTAGCCTATGTCACTCTGTCAAAATGCAGTTCTTGCAATTTAAGATAGGCAGATTGAATAACAATGTAATAAATGTAATAATTTAAAATATGCACGATCGACCTCCTTTTTAGATTTTATAAACGCTTACAACACATATTATCCAAGTGTAATTTATTTACTTTTAATTCCTATTATGTACATGTTTTCATGACTTTAATTTGTTTACGTTAATTTGTGTTTTAAACTAGGACATTATCTCCTTGCCCGAGATAAGGGGTTTTTTTTCCTAGTTCGGGCGCACGTATCACTGCACGTAAGATAAGTAAACGCATAAATGTAATATTAGCAATAATTTTTTTTTCAATAAATTATTCTTATTCTAAAAACAATAACGTACATTTTAATTCGATAAACATTCAGTATACAAACATTTATTGGGGAATCCCCGATGCAGCGTGGAGCGTGGAGAGGCGGCGGTGTTGCCAACAGTAAATAGCGATAACTTATACTAGCTACAGATTGTGTAAATGTTAGTTTTATAAAACCAGAAATTAAAGTTAATAAAATAAATTTAATTTCTAGTCTATGAAAATACAACATTTTAATAAAAGGTAACTTAAAATAAATATTTACAAATAAACTAACTATTAAACCCCGCTCCTAATCGTTTCTGGCGCAAAAGTACCCATAATACTTATGGCGTTACCCCTTTGGATGGTTATGGATAACTTTTGCACCTTTTCTTATTCTTATTCTTACTCGTCATCCCTTAAAATATCTCCGCATAAAAAATCACATCAATTCGTCGCTTCGTTTTGCCGTGAAAGACGGACAAAGAAACAGACACACACACTTTCCCATTTATAATTACATATTAGTGTGGATTCGTTTTACATTTCGGTTCATCTGTGTAAGGTGTCCCCCAATATTTATTTATTTATTTATATTTTTTGTAAAAAAAAACTTTTCAATTGAATTATCTACCCGCAGCTATTTAAAAGTCCTAGGGGAATATCCTTAAGGTCAAAGTATCCTAAGATACAGAACAGACATGATCATGAAGAGCTTGACCTATTTCAGAGAGCAACATTTTCAAGTCACAGTGGAGATAACGAGGAGTCGGCACGATGCGCCGTAATATTTATATTTTTATAGGTCTTGTTAGGATGGTATGTACTTCGTTTTGTTAGTGTAGGTATAGCGTAGTGAACGGATTTTATGTTAGGTACTGAAAATGAAATAAAAAAGACTGATTATTTATTATTTTTCGGGAATCATAAAACAACAATCACTATTTAGGCATGTTAATTCTGGTGCCGTAGCCGAATGGCATTTCTGCGACGCGAAACGAAAACGAAACGCCGCAAAAGGTAATCTGGCCCCGTAGCCGAATGGCATTTCTCCGACGCCAAACGAAAGCGATACGCCGCTGGCTCTGTCGCGCCAATACGCAAGCGCGATAGAGATAGATATCTACTAGCGCTTCGTTTCGTGAGCGTTTCGTGAGCGATTGTGCCATTCGGCTAGCCACCCTTATCGCGCTTGCGTATTGGCGCGACAGAGCCAGCGGCGTATCGCTTTCGTTTGGCGTCGGAGAAATGCCATTCGGCTACGGGGCCTGGCTCTGTCGCGCCCATACGCAAGAGTGATAGAGATAGATATCTACGAGCCTTTCGTTTCGTGAGCGTTTGTGCCATTCGGCTACGAAACCTGTTCCGTAATAAAAGTACTTATTCTTGCAGTACTACATGTAGATATGTGATACTAATATGTATGTATGTATGTACAGTTTAGTAACAACTTTCATGAGTATGTCATCAATGTAATGTAACGTTGTGTGTTACAAAAAAGTTTTAATTTAATATTTATTGTCAACGGTTACACAATAATATGAAAAGCACTTGGTAAAGAAAGATATAAGTAAATTATGATGGCTTCTGTCTTAAAATGCTGATGAAATAAAATTCGATCAGCTTAACCGAAACAGATCATCGTGCTAAGAAAAAGGAAATGGCTTTTCATTTTAAGAATCCTTTGATCTTCCAAGTCTTTAATATCGGATTATGTTTATTATATCAATCAGAAAATAAAATCTTCTTTAGAAATTTAAATGTCAGTACAATCATGTTGGATTAGTAGAAATCTGCAAAGAGGCTTAGCATAATGTGCGCGGTCTAGATTTGAATTGGGCACTAATTCCTTTGAGCGTGGATCCTCGACGCGTTGATAGTTCGATCCGTCGGACGAAGATTATTCGACAGATGCGGGCATCCACTGCATTGTCTTTGTTAGTGTACAGCAAAGAATATCAATCTAGGACACGCAGTAGGAGAGCTTAAAATTATTTATGATACTTAAAAAACATAACTTTGGCTTATGAAAATAGGAACAAAAATTACCCCTGGCTTTTGATAATGTTAATTATTTTAAAAGTTTTCAATAGCTCTACTCTTCCGATTTATAATACAAAACTTAAAACAAAAATAGTAGGCAAAAAATATAACGGATAGTATGTAGTTTGTAGCGCGGCATGCACTGACGAAAGATAAGAAGGCGGCGAACTCAAGCCCAGATGAGCAAACACGTAATAAACGACCCAAACGCTAATTAATGTATCAAGAGAGCCTCTGAAATGAGAATTTTACAGAACGCTCCCCGTTACAGTCTACTTACTGCCTCTCGTGGCGGAAAGTTCAAATAAAACGGAATGAAATTGCATCCGCGTTGCCGCGCGCCGTAACTACGTACTTCATGCAGTCGTATTGCCACAGTTACGGGCAATGAGGGCAATACTTGTCTGAGCTTGCAGTTTATTATAAATGAGATCACATACGGGCGAAATTAGATGCGAAAAGTCGTACAGACATCGGCGGTGGTTTCGTCTAAGCGAAGTACACGGAAGCAGATACTCGTAGTTTAATGTTTAAACTGATATGGAAATGCTACAATGTATGCATAGTAAGGTCTTTTGTAAGTACTTGAACTCAGGTTTTTGTACCTTTTTTAGGGTTCCGTAGTCAACTAGGAACCCTTATAGTTTCGCCATGTCTGTCTGTCCGTCCGTCCGTCCGCAGATAATCTCAGTAACCGTTAGCACTAGAAAGCTTAAATTTGGTACCAATATGTATATCAATCACGCCGACAAAGTGCAAAAATAAAAAATGGAAAAAAATGTTTTATTAGGGTACCCCCCCTACATGTAAAGTGGGGGCTGATATTTTTTTTCATTCCAACCCCAACGTGTGATATATTGTTGGATAGATATTCAAAAATGAATAAGGGTTTCCTAAGATAGTTTTTTGATAATATTAATGTTTTCGGAAATAATCGCTCCTAAAGGAAAAAAAAGTGCGTCCCCCCCCTTCTAACTTTTGAACCATATGTTTAAAAAATATTAAAAAATCACAAAAGTAGAACTTTATAAAGACTTTCTAGGAAAATTGTTTTGAACTTGATAGGTTCAGTAGTTTTTGAGAAAAATACTGAAAACTACGGAACACTGCACTGAGCGTGGCCCGACACGCCCTTGGCCGGTTTTTTTTTTCATGGGATAGGAGGCAAACGAGCAGACAGGTCGCCTGATGGTAAGCGATCACCGCCGCCCATGGACACCCGAAACACCAGGGTTGTTGGAGGTGTGTTGCCGGCCTTTAAGATGGGAGTACGCTCTTTTGTTGAAGATTTGAAGGTCGTATCGGTCCGGAAATACCGCAGGCGACAATTTATTCCACAGTTGTATAAATTGTGTGTATAAATTCTTGTCTACATTCCCGAAACGGGTAGGCAGAGCTCAAAAAACTGCTTAAGTTGGAAAGCCACTAAGCAATTTATGGGATTCAAAAGAAAACAACGCTAAACGAAAGTCTAAATAAAAAATAACGTTAAAAAAACAATGTTTCATCTGCAAAAAAAGTTTTTAGCAACACCTCTTACCTCTTAGGATAAGCATAAAAGGGTCTCAATCAACACACAGCATTTATTTTTATATTACAAGTTCCCATACTGTTACCTAAGTACCTACGTTCCATATAGAGGACTCTGTGTACTCAGACACAATTGTATCGGATAGCGATGAAGAGAGCTCATTGATAGTCCTCGAAAGGGTTCGAAACATGTCGATATAGGATTGCAAAGTAATTAATTTCGTAATAAAATGATCTTTCTACTCCGTTTGTAACGTAATAAATCGAACACAACTTGGCATTTTATTCAAAGACGGAGGAAGATGAGGAGGAGGGATGAATCTCAAATAGGCAAAAGAATTTTAGAGATGAATGTTGAGAGATGGAGAGGGAGGGATAAACCCAAACAACGATGAATGGATCGTGTGAAAGAGAACATGATAAAGAAAGAAGTGAGTGCTGAGATGTCGGAAGATAGAGAAGAATGGAAGAGGAAAACATGTTGTACTGACCCCATATAACGTGGGATAATGGCAGTGTCTTAGTACTTATTCGTCATTTTTCTCACTAACGCAAGAGTAAATGTTTGACCGAGCTACAACCACTAAGTAATCAAATTAGACTAAATTACACTATAAACCCAACTTGACAGAACCCTGTCAATGGTTTTAATCCACATAAGAGCCGAGCTCAAGAGCACTCTGAATACTAAACTCCCAACTTCAACGTTTTAGAGTTAAGCTTTTGTATGTGTTTAGTTTCAAAGATGGAGGCGTACGGAGCCGTTCGTTAGTAATTAAACGTCACTGTGTTCAATTAGAGAATGCTTAGCGTGTTTGTCTAGAATTTCGTAGGTATATGTATTTAAACGCCATGTGGCGGTGATCACTACACTTATAAAACAACGTTCCCAGCCGCATCTGTGTGTCGTAGTATTTCTATTTTCGCGAAAAACTCAAAAAAATTTGGTCAGATTTTGGTTCGGTTTTCAGCTATGAATAGAGTGATTCTTGAGGAAGGTACATAACTTGAAACGATTTCTGTAAATTTATTGAAATTTGACCATGTGATAATCAATACGGAATAAAATTGTACCTCTTTTTTAGATCTGCAAAATTATAACCATTTTTATGCTTTACTACCGAATACGAGGCGGATCGCTAAGTATACATACCTAAAAGCTAACTTTGATTGGGCGGGACATATACTACTCGTATATTTGTTACTTGAAAAGGTTATTCGTTGTGCACCATGCACTTTTATTGTTCAATTTGATGCCCCGTGAGTTCATGACTTTATTAAATGCTCCTAAAGCACCAGGTGGTTTAATGGTACGTGAGTTTAATGCTTGCGTATAAAAAAATACGTAGGAATTGCAATGGTGCTGAGCTTTTACTTATATTTTGCTGAGTCTACCGTGATAAAAGTGATTGTTAATTGGTGAAAAAAGCGATTTAGTAAAGTGCTTTTCACTTGTTTGGTTCCAAATCAGATGTTTCTAGATTCTTCTTCTATCCCGGCGTTTTGATACGGTTCATAAAAAAACTCCGCTTTGGCAAGTGCAGACATAACAGGCATATTATTATACTGAGGTATCTTCTAAACACTTTCCAAATATCATATGAAGTTATAATATCAAATCTTATCATTCAATGTATTTCAAACCCTCTTTTGATGTTTGCCACACTGTAAATCTTTTAAACATAGTTTCGCCTTCACCTTCAACTTCAGTGGTGCGAGTAACGAAGTTGTGAAACTTTGAATTGGCTGGGCTCATAATCCCGTTCGCATCCGATTTGTGTGGGCTAGTGAGCTCGGGCTCCGGCCCTGCCGACGATGTTCGCTGTATAATCACAGATTATTCTGTCGGTATAAGCTCAAATAATACGCAATGGAAATGAAGAACCCCCGGGTTTCACTAAAATTAGAAGATGAATTTTAAATACGATTTATCTGGTTTTTAATACATTTTCTAGAAAGATCGTGAATCAATGGTGGAAAAAGTTACAGGAGTGGAAAAAAGGCGCGAAGAGGTTTGCTTTCGTTTTATATACCTACCTACGCATTGATGTATTGACCGGCTTCTTGCTTGGATGGATACACACTACCGAGCTTCTAGGTCAGCTAAATTTACTGAAAATAAAAAGGGTTTTTGTAAATATACTTGATCGAATAATGGCGATGCGCTCGCAACAGTCGGCAGCAGACATCGGAACTAACCATGGCATCTAAATATAAATTTAATTTGACGAAACGCCAATCACCCATAATGCCAATAAATTGAAATGAATTTCTTAAACAATGGCCCCCGTCCCCTCGCTAGTAACTTACGTTCAGTTAATGGTCCTCTTCCTTCATATTTACCAAGTTATTGCATTACGGGGCCTTGATCAGATATTAAATTGCCCACTCAAATTCCGTCCCTTCCCGCAAGATTTACGTATACCTACGTGAATATGTAAAGATTGTTATCAATGAATAGCGTGATCAGGAACAATGTTATCTGCTAACAATTTGGTAACAATGAAGGTACCGGAAATTTAGGAGCTCTAATTTCCAAGATGGCACAGGCAGCATCAAAAGTAGCGGATCAAATAATACTTCACAAATAACTACCATTCTAAATATGTAACTGATCTAACCTGCAACCTGAGAAATAAACTTTGACGTTTCTGACCATGAACTGTATTTAGAAAAGTAATACAGGATGTCAGTTACTTTTGGTGCGTAATTTCATCCCAGAATTGATACTGACTGTACATAAATAATGTTAAGTAAGTGTAAATTCTTTCGATGTTCCCTAAAAGGAAAAACGTAACAAATATTTTCGCAAATTGTACTCTATTTATAATTTATTTCCATTAGGATATTGAAGGCAAAGTTTTTTACGTTTTTACCTTATTGTCAACGGCAACGAAATAGGAAGACATTAGAAATTTCGTCATAAAATTATCTAGCAACATCGGATGGCTAGCATTATTTACTTACCTTTTATAAAATTTCTATCATAAGTTTATAGTGCCTCACCTTAACCTGCCCATCATGGTCGCGCGATAAACAATAAACCATCGGGACATCCCTGTCGCACTTACAAATAGTGCGATAGGGACGGCCTGATTTTTTTATCATTTATCGTGCGACCATACTTACCTGCCTGAGCTACAGTCCCATGCGGTAGAAAATACGAAACTTGGCATACACTATACATACGAAGCTTTGCTGTTTATAAGAATAAACAACACGCCAATGAAAACATTGAAAGCCACAATAAAGATGACTAGGAAGTTTATTGTCCATAAAAATCTGTACAATATTGCCTTCGAAGTATTTATTATTAAGACTTATTTTCCTTGTAATATTTGCGAATTTGAAAGGTGATGTTCAACAATACATCGGAAAAAGTATCTGACATTCGGAACAACTTTTCTAAATACACGAGTAGATAAATCTGTACAATTTGCGGTCAGCCCATTTATAAATCTGGCTTCTTTATATAAGAATTTATTCAATCACCGCTTTTAAACTTCGTAATAAAATTCTGCATTTGTGACGTTTGCGGATAAAAGGTACCACATTGTCTCTTTAGATAAGGTTGAGCTGGAGTCTGTATACGAATTACTTGTCACACCGTCCTTACGCTTAAGCCACAAGATGGTACCTTTTGCTTAAAACGGCTACGTTTAAAGAATTAAAATACCCTCGCGTTAAGCTCTCTGCCATCAAATATGCTGATTAGGATCACGGCTCGGCGTCAAACTGTCGTTTTCAGAATATTTCTGCTTTCGGAAGCCACAAACAACCGGTGACAGTCATTAGCTGTATTTAAAAGCCAATTTAGACGGTCGCCTCGTCACCTTACGTTCTTATTTATTTGTCAGCAATACTATTTGTTTAGCACCTTTGCCTATCAACTTCTATGCAGGAGGAACTGGATTAGCTGACTGTCCTTACATTTATTAGTTGTGGCAAAGACAAATATGTAACTCCGTATAGACCGCTACAGTCTAAGAAAAAAACGTAGCTCAGGACCATATAGAAAAAGGTACGGTGGCCTAGATGGCGTTACACCTTTGGGGGACGCTCGGCTAGATGGCGTTTATATTAATATTTGACATTTTAATACATATTTATCAAGCTAGAATATGGGCCAAATTGTCAAACCTGAGGTTTAAAAGTTTTAAGCTTGTGTCGAGAGATGGCAGTCTATGCACTGTGATTACATATTTTACTTTGACAGTAACTCTAAATAATCATATGCAATCTGATGTATAAGAATAGGTAAACGTGAAGTCACAGTGCTTAGGGCGGTTTTAGAAAAACATAACGCTCAACATGTGTTGCTCAGTATAAGCTCTGTCTATAATCGCTTTTTGCTACAAACGCATTTTTTCGTAGCGCCTCGTAGCACGTAGCACGCGTTGGCAATCAAGTGTCGAAGAAACCCGGGGTCCACCGTATACTTAAGAATAGGGGGCATTACGCAAGATTCTGCTCAAAGGGCGCTTCTTGCACATTATGAAGGCTCATCGCAAACCGTGCTCGTTGCCCGTTTTTCGCACTTGTTACATAAGTGTGACAGGGAAGCAACATGACTAACGTGGTTTGCGGTAGGTCCTTCTGTAGACAAACCAAACTGCCTCGATGGATGAATGTCACAGGGAAAACTTTTCAAAAAAATTTTTTAACACATAGGCAGTATGTAAAAGTTACCGACTCTATGGTTTACTGTTTTTTAGGGTTCCGTACCTCAAAAGGAAAAAACGGAACCCTTATAGGATCACTTTGTTGTCCGTCTGTCCGTCCGTCCGTCCGTCTGTCAAGACCCTTTTTCTCAGGAACGCGTGGAGGTATGAAGCTGAAATTTATATCAATTACTCAGGTTTACTGTCCCTTGAAGCTGTGAAAAAATCAAACTTCTAAGCCAACGCAATCAAAAGATACAGCCGTTTATGCCGCAAATTTTCGACACTTGCAAGGGAATCAAAACCTACAGGGTGCTTCCCGTGAACTCAGAATCTTGAAATTTGGTACGAAGCAACGTCTTATAGCATAGATAAAGGAAAAATTACGAAAACCATAAATTTTTAGTTACATCACATAATATATTTTTTTTTAATAATTTTAACCTTACTACCCATTTCCTCATAAACACGTAGAGGTATTAAATTGAAATTCATACCAAATACTCAGGTCTATAATACCTTTAAGCTGTAACAAAATCAAACTTCTATGTCAACGCAATCAAAAGAAACAGCAATTTAAGCTGCATATTTTGAAACTCGCAAGTACTCGCAAGGGAATCAAAACCTAAAGGGTACTTCCAGTCGACCTAGAATCTTGAAATTTGGCATGAAGCAACGTTTTATAGCACACATAAAGGAAAAATTCCGAAAACCTTAAATTTTTAGTTACATTACAAAATATATATTTTTAGGGTTTTTAATAAATATAAACTTGTAAACCTTGCAGGTTTGTACGGAACCCTCGGTGCGCGAGTCCGACTCGCACTTGGCCGGTTTTTTTTTACAGTCCACCTGATGGTAGGCTGTCACCGCGCGTAACCTATGGACGCCTGCAACTCAAGTGATGTCACATGCGCGTTGCCGAACTTGTACACACCATTTTGGAAGAACCCCATACTATAGTAAATCGGGAATACCTGTTATAGTGCTGCACTCTGGTGACGGAACAATGCCGTAACGTAATATTCGTACTACAGACACAGGCAATAACTAACTCTTATTTTTACGTTTATGACTTACCTTTTCAAATAATTTTGAAATTCAGGAACCTAAGTCACTGATGTGGCATATTTCCCAGTAGTTACTGTACTTACTGTGAGGTAGGTATTAGAGGCGGTATTCGGTTCAGAATATTTGCTAATTAGTAAAGTTTCGCTTTGACGTCACACTGCTACCTTAACGCAATGGGAACGAGATCCTCTACCACAGACACCACAGTTAGCTGATCAACGTCGTTTGACGTTTTCGAATACGTTACACCAAGGAAGACATAATATGTATAAGTACCTATACCGGGAGTTGGGGCTGCATGGCTGCATAACAAAGCCCATACAAAAAGTGTACCCCTGAAATGTATGGGCCTTTTAGGGATAAAACTAGATGGCGCTGTTTCGCAGCCTAGAAATGGCAAAAATCATATTTCCTCCAAATATTTTTACGTATTTTTATTTTTATAAGAAGAAATGAAATATTTCTTTATTTTTAACCGACTTCAAAAAAGGAGGAGGTTCTCAATTCGACTGAATGTTTTTTTTTTTTTTTTTTTTTTTTTGTATGTATGTTACTCGATATCTCCGAGAATCGTGGACCGATTTTTAAATTTTTTTTTTTTGATCGAACCGGTATAACCCCGAGATGGTCCCATTGGCACCAAGTCAGGGTCTGATGATGGGATCCTGGAGAAATCGAGGGAACTCTTCAAATGTTATAGGCACATGTAATGTTTTTAGTCTATTTTTCAAAGGTACACCAGTATTTACGTCTGATGGTAATAATTTTATGTGGCTGAGCTGATGATGGAAGGTCAACTCCTCAATGGTTAGGAGTTAAAGGATAATTCTTTCACTACTGTACATGTATTCGGACTGATACATATAATATCACTAGGAACCACTAAAAATCAACAAATAAATAAACTTTTTAACAAAAAATAAAACCGCCTTCAAAAATAAGCGCGTTACAAAACACGGAGAAACTAAAAAGCCAAAAATAATAAACCTTTCAATTCAGATTTCTTATCGTATTGCAATAAGCTAAACATCCAAATTATAAACAAATCAATTATTTTTGGAGTCGGTACCAGCCTGTGTATGGTTGGGTGGGGCAAACAGGCAATAGCAAGGCGACGAACAGGTCTGGTACCGACTACAAAAATAATTGATTTGTTTATAATTTGGATGTTTAGCTTATTGCAATACGATAAGAAATCTGAATTGAAAGGTTTATTATTTTTGGCTTTTTAGTTTCTCCGTGTTTTGTAACGCGCTTATTTTTGAAGGCGGTTTTATTTTTTGTTAAAAAGTTTTAATAACATGATACCGTGCCAATACGCATTAAAAAAAATTGTGGGCATCATCAGTGTAGTTATGGTATTTTTAATAGGTGGCGCTAAAAATCAATCCTATATGAATCATCCTTGGTTACACTATATCATAATTCATAAACTTCACGAAAAACGACATTCTGTTTATGAGAGAAGCGCGTCCTCAAACGGTTGCTAACCCTTAAATGCCTGACTTTTTCTTTTAACGACAATTAATATATCGTCACTACTTTAAAAAAATCTCGTATCTCACGCTGTTCCTCAAAGTTAAAACGCAGTAAGTCTATATGTATTCCATACATACTTACTACAATTTTCTTTTCATTGACAGACGAAGATACAAGTTTTTTTTAAAGTAGTGACGGTATGTGATAGACAATGGTTTTCTGACTCTAGGAAAAATAATTAACATTAATTTAATACTAAATCAGTGTTGAAGTTAAATAGGCTAAATCTTATTTATATAAATATATCATTATTGGTAAAATGTATATGAAATTTTTACTACTTAAGAAAGGTACACTATTTTTGTGAAACCCCTGTGATAAAAACTCAAATAATCTGCTTAAATCATATATGTCGCCATCATCCAGTTTTGTCACACTTTTCCGCCATTTTATCTTAATCTTTAATTCTTAGATGCATGCTTTATTATTTTTGGTTGAACATAATGTTTTTATTTAGTAAAAATATATAAGGTCCTAATTTATTAGATGCAGATATTTTTACAGCTGATAGTACTCGGTCTCTGGAGTATATTAAACCGTGAAACATTATAGCTTTTACGATGTTTTTTTGGAGAAAACGGAAAAACAAATTTGCTACGTAAAAACACCCTGTTTATGTGATTATTAAATGAAAACTTATTGAACAGATTCTAGTACCTCTTTTACGTACCACTTAACTGTAACTGGCCACTTCAATGACATGTGCAGTTTTCCCGCCGAACCTTTACGACATTTACAACAAACAATTGTTGACATGACAGACAGTGTTATTGTGACATGTGATAATGCACATGATGATTTTTTTTTAGACGAAATTATAATTAATTTTTTTGTTAGGAAACTGAAATCAAAAAAGTTACATGAAAATATTTCTTAATTTATATTTAAAGTTAATTATTTTAATGTAAAGTATCAGTGTTAAAATATCTGCAACTAATAAATTAGGACCTTATATACACAACCAATTGGCAATAACTATCATGTAGTTAAGGGTTAATACTTATTAAAACCAAACTTTACATATATTTTCCGTGACGATTACACTATCCAGTAACGAACGTATTGATTTGAATTTTTGACCCGTAACTTTGCTGCCATTAATAAAGCTTTGTATTTGTATTCGACGTCAAATAACTCATAGTAGTGGCAAAGCTTTTCATAATAATTATGATCGTTAGCGAGCTCGGGACGATCCCGAATGTGTGCATCAGCAAAGTGGAAAATATTGACTGAGCAAACTTCACGTCGTTGACTCGCAACACAAACACGCCGCCGTTGGAACTAACGCATGATGAAAATGTGAACTTTTAAAATGAAATCTTTGGAAATTATTGTTTTTAGTTCAGCGTGTGTGTAGTTTTACTATAATCGCAGTCTTAGTACACAATAAAAATAGGAATTTATGTAAACATGTCATAAAATGTATGAATTTTGTTTTGAAATCTTTGCGCATAAGTAAGTGAATATTTATACCTACCTATTAGTATTCGCCCATAAACGACTTACAGTAGTTCAGTTAGAAAGGATTTTACATTATTCGAGGGCAAATCATGCTCAAATTATCGTCTCTAAGTCGTATTTGTAAATTCGTATAAACGTAAATGTGATAGAATCTTACCTAATAATCATCCTTTTGCGGTCCCTGCTAAATATTTGGTCGTACAAATACCATAAATATTCAGTTCCTACCACTAATAATTGAATATTTACTCCGACCGATTTAGTAATTCGGCATAAAGTGCAAAATATGTCTGGTTTCGACGTGTTTATTTGTCAATGGGTTACACCGAAGTGTAATATTGTATATGGTTACAAATTTTGTATGTACGGTACGTGCGCTTTTAGCTGTATACGTTAGATTTGCGTAGTGGTGCAATTGAGCTTATAACCATTAACCATTTATTTAGATTCTTCGGACCAATCCTAATTCAGGAGCCATAAGTTGCGCATAATTCGAGGAATTTAGCCATTAGTACTTTAGCTATTCGTCAACTGACTATCCTAGTCTCCGCTTCTTACGGCCTGATACCCTGATTAACTAAACCCCTGTCCCTATAAAATCAACGGGGTACAGCAGCAATAAACCAAGCTAGTGGCCGGTTTAATTTATTAGTCTCATGGCATGCAGGCGGCACTCCCATCGAAGTGCGGCTGCGGGCGGACTATAATCTGTCTTGATGTCGCCGGGGACCGAATTTGGACCAGATTGCCAACTGAGTCTGTAGAAGCTTACCTATAAACTTAGATATTGATGTGACCAAATTTTCGATGGAATCAAGCGCTCCTTTGTGGAAATCCAAGATAATCAGAATCCAACGAAAGTAATAAGGATGTTTTTATGTTCATATATTGTATTGAAAGCCGGTACAATAGCACATTACGATACAAGTTTGTGCGTAAAAAAGGAAGTTCGAAACGAGTGGCGATAAATTAAAACACGACCGAAGGGAGTTACGATCGACACGAGTTACGAATTTCCTTTTCGCACGTGTATCGTACGACGTTTTTCAGTACAGATGAGCCTCCGAAGTTTCGACCTGACATATTATGAACCACTTATCGCACTAGTGCGTAAAAAAACACCATCTGTACTGAAAAAGTTATTATATTACTCTTTATAAGCATACCTGAATCACAAGGTTGAGGTATATTTATTTGCGTGTTTATACCTACATTGTATTACATTAATTGGTTGTAAAGCGTAAGTTAATACTTACGTTACTGCCTTTTACATAACCTATGGGAAAGGTTCAATAAAAAAATGTACTATAATAATAATATTTTTAATCTCTTTATTTACATGAACATATTTACATAATTATATAAGAAACTAAGACTAAACTTAAAAGCTAGCTAATGTCTAAAATAGGCCCTTGAGGCATTGTACCAAGGATACTGGCGACATTTCCTCGCTGTATCGCAATGCTGATACGTTGAGCGAGGAAGTCGCCAGCTCTTCGGTCACCAGTTACCTCAACCAGACGTTTCGCGATTTCTGTGAACAACTTGTTCGCGCTGGAATATAGTTATTATGACAAGGGAAAAGGACAAGTTTAGTGTTCATTACGATGCCCCATAGAAATCTTACGGGCTGTACGTTGGTATAAGAAAATTTGAAATATACTTATCCCACAACGTTAAAATAAAGATGAAAATAACTTAAGTATACGTTTATTTATGAGATAAGCCAAAAAGAGTAAGTTCCAGTAAAGTTATTTGATAGTCCGACTTGACGTAGAACCGAACTACGACGTTTTTACGACTGTACGTATTCCAATATCTACATTCATGGAGCTGGCAGCAGATGCATAGGTTAATCTATTTCGGTTTCGTTCGCTCCATCTGTAAGAAAGTGATTTACATAAAATACAAAATTATACAGCTTTTATTCAGTCTGGCACACAGCGGGTGCATTTGACACGGGATTTATGATTTTAATAAAACTCCGCAGTCGGGAGTAACGCTTACAAGCATTGTATTATAATATTTCTTCCGGCGACTTGTAATTACTAAATCTAAAATGAGCAGACATTGCGTTTAATTAATATCACTTTAAATATAAGTCAACAAAGCGGCAGTGTATATTTGTATTTGTGTTAAAACATTCGAGATACTTACTAATGCCTTGGGCGCGGAGAATGGCACATTAAGAGAGTAAGGTGTTGCTTATCCACGGTTAATGTAGTAAGAGAACAGGATCTCCTTTTAATCCTTTTAGCAATAAACATGAGGCGTTCGCGGAAGTTATTTAAGTTGGTGGTTTTCGGCAACAGATCACTGAAACTCTAGATAAAACGTGTTGGTAGGTAACATTACATAAGCCTTCGTATGTAGAGTCAGACCCAGCACGTATGTATTGTCAAATTGAAAAAAAAAAAAATGAAAACATAATGTTAACAGTAAACTTGCCATTTTGTAATCACTATCTGGGCTATCAAACGCTGTTTATTTATTAACTGACAATTAGATTTGTACGATTTTAGTGCGTCCTGAAATATTAAGAGTTGTTTGCACCAAACCATCTGACACCGAATTTAGCATTCGCAAAACTTTTGTTTGCTAATTTCCATTGACTTCTGCTACGTGAAGTTGATGTGTTTGTACTTTGGTTGAAGCAACTGGCCCTTAGATCGGTTACGTGAACCAACCTAAAGATTTTCTACATCACGGAGTCCTCGCAAGTAGTTCTATGTATGCTTCACGTCACATAATCTCACGCCAGCTCGTATCACGGAGGCTTAAACTTTACACTAATTTTCGCATTCGGAGTAACGTGAGTTGGGAAAGGCCACGCTAAGCTGCTCTAGTTTATTCTGATTCTTATCCAACCCTGCCCTGACTCCAATACGACCAAAGACAGGTTCTCTTGTTACCTTTGTTAAGTAATTGGGGCACGAAAGTTCGTATTTGTGGCAAGAAAATAGATTCTTGTTAGAATTTTAGGGTTACATATATGTCTTTCCTATCATTTAATTATTTATTCATCAAAAAGTAGGTACACATCACATGATGACAGTGTATGTTATAAATGAATTCTTTTTTCTTAAATGAAATGGAAGAAGAAGCTATCCGAGATTAAAATAATGGAATAAATGAGTCTTTTCTATTTTTATCTAGAATAAATAGTCTAATCAACTTTAGGTTAGCGAGTAATATGGAGCAACATACTTTTGATACTTAAATGGGTTAGCATTAACTAAATATTATGATAATTACAATTACATATCTATCTGTGAACCTTAAAGTGATACCTATTTCATAATTTGTAATTTTCAACATGGTCTCATTTTACTGGAAGTCCTTCGTTCCCAGGATAAAATGTTTTTGCTGTTAAATAAGTATTTTTTGAAGCGCTCCCGGCGAAGACATTGTTGATATTTCATTACCTCGTATTGTTCGACTTCAGCGTGAAATTACATTAGGCAATAGGCAGCTATAGGTCTCTTCCATGTAGGTACTTTTACATCTATGTTTTCTGAATAAACTTTAATTTCTTGTTATTTCTGATACATGAAAACTTAATGTTTACCAACATTGGAACAAGTGATTATCTGCCATTTTTTCAAAAATATTTGCCACTCTCCCGTAATTTAATACACAATTATGGTTTTATTTGTACTGTTTACAGTTAAAACCATTTACTTGTTTGTTACACATGGAAATACAAGTTATTTAATTCTGTAAAATGTTAATTAATTGTAAGTACTTACCTACTTATATAGAACTTATTGATAACATGTAAGTGTAGTTTTGAAGTTGGTACGTATAATGTACATATCAAAGACCTATGTAACTCCGTATAGACGGATAAAGTCTAAGAAAAAAACCTCAAAGCCCTAGAGAAAAAGATACGGTGGCCTAGATGGCGTTACACCTTTGGGAAACGCTCGGCTAGATGGCGCTAATATTAATATTTGACATTTTAACACATATCAAGCTAACAATATGGGCCAAATTGTCAAAACTGAGGTTCAATAGTTTTCTAGTCTATGCACTGTGATTACACATTTTACTTCGACAGTAACTTTCTATAATACTCGATCCTCTTTGGTACATATATTATATGCACATAAACTAACGCTGGTATTCCAAAAAATGTAGGTTTGAATAAAAACCGAATTTTTATAGGTTGCTAGTCCATAGCACATACCACATTCGAACTCATATTCCACCGTTGACTTCTAGGACACTCAAGGGAGGAAAGGGGGTTGCGAAATCTTTAGCCCGTCACCATACGTGCAAGTAGGTTATGTGCAACAATATGAATAACTAACACATGACAAACTTCAGACTCATTTACTCACAGAAAACTTACAAACTAACAGTCTTTTGCGATTCCTCCATATTGCAAACGTTATTCAAAAGTTATCACGAACTTGTTCTAATGCCTTACAGGGTGTAAGTAAGCGTGTGTTTACACGTCCTTACGGGTAAGCACCTATCTACGTGTTCTAGGAAAATGATCTTGTTCCAAGTTTGAAACGGTTTGCACCCAACGTGTCTAGCACGAGCAAGCGCAGCAACTTCAGCATACATGTTCTATGCATTACAAACAGATTTGGTACCCACCTTACATAGACTCCGCATATTATACAGAAATAGCTGTAAGGAACACATATTTTTATACTTAGACCTGAGAGCCTATACGTGGTTAGCGAATCCACAAATCCACATATATTACCTATGCTCCATCTAGCCCTAAAGTTTTGAAAGCACTTAATGCAGAATAAATGTTGTTTAAACTTGTGTTAATATAAGCTTTGCTTTGCATGTTGTGTGACAAAAAATATAAGAGATTAGGTATTATTACGCAAAATTTAAATTAGGTTTAATATTTTTCGCAGGCAAAACTGTTAACAAATAATTGTCAACAAAAATAACTTATGTCTACCCACATTAAATATTCTTAATCACATTGAGTGCTATTTACTGTCCTTTAACATCAAATATTCAAAGCAACATAAAATGAATGTAAAAAATTGCCAACAGAAAATAAATATATCAAACAACCTTAAAGAAGATATGGAGAGCGTTGGAATTTAGAAAGCTAGAATAAGAAATAGCGAAGCTTTTCTAAATCGAGCGTTGTTTCGTGGACGAGGCCCGGCGTACATTAGGGTATTGGAGCTATTTGCTACTAAGCCGGATCACAAAGTAGTAAGTAACAGAGGCACGAATTTTCAGTTTCATGTAGGGTTGGCGAATTGTAAAAGTTGAATGTGTTAGTTTTTTTTTAGTATCGCTTCTTGTCTTTAACATGTCACTGGCAAAACATTATTGATATTAAAAAGTAAATCGATCACCCCCAAAACATATCGAATTATTTATGGAAAATAATCTGTTTTTTTTTATTCAAAAGCAGCTAGCCAGCCGTAGTATTCCAGCCGTAGGCAGTTGCCGTACCTAGTCACTTTAACTGAGTAAATATAAATTTGTTTATATTAGATTATCTATAAAATGACAATTTTTGCTACACTAAATTGATCAAAGTCCTTAAAAAAAATCACCTATATTAAACATTGAAAAATCCTGACGTCTGGTAACCCTACTCCCCCAGAACTGTTTCCACTAAAGCACAATAACGTACTTGCGAGAAGCTGTAAGCGGATTATAAGAGGTTCCGAAGTAGGCTGCTTTGAAACTCGCAAGAAAAGCAATATCCATTATCTTGGCGGGCTTTGTGGTCGCCGTTGCATTGTTGCCCACTTGCAACGCCAGATATTGTTTGACTGGGGCCCATTTACACGGTGCGTCGCATGCGACTTTCATTACCGGTACTTATTTGATTGGTGCGCGATTGTATGTAACCTGAGCAATTCGCAATGTAACTGAAACGGCAAACGCGCGCCGTCTAAATGGGCCTTTATGGGGAATCGGACGGGTACACGCTCAAATTAAGCCCAGTCTCATATCGCGTTGTTAGCCCAAGGCCACGGGGGACGCTTTTATTAAAATAGCTATTTTGAATGAATCCTCGGCTGTAAATATATTATTGTTGAAGTCGCTAGTGAATGTGGCTTTTAGTATAAGTACATATCCTACTACGCACTTCCCTTGTATATAATTAATAATATGATTATTGTGCCTCCACTCACTTGCCACAGTACAAACACAGTGTGAGACGTAAACAACAGTGTGTTGTGTTAAGACACCGCAAGCCTATTGCCTGTATTTATCCTAGCTTCCTCAGGCATTAGTTAGCAACAAACAGTGATATATGAACATTATTCTATGTTACATCAATGTAAATAATATACATTGTACTATGTACTCGTGTCAACTTACACATGCTTTCTATACTCTAGCGTCATTTTTGAATAATGGTTCGTCGAAACTATAAGGTTAGGGTCGGAACCGAACCGGCTGTATTGAATTTAACGTTCGCATTTTTTTATGGGAATTTCCGTGCCTGATGTTTTATTTAACTGGTTGATTCAACTGGCCTTAAGTATATATTCTACAAGGTACATTATGAACAATAATTACTTTGAATTCTAGACCACAGAATAAGTTAGTCATCGTAATGTATTTTAATAACATGCTTTAGTATAAACTCGGCCGACTTAATTCCCCTCTCGTAGAACGCATGTTGTCAGAAGCTGATAAAATTACATTTAAATAAAATAAAGCTGATAAAATTACAAGAGGAAATGTGATCCAAATTATGTTGGCATTAAATTTTAATTTCTGAATATTTCCCCAGAGCACAGGCCACGGAAAATAGCACGGGAGCTACCGCAAAAAGCTTTATCGCCGCTGTCTCAGATAAATTCGTGTAATTGGTGTGTGCTTTTACGAAGCAAGCGGCAAGGTTCGCGTTCTAAATGTCTAAATTCGAGTACAAATGTGCCTGTGCCAACGTTATATTATATGTATGCTGCAAGAATTTATTTCTCAAAATTCTACCTATAGCTGCTTCAATTCGCAAACTCTTGGATATTTATTGGAACATACTTATTTGATCTTTAAATACACATACTATACCACTATATGGTGGAGTATATGTATACTATACAGTTATTATTGAATTTTGGTATTGAGTATTTAGTTGTTATTATTCTCTTTAGTTATTTTATCTCTCCAGGCGTATAAGCATGCCTTGGCGTTTGCCTGTCAGGTTAGGCGTTTACAATATGCATATTAAATAAAATATATAAAAATAAAAACACAAAACAAAAATGCTTATTATTAAAATATAAATAATATTCTGTCTACTACAGGTAGGTACTATTTAGGAAGGTACCCGATTTACCAATGGTCAGTCAGACATTATATTGCTGTTTGTATCTACAATATTCATACCTACCCAATATCGGTAAGTACGAATAAGCGCCGTAAGCCGTAACTGTGTGTGAAATATGAATCTGATTCATTCGTAAAACGAAATTATACATTTCTTCATCATCCTCTCTTAACGCTCGAATAACCAACATCGAAAGAAAGGCAGGTAAAGATTTACAATATGTATTTTATTTTATTAGATACGGTTTGCTGACAGCGTTTACAACGATTTGGGAAAAAGTCTACTAAAGTCATTAACATAACATAACATTAAGAAATTAAGTAAATAGGAAATGGAAATATGTCGGCGCTAAGCTTCTAAACTTCTGTTTTGAACAGCTTTATATTTTATACCCACCTAAAACATAGTCAAAGAGGAAATTCCTCTCAAATCACAAACTCACACAGAATTATCCCGTCACACGCAAACGTTACGCCGTCCGTCGTCTAGGGCGCATTATATTGTACGCCGAGATAACTGCAAGATTCAGGACTATTAACATCGTTTTGCGGATGACCGAGGACAGTAATTGCCGCGCGCGATTTATGTGTGTGCCCATAATTGAGTCGGCTCACTAGAGCCACTCGTTACTGTCGCCTGGGGTCGGACACTGTCCCGTTCGGGCGATTCCGGCTTGTATTGCTACAGAGCAATTAGAGTCAGTCCAAGATGAGTGGGCAACGATTATGCTTTCATTCCCCGAATTTGCAGAGGTTAAAAAAAGTCATAATTTCATCGACTTTTGACGAGTAAAATAACATTTGCACACGCGAGGCTTTCTAAATAATTGCGAACTTATCTTAGACTGGCTTTATTAGGATTGACTAAATTTCACGTCCCTTCGCAAGCGCCACAGATAATTACTTGATTTTTTTTACAACCCTAAATAGTCGAAAGGGTTAGCGGTACTTATTAGAAAAGGACAACATGATTCTATCCTGAATCGCTGTCAAACATCGGTTTTGTAGGAAGTGTCCTTTCTGTACGTGTTTACGTAAGTACTATTATTTATTTTGTGCTGTCGCTGCGATGGAGCAAGCGCTTAAAAGCCATTGTCACTTCCTTGTGCGGGACATAGGGTCCCCCCACATCTAGCGTCTCGCGAACGTAGCGTCCGGCCAACTGTATTGGCATTACATTCGTCTTTTGTTCAAACAACACCATTAATAAAATGATAAATAAAAATAAAAACATATTTATAAGAAACAATGCGTATCCCAACATCAAAGGAAAAATCCCAATATCATTGTGAGTACTATAAATCTCATTGCAATGAACAAATACCTGCCATTCACAATCACAGCAGCCGATCGCATTACGCATCCTATAGCTGACTGTGCCCCAAAAGTGGCGTGTAATAACGAGGTTACGGACCTGAGTCTAGGGTACCTACGCAACGTCAAAATCGCTTACGCTTATCCGGGTATCGTAGCTAGCTTGCCCTATCGCTCTTCTGTAGTGGTGCGACAGAGCCAGATTACGTTTCTATCGCCACCTAGCGTCAACAATTCTCACTTCAGCTAGGCTGACAGACAATGGTTCACATTCGATGAGGGTGAGTCTCAATAGTTTCCTCGGGGGACGTGATACATGGGCCTTATTCTGACCCAAAAATGTAATACTATCACGATACAACTGCGGAAAAGAAAATTTAAAACGAGTGGCGATAATTAAAAAACGACAAATAAATTATGGCCCTTTGAAGGTTCGACACAGGCACCTACTAATTTGCGCACCGGTGTGCGTAAATAGCATCATGAATACAAATATACCTACTAGAAATTATTATAGAAATATAAATAGAAATGTTTATTTGCCAGAATACGTCACAGTGTAGCTCTAGGTCATTTAGGTATGTTTTTAATGCTGTACAGCTAGTTAAAGTTTCTATATAAAAACGTGGTAGTTTTATTCGCTGAAATTGTAGAGCAGTAAAATTTCGTGAACGTTTTAATTAATTAATTAATTTTATAAAATGTGCACGCCAGAAAGCATTTGTGGTAACAAATATATTTTACATTACTTGCGATGTGTATGTATGTCGAAAGTTTAAAGTTTTTCAGTACATAAATATGGTCATATTTATGTTCTGAAAATCATTGTTCGATACACGTACGAAAATGTACATAATTCTCCACCCGTGTCGATTTTAACTCTCACGGTCTTGTGTCTACTATTATTTCCACTTGTTTCCAAATTGCTATATTTCCGTACTTGACTCGTAAATTAGTTATCAGAAAATAATAATTATATAATATGACATAGTTAATTATATATGTACCTATATGAAAGAAAAGTTATTTTATCAACTTATTTAATAGGTACTATTCTAAACTGAGACATGCATATTGGAGAATAAGGCCCGCGGCGAAGGCCGCATCATTGCCGCAATATGCCCTTATTTATCCAACATTATGATATCCCGGTCCCGTGGCACCTACAAGCCTAGTGTGAAAGGCGACCACCCTTATTTTTATTCAAGAACACGCATATACCAGACACTTGATTTTTTTATACATTTATCGTCTCCAAATTGTGTGATAACCAGTTTGTACAGACCGATAACGGATGTCGGACCGATATCCCATATTATATATTATTTACGCTGCCATCTTTGATTTTTTCCTTTGAAATTCTTCCTACTTCCGATATCGGATCGGATAATGTGAAAACGCACTTACACGGCAAAGAGAGAAATTAAAAACAAATACGGATGGAAACCATATGGAAACGTATGTACCACTCGTTTTGAGCGACGTGAGTCATGTCAAAACATCATGTGCCTTTTCAAAAAAAAAAAAACTATGCGTGTACAAACAGGCCATGTTACAAGTTGAACTTTTAGCAGTAAAAGTTTGACCTATAGTCGTAACCTATACTGTAGGTACCCATATAATAAATCTGTTATTTTCTAACCAAACAAGTTGTACAACTTTTATCCAATACAGAGTCGTATTCGTTTTATTAGTTCATGACATATGGCGTCGCCTAGTTGAATCAGTACTTAACATATTTCGAACTAATGAATCAGATTATAACTGAAAAAGTTTGGGCAAACTTGCGTCTCGAGAATTATTTATCTAAGTAGGTATTATTGCCTAATCTTTCAGACTGGATTGTGCTCGAGAAAAATATAATCACTCGTATGACTTTCATTTTGGTAACTGTAGTTACCAGCTGTTAGCATTAATATACTTTTCACCACACCAACTGGTAAAGGCTTACTTTGCTATTCGAAAACAGATAGCAAAATTGCATTTTATCCACAAGAGAACAAAGTAATTTCATACAAATCTTAACTTGATGTCTTGAGCTGGCTGGTAGAAATTACCTTTAGATGATGATTTTGAATCATAAATATTGAATAAATTTATAGATTTGATTTAATTTGATATTTTATAGTCAGTATTTTGTTCGTGTTGGTGTGGTGAAAAATTTTGTGTTTCACTCGGTGGCAAAGTTTGTTTAACCTTCGTGCCTTGAAGAGTGCATCAAGATTCCACTTTTTGAACCACTCGCTGCGCTCGCGGTTCAATATTGGAATCTTTCTCTTGCTCGGGTATCAATATTGGCACGTGCGTTTAAACAACTACTTTGCCCCCTTGTAAAACAAATAACTATTATCTATGCTGAAAAAGAAAGGACTTAACGTGCTGATATATTGATGATAGTTACATATAAAAAGTTCATATCAAAAACTGAATCGAAAATAATATATATACTTAACAAAAAATGGCTGTTGAAGACGTGCTCATTTTGACAGTACCACCTGACGCCAATATAAGGTTCTAGCAAGAATAATAAGCATATTCTATTTACGTACGGGTCATGCCAAAAGAAATTAGATACTCAAAATTTACATACTTTATTCTTTATTACAGCTATCTATTTTTTCGAAGTATTCACCGTGAACACGTATACACGTTTTCATCCGTCTAAACCACTTAGAAAATACCGATGACCACTCTTCTTTAGACACCTCAGAAATTTCGTAATTATACGCAGCCAACGCATCTTCTTTGTTCTCAAATCGCCTTCCTTTTAATTTTTCTTTAATTTTAGGAAAAAGATAAAAATCACAGGGGGCTAGGTCAGGGGAATATGGGGGGTGGGGCAGAATAGTCACGTTTTTTGAGCTGAAATAGTCAAGTGTTCTAGCGGAAGTGTGTGGGGCAGCGTTGTCGTGGTGCCAGAGCAGGTGCCGGGTTCCTGACTTCGGCCGCTTGTCACACCAAGCTGACAGTACTCTTGGGGCACAAACTGTCACATACCATTCTGAATTAACTGTCTTTTGATCTTCTAGCACTATTGTAGCAATATGTCCCGTCTTGCAGAAAAATGAGGCAACCATTTGTTTTTGTGTGCTTCGGGTTCGGCGACATTTTGTTGGCGTCGGCTCATCTTCAAAACACCATACTGTGGACTGTCGCTTTGTTTCGGGATCGTAGTTA
The DNA here is from genome assembly GCF_023078275.1 of Leguminivora glycinivorella. NCBI lineage: Eukaryota > Metazoa > Arthropoda > Insecta > Lepidoptera > Tortricidae > Leguminivora > Leguminivora glycinivorella. The sequence goes on from NC_062973.1 coordinate 15,949,557, forward strand.
TATAGCCATGTTTCGTCACCTGTAAGTATATCATATACGTTTTTGTTCTCGCCTGCGTCGAATTTATCTATCATAAATTTGCACCAATCCACGCGACGGTCTTTCTGTAAATCGGTGAGCTTGTGCGGCACCCATCTTGAACAACGCTTATGAAGAGACAGTTTACTATGAATTATAGTTTGCAATGCTGCTGATCCAATGTCCAGTTCACGCTCGAGCTCTACATATGTAATTCGTCGGTTCGCACGAATATTTTTTTCCACAGTCTTTACATTTTCTTCAGTGACTGCGGTTGGCGGCCGTCCGGTCTTCGCCTCATCTTCAAAGCTCTCCCGTCCTCTTTTAAATTCAGCAAACCAATTGAAAACAGTTGCACGTGAACACGCAGACTCTCCAAAAGTCGAGACTAAAAGTTCAAAACACTCTTGAGGTGTTAAACCTTTTTTAAAGTCATAATATATCATAACACGAAAATCACGTCGAGTAAGCTCCATTGTTGCGGAAAATTCCCTCCAAAATTATTTAGAAAAAAAATAATTAAAAAAGGAATCCTAAGAATTTCCAAATGTTCCATTTTTAAATTTATAAGCAGATAACCTACCTTTACATTGGTGTATAGCTGGCCAGTATCAATCAAATGACCATGGAGTGTCTAACTTCTTTTGGCATGACCCTCGTATAAGGGAGGAAATACTTTGTCAGCATTCTTCATCATCATCATCCTCCTTGCGTTATCCCGGCATTTGCCACGGCTCATGGGGCCTTGGGGTCCGCTTTGACAACTAATCCCAAGATTTGGCGTAGGCACTAGTTTTTACGAAAGCAACTGCCATCTGACCTTCCAACCCGAAGGCTAAACTATACCTTATTGGAATTAGTCCGGTTTCCTCACGATGTTTTCCTTCACCGAAAAGCGACTGGCAAATATTAAATGACATTTCGCACATAAATTCCGAAAAACTCATTGGTGCGAGCCGGGGTTCGAACCCGCGACCTCCGGAACGAAAGTCGCACGTACTTACCGCTAGGCTACCAGCGCTCAACTTTGTCAGCATTCTTGTTTTATATAAAACATCTACGATTCCAGATTTAAAACCAGACTAAAAATGGTAGGTTTGGCATATATGGCAATATGTGTACGACGTGCTGCACTCATTTTGTAGGCTCCCATGTTAAATCATATAGAGTCAAACTAGTTCCAACAGCCGCCGCTAGTGTTAATGTAGCTTCACGTAGCCTATAAGGGTTCCTAGTTAACTAAAGAACCCTATAAAAAGACTTTCAATTCGCTTACCTTCATAATACTCATTATCTTAAAGTTTAAGCCAACTACGCCTTAAATAAAGTTACAGTAAAGAAAAAGCGCTTCGCCGGTCGGAAAATCTTCTACGGCCATAAATTTATAAATGAACAATCTCTTACAAAGTAGTGGGCCCGGAAAATAAGTAAAGTGACAGTGTTCCAGGCAAAGTTGAGAACTTTTACCAGCTGGCTATCTCGTGTCTTATCGACTCGGGACGAGTCCGTGCTTGGGCACGTATCACTTTATCCCCGTTTAACGGGAGCAGGTCATATAATGAGGCATGTGCAATAGTAGAAGATGTAGGTTAAACTTGATGAAACCGTATGCTTGTTTGCCATCGACGTAAATAAAAAAATAAAAAATCTTCTCGGAAGAATAAAGAACGAACGGGCTCGTTTTTGCCCAGAACGAGCAAGTGATGAAATGAGCTACCTTCTGAAATGTTTCCCTTGCTCTATGACATGGTGTTCTTCAAGAAACAGGTATTTAGTGTTCTCAACGGTCGGCAACACATAGGTACCTACGTGGTTCCTCTGATGTTTCTTTTTGTCCATGGGCAGCGATGACTGCTTCCTATCAGGCGGCTCGTCTACTTGTTTACTTAACTGCATGTAGCATAAAAAATTTAAATATAAACTCACACATTGTAGCAAAGCATTGTAGAAGACCGCTGGGGATCAATGTTTGGTTTGCTTGTTAGTAGTAGCAACTAGGTCGAGCAAATACTTCGCTGTTCAGTCAGTGTTCAATCTCTGTGCCATTTCAACTATATTTGTATTAGATTGTGCTTTCAAAGCTTCCATACATAGTAACTGCGCGGAACCAAAAAATTAAGATATATTTTTTCCACCGATACCAAGTTTATAATACTAGGTATAATGATTATTGTGTGGTTATCGTTATAAAACACTGGAAAAAATATTGTTATTTACAACAAAATACAATATCAGTTAAGACGCTACAGGAGCGAAAATGCTAAAATGGAAAGGAGCCCCCCTTTCAATTTGGGAATTTTAGTAAAATATACTAGTGTTATTAACTAGATTTATCGAAAAAAAAATTGTCCATTCAGAACAACTCAACAGTTAAAAGATATTGCGAAAAAATCTTTAAAATCAAGGTTAACTGAAATCAATAATCAATATTTAACTGAAATTCCTAAATTGAATGGGGGACTCCTTCTCATTTTAGCATTTTCGCTCCCGTAGCGTCTTAGTGTTGAAAAAACCAGAGAGGAAATAGTCGAGAGCGTTTGTATGGAGAATTGACCTCTCCTGTATCGTCTGTTTTAGGCACTTTCGATATCACGTTATGATTATGAAAAAAAGAATACCAGAATATCCAGACAGTCTTCAAGTAGTATAGTAATTTCCTTTTCAACAGGCAGGTGTATTTTAACTAAACTTTGTTGTTTATCGACACTCTAAAGATCTGATGAAAATGTGAGAAGCCAAATATTTGTAACCTTCGTATAAAATATAATGTTAGGTAATCCAATTCAATAACCAATAATTTTCGCTTACATAGTCGTTTACATAGCAACTTTTCTATGTGATTGACAGGTGTAAGGGTATATGCACCATTGAACATTACAAAAACACAAGTATATCTTGACGTATAGGTAAGTATATGAATTCAGTGAAACGGAGATGAATTTAAATGGAATTGGGGTTAACTAGCGCTTTGACACGGACACCTTTGAACTGTCCTGCACAATGCGCTTTGACACTTGCGCCATCTTGATTAAGTACTAGATACTCAATCACACGGGTAGTCGAGTGATCTACGGATATGTATGAGTTGGGCACACAATTATAGTATGGTTATTGGTTAACCATTCGCGTCTTTCCTGTAGATATAGCGCAACGTGACATGATAATCGTTAAGGAAATCCACGACAGGATACAGTTTTTCAGAACGGGATACTTACCTAGTAAAAACCTGTGCACTCGAGTCGTAAAATTTGTCAACAGACCTTTTTCCAAAACGTGTATGATTTTTCTGACTCAGCTACGAAGAGTACGAAGTCAATTTAGTTTTTCAATAGAACATATTTTTATATTATAGGAAAAATGGAAAAAATCACACCTCCGTTAGGACTCGAACCTGCGACGTCTGGCTTTGCCGGAGTCAGCCTCGATCCCGACTGCAAATAACATATTACTCAAAACTTGTAGTTTAATCACGTTCAGTTCTTATGTTCGTAACATTAATGTCGTGTTCAGGTATTTTTGTTCGCGTAACTATGTAGATATAAACGAACGCGACTGTACCACGAGTTAACAGTGTTAACACTTGCTGTTTACGTTAGCGTCTGTGCTCGATCGTAGTATATCGCGACCGCATCTAAATCGGAGCGGATAAATTAATATGTACCTACTGTTCTTGGTTTGAGGAGCAATGAGACCATTTATTATTTCTTTAAAATCTTTTACTTCATACATTTATAAACTCACGCCTGAAATTGTGATATAGCCGTGACAGCTTGTCAGCCCATCACCCACACGGCCCACACCATAATGGAAACCATATCTCTCACAGCTGAAAAGGGGCTGGTGAAATTCTTAAGACGATACAGGAGCGAAAATGCTAAAATGGAAAGGAGCCCCCCTTTCAATTTGGGAATTTTAGTTAAATATACTAATGTTATTTACTAGATTTGTCGAAAAAAAAGTGTCCATTAAGAACAACTCAGTTAAATGATATTGCGAAAAAATCTTTTTAAATCGAGGTTCCGCTTTCGACTGTTTCCTCCTTCAAAACATAATCAATCGGAACGAAATTTCAGATTCCGAATTGTAGTGTATGTACGGGTTTGGACAGTTAAGTACTGGTCTCAAACATCCCGTAATACGCACACCACAGAGGTCCTATACCTGTCTCGGGCATACATGGCGCGCGGAACGTAGGCTAGTCTGTGGCCAGAGCCGAGGGATGCAGCTCGGAGGAGCGGCAATAGATAAGATAAACGTGTGCGCGGCCTTGTATGTTAGCGAGCCAGGATGTAAGGAACGCTCAATAGCATATAATACACGAATAATAATAAAATAATCTGTGTCAGACCGTTTAGTTTTTTTGTCTATTTGTTAGTAATTTTGAGTATCACACCTTGTTTTGCGCCATAATGAAAAAGGCTGTTTTTGGAAATTTTTGATTGGCTCTAGCGTATTTAAAAAATAAAAATGTCATAAAAATAGAAACGGTCCGACACAGATAAAAATAATAATAATCTGTGTTGAAAAAATCATTGCTCTATCTTTAAAACCCAGGGAGGAAATAGTCGAGAGCGTTTGTATGGAGAATTAACCCCTCCTGTATCGTCTTAACCCATCACCATGCGGTCAAGCTATTTCAAACGTTCATAATAGCGCGGTATATCACTACATAGTATAAAACAAAGTCGCTTTCTCTGTCCCTATGTCCATATGTATGCTTAAATCTTTAAAACTACGCAACTGATTTTGATGCGGTTTTTTTTAATAGATAGAGTGATTCCAGAGGAAGGTTTACATGTAGGTATAGTACCCGTGCGAAGCCGGGGCGGGTGGCTAGTAAACTATAAAGTCATATGTAGGTATATTATTCGTTAATGCCTGTATGAAATGCCTTAATGTTGAAATGAAGAGTTACACGCGCAAACTTCACATGAACATTAAGTTTTGGTTCCGTATGCGACAGACAAGAATGCGTAAACGGTGTTGAGTAATGGCGCAGACGCTCCAACCATTCACAGTTGATTAAGCGAGCCTTTGAAGTTACACCAGTGACAAGATGATTAATTACTGCTTATGACTACTAACTGAACGTGAAATTCTGGATGATACAAATTATTACTACTAAACAACGTGAAATATATATATCCCGAGTTCCTAAATACTGAAACGTTTAAAATTTGCTTCCTTCCGCGAACTCATCGTCTCGATGAACTTGTAAAGTCCAATGATGGATTACGTTTAGGATTCCGCTAAATACGAGGGCTGGAAATGGACGAGGTTGTGCAGGGATCTCGAGATAGACCATTTATCAAGATAACCACGAGTCTACGCTAGAGCCGGTCAGCTAAATTCTGACACATACGGTTTCATTATAAATGATTTTAAGACAAATGTGAAGCATAACTAAAGTCGCTATTACCAAGTCACAACAATTATAGACCGTGAGCTTTTTGATTTTTGTCGAGCTCCCGATATTTCGACGCAGTTGCATGCATCATGATCACGGAAAACTGATGCATGAAACTGCGTCGAAATATCGGGAGCTCGACAAAAATAAAAAAGGTAATCACGGTCTATATCCCGGTCAATATAAGTCTAATGAAAATAACCGTGAATCATTCAAAACTCTTAGGTAGGTACTATTGCAAACCGATTGTAACTACGCAACTTTATCCTTTTCAACGCAATTTCCTAGTTGGAATGAAACGTCATATTGTCGCCGCATTAGGAGACGGCACGTCGAGTACACCGAAGGACGAACACAGTTATAACGTGTATATATTTCGTTCAATATCGGGCACGAGTTTGAAACCGTCCGGTTGCGATGCGGATCACGTGCGTATTATTGGCAGCTAGGAATCAGGGAGACTCGCGTCAACTCGACTAAAGCCACCGGCTTAGATACGCACCTGCGCTTCTACCACGAGTTTTTTGACGTTTTAAAATAGCAATAGTTTTGATATTGTAGGAGGTAGGGCATAGCGAATGATATTCCGCTTTGTGTGGTAGGGCACAGCACAGCGGATATCGTCTCGCTCGAATCTAGAGCAGAGCCCAACTGCCCATACAACCATTTCAGTCGCAAAATCTTCAAATCAGTAACTAACTGTCAAATGTGACATAACGCGTGGTAACGTCGTGCAAACAATGCGACCGTATTGATACAATAACAAAATGTAGTCGTCGTGTGCACTCGTTACGGTAACAAAATGTGTACGAATTTGTGGCTGTCAATGTCACTGTCAGAATGACTTTTAACGACACTTTATTAGTCGACGTTTGCACACATAACGGTAACAACATGTGGACGAATAAGTGGCTGTCATTGTCACTGTCAGAACGGTTTCTGACAGTGACATTGACAGAATTTGTACACACATGTGTAGGTCTGATTACCGAACTGCTCCTAAACCACTGTATCCGCAAATGACAATCTGAAATACGAAGGTTTCTCAAACTGTCTTGTGAAGTTGTGGACTGGTTGCTTTGAATCATTTAAATATGAGCGAATTAAATAATAATAAACGACGACGACCATTTAAGCACTCTTTGACATTTTATAGAAATGTGGGAAAGTTAAGGAAAGTGCAGAATGATAATACAAATAGATAAGCACTTTATAGTTACTTAATGTATTAAATATATATTTTTTAATTCTTATTGATAAAAATTAAGTGTAGTGTTGCTTTACACAATAAAAGTAGGAATCAAATGAAATAGAGTATTTACTGTGATATTAATAGAATTTCTGTTGCGCAATGATAGTTTTTTTTTCAGTACAGATACAGATGCTGCTTTTTCTAACGCAGTAGTACGAGCAAATCAAGCAATGATTCATTTCTTGTCTGGTCGAAACTCTTAGCTTAGATTTAGGTACTGAAAATCGTCGTACGATACACGTGCGAAAAGGACATTCACAACTCGTGTCGAAGTAAAACACTCCCTTCGTTCGTGTATTAATTTATCGCTACTCGTATCGATTTTCCTCTTTTCCGCACTCGTATCTACAAGTATTTTGTTTGGGTTACAAAAAAAACACATTATTTACTCTACTACGTTTTATTTACGTCTCTTTAACATTACAAATTTGTAGACACTTATCTATACAAAAATCTTGACTTAAGAAGTACAGATCGCTGAAATTAATGTTGATAGTAATATTAATGACGACTACTTCAACAAGTGTCAATTGTGAAATGCCGCAAAATACTAGTTGCTCTATAGAAGACCATAATAATATGATCCCCGATCCTTTACAACCCAGCAGCTCGGTACGCACGTTACAATTTTTTTTTTAATCTTCTTTAGTGAGGGCAACTGAGTACGACGGCATATTTAATTGTTTATAAAGTTTGAGGATACCTGGAAAAAATTAATACATGAAGCCATTTTGAAAATATAATAAATATTCACTGCTTTCGGTCACGCGTGTACGCTGCGACCATTTTGCGACCGTTTGTCGACCGTTTGGTGACCGTTTGGCGACTGTTTTTTACATGGAATATTACCGTCTTAATCCATATTTTAACAACTTTATTGGTTTTCTAGGCATTATTTTTATTATTTCAGTATAGTATATGCACCGGAGCACTAAAACTTCACCAATCAATATACATAACACGCAAACACCGAGTAGTCAATAATATTATTACTGGATAAACTGAGGTAAATTGATGGCGCGTTGATAAATTAAGACTTATTTTATGAAATCACTCGAGCAATTTAATTGGCCATGGTAATTAGCCCACATTATATTACAAATGCAAACAATATTTTATCTTTAACAAATTCTTACGCCATTACATTTTAATGTCAAATGATTTTATTTCTTTTTTACTTTGACGTCTCTGACAGTCGCCATTTGAAAAGAATGAAATGAACGAATGATTTTGGGAAAGTAGTCGCCAAACGGTAACAATGTGTTCACGCGTAGTGCACACTTCTGTCACTTCTGTGACCATTTGTGCCTGTTACCAATCGTCCCCATTTGGGTCGCCGCGACTAAACGTCGACCGTACTGCGACTAAGCATTGAGACCCGAAGACCTGTGTGTACACAAAATAGGAGGATTTGCGTAGGAACGGCGACCGATTATGGTTATATGGGTGGGGAAGTACCTCCGCCTTACAGAAGACCGCAGCCAAATAGCACTAGACCCTACTCATAGTGTTGTGTTCCTGCCGGTGAGTAAGGCTGCCAGAGCTCAACGAGGGTGCGGTGTGCTGATGACGGGAGGACTTACGGAACTGAATTGTTCCGTCTATTGTCCTTTGAGTCGTCGGCAACCCGAACCCTCCTTAGAACTTGTACACTCCTTTTTGCTGTGTACTTAACACAGCAAAAAGGAGTGTACAAGTTTCTAATGGGGTGGCAACGCGCATGTGACACTGTTTGAGTTGCAGGCGTCCATAGGTTACGGTGACCGCTTTACATCAGGCGGACCGTATACTTGTTTGCCACCGACGTAGTATAAAAAAAAAAGCAAAATGGGAGTTATTCACGTAAAACACAGTTTTTTTAATTATAAATGGGCTTACTCTTGGCCACAGACTAGCCAAAGGCAAAGACGTAGCATACGATGGAGTGATCTAAGATGCCTATTCACTCTTGATCTTGATTTGAAGTTTTTAAAGTAACCGATATTTCAAGGACGGCATTGTCCCCGAGGTCTAGAAGCAGACTGACTAAAATCAATCAACATCTTTAGCTGTACGAGTTTTTCCAATTAAACGCACTTGGTCCTTATTATTATTCACATGAACGTTTTGCGCACCTTGTCGACACACAACACACACTACTCAGTCACCAGTTTTTGAACCTGCTGTTATATATATGTCTGTTGATACTTTTAGTTAAGGTACAGCGGGACTAATCTCGACTGGGGGCAAATGTAACTGGTCCATTTTTTCCATGTTCTACAATGTTTGCTTTGTTAAATAGAGTGTCCACAGGTCCAGGTTATATATTATGGTAGGCGTGTTCAGTGAAATAGATGTAGAACTCAACATCAATCATAGTGTAATAATGGTAAAAATGGATTAGTTAGAATTGCCCCCCAGTTGAGATTTGTCCCGCTGTACCTTACACGCGATTAAGTGCCGCTGCCGGTTGCAATTTTACGTGTGTGTAAAAATTATGAAAGTTTAAATCAGTGTTTTATGAAATTTTTGGTTCTAGTAGGTAACCGATTGGAGCGTTGTTCATTTTCTCCTACATTTTCTGTGACGATTAGTCTGTTGAGTAACGTATTATAAAAAGTCAAAACTCAGGGTATCGGCTCAGACTGTAATACATATGAGGCCCTCCAAATTTAACTCTACTCAATTTGAATAGGGTCTCAAATGACCGTAAGTAAATGTATTGTACTTAAGGGGCGGTGATGAAAGGTCTGAAATTGAATAGCTGGTCTCGGCGTGAATATTGAGAGACGAATGAATTTGTGTCCGTACACCTGCCCGCATGTAAAAATTGCTCGTAACGTAGTGCGCAAACTTGGAGTTTCGGGACTGCATAGACAACATGCTACGCTCCGTAGTGTTAGTTCCTGTCGCACAAGTATGACAGGCCCCGTAGCCGAATGGCATTTCTACGACGCGAAACGAAAACGAAACGCCGCGAAAGGTAGTCTGGCCCTGTCGCGCCAAGAGCGATAGAGATAGATATCTACGACCGTTTCGTTTCGTGAGCGTTTGTGCATTAGGCTACGCACGCAGAAACACGAAGACAGAGCCAGTTGCTTTTCATTCTCCACGGTGTGTGGATGATGTTACTTCATAAAATTTACGAGATTATGTTGATTCAATAGTAGTACGAGCAACTCGTAGATTTTACGTCAATAATGTGGGTATTATCAAAATTACTAAGCACGTAGTAAATAACTATGTACATATGGGGTAAACGCAGCTATTAACGCCCCCCTTAAGGCAATTTTACAATCGGGTCTAATTATTAAATATACACGTTGTTCAAACATTTTATTTTCCTATTATATGTGATACTATGATAATTAAAAAAGGTAAATATTGTGTTACTTGTACTCAAATTAAACATTATGATATTAAAAATCTATTTTTAAATTACTGAGTCGATTGCTACCATTAGCGACCCATAAAAATGCATATGAAGCTATCAACGATTTTTAAGCAGCTATTACCGATTGTGTTATAAGTATGAGTAATTACCTGAACGCCCAGCGAGTACACAGTACAGCAACACCTAGTATAGTGGCATAGTCCACAGGTAACGGGTAATTTATTAAAAACATGTTCAGCATTGTCGAAAATTGAAATTTGGTAATGAATTAATTGATGGATTTCATTAAATTTAGTTTGATGTTTAACAGCCATTAATTTGTTCGCATTTGTGTGAGATTTTTTTTTATAAATTACTCGGTGACAAAGTTTGTTTAACCTTCGTATCTTGAAACCCTCGCAACCCTCAGATGCTACATTCCGTACCACTCACTACGCTCATGGATCAATATTGAAGTCTTTAGCTTGCTCGAGTATCATTATTAGATAGTAGGTATCAATATTTGTACGTGCGGTTAAACAACAAATTTGCCCCCTTGTAAAACAAATGTAACTTTTGTCGTGATATTTTTTCCAACAGTGCTGCAAGAGAGGCACAACCCAAGAGGCTGTATTAGGCAACTCTTCTTGGTACCAATACCAAAGCCACATTTTTGTTAAAACTTGTATGTTTGTAATAATTGTATGGCTTTAATAATATCCTTAATATTATAACCTACTTATTTAGGAACGATCGGTCATACCTTCTCATGGTTTGTAATAGCGATTTCTATGAGTCGTTGAAAGAATATGTAAGCACTAACGTAAAATGTATGACCGACCCATATTAAACAACATTATTATTGTTATTTTATTATTGTTGTGGCTACTAAACACTTTGTTATTAAGGTCAGGTGGGGTAAGGGGGACTATCATCCTGTCCCTGCCGGTTTCGGCCTCGGCGACTGGGTTTTTACCGGTTAGTGAGAGCGACGGTCGTGAGCTCTCAGGTGACTGGCGTAGCCTATTTTTGCCTTGAATGTGCGACCACACTCACTGCAAGTCAGCACCCCTCCAACGTAATTGTAATTTATGACCGCTGTTGGTCGGGCCTTTAACTCGTCGCGTTTCGCATCGAGATCCACTCGCCTCTGCTCTTCGAAGGCTTGCACTTTGTCTCTCACTGTATGCCTCCACTTCGGCCGATCTTGCGCCGAAGTCTCCCAGTGCAACGGTTCAATGTCACATCTCCGCATGTGACGCTTCAGCACATCTTTGTAGCGCAGAAGTTGGCCGCCTTGTTTCCGCTTGCCACTTTGCAACTCTGAGTAGAAGATGCGCTTAGCCACTCTGTCATTAGACATACGGGAGACATGACCACACCATCGCAACTGTCGCCGCATCAGATAGGCTTCAATGCCGCTGACATTAGCACGGCGTAGAACTGCAGTGTTCCTGACACGATCTTCCCAAGTGATGTTCATAATGTCACGCAGGCATTTAAGATGAAACCTATCTAATGTGCGAATGTGCCTCCGGTACAGACACCAAGTTTCAGAGGCATACAGGAGAATGGGCAGAACTATTGCCATGTACACAGAAACCTTTGTCTGGAGCTTAATGTCGTGTGAACGGAACACCTTGACGCGCAATTTTCCGAAAGCAGCGGCAGCCGCTCCGATTCTGCTGTTAATTTCGTCGTCAAGGTGGCACTTGGATGTTATTGTGCTCCCCAGATACCTGAATCTGTCTACTTGCTTAAGAAAGTCATCTCCGAGCCTTACGTCAACGGGCGCTAGTGTCTCCAACCCCATAATTTCGGTTTTCTTGACACTTATCTTAAGGCCGAAGCGCTGACATGACTCGTTGAGACTTCTCATAAGCGTTTGTAGACTATCCGGGAATCCGCCACAAAGCAAAGGTCATCTGCATACATTATTTCCGTAATAGTGACGTGAGATACTTTCGTGCAAGCCTTTAGCCGTGCCAGGTTAAACACACTGCCATCAGTGCGAAAACGAATACGGATGCCATCCGCCAACGTTTGTAAGGCATCTCTGACGACCACAGCGAAATAAAGGGCGAAAAGGGTTGGTGCCAAAACGCATCCCTGCTTGACGCCACAGGTGACGCCAAAGTATCCAGAATTTTCGCCTCTTACATTGACACAGCATTGCATGTCATCGTGTAGAAGTCTGATGAGCCTGACAAACTTAGCTGTGCACCCCTGTTTCGCTAGCACTGCCCACAAAGCTTCACGAGGCACACTGTCAAAAGCTTTCTCAAGGTCAACAAAGCAAAGAAAAAGAGGCTGACCTTGTTCTCTACTCTTCTCTTGAAGCTGACGGATAGAGAAGATGGCTTCGCAGGTGCCTCGATCAGGTCGGAAGCCGAACTGTGACTCTGGCAATATGTCTTCTGACAAAGGTAAAAGGCGATTCAGCAATATGCGAGCAAAGACTTTACCTCTGGCGAAGTTAGGAGAGAGATACCCCTGTAGGAGTTGCAGTCTGAACGGTCGCCTTTATTTTTGTATAAAGAGCTGATGCGAGATATCCGAAATTCACTAGGAACTCGTTCCTGCTCCCACATCTGCTTGAAAAACATCCAGATAGTCTCATGCAACTCCTGCCCCCATACTTGAGCAGTTCTCCAGGTAAGTTGTCGATGCCCACAGCCTTTCTATTTTTCTGCTGCTGTACTGCAGTAGCTACCTCTTTCAGAGTCAATGGCTCATCAAGCTCAGAAACGATAGGAAGCGCCGCTAATGAATCTATGTACTGCATATCTGCAGCACGGTCGACATTAAGCAGGGTCTTGAAGTGCTCTCCCCACCGATTCAGTACGTCCTGCTTGCTGGTCAGCAACTGCGATCCGTCTTCAGTTTTCAGCGGAACACTGCTACGAGCCACCGGTCCAACAAGCCTACGCACTTCTTCGTAAAATTCAGATAGCTGGTTGGTATCTGAGAGCCATTGAATGCGTGCGGTCTTGGTCTGCCACCATTTGTCTTTTACATCTCGAACTATTTTACGCAGCTCCGCACTACTGCGTTTAATAGTTTCCGCATCTCGTCCTAGGCGTAGTAAATTTCGGTGGTTTTTAACTGCATCGGTCAAAACGTTGTCATTGTCGTCGAACCAATCCTCGCGTCTGTTACTCTTGAAACCAATTGTTTCTGAAGCGATTTCAATGAGGTTTGCCGACAGCGTTTGCCAATGAGTTACGGGGTCATCAGTCAAAACATGCGATTCACGGATCTTGCTATTGACCGCTTCGATGAAGGACTCTCGAATTGGTAAGCGTTCTAGTTTATTTACATCCAAGCGGTTAGACTTGATTCCTTCTTTCCTACGAGGAAGCCGGAGGCGCACGCGAATTTTCGTCACTACGAGTCTATGATCACTCCAGCAGTGAGCGCCTCGCATCACACGCGTTATACGCACTTGTGATACGTTTTGTTGTCTAACAATAGCGTAATCAATGAGATGCCAGTGTTTAGACCTCGGATGCATCCAAGTGGTCTTGTATCTGGCCGGAAGCCTAAACATGGTGTTGGTAATAGCTAGATGGAATTGAGCACACAGAGATAGCAGTAACTGACCATTGCTATTCATGTTACCAACACCGTGTCTTCCCAAGACATTTGGCCAAGCTTCGAAGTCACGCCCTACTCTTGCGTTAAAGTCGCCTAACATAAGTATCTGCTCTCTAGGAAGAATTCTAGAGAGGAGGCTGGCGATTTCTTCGTAAAACTTGTCCTTCACATCGTCCTCTCGATCCATAGTTGGCGCATACGCACTAATTATCGTGAGATAGTTGTTGTTGTCCAGGCCAAGGCGCAAGGAAGTAACACGGTCTGAGGTATGTACAGGGCATTCTTCCAGCTTATTAGCGATGGAGTTCTTAATCGCGAACCCGACGCCTGAACGGCGCGGTTCAGAAGCTGGAGTACCCTTCCAAAAGAAAGTGTAGCCACCACCGTGCTCAACCAGCTCACCCTCATCAGCCAGGTGTGTTTCACTGAGTGCAGCAATATCTACACCATAGCGTCCGAGCTCACGAGCAACAATGGCAGTCTTTCTCTCAGGGCAAATATTGCCCACGCGGTCAAGGAGCGTTCGTACATTCCATGCACCAAAAGTCATATTCCGAGTTCTGGGGATATTCTGTTTTTTATTTGCTTTCTTTCGACCGCGATTTAATGAGTGCAGAAGCAACCGCGGCTGCTGCCTCTATCAAAGGGTGGGTTAAACATTTGGGGCGTAGCGGAAATTTATGGACGAGTGTTTCTTGTCATCCGTCTGTAGCGGAGAACCTCGTTCGTGATATCTGTAAATCTCTCAACAGTGGCTCCAAGTAACTGTCGTACACGCAGTGGCCACGCCCTGGTAAACCACGTTGGCACGTGGGCTAAACCTGGTTGAGGGGGACCAGTGATAACATCACGGTCTTCGAGCGGACACCTCCCGTTGTGTGCAGAAGTCTGGTTTGGTTGGAATGGCGAGCCACAGCTGATAAGCAAAAGGTTTCGGCGGACCCTGCAAGCCAGCAAAGCATTGCCGAATGCTTAGGGCGGCGTTAGAGGTCAAAGTTAACGTTGGTCAGAGGCTGCACCCGAACCCTTTTCTGGTCGTAACGGTCTTCCGTTCCACCGGGTACAGAAGGGCAAGGGAGAGTGAGTGCTCCTGTGTCTGCGCGCACACTTGAGCACTATAATATATCCTGCGCAATTGACTGGTACTGGTTAACGGACTCCGAGTTGTGTTAAAGTCCTGTGGCGATGGGCAGAGGCAGAGAGGTTCATTTGTGGTGCCAACTGGGCTTTGGTTGATGCTTGCACACAGGCGGCTCAGAGAGAGTGGTCGCTTTTGCGTTGCACTGGGTTAACAGCGCAGACTCGGCAGCACTCTGGGCGACGAAGCAGCCCTATTTAGGGAGGCACTGCTTCCCCCGCTCAGCCGGGGAAGGGGCTAGAAAAGGTGTCCTAAGGGGGACTATGGGGGAAGGGAAACACTGATCGGTAACTCTGAATTCATAGACTATAGCTGGGTCATTTGTTGGTCGGTAAGGTACTGCCACTGCCTAGGATTTAGTTATAAAACAAAAACAAAAATAGCGCTAGGTCTAAGGAGTGTGCGTCCTTGACAAAAACAAAAAATCTGTTGTCGTACTACAAGACCACGAGTTGGACGAGTATTATTTATGTAGTGATTTGTGTAGCAAAAAGTTATGTCCGAAGACTTTTGATATCTGTAAATATTACTTTATATGTTGAATGTTCATGTCATGTATTTGAATTTGAGAAAACTATACTATAAATATGAAAATTTAACGTGATTAATAACACAACCTACAAATGACATACCGGGGTAACGGGAACTACCATAGCCGGGTTAAGTGGAACATATGTTTCCTTTTCCCGATTTCAGGGGTCATGAACATTTTCAGAGACACATATTATATTGCGTGAGAGATGATATTTATTTATTTATTTATTTATTTATTAGTAAAAACATGTTTACATGACATTACAGTAAAACCAATGCGTCACGAAACTTAGATTTTAACAAAAAAGAGAGAAAATAAATAGAACAAAATTAAAAATAAAATTAAACAATTGATTTGGGCGATGACGTCACAGCGTGGCTCCGTTGCGTCGTTTGCCCCGGTGTGGGATTTGGCAGGTTGCCCCGGAACCGCCGAAAAACCACACCTTTCGGCCAGAAATCTGCGCTCGCGATGGTGTCCTGCAGCGGCCGCGGCACGCGCACAACGAACGAGCTGAAGTGCACGTAGTGACGCGACTGCAGCTGTTGCACCCTCAGCGTGTAGCCAGTCTTCCGGCGAACGTAGTCCACCACCTCGTCAGCCATGGCGGAGTAATGCAGGCGAGACACGTAGAGCGCCCTACTCGGTGTGGCAATCCGTAGACCAGAATTCACCGGTTCCGCAGAGCCACACATAGTCTTGCGAGCCGCTCTGCGCGCCTTGCTCTTCTTTTCCACCAATGTGAACCCCTCTTCATCCACATTGGTGCGGGAAGTATTTTCCTTGGCAGGTGCCCGTACTTCACATCCCTTTGTAGTTGGTGCATTGACCCGGCTAGTTGCAGTAGACTGGCCGGCGGTGACGTCAGCGTATGCACGCTGACACCGTGATTTCGACGAAATAGGAGTCGGCCGCGCGCGATATGAAGCGAAAGCAAGTGAATGATGAAATGACGGATGATAGGGAGGTATGGAAGCGGAAGACATGCTGCGCCGACCCCAAATGAATGGGATAAGGGCAGGCGAATGATGATATTATATAAGTACAGAAATTTTGTATTGATCCAAGCTTCAGTATTTTAAATACGAATAATTACTAATAATTAAAAATCGTTTTGAAATTTTCAATTCCGAAAATCGAATTTTCGAACAAAACTTGTAAAAAAAATCGTTAAAAATAATTATATTTTTTAGTTAACAACCCCTGTCTCAAGCCCATATGTTCCCCTTACCCCGAATTTCAATTTACGTAAATATTTTCTAATTTAAACTATATGTCAAAGAACCAAAGTCTCCATTTGATTGATGATATTTTTTATTATTTACATTTCCGGTATAATCCGCACTAGCGCCAATACTTTGAGATTTTAGAGAAGTGTTTCCCTTACCCCAAAACTCGGGAAAGGGAAACGGCAGGACCAGCCTAAACATTTTATCAATTTTCAGCTACATGCATTAAAGCTAGTTTAAAAATTCATTTAACCCTAGAAAGCAGACTTAAAAAAGCATACTTTGTGTCGGTCAAGATGAATATACGACATTAAATAAAGTGATTAGAGCTTGATATAAAATATAAAAAATGAAGTATGTTTCCCTTACCCCACCTGACCTTACGTGATATTCAAAATTTTTGACGTAAAATCAGTTTTTATGGGTAAAACTCCTTCACAAACAATGTCTTACACAATATCCGTTTTCCAAAAATATTGTTATTTTAGTAAACTTTACAACGTCAAAAGAAGAAAACTAAGTACAAATGTGTATGTCGTTAATAGCTTTTTGAAAAAAACTATTATTTGGGTCTCAAATAATCTATAAACATACTTATGTTTCTAAAGAATAATATTGTAAAAGAAAGAAAAAACTTAACATGACGTTATAGTCATTACCGACCTATGGGTCGTTGATAGCTGCTACTACTAAAACTGATGAAGCTATCACCGCCCAAATTTAATTTCATGTTTTATGTATGTTAATGGATGTTTTTTAACAAATCGTGATAACCAATCTATAATTTATAAATGACTGAATATAATTAACAACAAAAGTAAATGTAAAATAGTCAATTGTTAACATAAACGTCTTAGCCAGATAAGTCAAATCCTTACTTGAAAGTGCAAGCGCCAGTATGGAATGTCCTTCTTCTTCGGTACCCACGACTTGATTGACGTATTATTATGATTTCTCGAACTACCACTCAAACTAATGTAACACTACCCTATACTCAAGAAATAAACGCTTTTAGAAAATAACCTACCTACCCTCACGTTACTAGTGGCAACGGATAAATGTCGAATTACTTATTAGATCGGTAATACCTTCCGATTTTCGATGGAGCGTTAATAGCTGCGTTTACCCTAAAAATAAACTAGATCCCACTGGACAGTATAAAGTCTAGCTGGGTATAAATTCCCGTTTAATAATTCTTACCATAATATTTCGTAGTTTACGTACCAGTATTCCGTAAAACGTTTCCCGTAGCCTTAATCCTTTTACCTGGAACATATTTCCGAGAAAGAAAATTTTGCATGACATTAAATCCAAAATTTCCACAAATACATGTGACTTTCCAACTCAATAGCTTCCTTATGCATCCCGTTACATAATGTCGTTTACACCTGCAATTCCATCAGAATTATAAAAAAAAATATTGGGAGACGCCACAGATCTACCTAGCCCCAAAATAAATAAGCAGCAGTATAATGGTTGTCTGGAAGAGATCGCTCCTTAGCGATAAGACCGCCTGTTGTTTACCATAGTTAAAGTTATGCGCTTAATTTTTGATGTCATTATCTTGTAAGGCCGTTTTCACATTATCCGATCCGATATCGGATGTAGGAAGGATGTAAAATGTAAGATTTATCCGCTTCCATCTTTATCTATGTATTTGATAGATCATTATTACTAAAAAACCGGCCAAGAGCGTGTCGGGCCACGCTCAGTGTAGGGTTCCGTAGTTTTCCGTATTTTTCTCAAAAACTACTTAACCTATCAAGTTCAAAACAATTTTCCTAGAAAGTCTTTATAAAGTTCTACTTTTGTGATTTTTTTCATATTTTTTAAACATATGGTTCAAAACTTAGAGGGGGGGGGGGGCGCACTTTTTTTTCCTTTAGGAGCGATTATTTCCGAAGATATTAATATTATCAAAAAACGATCTTAGTAAACCCTTATTCATTTTTAAATACCTATCCAACAATATATCACATGTTGGGGTTGGAATGAAAAAAAATATCAGCCCCCACTTTACATGTAGGGGGGGGGGGGGGGGGTGCCCTAATAAAACATTTTTTTCCATTTTTTATTTTTGCACTTTGTTGGCGTGATTGATATACATATTGGTACCAAATTTCAGCTTTCTAGTGCTAACGGTTACTGAGATTATCCGCGGACGGACGGACGGACGGACGGACGGACAGACAGACATGGCGAAACTATAAGGGTCCTAGTTGACTACGGAACCCTAAAAACGATATAAAACGCAAAAATTGCGGATTTAATGCAGATGGCACTTTCCTACAACAGTTTTTGTCCGAGGCACCATCGAACTGCCGATATCGGCAGGACGCTTCCGACATTTTTGGCATGCCGGACCGGGCCAGCTGTCGGCCGATAATATTTGTATGTGTACGTATATAATGTAGGTATACGTTTGTAGTAGTGTGCGTGACAAAAATGGCGTCTATTAAACAGCTGTTAATGATGAATTTCTGTTGAAAAAAAAGATTGTAATTCATCGGTCCGAATTGCGAATACCTACCAATTTTTTCATGTTTTAGTAGATATAGTTAAATGTAAAATTATTTATTTTACCTGCACACACTTGAGTATTTTTATGCTCGTTATTTTAATTTTACAATAAAATATTTGAAATATAGTGCTTATAATTATTAAATATAAAACTTTTTAAAAATATTTTTTGATAAAAAATCATACTTCATTGATTTGGAACAATGCGTTTTATCGGACCGACATCCGACACTATCGGAAGCGTTTATCGGGTGTAGGATGTCGGTCCTACATCCGATATCGGATCGGATAATGTGAAAACGGCCTAATAATGGTCAGCAATAAAGAATATTCGTATTGTATTTGTGCTAGGCGACTTTAAACAACGTAAATAAAAATAAATAAATAAAAATCATTTATTCATGTACCAATAATAGCAGTTATAAACAGGCCATAAACTATATTAACACAAACGTAGAAAACATATATCCTTGACTCAGGATCTGTGTTTATCACACAAATAAATGCTGTTACCGAATGCTATTCGAACGCAGGACCATCGGCTTAGCAGCAGCAGGAAGAGTCACTACTGACTAGGCCAGACCGGTTATCAATATTGTAGATGAAGTATTGGCACTGTGCGTGACGGAGTGTTGCTGATTGACACAAAATATATTTCATCTTATGGACATGCCCAACATTAGTGCTTGCGGCGACCGTTGAAACTAATTTGACACTTTAAAAAGCCCACAAAATGAGGTCAGCACGAGTTGTGCACGCCAGCGAATAAGAACCCTTTTATATTGGAAACCCACATATCCTTTTTGGGATTACGAGTACCTACTTGTATGCGAGGTCCGTGTTCCGCAGCTCTAATTCTTCGTCTGCTCACAAAGACACGTACGGTACATCATTACCGGCGCTGTTCCAGGATTATAGTTTATGGTGCAGTAGGTTCGGAGAACGGATTTAAGATAAGTCGCTTTTTGCATTACTAAGGGCCGGTTGCATCAAACCGTCTGTCACCGTTAAAGCGTTCGTTAAATTTTATTGTATGGGAAGTTCCATAGTCTGCTGCGTGACGATGATCTGTCTGTCAAATATGCGGTTGATGCAACTAGCCCTTACAATAAAATATATCCAGTAATTTAGAGAGATAAGAATCAAAATCGCCGGTATTCAGCATTACGGAATTATTTACATACATTTACACAATTACCAAGAGTGGCATTGAAACTTGAGTAGTTTCATGTTATCTGCCTAACCCTTTATGGGATACAGGCGTGATTGTATGTATCTATATAAAATTACAGAAAAAAAAACCTAAACTAAAAGTATAAATATGTATACATATAGAAATTCCATCGTAATAATTACCTACCATAAATTCAATTAGGAACCTTGAGGTCTTTCTAGAGGGACTTCATTGATTGAAACGCACAAAAAAAATACATCTGTGATCCGTGCGACCCAGCATATTTTCTTAACGTATAAGTACCTACCTGCCTTGTACCTATATTTCAAATATGTAAGTGATTACATACCTATTAACTGCTGTGGACGCTATTTACCTACCTCGTATACTGATGTAGTTGCTTGCTCATAGCAACAGATTAAATTGGCAAAATTTGATTTAATTATGTTCTTGGATCGTTGATAGCGGTACGCATTAGGTACAGTCGATATCACATGTGCTTAAACATAAGCTCAAGTTTTCGCATCCTATGTCTATCGCGTTAGGGTGCAAAATGTATTAATATTTGTGATACCTACATATTGTTGATACATAAATATTCAACCTATAATTGTTACAATGAAGCTAGTCGTTAATTATGTATCGAAGAATCATAATGAATATACAAAATGTGCTAAAAAGTTTTATTAAATCTGAAGTTTTACCTTTTAGTCAAAAACTAGCTTAATAGAAACTTGAAAAACAGTTACCTTGCAGGTCTTTGTTTGAAAGTTAAATTAAACGCTAAGTCCTTACCGAGTTTCTTGTACAACATTTAATTTTAAGCTAATTACCATTTCCTAGAGATTTGGGGTCAGGAAGTTTACAGCGAGATCTTATTAACATAAACCTAATCTATTCAAGCTGTGTTTTATCTAAAAAAATATAATTAGAACACAATGAGAATGTTTAAATAAAAATGTTGCTACAGGGCTAGCACATGATTGGTGCGAGATAGACTAATTACCCGTCGTTATGCTAATAATGCAGTTAGAATAAGAAGTTTGATCTATGTCGCAGCGAGATACTGTAGCACCAATCGTGTGCTAACCCTACTGATGTAAATATAGGACAAAAATTGCGTCATGTAGAATAATATTCTTATATATATTTATTCATTTTACGTTATATAACTATATATTATTATATAACTGTTTTCTTTATTTATTTTAACTCTTAGGCTAGGCTATTCGTCACTACTTTAAAAAATCTCGTATCTCACACTGCTCCTCAAAGACAAAACGTAGTAAGTATATATGCATTCTATACATACTTAATACATTTTTCTCTTCATTTACAGAAGAAGATACAAGTTTTTTTAAAAGTAGTGCCGTATTTTATGATATGATTATAAAAGTAAAATAAAAAACCACTTACAAAATAATACAAAATATATAAACACATTATAAAAAACCTAACCTAGGGTGCCGCCAGCAGCGGGGCAGGGTCCAAGTTGCCGGAGGATAGGGCTGCAGAGAGAGGAACCGTCGGACTATCCACGCCGTGTCCAAGATCACCGCCTTCTGCATCTGGCCCTTGATCCCCTAGCCATGATGCCACCTAGCGAGAGTCTCTTAAGATGTTGGTCGAGACTCTTTGCTATGAGACCGTTCGCTGAAACGACTATCGGAACAATGATCGTCGAATCAACATTTTACAACAACTTACTGGACTTGTCCTTCTCAGCTTTCACGAAATTCTCATCATGGGATGGTGATGTCAACGAGCACGGCCCGGCGTTGCGGTCGATCTATTATCTTAAAGTATTATATAATATTATTATACTTTCCCATTAGTAACACATCATATACACTTGAACTTCAATAAGTATTTCACAGTAATAACATTTAGGCATTTTAACAAAGCAAGAGTATCACAATGTTTAACTGCCAAGTACTTCCAATTTCATGAACTACAATGTCGCTCTGATATTAAATAGGTAGGTACTTCAGTGACCCACTTATTACAAAACAATAACTATCTAGGAACTAACAGTGTTTGTGCAGTTGAACATGGACGACTGATTCTGTTTAAAGTTTCGGTAAATGCTGCGTCCTTCCTCTCGCATTTTGCTGAAGATAAACTTTGCCGGAGTCTGCTTTATTAAGATGGCTGTGATTATTATTCTCTCCCTCGTTTTAACAATACTTAAGGAAAGTCTGTGCAGACGCAGATAGAGAAGGGCCACAGAATGTATAAGGCTTCATGCGTTCCACGTTTCAAAATTGACTGTAGGTATCTCTGCACTCTTCTAAACCATTCAAAAGTGATAAACATTTTTTCCCCTCACTAGCTCGGAAACACGTGTTTTGTCCTTTAATACCAGCGGGTAAAAACACATTTTATCCACTAGTGGGTAAAGTAATTTGACCTTGAATAAAGTGAAACTAACTGCTTTAAAATTGATAAAAGTAGGTGAATCTAGTAATAAAGATGATTTACCACCTGTGGAACTACTGGAAGCAGTGATTAACGCATTTTTTGCGTTGTAGTTTCCTCGCTACAGTGAGGGGAAAAGTTTTGTGTTACACTCGGGTGCAAATGTATTTTACTTCTCGTGTGTTAAAAAACTCGCAAGTTCAGGATTCTATTCTCGAACCACTCGCTTCGCTCGTGGTTCAACTATAGAATCCTTTCACTTGCTCGTTTTTCAATTCCACACTCGGTGTTAAAATACAACTTTGCCCCCGTGTATAACAAATAACAATTTTTTTTAATTTAATATAGACGTACGTCTTGACTCCACTGACTTTTTTTATGGAGTAGGAGGCAAACGAGCAGACAGGTCGCCTGATGGTAATTTCATACACTTTCTGTTGTTCTGTATTTAATCTCTCTTCTATTATTTTCTGAATAAGTAAACGCGTCGTGTCACGTTGGGTTCAGACGCCGTCGTGTTGGTCATTCGAAATATTCAGCGATAGTGTGGAGGTAGACCTCCGTGAGCTCATCGTTTGCGAATGCAAAGTGACGTGCTCTGTGCTCTAAGAGTGTTGGAGACCAATTGTGTTTCCATCCCACTGTCTGCCTGGCTCTATGTATGCTTAGATCTTTAAAAGTACGCATCGGATGTTGATCCGGTTTTTATTAAATAAAGTGATTTAAGAGGACCCCCATATAACCATAATCGGTCGCCGTTCCTACGCAAATCCTCCTATTTTGTGTACACACAGGTCTTCGGGTCTCAATGCTTAGTCGCAGTACGGTCGACGTTTAGTCGCGGCGACCCAAATGGGGACGATTGGTAACAGGCACAAATGGTCACAGAAGTGACAGAAGTGTGCACTACGCGTGCACACATTGTTACCGTTTGGCGACTACTTTCCTAAAATCATTCGTTCATTTCATTCTTTTCAAATGGCGACTGTCAGAGACGTCAAAGTAAAAAATAAATAAAATCATTTGACATTAAAATGTAATGGCGTAAGAATTTGTTAAAGATAAATATTGTTTGCATTTGTAATATAATGTGGGCTAATTACCATGGCCAATTAAATTGCTCGAGTGATTTCATAAAATAAGTCTAAATTTATCAACGCGCCATCAATTTACCTCAGTTTAACCAGTAATAATATTATTGACTACTCGGTGTTTGCGTGTTATGTATATTGATTGGTGAAGTTTTAGTGCTCCGGTGCATATACTATACTGAAATAATAAAAATAATGCCTAGAAAACTAATACAGTTGTTAAAATATGGATTAAGACGGTAATATTCCATGTAAAAAACAGTCGCCAAACGGTCACCAAACGGTCGACAAACGGTCGCAAAATGGTCGCAGCGTACACGCGTGACCGAAAGCAGTGAATATTTATTATATTTTCAAAATGGCTTCATGTATTAATTTTTTCCAGGTATCCTCAAACTTTATAAACAATTAAATATGCCGTCGTACTCAGTTGCCCTCACTAAAGAAGATTTAAAAAAAAATGTAACGTGCGTACCGAGCTGCTGGGTTGTAAAGGATCGGGGATCATATTATTATGGTCTTCTATAGAGCAACTAGTATTTTGCGGCATTTCACAATTGACACTTGTTGAAGTAGTCGGCATTAATATTACTATCAACATTAATTTCAGCGATCTGTACTTCTTTTGTCAAGATTTTTGTATAGATAAGTGTCTACAAATTTGTAATGTTAAAGAGACATAAATAAAACGTAGTAGAGTAAATAATGTGTTTTTTTTTTGTAACCCAAACAAAATACTTGTAGATACGAGTGCGGAAAAGAGGAAAATCGATACGAGTAGCGATATATTAATACACAAACGAAGGGAGTGTTTTAAATCGACACGAGTTGTGAATGTCCTTTTCGCACGTGTATCGTACGACGATTTTCAGTACCTAAATCTAAGCTAAGAGTTTCGACCAGACAAGAAATGAATCATTGCTTGATTTGCTCGCACTACTGCGTTAAAAAAAGCAGCATCTGTACTGAAAAAAACTATCATTGCGCAACAGAAATTCTATTAATATCACAGTAAATACTCTATTTCATTTGATTCCTACTTTTATTGTGTAAAGCAACACTACACTTCATTTTTATCAATAAGTAAGAATTAAAAATTATTATATTTAATACATTAAGTAACTATAAAGTGCTTATCTATTTGTATTATCATTCTGCACTTTTCTTAACTTTCCCACATTTCTATAAAATGTCGAAGAGTGCTTAAATGGTCGTCGTCGTTTATTATTATTTAATTCGCTCATATTTAAGTGATTCAAAGCAACCAGTCCACAACTTCACAAGACAGTTTGAGAAACCTTCGTATTTCAGATTGTCATTTGCGGATACAGTGGTTTAGGAGCAGTTCGGTAATCAGACCTACACATGTGTGTACAAATTCTGTCAATGTCACTGTCAGAAACCGTTCTGACAGTGACAATGACAGCCACAAATTCGTCCACATGTTGTTACCGTTATGTGTGCAAACGTCGACTCATAAAGTGTCGTTAAAAGTCATTCTGACAGTGACATTGACAGCCACAAATTCGTACACATTTTGTTACCGTAACGAGTGCACACGACGACTACATTTTGTTATTGTATCAATACGGTCGCATTGTTTGCACGACGTTACCACGCGTTATGTCACATTTGACAGTTAGTTACTGATTTGAAGATTTTGCGACTCAAATGGTTGTATGGGCCGTGTATATGTATAATACCCGTGCGAAGCAAGGGTGGGCCTTATATAAATTTAATATAAAATAAAACTATGGAAACGGATAAATCGCGTATAATGAATATAATGGGATGAATTTTAAATTCATTATACGCGATTTAATCCGTTCCCATAGTTTTATTTCATGAGTAACTATCGCGGTAACCGAAGACAATATTATAAAAATATACTTCACATTTATTAATTGTATTATAATAATTTATATTTCTTAGGTAGGGTTTTAGAGAAGAAAGTGCCGTTAGAGCCAATTAATGTCAATTAGAAAACAATGCCATCCAATCAGTTCAAAAACAAGCCTTTTCAAGCCAAGCCCAAATTCTACAAACTAGTGACCTAATTATTGCAAAAAGCAAACAAGAGGTGTTTATCCAACTAAATATGGCAGCAAATTAAACTTCGCGTTTCCAGCCTGACAGTCCCGGCTTGGGGGTGCCTAGCCAACGTCACAATCAGTTACGCTTCGTAAACGTATCGTAGCTAGCTCTCCCTATCGCTCTTCCGTAGTAGAGCGACAGAGCTAGACTGTGTTTCAATCGCCACGTAGCGTATTGTCACTTCGGCTAGGCCGGCAGGAATTCTGGAACAAAATGGCGCTAATTTTAACTGTACAACTGACTTTGCCTGCCGAGGTTCATTGTTCCAAGTTTCCGCGTTTAAAACAGTTATACGCTCAGTTTTTTGACATTTTACTTAGTGACGCCTAATTTGGCAATTTGCTTCAGTTACGTGTCTAACTTAGGTAGTGTTTTGTGTACTTAACTAAATTTGATGATAAATTGAAATAGATTTTACCTATACACGAAAGAAAAAATGTCAAGGCCCACTGGTGGCCGAGCCGGGAATCGAGCCACCATACTGAATTAGCCTTTTTTGGGCCATATTGAAAGGCCGTTTTTAGAAATTTTTGATTGGTCCTAGCGTCTTTTAAAATAAAAATAGCAAAAAAATCAAAACGGTCCGACACAGATAAAAATAATAGGTATTAATCTGTGTTGAAAAAAAAAAAATGTTTTTCAATCCATTACGACGAGCAATGGCTCTATCTTCAAAAACCAGGGAGGAAATAGTCGAGAGCGTTTGTATGGAGAATTGACCTGTATCGTATCGTCTTAACTGTATACTAATAAGAAATTGTCAAAAAATTAAAAATCACTGCTTGATTTATTTGCCCTAGCACTGACCTAAATCTGCCATCACTTTGACGACAGCCATTAATTTTATTATTACGTATCTTATCACTGTTTGCCTCCGCAATTGTAACAGAGTTTATTAATTAAGAACAAGGGTAGTAATCGTATTATCAGTTCAATCCAGTGGCGTTATTCGAATCGGCTTCCAAGTGTAGGTGATCGAACGCCGATATCTGCGCGCTTATCGATTATACATTACAGGGAGTCGATAGCCAATATCGAAATTCGAAGAACATCTGTCATCTCTTTCGCTTTTGCCAAATTAGGGTGACATGACGATCGAGAATCTCAATTGTCATAGACTTGTGGATGTTTGCTTGAACGTTCCCCAATCCTCGTTAAGTGTTAGGAATAGACGACCAAGGCCCGACAACGCTTTCCGCTTTCGCAGCGAAATCGACTTTTGATTGTGAGCCCACAACTGCCAATTATAGATTCTGGTTCGGTATTGTTCAAAGCAATCAGCTGGAATTACTGCTGTGTTCTTTAATTATACCTAGATCAAAAGTCTAAGACGCGCCTTTGGTATTTGTAGGCGTCTGTCTGTTCATAATTACGTACCTACCAGTAGGTAAATACTGATCTGATTATCAATGTTATCATTTTATAGGTTTTTTATTTTATTTTAGTTTTATGCAAGGTAGTTGACATGAGAGATGTCATTGCCTATTGATTTCCTCACGGTGATGATAATCTCGTCTCTCATTTCTGCAACAGTCGCTGTCTGAATAGTCATAGTCATAGTCATAGTCATTTATTTTATAAAACCAATTTACAAGTCAGAAATAGAAATTACTTATACATTATTTTAAAATACAGTAAAATTAATCATAAAAATATCAGTACATATCTCCTTAACGCCTGAAATAAGTACTTACCGTAAAACGGGGTTATTTGCTCCCCCAAGGGTAACTTTGCACCACATTTAAATATGGTTTGATTTCCTAAAAATCAAAATGTATGGTTAATTAGATAAATTATTCAAATCCCCTTACCAAAAAGGTGTCAAATAAAAAAATTTACAGTACAAGCAAAAAAATTAAAAGCAAAAGATACTGGTATTTAAGTACAACATAATACGGAACAATCGAATCACATAGCGATAGATGCACCCAGACATAGTTTTCTGTGTTTTTATTTGGTCTGACGTATAGTGAGCTTAGTGCGTACCTAATTAAAATGTGTACAGCTTCTTAGGTTTTTGATTTATCGGATGCCGTTATTCGATTGAACAGGGGGTATAATATAACTGGATCCTAAACTTTAAACTATTATTTTTTTTTTATAAATTCAGTTCAGGAGCAATGTTACCCTAGACATCGGGTAACAATGCTCCTTATTTTTAGGGTTCCGTACCAAAAAGGTACAAAAGGAACCCTTATAGCGCGACTCTGTCCGTCTGTCTGTCTGTCACATTCCTAAATATCTCGTGAACTACTTAAGCTATCGATTTGAAATTTGGCATACTTATGAATATTGTTAACCTCTACAAATTGAAAGTATTATTTGACATAGGGCTGATATTCATATCATACCACAATTTTAAACCTTGTCAGTTGAAATTCGGGGAGGTCTTTTGTATATACAATATGTATACATAAATATACTTCTGCATATTAAATTTTCTCAAAAATCAATGAGTAAAAAGTTTGGAGCAAATTTTGGTGCAAGGTAGCCCCGTTTTACGTTGTACGGTAAGTAATTATTTGTGAATTTTTTTTATACCACGTCGGTAGCAAAACAGGTCCGCCTGATGGAAAGCGGTCAGCGTAACCTATGGACGTGTGGAACTCGAGGGGTGTCACATGCGCGTTGTTCACCCATTAGAAACTTTATTTCTTCCGAAATTCTCATGAGTTTATTGAAATTTACATACTTTCCTCTCCTTGCAAATACCACTAAAGTGACACACAACTTGTACAAACACACCATTTTATCACAGTTGTCAAACTTTTGTTAATAATATTATTGCCATTAAGTATTGGTAATGTTTCAAGTACAATTAAGCATCAGTGGAGTGGAGTACAAGGATAAACAGGGATAACTCATGCAAACAGTCAAGATAAGAACTTGGGCCACCGTCCAATGCCAGCCCTTGGAACAATAGTTGTTTCCTATCTAATAAATTCGCTTTGTTCATTTAATTAACTTCGCGAATTGTTCTCCTTCCACTGTTCATGTTGGGCCTACAGCCCGACATCGATAGTTTAGAACTTTAAGTGCAATGATCGAACATTACAAAGTACCTACTATACTTGTAGGCTGCAATGCGCATGTAGTTCAAATTTCTGAATTTCCAGCCGTTTATACCTGAAGGTAAAAGTACCTACCACGAATTCATAACTCATGTCAATGTCAAACCGAAGGGACGAATTACTTTAGAACGACACGAGTAACGAATTCCTTCTTCGCGCGCGTATCGTACGACGTTACTCAGTACATATGGCCCTTTAAAGTTTCGACTTGACAAGAAATGTACCAGGTACTTTGCGAACTAGAGCGGATAAAAACATAATATGTTTGTGTTGTAGAACTGAACTGATAAGTAACTGAAGTTATTTGTAAAAATTAGTAAAAAGAGATGTTGTTGCTATGAGTGTTTTATTTGAAGTGACGGCTATACAAAAATATATCAAAAAATAGAACAATAGAACTAGAACTTAAAAAAAACGATTTTTGTCAGCACAAAAGAGGTTACAAACTACAACAGTTTGTACTGAAAATATTTGTTACCTACTTGTTGCACTGGTGTTAAATTATCATTTTCCCAGGTACCTTACAGAACCGCTGAGTCACTAAGCTCTACGGAGGAAATGATTGAACATTAAACAAGCGTAATTAAAGGATATAATCCTAGGCTGCGAGTGGGCCCCGTAAAATTATATGCATGAATAATTGAAAACAAAAGGTAAAAGGTACAAGTAGGGTCGTTATCGCCGGCCCTCCGGGGACGCCGTGGCAGATTCTGGTCCCGCAAACTTTTTCCTGCTCGCTTGACAACTTGGAGAATAAATTATTTTATTGAGTTACTGTTATTCTTTTGTGAATTGAAAATGGTAAAAGTGCGGTATTTTTATAATTTGACGGCTCTTGAGAGCTTATCTGTGGGCGTTAGAACAATTTTGCGGCGTCACAATCCTACGCGTTAGATTTTACTTCACGTCATGTGTGGTGTTGTAATGAGCGGTTGGAAATTAAACCAATCCTACTCGAGCGTGGTAACAAGCAAAGTGGTCCACATCTTACTGATCCTTCATTTCTCTAGGTTTTCTTTACAAGCTGAATTTACCAAATTATCAAAATCAATAAATATATATACATATGTATTTATACAATTTGTCTGTTAACGCAGGTAAGGTATTTTCTTTATTGTAGATACAAGATTTTTGTTTACATTACAATTTTCAAAAACCTGATACGTACCTAAGCAACCACGCACATCACAATAGTACATTGTGCAACAAGGGGAGGAAGTTGAATATTACTAACGAGAGTAAGTTAAATCGCGACGGCTTGCCGGAGCGATTTAAAGACTCGAGTTAGTAATATTCATACTCCCCGAGTTACACACAATGTTTTTCATCACACTCGCAATGTAAAAAATATGTAAATAGATGTAAACCCAACTAACAAAAATTAGTCTTATAGTGGCTTATAATGCCAAAAATAGTACTCTTATAATAACCTTGTAAACCCTTTACAAGAGGGCATTTGGGCACACCTTATAAGGCCAAAAACCTTATATCCCCCTTGTAGTTGCTATATTATTAGCTTTCTTATCTTGTACGTGCTTTATTGTGGCATGCAATAAGAGAGTTAAACTTATAATGGCATGACAAGTGCTCTTAAAATGTTAATGTACTAATAAGAATCATATTTAAAGCTTTAATAAAGGCAATTATACTTATAAGAATCATATTGAAAGCTTTAATAAGGGCAATAGCTCTTGTACACGTTTTGTGATCATCAGATATAAGGGAGTAAAACTCATAACGGCGAAACAGGATGCTGTTTTAAAAGTTTATTGTGCTTTTCGTAGTGATTTATGTGTACATCATCATCAAGTCATCCATTTTGCAAGTTAGTAAACGGTAAGTTAACTTTTACATATTACAATTATTTGCTTATTTATTATGAAAACTGTGTGGGAATCCAATTTCATGGTGAAATGTGATATAAAATGTGTTGTATTATTCATGCACCCTTGTATTTCAACGGTTTTGTACTAAAAATGCGGTTAATTAATTTTGACATGTCTTGAGCAAGGCTGTTATAAGAGTAAAAGCAGTAAGCACATCATTTACAAATACTCTATAAGAGTAAAAACTTTATAATAGCCACCGGTGTTACTTAAGATTCGCCATTTTATATATCTTTAGGGTTCCTTCTCACAATTAGTGAAATCCCGAACCTTACCATCTAGTTAAATATTTGTAACGGATATCACTTAAAAATTCATAACGTTATCGTTAGAGAGCAGATTTCAGGTAGCGATTTAAATATTAATATGAATATGACTCGCATACAATATTTATTATTTTTTCTACACACGAAAAAAATGTATGGGAACATAAAAGTAAAACCCTTTTTGGATGCTTTTGTGAATATTGGGCAAAAATTATAATGATAATAAATAAAAATAAAAAAAAAATTTATTTATACTTATTTCTTTAATATTTCTTCTGCGCATTGCACAGTAAAAACTTCTATTATGGCTCAAAGAATATAAAAATGAAAATAATTCGCTTCTTATACACCGTGTTTCACTTAACACTAAAAACCTGAAAACCGTTTGTTCAGAATCGAGAGTAGAATCGATTGAGCTTTATCTTGATGGGGGTAATATTTTTTGTTTTAATTTGTATTATTAGTTATTGTTTACGTGCCCATTCTACAAATTCGTAATACAACATTGTGCATATCATATTGCTAGAGGTTGTATACCTTTTTCAGTATTTAGGGGTATTAATACTGGCTGGTTACTTGGACGATTATTTTTCCGCTACGAGTTTGACGTTGTGCGTCACTTTAATTTTATTACCTAATTACAACCTTGTCATTTTGAATGTTAGGTTTAAATTTGCTTACTGTGTCACCTGTCCAATTTGAAGAGTACTGTGACACAGTTTAACGTGCTTTACAGTGACATGGCTGTCTATTGGTAAACCTTATGTCGTTGCAGTAACGTACACAATTAATCAGTTTTAAGGTTTACGATGGTAGCTAGCAATTATTTTATTGAGTGTAGAGTTAAAAGTCGAGTAGAGCTGCACAGAAAATTAAATATTCAATTTAAAAAAATAATAATCATCAAATTAAAAAATGAATATTCTAGATACGTTTAAAAAAATAAAAATCAGTTGGGGTGTCTGAGGTTTTGAGTGATACCGGAAACACGGTGTATATATTTAAATTGAAAGTCCATTATTTAGAATAAAATACTTTTTTTTAAATGTAGTTTGTTGAAAAAATAACATTAATTTAATCTAATTATTCAGTGAAGTTTGTGGTGTGCGATGTAGGTAATAATAATAGATTATAAACCACATGACATGTATTTAAAAAATTGTACTAGTCATATCCATATTAATATTTAAATCGCTACCTGAAATCCGCTGTCTAGTTATCATGTACTTGGCGCAAACCTTTGAAATTGAATTTTTGTTCGAAAGACCGTTCTTTTTAAACCGGTATTTTGGGGAACGCTTTGATAAAGGTTTGGTTCGATTAACCGGCATAGAACAAAATAAAGCCGTGTAGTCCGCAGCATGTCAGGTAATACTGATATTTTCAATATTTCATTAGGAAGTTATACCTAGAATTTTCAATTTAAAACAAACTTGTGCTTCGGAATATTTAATCTTCTGGTGCCTTATTTTATTACTTCCTATTGATTTATTGTAAATGCTGAGTCAAATACTCTATTTGATATTTATTATTATGGTTTTTTTTTTGTATGTCTTTCCCATCACGGAACAATGGTATTCCGGACCTTTGGGAGGCGTGCGTGGGGCCGAAGCCAACACGTAGAGGCCCTTTCGACACTTTAATGAAATGTAAGGGGTACACCGAGCGGATGTTGCCCTTGCCCGTATCATGGGACACACGCAGAGGCAACACCCGCCAGGGTGTAAGGACTATTTGAGAGTTAATGGAATCTAAAATGAACTGGTCTATTTTGATGAAAGTGATGGACTAAATACTGGGCTATGGATAAAAAACCGGACGCCTGCCTAATAAAACGGTATCCAATTTTATTTCCGGCAGACGGTGACTCGTCCCCACAAGATGGGCCCCCACAAAAAGCGACATCCAAGATGGCTCAAGGGCAACACCGGTGTGAGAACTCAAGGGTGTCGAGAGGTGTACACCGCTTTCTGCCCAGTGGCTGTTAAGCCACTGCACCAACTCGCGTCTTATGCAAATTTTCACTTCCACCCCTGGGGCATATAGCCCTAACGACTCCACTCTGGACGGCCAGCCAAGGCAAGCCAGAGGTAGAGAGTACTGTCCCACCCACCCGCCTTACGGGTAACAGAACTCCCCAGGAGCACTCGGGTACGTGGGGTCGCTGTTCCCCAACAGCTCGCCACAAGCTGCCCTGCGTTGACTGATTGCACTGGTAAAACCAATGGGCGATGGGGTCGTCACATCCCTACGCCTTTGGTTATTGTTACATAATCTGTGGATGAGATACATAGTCAGCCGTTTTTAGTGACGTGAAGATGACAACTCTTCTCCTCCTCTTAGTAAGTAAGTGCTATTGAAAACCACAGACGATTTCAGTACCGCCATCACAATGGACTTTGTGTCGATAACTATAAACAGCCTAGCCTAAGACTTCAAATTTTTATTTTATTTTTTATTACAGATGAACTACAAAACGGCACATATTCTGATGGAGAAAATCAGTCACAATCATTACTTACACCCAAAAATAAGCCCGGTGGTGGATCAAAAAACATGCAAAATGGAAGAGGACGCAGGAAATAGTTTTGGGTTGTAAGAAAATCACACCAAGCAAAGATGGCGCTGATAATTCAAAACAAGAAAACGAAAATCAATATATCTTTTGTGAATTTGATGAAGACCTCGATAAAAGAAACTACTTATTATTTTGGAAATTTACTGATAGGTTAATTACAATTTCTACCACCGTGTAGGCGCTCTGAAGAATATATTAATATTTTGAAGTATGTAGACTCATTGAAACAGCAACATCGTGAGTAATAGAACTGAAAATATTAATCTTATAAAGTTACTTGTATCGGTTTGGTTTCGTTGCACATAAATAAATATCTTAAAAACAGTGAGTTTGTCTTTATTTGTCCTCAATTTTAATCTGTCTTAGTCCCAAAAGGACTACATATAAAATCGGTTTCTTCTTAAAATAGCCGAACATTGTATTCACTTATTCAGATCGTCCAACATTCACAAAATTCGCAATAAAAGATTTTTTTTTATTTCAGACCAAAGTCCATAAAGTAAGGAATACACTTTTGGAACTTATTCTAATAAAGTTAATCTTAAAAATTAATATTAGTAGGTACTGATGGATAAAAAAACTGAGTGCCTTGGTAATAGTCTCTTATACGCTCAGTTATGTATAATTGGCCACCTCCGAGTGCATGCTAGTCTGGTATAACCGGTGGACACTCTATTTAATAATGTAAACATTGTAAAACATGGAAACAATGGACCAGTTACATTTGCCCTCCAGTCGAGATCTGCCCCGCGGCCCCGCTGTATATACCTTAACATTTTTCACTGCAGAGCTACAGACACCTTAAATAAGAACAAAAAATATAATTATTAAGCTAAATCCAAACTCAATTCATCATTTAACGATATACCTGTATTACTGTCACTGCTGCTTGCCTGCATATTCTTATAATTATTCCATAATGGCATCCTCTACGGAACCACTAATCGATAAGTTGGGATCAGATTGTTCACATTCGCTGGATTTTCAAAATGACGAATGAAGTTTTATAAAAACTTTTAATACGACACTTTCAAGAATAATACCTTTATAATTATTGTATAAGAGTGAGGTGTGTACGTAGTTTATGTTATAGTATAGTATAGACATAGAGTTAAGTTTGCATGCCACATTGTATAGACAGTCTTAATACAGTCGTCTACGGAATCGTACATGTGTTTCATTTAATCGGCTCCACACCACATGGCGACCGTGACATCGTTTTACGCGAGCGCCGCCGCGACGAGGGCGCCTGACATCAGCATTTTTAGTCGTGTGAATATATAATTAACAGTGAGACGCGAGCAAATGCACAAGTGATTGCACGAGGGACATAATTAAATTACCAAGTGAAATACACTAAATAAAAATTTAATAAATAACATGGGTAACAGCTACAGCAAACAGGAGGAGAAAGAGGTCGTTATAACCCAAAATGCGGTCGGATCAAACGACGCAACAGGTACAAACGAGCATACTAGAATAAATAACGTTCTTATAACCGTGTTGTTCGTGGTTTTGGCTCTCATCGTTTGCTGCGGACTGTACAAGTTCTTAAAGAAAGCACATGAAAAATATGTGCAGAAAGCAGTGAGGCGAGAAGTATGGACACGTCTGCAGACCAGGCTGTCAATGAAGAGGTCGACGCCAACCACAGACGAGGCGGAGGAAGGTGTTTAAGCAGAGCACGGGAGACGGAAGGACAGAGGATGAACTTTAACGTGATTACGCGCGTGTGAAGTGAAAAGTGTGAAAGTTTCTGTACGTCAAAGTGATGTCAAGGGTATGGATTTAGATTTAAAAAATATATACGATAAGTTAGAAAAAATAAGAGTTGATCTACGAAAATTAGGTGAGGTTAAACGGCAACAAAAGCTAGGTTTAGAAAAAATCAATGATGCGCAATTAATATATGAGGACTATAAACAGATAATTGCATCTCTTCATGTCGATGACCTGTCAAAAGAATGTGTAAGTTCGGAATTATTGTGCAAGAAAATAGACGAAGTTTATAATAAAATTTTACAGTATAAAGCTATAGAAAGTGTATCCGTAAAACCAACTACAATGGCGAAACAATTTGAAATACGAGAAGCTAATAGCATAATCCCAATTTTAGATGATAAAGAGGAAACTGTCGAAAGAATGATAGCAGGAATAGAAATGTTAGATGACATGTTAACAGATAGTAGCGAAAAGAAATTGCTGATTTCTTTTGTTCTAAAAACACGACTCAACAAAATTGCACAGTTAAAACTTAAGTCTAAATATGACACCGCTACCCAACTAGTAGCCGATATAAAAAAATATTTGCTACCCAAGAAATCCGCAAACTCTCTTTTGCTACAGTTAAATAATATATCACAAAAGGATATGTCTATTGTCCAATACGGTGATAAAATAGAGGAGTTGTTCATTGGTCTAACGATAGCGCAAGCCGACGGGAAATCGGCCGCTTGTGATATTTTAAGACCAATCAACGAGTCCCTGGCCATAAAAAAATTTACAGATGGGTTGAGAAACCGCCGTCTCAGTACCATTCTAGCTGCAAGAGAATACACTGAGCTGAAGGAGGCCGTCAGAGCGGCCCAGGATGAAGAGCTGGCACGACCCCAGCACGAGCCCGTAATCATGAATGTGAACCGCGGCTACACGCGAGGTACACAGCAGCCCCAGCGCTACGCCTGGCGCGGGCGCGGGACGAGCTACCAGTATAATCGAGCTCGAGCCTACCAAAACACATGGACCCGCTACTCCACAAATAGAGGTACTGTCCCTAGCAATAATTTCCATAGGGGTCGCGGACAACGTGCGATTTTTAGGGGACATAGCGGAACTCGAGCGAGCCGTGGACGCCGAGGGAACGTGTATACATGTACACACGAACCGCAGACCTCCCACGATACAACAAGAGACGAGACAGACAGAATACAGTTTTTTCGATCATAAAGTTTTAACCATATGTGACGGATTAGACTACATAAATTTCACCGCCGGTAGCAAAAATCTTGTTCTCATGATTGACAATGGCGCACGTATATCAATTCTACAACAGAGTAAAGTTCCCATAGAATCACGGATATATGAGAAGAGTACTATAATATCAGGCGTTGGCGGTAGTATCATAAGTACACATGTTGCTGACGTGACTTTAAACTACGGTAATACAATATCATTTGTACATAGATTTCATATATTGCAGGATCATGATATGCCATGTCATGCGAACGGTGTTCTCGGACTTGACTTTATGAGAACTTATAGTGCAATTATAGACCTTACGACTGACGAACTCACTTTACACCGTGGGAACGAAAGGTGTGTGTTACAAATACAAAGAGGCAGCGATAGCGAAACTTTTTGTCATTACCGGCTAGAAGTGAATCATCACATTTAATTAAAGTAAAATCATTCGATTTAGGAAAAGTTTATGTCGTAAACTCAAGGAAATTAGCCGAAAATATATTTTTAGCGGGGAGTATAAGTAAAGTTAAGCAGGGTAGAATACCGGTACGAATTTTAAACACAGGGAACGAAGATATAAAGTTACCTATTTTCGAACCCGTTTTGGAAAGTTTGGATAATTATGATATTTGCAATTTAAAAAAATCAGAAAATGGGCTAGAAAGAGTGAAAAGGTTACTGTCGTTAATAAAGTTCAATCATTTAAATGACACAGATCGTAAACTAATAGAGTCAATATGTGCAAAATACGCCGACGTTTTTTACTTGGACGGTGACAAGTTAGGAACTACCAATATATTGAGCCAAAGCATCATTTTGAAACCAAACACTAAACCCATTTATACAAAACCTTATAGGATACCAGCGTCAATGAAGTCAGAAATTAATAAACAGGTCGAACAAATGATCAAAGATGATATAATAGAGGAATCGAATAGCGACTGGAATAGTCCCATACTTTTAGTACCTAAAAAATCTGAAGACAATAACAAAAAATGGAGATTAGTCATAGACTACCGAAAAGTAAATAATGTTATTCAAGACGATGCAATGACAGGCCTTTCTTACGAAAAGTGCTTTGTATATATGGACGACCTAATTGTTTTCGGTAGAAATATGGACCAGCATAATAGAAACTTAACTGATGTATTGGAGAGATTACGGAAAGTTAACCTTAAAATTAACCCACAAAAATGCGAATTCCTGAAAAAACAGTTACTATATTTAGGACACATAGTTTCAGCAGAAGGTGTGTTACCCGATCCACAGAAAACAAAAGTTTTAGAAAATTACCCAACACCATCCAACAGTGACGAGGTTAGGCGCTTCGTAGCGTTTTGCAATTACTACCGAAGATTTATCCCAAATTTCGCAGAGATAACACTACCATTAAACAAATTATGTAGGAAAAATGTAGAATTTAAATGGACAGACGAATGCCAAAATGCCTTTAGCAAATTAAAAACAAAACTCATAACACCGCCAATTTTACAATACCCAGATTTTTCCCCAGATAATGAATATATTTTACAAACTGACGCATCTGCAAGGTCAATCGGTTCTGTACTTTGTAACAAAGATATGAGACCTATAGCTTACGCTAGCAGGCCCTTGAATAAGGCCGAGTTAAATTACCCAGTCATTCAGAAAGAGCTTTTAGCAATTACTTGGAGTATTCGCTATTTTAGACCTTATTTGTTCGGAAAACAGTTTACAATCATGACGGATCACAAGCCACTTCTGTATCTTTATAGCATGAAAGACCCATCAAGCAGGCTGATAAAGCTTATAATTCAATTGGAGGAATATAATTATAAAATAGTATACATAAAGGGAAAAACAAACGTTGCAGCGGATGCATTAAGTCGAATTACAATTACATCGGACGAGTTAAAGAGTATGAGCGAGCAAGTTACTGTTATGACGAGAGCACAGAGTAGAAAGTTAATACAAAGTAATACACCAAGTGATGACATACGTGGTAATCTTAGTACATCCGAGAATTCAAGGCCTGATCAACCAAGAATTGCGGAAATATTAAGAAAACCTAATAACTGCATAGAAATGTTGTTTGAATCTGAAGAAGAGTTAAGAAAGTTAAGAAAAAAGAATTAATTACAAGAGAAAAAGATTGTTTTGCGTACGCCGAGAGTAAATTACGTCTTTACATAAACCTTAACTATATGTCACACTTCACGCGAGCCGTATTTGTGAATATGTTAAGTGATTTTTGTAAACAAATAAAAGTAGACGAGTTATGTATAGTAAAAGATATTAAAAACGCGTTATTCATAAAAACTTTGTTAAATGAAATAAAGTCGATTAAAAATTGGTCCGGACCAAGAATAAAAATACTAGGAAATATAATAAGAATAGATGACAAGGATGAGAGACGAGTTATCATTAACGACTATCATTTACTACCAACGAGCGGACATGCCGGCGTTCGCCGAATGGTAAGTAACATACAATCTAAATATTATTGGCCGAGTTTAGAGAGTGATGTTAGAAACTTCGTGAAAAAATGCAGTAAATGCCAAGTAACGAAACACTCTAAAAACATACGACAACCAATGGCTATCACAACTACAGCAGCGTCAGCATTCGAGAAATTATACCTCGATATCCTAGGACCGCTGGACACGGACACTGAAGGTAACAAGTACATCCTAACGCTGCAATGTGAGTTAAGCAAATATATTGAAGCTTACCCATTGCAACGTAAGGATGCAGTTAGTGTAGCAAGAGCCTTAGTGAATAACTTTATATTAAGATACGGGATTCCCGACGCGATGTCGACAGACCGCGGGGCGGAGTTCATGTCAGCTACTATGGATGAAGTGTGTAAGTTGTTAGGAATAAATAAGTTTAATTCGACCGCGTATCACCACCAATCCATAGGTGCGTTGGAAAACATGCACAAACACCTAGCTGCGTTTATGCGAACTCAGTGCGATGGACATCCCGATACGTGGAGCCACTGGTTACCGTTCTGGTGTTTCGCTTTTAATACAACAATAAATTCAGCCACAAATTATTCCCCATTTGAGTTGGTTTTCGGAAAAAAGTGTAAAACTCCTAGTAATCTGATTAAAGCTGTTGAACCTATATATAACGCTGATAATTATGCATTGGAACTGAAATATAGACTACAGTTAGCTCATAAAGACGCTAAGGAAAATTTGTTAAGAACTAAAGAGTTGCGAAAATGTTACTATGATAAGTTAGTAAATTCGGTTACTTATAAAAAGGGTGATCTGGTTTTAGTTAAATCTGAAACCGGCAAAAAATTCGATAACCTTTTTAAAGGACCTTATAAAGTAATCGAGGATACTGGAATAAATGTTAAGTTAGAATTAGATGACAAGGTTGATCTTGTTCATAAAAATAGGACTAAGCCTTTCAATATGTGACAATAGGTCATACATTATTGCTTATACGACTTTTTTTTTAAC
Source organism: Leguminivora glycinivorella (assembly GCF_023078275.1). NCBI lineage: Eukaryota > Metazoa > Arthropoda > Insecta > Lepidoptera > Tortricidae > Leguminivora > Leguminivora glycinivorella. The sequence goes on from NC_062973.1 coordinate 15,989,599, forward strand.
ATTGTATTGTTAAATACCTAATGATGTAACAACTAGAATTGTAGTAGCTTACAGTATAATTACATTGATTTAATATTAAGGAAAAGTATTTCCACTCGTAATAATACATTAATGAAGCTCATGTCCTTTTATTGTGTGTTTAAAAAAAATTGAAATGTTTAATTTATTTTTTTCAACCACCCCCCAGATGAGGTGTGTACGTAGTTTATGTTATAGTATAGTATAGACATAGAGTTAAGTTTGCATGCCACATTGTATAGACAGTCTTAATACAGTCGTCTACGGAATCGTACATGTGTTTCATTTAATCGGCTCCACACCACAAGAGAAAATGTATTGCTTTAATTCTTTTAAACACTTTATAAAATGCTATAATTTGTTTGCTGGATAGACGTTTTATAATATGCTCCTATGAGGCATAAAGCATCATAGTTATCTTATGCATTACTTTTATAAGAATAATTGGCCATAACAAAAGCTTTTATAGTGCTTTGAATATTATACAGCGAAAAGGCATTTTAAATGGCTTCTATAAGAATACATATTTTTTAACCCTTATTGCAGTCATATAAATTGGACTTATTAACGTGTACATGGCCAAGTTATAAGAGTAAATGTACTATTGGCCAAATCCTCTTATAATGAGTCGCTATAAGGAACTCTGGCATAATGAATGCTATTTTAAAACTACTATGTGTTTAGCCCTTATAGATTGATTTTATAAGGATATTTTGTTTGTTGGGAAAAAGTTAAGTACGGTATAAGAAATTTCATTATTCCCTTGGGAGAACGATTTTTCTATAACTCATGCCCCGCCTGCGTGCAATAGCACATTTAAAGTGCGGGTGTGATGAAAAATAAGTAAATCTTCTAACAACGTATTTTCAGGCTCAATTTATGTCATCCTACGTCTAAATTGTTTCTTAAATGTATTTACTCCTTATTTTATTACATCACGCTAAAATATTTTTCGAGTAAAATTAAGAATGCAATATTTATAAAAAATAAGCCTTCATTTTAGGGAAATTGAGAGTAATTCGTAAAAAGGTTCTTTCGGCTTTACGAGTATGAAGAAAACAATACAAGCTCATGCCTCATTAATCAATGTCACATCCTAACACGGCGGAATGACCGATTCCCTCTAAAAACAAGAATGTTTTCTTTCTCATGGATATTCTGAGTTTTCGGACTAAATAAAATAAAAGTACTAGTGCTCCACAGTGTATCTACCAGTAAATTCCACTTTCAAGGTAGACAATCATGGTCGCGCGATAAATTATAGATATAACATCAGGCCGTCCCTTTCACATTATTTGCAAGTGCGATAGGGACCGCCTGATGTTTTATCGTTTATCGCGCAACCATGCTAACGGTGCTGCACTCCATTCCATATCGATAACTTTGATGTGTTTTTCGGTTAAAACCTCCGTCCGCCGTCGGCCGTCCCTATCGCACTTACAAATAGTGCGATAGGGACGGCCTGCTATTTTATCGTTTATCGCGCGACCATGGCTTCCCGTGCTTATCGTATTAAATATGAACAAAACATTTATATTTTATGCAATCTGGCATGGCATGTAGTCAGGCGCGAATCCAGGACTTCGTGCAATGGGTATATCATTGCACAAAAATAAAACTTGCGGGTTTCTAAGGAAGTCATAAAAGAGTAGGAGGTTGTTCAATAGACTAAGGAGTAAATTAAACGAGGTTATCCTGAAGATTTCAGTAAAACATATCTACTTTAAATGACGTTTTGAAGTAAAATGTTTCAAAATTTTGCTTACCGTACGGAGAAAACTTGTTCGTACCTTTAGACACCTATTACCTGTTTGACGTATTAATAAACTACAATGTGATACTTTGTTCTTGGACGGCATATATTCTGTGTCAAGTCACACAGGTAAAGGCCCCTTCACACGGCCATGCGTCGTAATGGTTAAAGAGACAATCACAATTAAGGCTGTGTCCATATTGCCAGTTTTAATTCCCGCAACTGGCAACGAAGTTTAAAAGGCAGATAATAACCTCCGCGAGCACAGCGGGCGCGGTCAGGACGGTGTAAAATGTGCTCTTTTATTGCTCTGTTTTAATTAAATTCTTCGCTCGCACTGATTCCTTTACGTTTCATCTTTCCGGTTTAATCGTCATTTTTTTAGTTTCGTTTTCATGCAGTTGCATTTTCGTGGTAAATAAAGCGGATTTCTAACCAATATGTATGTATGTGTATGTGGTTTTCTAAATACACACAATAACACACAATTTTAAACTAAGAAAATTGTAATTTTAGTATCACATGTGTAAGAGTAATAATACCTACAAACATAATTATCTAGTAATATGTATACTTACTTAACACTTCTCTGTCTGAATTTGCATTGAACCCGACCAAACTATACCGCAATTCTTCACGATTGTATTCAATGGTAACTTAGAAGTCTTAGAACGTCATTACTTAAGCAAGTTACGAATGAGGCGAGCGCGCATCGAGTTCGCCTTTAGCTCGCAGTCTTCACCGCTAAAGCGCAATGTCTTCGCAGCGAGCACGCAACTAGTTCGCCGTGAGTACAATACGAACACGCTGGTAACGCTGGAAAATACTAAGCGTACCTATTCCCGGTGAAGTCGCTGCTCACTCGAGGTGAACTGGCTGCGACAAATTCGCCAAATGTGATAGCGAAACAAAAAACCGGCCAAGAGCGTGTCGGGCCACGCTCAGTGTAGGGTTCCGTTGTTTTCCGTATTTTTCTCAAAAACTACTGAACCTATCAATTTCAAAACAATTTTCCTATAGAAAGTCTTTATAAAGTTCTACTTTTGTGATTTTTTTCATATTTTTTAAACATATGGTTCAAAAGTTAGAGGGGGGGGGACACTTTTTTTTTCCTTTAAGAGCGATTATTTCCCAGAATATGAATATTATCGAAAACCGATTTTAGTAAACCCTTATTAATTTTTAAATACCTATCCAACAATACATATATCACACGTTAGGATTGCAATGAAAAAAAAACACTCCCCACTTTACGTGTAGGGGGGGGTACCCTAATAAAACATTTTTTTCCACTTTTTATTTTTGCACTTTGTCGGCGTGATTGATATACATATTGGTACCAAATTTCAGCTTTCTAGTGCTAACGGTCACTGAGATTATCCGCGGACGGACGGACAGACAGACATGGCGAAACTATAAGGGTTCCTAGTTGACTACGGAACCCTAAGAAAAGCGAGTCTTATACCAATAACTTGTTTAGCAATTAGTTAATGGCGCCCTTTCTCGTAAATAAATAAATTACAAACTTTCCCTTACTTATCCTGTCTTCAGCAACACAAATATTGACATAATTAATAAGAACATAGCACGTTCCTTCACTACACGTACTGAATTATAACTACGAATATACCTCAGCTATTCCTTAACGCCTACGCCTGTCTTCTACGATAAAAGAAAACTTAGAAGTTAGATGTGTCAAAGAAGCTCTTGCTGCTTCCCTCGTGAATATAACGAGACTATTTAGCATCAAAATAGTACATTACTACAGAGGCCGGGGCAAAAGGGGTTGCCATGCCGGCCGAAGACATATAGACATACACAAATATTGTCGAGGCCTTGTACCAGTTGCAGCCGGTACGTTTGTAAAGCCGCTTATAGTTTTTTTTAATGGTTAAATACCTAGATGTTATGTCACAAATATCAGTGACTGGAAATTAAAAACCGGCCAAGAGCGTGTCGGGCCACGCTCAGTGTAGGGTTCCGTAGTTTTTCGTATTTTTCTCAAAAACTACTGAACCTATCAAGTTCAAAACAATTTTCCTAGAAAGTCTTTATAAAGTTCTACTTTTGTGATTTTTTTCATATTTTTTAAACATATGGTTCAAAAGTTAGAGGGGGGGACGCACTTTTTTTCCTTTAGGAGCGATTATTTCCGAAGATATTAATATTATCAAAAAACGATCTTAGTAAACCCTTATTTATTTTTAAATACCTATCCAACAATATATCACATGTTGGGGTTGAAATGAAAAAAAAATCAGCCCCCACTTTACATGTAGGGGGGGTACCCTAATAAAACATTTTTTTCCATTTTTTATTTTTGCACTTTGTTGGCGTGATTGATATACATATTGGTACCAAATTTCAGCTTTCTAGTGCTTACGGTTACTGAGATTATCCGCGGACGGACGGACGGACGGACAGACAGACATGGCGAAACTATAAGGGTTCCTAGTTGGCTACGGAACCCTAAAAAGAGGACTTTGCCGGCCTAGGCCTGCAATATTTGTATGATATTCCACTATCGAACTCTTGTCCTAGCCGCAAAGTTTTTTCTCAAACATGGTATGAAATATTGATGTTATGTGCCTTATAATTGGCCGCGAAGTATGACGTTTCAGGTGCGGCTAGGACGATTGATAGATAATGGAATTTCATACAAACCTTGCAGGCCAAGGCCGGCAAAGTCCTCTTTTTTAACCGACTTCAAAAAAGGAGGAGGTTCTCAATTCGACTGAATGTTTTTTTTTTTTTTTTTTTTTTTTTTTGTATGTATGTTCCTCGATATCTCCGAGAATTGTGGACCGATTTTCAAAATTTTTTTTTGATCGAACGGGTATAACCCCGAGATGGTCCCATTGGCACCAAGTCAAGGTCTGATGATGGGATCCTGGAGAAATCGAGGGAACTCTTCAAATGTTATAGGCACATGTAATGTTTTTAGTGTATTTTTCAAAGGTAAACCAGTATTTACGCCTGATGGTAATAATTTTATGTGGCTGAGCTGATGATGGAAGGTCAACTCCTCAATGGTTAGGAGTTAAAGGATAATTCTTTCACTAGTGTACATGTATTCGGACTGATACGTATAATATCAATAGGAACCACTAAAAATCAACAAATAAATAAACTTTTTAACAAAAAATAAAACCGCCTTCAAAAATAAGCGCGTTACAAAACACGGAGAAACTAAAAAGCAAAAAATAATAAACCTTTGAATTCAGATTTCTTATCGTATTGCAATAATCTAAACATCCAAATTATAAACAAATCAATTATTTTTGGAGTCGGTGCCAGCCTGCGTATGGTTGGGTGGGGCAAACAGGCAATAGCAAGGCGACGAACAGGTCTGGTACCGACTGCAAAAATAATTGATTTGTTTATAATTTGGATGTTTAGATTATTGCAATACGATAAGAAATCTGAATTCAAAGGTTTATTATTTTTTGCTTTTTAGTTTCTCCGTGTTTTGTAACGCGCTTATTTTTGAAGGCGGTTTTATTTTTTGTTAATTAATTTCCAAACACAGATAATTGTGACATAACATCCAGGTATTTAGCCAATTAAAAAAAAACTATAAGGGGCTTTATAGACGTGCCAACTGCAACTGGTACGGGCCCTAGACAATATTTGATTTTGGGTGCGTTTTCATACAAAAAAAATTTTTTTCGTTTTTTTTTGAATTTTTTTTTAACTTTTTGTTTTTTTATAAGCGTACCTATACGGGGTACGAAAGGGGAACGAAAATTCGATTATTTTTGCGCTACGACGCACCGTTTAGGAGATACAGCCATCCAAAGTTACTATTTTCAGTAGACTTTATTTATTTCATACCATGTTTGAGAAAAGTACTATACATACCTCGGCGGGAATGGGGTTGCCCGCCTCAGACTTATCCGGTCTATATGTCTTCGGCCGGCAACCCCCTTTGTCCCGGCCTCTGTAGTAATGTACTATTAAAATAGATAAAAAAAAATGTAGTTAAATCGAATGACAATAACATTTTTAGCACGTTTGTCACATTTTTTGTCGGGGCTAAATAACAGGTAGGTATTTATTTAACTTATATGACCTATCTTGTCACGCGTACGCCGCCGTCAGATTTATTCTTACCGTAAAAAAATAAAAACATTTTTAACTCTCTTAGATCTTAAAGATCCAGACTTTCAGCTTTTCAAGGCTTAAAATTTAAGCACCACTATACCTGAGAGCACTTATCCCTTCTATAACTAAAGCGTCGACGTAAAACGGCGAAAAATCATCAAAGCGAGTTACTAAAAGGGGAAGACGTGGCTCTAACCGATAGAAAAAATGTATCTCGGTCCTTGTGTAAGTAACGACTTTCGATTTACTGAATACGAAAGCTCCAGAAGGGTTGTCGAGGGGAGGTATCACTCCGCATCGACTCGAGTGTATTCGGCTGCCAAATAAGGCGTAACTTACTCCTCGACGAAATTTACGGCGTATGAAAATGAAAATCAGGTCCCGCCACTTTATTTGTGTAAAATTTCAATTTCACACTGCAATGCTCCGTGTCCTGAGTCGTAAATCAGCCCGTGAGGCGCTCCATTCACTTTTGAATATACGATTACGGGTTTTGAAAATGTTATCTCGATTTCACGATGGCTAATCTAATCCTCTGCTTGTATTCATCATGCATCCTCCTTGCGTTATCCCGGCATTTGCCACGGCTCATGGGACGGCCTGGGGTCCGCTTTGACAACTAATCGCAAGATTTGGCGTAGGCACTGGTTTTTACGAAAGCGACTGCCATCTGACCTTCCAGCCCGAAGGGTTATTAACCTTATTGGAATTAGTCCGGTTTCCTCACGATCAGTGGAGTGAAAGCAGTGGCTTGTATTAAATATTTCTAATACCTTTATACATACATACATACATACATACATATAATCACGCCTGTATCCCATAAAGGGGTAGGCAGAGCACATGAACTACTAAGGTTTTAGTGCCACTCTTGGCAAAGAGGGGTTGAAAAATACCTTTATAAGAGAATAAACTTAGAATTAGATTCATTAATTTGTACTTTTGATGGAAGTATAGTATCGACCTCTTTTAATACTAACAAACAGGCATTTGAAATTTGAAATTATGTAGGTAAGATTTGCAGAATTATTTTACAACCAATTCTTATGTTGAAAATACTAAAATGTTGGTGAAACGTCGGAAGGATTTAGATACCTATGAGTGCACCATTATACCCCATTTTGGTTTATTGTTATTACTCTCCGGGAAATTACTTTCGATATAAAGTTTTCATAAATCGAATACTTACATAAACCGATATTATATTTTATGAGCTCCCGAGGAATCATAGGAATGGGTTGCTACGGATCACCACACATATACAAAATATTTTGAATGTCACCTTTTAAAACCTTTTAAAATATAAAAAAAAATAATCATAAAACGCTTTTTCTCAAACATGCAATGAAATATTGTCTTTACGTTCCTTAAAATAGGCTGGGAAGTATCGCTTTTTGGGCGCAACAACTTGAGAGGACTGTAAAGGGATTTCATATTATTTTTTAGGCCTAGGCCTGTAAAGTAACTTTTTTTTATAAAATATTGTCTTTTAGAGCATTTTTTTTATTTCATTGTATGTTTGAGAAAAGCACTATACATGCCTCGGCGTGAAAACGGATTCCCGGCCACGTATCCCTATTCGTATATACCCACTTGGCCGGAAATCCTCATTTTCCCGGCCTCTGATGTAATGTACTATTACTTATACCTACAATTTATACATTTACATAAAAGGTGCGAGCGTTTTTAGGGTTCCGTACCTCAAAGAGGAAAAACGGAACCCTTATAGGATCACTTGCGTGTCTGTCTGTCCCTCTGTCACAGCCGATTTCTCCGAAACTACTGGACCGATTTACTTGAAATTTGGCACACGTATGTAAACCTGTGGCCCAAAGATGGATATGTAATTTAATTAAATTTAATTTAATCACAGGGCCACAGGGGTCACTTTTGGGGGGTAAAATTGAAGATTAAAAATGAAAGTTATTAAAACTATCTTGTGTTACATATCAAATGAAAGAGAATTTTACCAGCATCTGAAATATATTTTTTGTTTTGGTAATTTAGAAGTAATTTAAGAAAATAAGCAAAAAATGACCATTCCCCCCCCTTATCTCCGAAACTACTTAGCGTAAAATTTTCAAAAAAATACACGAGATAGCCCTCTACCTGTAGATTACAGGAAAACCTATTAGAAATCTACAGTCAAGCGTAAGTCGAACTTAAGAGAAAAAAACTCAGATTACGAATTTCACTCACTGCCGCTGCAAGTAGTTACTAAACGTCTTAAAATTGTGTAGGCGCGTTGGACAGGTACAAAAGAAATTAATTTCGGTTTCGTTTTGTTTAAGAAATTGTTAAAAAAAAAATTCATTTTCCAAAATGACTTAAGTTCCTACTAAAAAAGAGGCACTTAAGACTGTTTAGAACTGCACTGATCATAATATTGCCCTAATAGGTCCAAAAAATGGTGTATATATACGAAAACAAAAAAATTGTGTCACCGACAACCAAAATCTGAAGTCCATTTTGCTCTATCTCTTATTGTTTCCGAAATATATGAAATTGAAAGTACAAAATTTAGTATACATTGCTATCACATGTCGTCAGGCGGTCATGACCTGTTTGTATGGAAATGTCGAAATCCGACTCGCACTTGACCAATTTTCATAGAAAGTCGTGTTTTATTATAGTTTTGAAGGAGGTTTCTTGTTTTTAACCACCAACGCAAAAATGACGGAGTGTTATAATAATAATAGGTTTGACGCTTGACATGTCTGTCTGTAGCATCATAGCTCCCGAACGAATCAATCGATTTTGATTTAGTTTTTAATGTTTAAGGTGAATTCGTCGGGAGTTTTTTTTGTACCACGTAGGTGGCAAACAGGCATACGGTCACTGTAACCTATGGACGCCTGCCACTCAAGGAGTGGCACATGTGCGTTGCCGACTCATTAGAAACTTGTACAAACCTGTAGTTAGAAGGGGCCTGGGTGCCGACGACTCAAAGGACAATCTATTGTCCTAATTATTTCCGTAGGTTCTTCCGTCGTCAGCATACCGCACCCTCGTTGAGCTCTGGCTGCCTTACTTACCGGCAGGAACACAACAATGAGTAAGGTCTAGTGCTACTTGACTGCGGTCTTTTGTAAAGCGGAGGTACTTCCCCAGTTAGACTCTGCTCTACCTTAGAGTATATATATTTTTTTTTTTAATTTATTTGGGACAACAAACAGTAACACACAAGGCTCTAATAGAGAATTACAGTGTTAACAATAGTAAGGTGTGAGACCAACAACATTGTCCACCGATTACTAGATTTAACTTAAATCTAAAGTATACAGCGCAAGGTAACAATGATATTGAATTAAAGGTACTTAACAATGGAAATAGTACAAAGGTTTGTGAATACAGTAACGCACTAACACAATTTTATTAACAAATATAGGTACGTAACACGTAAAAGGTAGATAAGAAATTACAAAACAAACGACTGCATTATCAACAATTTTGAGGACAAGTAAGAATGGTAGTAAGTACATAATAGTATGGTCTATTGGAGTGACTTTCAATTTTGTTTATTATTGAGTAATTTAATTAAGTTGTTTTTATATACATTGTCTGACATCATGAAAATGTCAATTTCATTGAAATGTAAGTTATATGATTTGACCATCCTGTAAAGGGGATCACGCTCCCCGGCGCGGGTTCGACAGCATATTCAATTTAGTATTAGAGTTATCAGTCAAGAAATTCAAATGCAGCGCCATCTATTAGGTACCTATTAGTTTCGACAACTTTTCATGTGACTTTCCATGCCTAAAGGTTCGAACAAGTTCAAGTTGCCGAGAGACGGCGCTAAATACAATAATACTCAAGAGTACCTAAACTTCTAGCCAAAGAAATATATAACTCCGTATAGACAGATAAAGTCTAAGAAAAATACGTACTTACCTCAGTACCACACAGAAGAAGGGCTCAGCTAGATGGCGCTAATATTAATATTTGATATTTTAAAACATATCAAGCTAAGAATATGGGCCAAATTGTCAAAACTGAGGTTACGTCTACGTCGAGAGATGGCAGTCTATGCACCGTGATTACACATTTAGTTTGACTCTGTAATACTCGATCTTCTTTGCTTCTTAGCACACCTCGGATACTGGCGATCAAATATATTGAAAGAGGCGCATTCCTAGCACACAGTCTTAGATCGTGTAGGTGAACGTACTATGATTGTACGAGTGAAATATGACAGGTCGAATGTTCGTGTTATTGACAGGCGGTAACTGTGAGGTAACCGAGAGGGGGTTGGCGGCGCTTTCAGCGGGGAGCGGGGGTGGCCATACTGTACGATAGTACTCTTTATTATACTGTGCTTCTAGACAAGTCTTATATGAGTAACAATTCTGGTAGGGGATAGTGAAAAAATAAGATCAGATCCTTCAGAGGCAACTAATATGGGCGTAGCGCAAGGATCGCCTGAACCTAACACACTTTTTTCACTTCTCCTCAACGACCTACCGGTTGCGATACAGGCTGCCAACATTTTAATGTACGCCGATGATGTTGCTGCCATAGTTACTGCACCAACGTCTGAAAGTCTTCAGCGAGCCTTGAATGAAACGACAACTCAGCTGTCTCAATGGTTCGCATGGAATGGCTTAGCTTTAAATCTCAAAAAGACTCACTTTGTGCATTTTAATCTTTCGGGCCGCATGACCACGCCGTTGATAGTTCATATTAAGTAATGGGAAAATACTTGAACAGGCATCCACGACTACTTTCCTAGGTTTAAAGATTGATCAGCACGGGAAGCATGGTCGCGCGATAGACGATAAAATATCAGGCCGTCCCTATCGCACTTACAAATAGTGCGATAGGGACGGCCTGCTATTTTATCACTTATCGCGCGACCATAATTCCCTGCCTGAGCTTAAAATGGGACCAGCAAGTAGATAAACTGTGTGATAGTCTGGGCAGTGCGTGCTTTGCCTTAGGTCGAGTTGCAAAGTCTATGGCTCCAGAAGTAGCCCGGACATGCTATTTCGCCACAGTCCATTCATTAATACAGTACGGTGCGGAGCTCTGGGGACGTTGTGCTGAATGGGAGAGGGTCTTTCGCTTTCAGAAACGAGCTGTCAGGATCGTTGCTCAGGTACCTGTACACACTCAGCAGGCCTAGCACATGATGGGCGCGGGAGTATGTCGCCGCGAGATAGATGACACGTCTTTGTCTAATTGTATTAATGGGGTGCGCCAAAGTTTATATAAAATTGTTATATAGATTATTGGTAGTCCGAAAATGTTTCTCATACAATTTTACATTATAACGATCATTATTTATAACAATTTTATGTTAATAACTATCGTAACTTCGAATGACACAAATCGGTATAAACAATAATTTTATAACAAATAATTTTATATGAGCCAATATGGACCCGTATTAATGACATAAGGACAGGTAGTCTATCTCGCGGCGACATACTCTCGCGGCCATCATGTGCTAGGCCTGCTGGCCAAAGAACTTTTTAAAAAATAAGAATCCTTACACTGCCTGCAATAGTTATCATGCAGGTAGCCCTTTATGTAAGACAGAACTTGGCAGCATACAAAACTGTACTATTATATATTCTGTGACAAAACTAACAACATATATTATATTCCAAGTACAACACTCGAAATGCCGGAAAGTTAGTAGGTATCGACCATAAATTGGCGAAATCCAACAAATTAACACACGTGATGGACCCTGCCGTCTATAATAAATTTCCGCAATATGTGGTTGAAGCGCCTATAGTGTGTCGAACTTTATGTATCGCTTAAAAAATTGGCTGGTCGAGCACCCGTTCTACACTTAAGTAAATAATTATGACAATTTTTTTATTACCTAATTAGAAATAGTTATTTGTTATACAAGGGGCAAAGTTGTATTTTAACGCCGAGTGTGGAATTGAAAAACGAGCAATTGAAAGGGTTCTATATAATAGTTGAACCACGAGCGAAGCGAGTGGTTCGAGAATATAATCCTGAACTTGCGAGTTTTTTTAACACACGAGAAGTAAAATACATTTGCACCCGTGTGTAACACAAAACTTTTCCCATCACTATAGCGAGGAAACTACAACGCAAAACTGCTGCTTCAGTAGTTCCACGGGTGGTAAATCATCTTTATTACTAGATTCACCTACTTTTATCAATTTTAAAGCAGATAATTTGACTTTATTCAATGTCAAATTACTTTACCCACTAGTGGATAAAATGCGTTTTTACCCGCTGTTATTAAAGGATAAAACACGTGTTTCCGAGCTGGTGAGGGGAAAAATATTTTTGTGCATTTTTTATGTGAATATTGCCTAACTTTTTGTAATTTATTCTGTCTATTTATTCTCTAAGTATTATTCTTGTATGAATTTTTTTTTTAAATCAAATCTTGACATGTAAAATGGTGTTACAAATAAATGAATATGAGTATGAGTAGTATGATTATTTTAACCATTGAAAGTTTGTACGGAACCCTCGGTGGGCGAGTCCGACTCGCACTTGGCCGGTTTTTAAATATTAACATCTAATCCAAATAGCACCACAACTAATTTAATTTCAGTAAAATATTCAATAGACAAAGTTAGAACATTATTTTTGGGTATATTTTTGTGTAGGGATTAATAAGCTTTCGAAACATCGCGGTGTCCTTTGACATGACAAACCTTTTAACTTTTCTCATGTAACGCATGTTCCCATTACAATCGTTTATAATAAATACAGGGTTCCAAATGCCATAAAGGGGATAGGGGGATTTCAATACTTAGTATTTTACCGAATTTTGTTAAAACATGAGGAAAAATGAAATTGGCTATGGTTAAAATGGATCACGTCTAATGGTCAACAAGTATTTTCGATAACTTTTAAAGTCTGCGAGTATAGTGCGGACTACGTTTATATTATGAAAAACCACGTTTCAAAGAAGTTTTCTTGTCACATATGTTGCGGAAGAGTTCCAGTATCATCACAGAATATATAATAGTACAAGTACAGAAGGCCCACTGCTTTGATGTTCACGACATGCCGCCTTTTTAAATGCCTACAAAATTCTAACAAAGAAACGAACCGCACGTGCGTGGCGCCCGGCGATAGGGTTGCTTATGGATTAAAACGAATTAATACTCAGATAAAATGTTATACTATTATATTCAAGTCTTGGGTACTTTCTAGGTATATATATAGTATTTATATATTTTTGTTTAAGTTCCGACATCAAAAGCCTTATTGAATCTTTTCGGGGGATTTAATCAATAGTAAATCTGTGTAAAAATGTCCTATGGTATTTATTTTATTCATGATATCTATTTAACTAAGCATTATTAGCCATTCCACACGCGGACATCGCATAATATAAACCTTAAAAAAACTCGCGACGTAAAGTAACATTGGAAAGTGCGAACGTGCGTTCCGTGAGAACGCGCGCCACCCCTGATTAGGCCGCGAACTCGCGGCCGCCTGCATGTACTTGTAGCGCGGCGATAGAATCGCGGAGTGAGCCGCCCCTGGTATCATCTTCAAAACCATCAGTATTTCTAATTTAAGAAAAGAGCGTACACCCATCTTAAAGGCCGGCAACGCACCTCCAACACCTCTGGTGTTTCGGGTGTCCATGGGCGGCGGTGATCGCTTACCATCAGGCGACCTGTCTGCTCGTTTGCCTCCTATCCCATTAAAAAAAAAAAAAAAAAAATTTGACGAAAATCATAAAATATTAATCATTGTTAAATAAGTAGGTACCTACGCATGCAACATTTGAGCAGTTGATCGCAAAACTCATGTTTTAGGAGTAAATAAAATATGATAGATTTCCATTAAGCAGTTCTTTCAATAAGTAGGTATCCTTAAATTTCAATTCAACGAACTTATTCCAAGTTCTGTGACGAATAGAAAAAGAGATAACGAGACCTCCGCCCGTGATCATCGCTACGAATTATGTGGTTCGAGGTCTGAATATAAAACGAACTCGGGAACAGCGTGATGCGAATTTGGTCAAAATTACGACTATCGGCCAAATTGGCTTTTTGATGGACCCGGTTTGGTGCTTTTATTAAACCAAATGAAGAAATCAATAAGATTCTATTCCTCAAATTAGAAACCCCCAAAAAATGTTTAATGACGAACGAACAATGTTGTAACGCGATCTTATTTTTGCTTGGTTTTATGGTATAAGCTTTTTGATGCCAAAGTGACTTTTTTGATGGACCCAGTTTAAGCACCAAACTGGGTCCATCGAAAAAGTCAATTAATCAAATGGAAGCCTCCAAAATATCAAGAAATGCATCTAAAAATTTCTAACGCCGGAAAATGAACGAACAACTAATGATGTAACACGATCTTATTTTTTTCTTGGTCTTATGGTGAGTTCGTAGGGTTCCGTGGCTAACTCATACAATTTTATGATATTAAAACATGCTTAAACTGTAAAAAAACGTGCAATACCTAGTTACAAAGTTCGAAGTTTCTTCGCTCAAGAGCTTGATGCATTGCCAAGAATAATATTTTCATAAATTTTAACCAAACGTTAGGACGAGAATCTAAATTTTAGCAAACATGTATTACTCTAAAATGGACTTATTCAAGGCTTATTTCACAAGGCAAGAAAGAAACTGATGCGTGTAGTGATGACATAGACTTCCTCCCATAAATCGCACACAATGAAGAGTTAGGAATATATATAGATATTTCAATCATACCTACTTCTAAGTACCTAAGTATATATTCGTTTCACTACACCAACTGCTTCTTATTTTTAAATAACATTTTATCATGCGAAAGAAAAACGAGGACGAAATAATTTCATACGAGTTTTAACTTGATGTCCTAATCTGATGATTTTGAACCAAAAAATGTTAAATAATTAAGAATTTAGCGTAGGTATATGTGCCCCGGACAATTCCTCCGACGTTTATGCTTTATCTAGTAGGCTAGTGATCTATGAGTGATAAACATCATATGCCATAGAGCTATGACTCGTACGATTAATAACCGTCAGCTTCCAAGCGATTTACAGAATGTGATAAACGACTGCACCTCACCCGCAGACGTTAAATGAGCTGACAACAATTTTTCAGCTCCGCTAGAGGGCATCTCACACTGTCGTCACATGTCGTTGCGTTCTTGTGAGGCGATGACGGTAGTGCACCTTGGTAAGGTTTTCTCTCTATGGTAAAACCCGATTAAACACGTCTTTCTACGTACAAAAGTCGTATGAAGCTCGGATTGGCTTTTTCTGCACCGCGCAATATCTCTTCGTATATGTAGCCGATATCGTACAAAGCCAAATGTATCAAATAAGTATACTATAAGTAGGTACAACTTTTGGCACATATCGAGATTATCTTTTGCAAAGTACCTACTTCACGTCGCCCGGATGAGCTACACAGTGTGTTAAGGCCCTTACATTGGCATTAAGATGACGAAAGAGTCGTAAGAATCGTAAGATGCTTGCTTGTACTTGTGTGCAGTGAATAAAGTAATGTTACTCGTATGTCTATTAGGGCACTTCCGCTTATATTTATTTTGCAAAGCTATTACCTATAGTAAAAGAGTTAAAAACTCTTTGATAAAAAAAATAACAAGGCTATTTATGTGAGGGAAAATTATCTGAATCTGTAATCGACGGCTTGTGTTGTCCTCATTTTGTTAAATAATATAAGTTAAATCTTTTAAGGTTTAAACGGCTAGCCTTAGGAATCGACAATAATTTGCACAAAAGTCGATCAGCTCCTTTTTTATATAAAACTAGCTTTTGCCCGCGACTTCGCTCGCGTTAGAAAGAAACCAACTCTTCAACTATCTCCACTTTAAAAAATCACGTCAATTCGCCGCTCCATTTTGCCATGAAAGACGGACAAAGAAACAGACACACACACAAACTTTCACATTTATAATATTAAAGTATGGATGTTCGTAATAAACACATTATTTTCCTGTTATTAGTAGAACGGTTTGCGCGTTAACCAGGTAGAATGCACAATGAGAAATTCTTGTGCAAAGCTAACCTGCTGGTCGCACTTGATACGAGCGTATGCATCTGAAAATCTCGGCTTCAACTAAAATGGGTGAGAAACTCCTGTGTATTTTGCTACGTATTAGTTTATGTTAAACGCTGTTTGCCTTGATGTTATTCAATGGAAAACTTAAGCTTCCTCCGAGACTCGTTAGCAATATTTAATTTTACCGTAGCTTCCATTTTATAAGTTTATCGTTCTGTATATATTCATGAATTAAATTATTTTATTCTTTATGAATTGATAAAACTGTACAGTTTATGACCATAATTAATAAATAAGAGTAGAAGATGTCTTCAGACTGCCCAGCATGACTTGCGTTGTCCGAATACTAATTTGTAATTTTGTAGTCGAGCGTGACTTATGAGACGTGTAGGTACGACAGAGCGCCGACATCCAAGTGGTTCGCTACGATTAATAAAGATTCTTGCTGGGTCAGCCAAAGTCACAATCGCTATTGCTTCGACAACGAAACGATTTGTTTCTTTCTATCAGTCTTCCATATTAGTGCGACAGTAATACTTGCGTTTCGCCATGGAGCGTAAGCGATTTATTTTTTGTCTACGGGCCCTGCTGACCCATTCAGCCAACCTGATTTAACTTTGTGTCTCACTATAACCTTCCATTGCAACAGTGACAGTTGAGTTTCATAACTTGGCGTTAACGATTAGTATGTCGGCTACGCAGCTTGGTTCCCCTTGTTTTGGCATAATTTTACAATCTAGAATTCTTTTTGGCATAATCTATATTGGCATAATTTACCTTTCGCATAATCTGTTATGGCATAGTATAGTTACGCATAATTTGTCTAGGCATATTTTTGTTTGTCCGAATATATTTCATGCATAAAGGTTATTCGCCGAATGGTTTTTATGCATAAATAATTTCTGCATAACATGGTGTAGTGGAAATTTACCACGCAGAATTTTTATCATAGGTAATACTACTATATTAATGTTGCAGTTCTAACCTAACCTAACCGAAATTCTTGACAAAATGTTTTATTTGTTGAGGTCGCAGTTCTAACCTAACCAAACCGACTCTCTTAACAGCATTTAGTATGGGTGGATATTCTGATTTTAAGAAATATGCCAAATACAATTATGCGAATTAATTTTATTCATAAAAACAATCGGCGTAAACAGAATTATGCGAACTTATTTTCGGACAATGTGTTATTCGTATTATTTTCGATTATGACAAATAAGTTTGCTGCCAAATTAACATTCGGCGAAAATCGATTATGCGAAGTCTGTTATGCGAAAATCGTTTCGGACAATTAAAGTTATGCCAAATAGAGGGAACCCACGCAGCTTGATTACCGTTGTCTTGGGGACTATCATATTATAAATCTACGAAACTATAACTGAAAGTTATAAGCCAACTTCGCGCAAAAAGTTCCAACAGGTCATAATTCTACGAAATGACATGGACAATATCCCTGGTCCTGTAAATATTGTTAGTCGGGCTCGTGGAGACGCGGGTAATCCCGTGGGCCCGGGTCCCGGAATCCCGGACGGGATTAGTCGCTCCCGGAACTGGCAGATAGCGCCGGGCTTAATGCGATATTAGCGAGTTAGCTACACCCTCACTATTACAATCTCGGGCAATCATTATCATCCATTTCGCAAGCTTTGTTTTCTGACAATCGAGTGATTTGAGCGTGCTTGAGTCAGCGTCCGCCCAATATGTTTTGTATTCATCGAGTGTGAAGATCTGAAGATCATTTGTATTGTAGTTTGTCAGGCACAATTACTCATGCGAATGCTGGTATTAGGTATAATTATGAAATAATCCTAATGTTAACGATTGTTCATTGGTATGACTAAATTGATTAATTATAAATGTATGTATATGGCAATATCGTCAAGTTATTATTATACATATCTATAAAACACTTTTTTTTTAATACCACGTCGGTGGCAAACAGGTATACGGCCCGCCTGATGGAAAGCGGTCACCGCAACCTATGGACGCCCGCAACTCAAGGGGTGTCACGTGCGCGTTGCCGACCCATTAGAAATTTGTACACTCCTTTTTTGAAGACACAACACTTGGATACAAGGCGTTACTTATTATGTAGGTACTCATAGTGTAAAGAAGTTTTGTAAAGACTCTAATTTAATTTCAATGTGTTAATAATTGAAAAAATAATGTTAAGCGTTTTGCTTGGCCCAAAAAGTGAACCAATAATAAAGCAAAAAATAAAAATTCGAACACGAAAACGTAACGATAGAAAAATATATGGAGGTAAACGATACAATTTTCTTTATCATATTTACGTAGGTATGACATTAATAGACAGTGAAGTCTATCCGTTATCAAAGTAAAAGCTTTTAGAAACGAAATATTTCATTTCTTTCGCGTTCCAGAAGAATTCTCCGGTGGCAAGATTTAGTTAGTTTTATTACTTTATTTTATCCAAGCTACATTTTATTTTAAAATTGTCACCAAGCAGAATTGAGTCTTTTCACGACCACTGTTAGGATTCATACTTACATTTTTACGAAGACTTTAAAAATATATTTACTGGCGGTAAAAGTATTATTCTTAAGTTAGAATAATACTAAGCAAAAAAATGGAAAATGTATATAAATGTTCTCATAGACCTTTGACCTGTAAAAATATTGAAAAGCCCGATAGAACCAAAAATGACAAAAATTCTGGTAAGTTCACCAGTCGAAATTTATCTATAAAATTTATCTATATATCAGTCTAAATATAGTCGAAAATTATGTTTTGGCCGACTAGCCGACTAATCGGCCACCCAAGCGCCGACTAGTCGGTAGTCAGCCTGGTCGGCTAAATCACTAGTCGGTACATCCCTAATTCTAACATCTAACCGCTTTATTTTAAAGTTAAATAATTAAATTCACCTCCAGCAACATCAAGAGGGAATAATATTTTCATATCATCGAGGATCGTGGTTAGGGAGATGGGTATAATTCAATTTAGTTTTTGCAGGAGGGTGCAGCGATGCGTCCGCTATCAGCCGCTCCATCGCGCCGGATTGAGGGAGTCTATTCAGGACTCCATCAGATACATCAGCACCACCCTAAACTAATATCAAACGTTTTTCCTTACTAAATGAGTTTCTGATCAAATAGCCCACGATGGGATGCATTGATTTCGTAAATCGTATAAAAGGGGGTAGATACAGCTGTATTACTAGTGACAGTAGATTCCGCAGGATATAAGTAAATAGGTATAAGTAGTTCTTTAATACATACATACATACATACATACAATCACGCCTGTATCCCATAAAGGGGTAGGCAGAACACATGAAACTACTAAAGCTTCAGCACAGTATAAGGAATATTCAGTAGTTAATCTCCGGCAGGTAGATGCGGGCGGTCTCTACTGCGCAAGGTCACGCAGGGTTGAACAAAATTACTATAAAGTTAATCAATCAACTTCGTACAAAGTAAGTTGTTGTTATCTAATAGGTACTATTAGGTAACTGTAAGTATTAGTATAACAATACCACACCAGTCAATATTGAATACACAAAAAAATATTATTCATATATTAGTCTCATAAGCGCAATACTAGATTGTGTAACGATCCCGAGCAAAATGAGATATTCACGGGGACGGTTTTTCACATCACGTATGTGGTAATTTATATGTTATACTTAGATATTATTTAAAACAAATACAGGGTGGCCAGAAATAAAGTGCATTCCCGTCGCCAGTGAGTTTTTGGGGATCAGAATAGGCCCCCTGGGTGGTTTTTTTTTTCGCTCCAACTTTTGGAACGGTTAAAAAAGTAATAATTGCGTTAGGTTCAATGACCGAGCGTAAAAGTTCATTCATGAACAGGTTTAGAGTGAAGTTGGCTGCGAGTGTTTTGACATGAAAAGATAACCTCATAATTTAATGTTCTAGCAGCTCGAAACCTTGAATTATTTGGAAGGAAGACATGCGGATTAAGTTGTTTGTGAGATTTAAACGTAGCACATTGATTTGCGTAGGAAAACTGTCGCAAATAAGATAATAAAAACTACTTACGTGTGTTTGCTTCGTCCGCACTTTATTCACTCATCACCTTTAACACGCACTATCGACCAATTAAACACTCACAACTTTGCGAAAACATCAATACACAGCACTTTTCACAAAATAAAACACACTTTGGAACAGTTTTTTCTTAAAAAGTTTGTGTAACGTAAACACTTCGACGCAAATAAGAAACAATTTTACAAACCATAGACAACTGGCTCGCACGTTCGGATACGCAGTATACGGAAATACAATGCCCATGGAATATGAAAATACAAGTTGTTTTTAATAAATCAATAATTACAATCAATTATTTGTAAAATAATTATTCATAGGTCATCCCATTACTATCCTGTAAGTGGGAGCGAGAAAGAGTTATTTTTTGCTCGTTGTCACTTACCGGTGCGGTGCGGTCGTGCGTTAGTTAGTTAACACACGGCCGCTCCGTGAATTTTTTCACGTAAGTAAGAGCGAGCGTTCTCACTTACAGCGTTAGAACTATTACGCGCGTTATGCGAGATTCAGAACCTAATTGGCAATCGGATTGTCCCGTCTGAACTGGACTGACGAAGTGATGTAGGTACCCAGTTGAACTGCATGAAATGTAGTAGGTACGAACAGTATGTACGAGGAATGGGTGAAATAATAAATGAATACTCCTCTGAAACTTGTTTTCTTTATTATTTTTTCTACTGCCGTGTTGTTATTCGTTATTTACAGTGTCGTGCATAGATCGTTAAAACTCTACATAAAAGATGCCCGCCCCCGCCCGGCGGCCCGTGCACCCACGCATACGATATAGCTCTTAAAGCATTGTTAGGTAGCCTTTAAGGGATAAAGCGGGCCGCGGGGCGCCCAAATACAGGAAACAGTGCGAATTTCACGAAAGTTATTTTAGAAAACTATTAAAAAGTAAGTGCATGGTCGTAGAAAAAGTATTGTATGCAACGGTGTTTAACTGAGTCAAAAAATACTTCGCCTCAAATTGTTACCCACGCCACTTGTCTTTTTTGACCTCCTTTAAACGCCTGTTGCATAAGAAAAACAAACGGATGATTTATTTTTTATTTTTCTGATAACTAGCTACGGATATAAGGAAGGAGGAGATAGGCGCATCGGAGTACTAGTCGGCCTAGTACAAGAGAGGAGGAAACATTATCTAGCCTGCGAAACAGCCGTCCCTTTTTGATAAATACTTACATTTTGCACCTCGCACTCGCAGGACTGAGATTTTGGGGAAAGGTAGAAAGCATTGCACTTCGCTGCTACCAGCACGATTGGGGATAACAGGGAAATGGAATAGCACAGGTGAGTTTTGGTAAGTAATATGCTAAAATTGATTACATTTACAAATGCTTATGTTACGTTTAGTTAACACAATCATCATAAATCGCCGCAGATGTTTACAATTTTATGGGTCTTAATTTATGGTAAATTTTATGTTTTTAACCTTTTGAACGCCAAATACAGCAAATGACGTCAACGGAAAACCGTGCCACTGACGCCACGGGGGTAAATTAAGGATGGGTAAAGAAATTATGCTAACATAAAAGTGGCGTCGTGGTCACGATTTTCCGTTTAAGTCTCTGGCGGCCAAAAGGTTAAACTGTCTCACAAATACTTTGTTTGGTGTTACTTTACCCTAAATAAGGGTCATTGGAAAAAGGCATGACAATCCATAACTTTTATGAACAGAATATTCTGACATTTGCGATATGCATTCGAAAAACTTTAATAAACGTTGTTGATATTGCCAAATTGCGGGAGCATGTGTGCACAATTTCAATTAAATTAATTACCTAATACAACTAACTAACTGATAACTTATTTGTCAATCAAAAATTCAGTAGTTACATGACAACACACGTTACATTACGTTACAAGTTACATACTAGAAAAAAATACATTAACAATAATATTATGCTTTTGCTTTCAAAGGAGCGTGAGTGTGCTGATAAAGCGCGTTCTTCTCCCTGAATCGGTCCAAGTATTTTAATATTAGAAGTCAAATCTCATAGAGCAAAACTCTTGTCCGGGCAAAGCTATGGTGGCGCCATCTAATGCACACTTGCATTCAAGTTGCCAGCTACTTCTTCGTTCTACTGCATCTGGAAAAAGTAAATATTGTATCAACAATTTACATTATCGTTATTAAAATTGCATTCCACTATTACTTATTAATAATACGTTCGGGTATGGAACATATTTCTACGCCGTTAATGAAGATGAAAACAGACAGAGGGCGCTGGGTTACCAAATGCATTTTTAACGACTACTGTGTTTATTTCATATCTCCTACAGACTATGTAGTACGGGTGCCGATTTGGGTGATTGCCAAATCAGACTTCTGTTATATCAACTGAAGTAGATAAATTACATACCTAGCGACCCTAGCGACCGCTCGGCTGAGTTACTGCGATTCTTCCTCATTCCACGCCTCAGTATTGACCCTGCAAACAAACAGTGATTAATTTATTACTTAACTAACGCCCATGGACGGCGTTTCTACCTACCTACCTACCTACTTACTATGTTACGAGTACTGTGTTTATTTCATATCTCCTACAGACTACACTGCTGGTGCAGATTAGAAACATAATGATTCGCGTCAACGGTGACAGACGGTTTGACGCATCATAGTAAAATCTAGTAATGACAAGGGTGTATTTACGATACCATGCGACGGGTTCTGTTTAGTTGAGTTGCAGCCGGTAGGCGCCACCCACGCGTCGTACTCAGCTAAAGTAGATATCAGATTTTTAGTTTTATCCTACGACTAAAAGTAAAGTACCTTTCTAACATTTCACTTCATTAGCTACCTGTAGGCCTAGCACATGATGGCCGCGAGAGTATGTCGCCGCGAGATAGACTACCTGTCCTTATGTCATTAATACAGTTAGAAGAAGACGTGTCATCTATCTCGCGGCGACATACTCTCGCGGCCATCATGTGCTAGGCCTACTGATCTGTAAATAGCACTGACACATGTTGTTCCGGCTGAGTAGGCACTTTTTTTGTCTGATTGTTCCCCAAGTAAATAAGTTTATCACCAAATCAGACTTCTGTTATATCAACTGAAGTAGATAAATTATGATTTAGCAATAAAGCCTTTCTTACTTTATGTCGGAACCACCTGGCAGGTGTTATGAATGACAACTGTGACTAAATAATAAATCAATGAAAATTAAGACAGACAGGGGGCGCTGGGTTACCAAATGCATTTTTAATAGATTACATACCTAGCGACCCTAGCGACCGCTCAGCTTGAGTTACTGCGATTCTTCCTCATTCCACGCCTCAGTATCGACCCTGCAAACAAACAGTGATTAATTTATTACTTAACTAACGCCCATGGACGGCGTTTCTACCTACCTACCTACCTACTTACTATGTTACGAGTACTGTGTTTATTTCATATCTCCTACAGACTACACTGCTGGTGCAGATTAGAAACATAATGATTCGCGTCAACGGTGACAGACGGTTTGACGCATCATAGTAAAATCTAGTAATGACAAGGGTGTATTTACGATACCATGCGACGGGTTCTGTTTAGTTGAGTTGCAGCCGGTAGGCGCCACCCACGCGTCGTACTCAGCTCAGTTTAGCGCCTGCGCCTGTGTGAAATGCGAAAGTAGATATCAGATTTTTAGTTTTATCCTACGACTAAAAGTAAAGTACCTTTCTAACATTTCACTTCATTAGCTACCTGTAGGCCTAGCACATGATGGCCGCGAGAGTATGTCGCCGCGAGATAGACTACCTGTCCTTATGTCATTAATACAGTTAGAAGAAGACGTGTCATCTATCTCGCGGCGACATACTCTCGCGGTCATCATGTGCTAGGCCTACTGATCCGTAAATAGCACTGACACATGTTGTTCCGGCTGAGTAGGCACTTTTTTTGTCTGATTGTTCCCCAAGTAAATAAGTTTATCACCAAATCAGACTTCTGTTATATCAACTGAAGTAGATAAATTATGATTTAGCAATAAAGCCTTTCTTACTTTATGTCGGAACCACCTGGCAGGTGTTATGAATGACAACTGTGACTAAATAATAAATCAATGAAAATTAAGACAGACAGGGGGCGCTGGGTTACCAAATGCATTTTTAATAGATTACATACCTAGCGACCCTACCGACCGCTCAGCTTGAGTTACTGCGATTCTTCCTCATTCCACGCCTCAGTATTGACCCTGCAAACAAACAGTGATTAATTTATTACTCAACTAACGCCCATGGACGGCGTTTCTACCTACCTACCTACCTACTTACTATGTTACGAGTACTGTGTTTATTTCATATCTCCTACAGACTACACTGCTGGTGCAGATTAGAAACATAATGATTCGCGTCAACGGTGACAGACGGTTTGACGCATCATAGTAAAATCTAGTAATGACAAGGGTGTATTTACGATACCATGCGACGGGTTCTGTTTAGTTGAGTTGCAGCCGGTAGGCGCCACCCACGCGTCGTACTCAGCTCGGTTTAGCGCCTGCGCCTGTGTGAAATGCGAAAGTAGATATCAGATTTTTAGTTTTATCCTACGACTAAAAGTAAAGTACCTTTCTAACATTTCACTTCATTAGCTACCTGTAGGCCTAGCACATGATGGCCGCGAGAGTATGTCGCCGCGAGATAGACTACCTGTCCTTATGTCATTAATACAGTTAGAAGAAGACGTGTCATCTATCTCGCGGCGACATACTCTCGCGGTCATCATGTGCTAGGCCTACTGATCCGTAAATAGCACTGACACATGTTGTTCCGGCTGAGTAGGCACTTTTTTTTGTCTGATTGTTCCCCAAGTAAATAAGTTTATCACCAAATCAGACTTCTGTTATATCAACTGAAGTAGATAAATTATGATTTAGCAATAAAGCCTTTCTTACTTTATGTCGGAACCACCTGGCAGGTGTTATGAATGACAACTGTGACTAAATAATACTTTTGGATGTCTCAATGAAAATGGAGACAGACAGGGGGCGGTAGGTTACCAAATGCATTTTTAATAGATTACATACCTAGCGACCCTAGCGACCGCTCAGCTTGAGTTACTGCGATTCTTCCTCATTCCACGCCTCAGTATTGACCCTGCAAACAAACAGTGATTAATTTATTACTCAACTAACGCCCATGGACGGCGTTTCTACCTACCTACCTACCTACTTACTATGTTACGAGTACTGTGTTTATTTCATATCTCCTACAGACTACACTGCTGGTGCAGATTAGAAACATAATGATTCGCGTCAACGGTGACAGACGGTTTGACGCATCATAGTAAAATCTAGTAATGACAAGGGTGTATTTACGATACCATGCGACGGGTTCTGTTTAGTTGAGTCGCAGCCGGTAGGCGCCACCCACGCGTCGTACTCAGCTCGGTTTAGCGCCTGCGCCTGTGTGAAATGCGAAAGTAGATATCAGATTTTTAGTTTTATCCTACGACTAAAAGTAAAGTACCTTTCTAACATTTCACTTCGTTAGCTACCTGATCTGCTGTAAATAGCACTGACACATGTTGTTCCGGCTGAGTAGGCATGAACTTCTGTTATATCAGCTTAACTAGCTAATAAATGATGATTTTTAGTAATAGTATATCTATTACTGTTAAAGGTTTTACCTTATGTTGGAATCACCTGGCAGGAGTTATAAAGAACTAGAGTAGGTACTGCTTGAGCCACTACTGTTTGAGTAAGTGCTGCTTGTTGCTTCATGTTAACTATCTAGCTCCCTGTCAATGTAATCATGTAGTCCTAGTCCACCTTCGAAAAAAATAGTACCTGCTTTTTCGAATCCGATTTTCTCTCCATGTTACTAACTTAATGTTTGTTTATTCCAAAGGCAGCGATACACTCGATCCACTAAAACGTGGTTAAAATACACACTATTCATAGTACATATTATGAATAATCAAAATAAACACGGTCATGTTGTCAATATTTTGCCGAAAACTGCAAAACATCGAAATGTCACTCCTCTATGATTTTCCGTTTCACGAAATAATTTCGGATTCTGATAATTTTTCAAACTTATCTTTAGTTACAAGACAAAATAAACAATAATAGTAATGCAAAGATTCAATTAAATAAAATATCAATGTATTGTTGTTTTGTACTTGTCTTTACTTCTTCTAATAAAATTAAACAAATTAGTTGCGTCAAACAAATCGCTATTCAAAAATATTTTGCATGATCCCCAACGCACGAACGTTGCGCGAGCGATTCGTCTGAGACGGACGTGACGTATTCGTTGCGCCATATTTGAATGATCACTCAGTTTATTTACTAATACAAATACGTATTCTTTTTCTGTTTGATTTTGTAAGATTTATACTAATTTTGTACCTTAGGCATCTTTACAAGTACATTAAATTCCAAAAATCTAAGCAGGTAGAATGCACCGTCATTTCCTCATAAAATGTTGAAATTAGCGCCTTTTCATAGGACAAAATCGTTTGCCAATAGGAAATTTGTAGGTAATTACGATATGTACGTATAAGAATCTTCTAGTATTTTGAATTTCTTTGATTAGTCGGTTTTGGTCGATGCTCTCGGTTGTTTCGTTTGTGAAAGCCTTTCTTACTTTATGTCGGAACCACCTGGCAGGTGTTATGAATGACAACTGTGACTAAATAATACTTTTGGATGTCTCAATGAAAATGGAGACAGACAGGGGGCGG
Source organism: Leguminivora glycinivorella (assembly GCF_023078275.1). Classification (NCBI taxonomy): domain Eukaryota; kingdom Metazoa; phylum Arthropoda; class Insecta; order Lepidoptera; family Tortricidae; genus Leguminivora; species Leguminivora glycinivorella. The sequence goes on from NC_062973.1 coordinate 16,016,164, forward strand.
TGGGTTACTAAATGCATTTTTAATAGATTACATACCTAGCGACCGCTCAGCTTGAGTTACTGCGATTCTTCCTCATTCCACGCCTCAGTATTGACCCTGCAAACAAACAGTGATTAATTAGCGCCTGCACCTGTGTGAAATGCGAAAGTTAGTCTCTTATCTTTATCTGCATGAACATTTCCTTTACATCTGCCGATACTGCCACGCCGTGTTGACGGAAACGCATGATGACGCCGGGCAGCGACTGCAGCAGATCGGGGCCCGCGAGAAGCATCTCGTTAAGGCTGCGGCCGTGTGAGGTGGCCGCGGCGTCATGGACTAGCCGTACCGTATTTGTAGGTAATTACGGTATGTGCGTATAAGAATCTAGTATTTTGAATTTCTTTGATTTGTCGGTTTTGGTCGATGCTCTCGGTTGTTTCGTTTGTGAAAGCCTTTGTTACTTTATGTCGGAACCACCTGGCAGGTGTTATGAATGACAACTGTGACTAAATAATACTTTTGGATGTCTCAATGAAAATGGAGACAGACAGGGGGCGGTAGGTTACCAAATGCATTTTTAATAGATTACATACCTAGCGACCCTAGCGACCGCTCAGCTTGAGTTACTGCGATTCTTCCTCATTCCACGCCTCAGTATTGACCCTGCAAACAAACAGTGATTAATTAGCGCCTGCACCTGTGTGAAATGCGAAAGTTAGTCTCTTATCTTTATCTGCATGAACATTTCCTTTACATCTGCCGATACTGCCACGCCGTGTTGACGGAAACGCATGATGACGCCGGGCAGCGACTGCAGCAGATCGGGGCCCGCGAGAAGCATCTCGTTAAGGCTGCGGCCGTGTGAGGTGGCCGCGGCGTCATGGACTAGCCGTACCGTATTTGTAGGTAATTACGGTATGTGCGTATAAGAATCTAGTATTTTGAATTTCTTTGATTAGTCGGTTTTGGTCGATGCTCTCGGTTGTTTCGTTTGTGAAAGCCTTTCTTACTTTATGTCGGAACCACCTGGCAGGTGTTATGAATGACAACTGTGACTAAATAATACTTTTGGATGTCTCAATGAAAATGGAGACAGACAGGGGGCGGTGGGTTACTAAATGCATTTTTAATAGATTACATACCTAGCGACCGCTCAGCTTGAGTTACTGCGATTCTTCCTCATTCCACGCCTCAGTATTGACCCTGCAAACAAACAGTGATTAATTAGCGCCTGCACCTGTGTGAAATGCGAAAGTTAGTCTCTTATCTTTATCTGCATGAACATTTCCTTTACATCTGCCGATACTGCCACGCCGTGTTGACGGAAACGCATGATGACGCCGGGCAGCGACTGCAGCAGATCGGGGCCCGCGAGAAGCATCTCGTTAAGGCTGCGGCCGTGTGAGGTGGCCGCGGCGTCATGGACTAGCCGTACCGTATTTGTAGGTAATTACGGTATGTGCGTATAAGAATCTAGTATTTTGAATTTCTTTGATTAGTCGGTTTTGGTCGATGCTCTCGGTTGTTTCGTTTGTGAAAGCCTTTCTTACTTTATGTCGGAACCACCTGGCAGGTGTTATGAATGACAACTGTGACTAAATAATACTTTTGGATGTCTCAATGAAAATGGAGACAGACAGGGGGCGGTAGGTTACTAAATGCATTTTTAATAGATTACATACCTAGCGACCGCTCAGCTTGAGTTACTGCGATTCTTCCTCATTCCACGCCTCAGTATTGACCCTGCAAACAAACAGTGATTAATTAGCGCCTGCACCTGTGTGAAATGCGAAAGTTAGTCTCTTATCTTTATCTGCATGAACATTTCCTTTACATCTGCCGATACTGCCACGCCGTGTTGACGGAAACGCATGATGACGCCGGGCAGCGACTGCAGCAGATCGGGGCCCGCGAGAAGCATCTCGTTAAGGCTGCGGCCGTGTGAGGTGGCCGCGGCGTCATGGACTAGCCGTACCGTATTTGTAGGTAATTACGGTATGTGCGTATAAGAATCTAGTATTTTGAATTTCTTTGATTTGTCGGTTTTGGTCGATGCTCTCGGTTGTTTCGTTTGTGAAAGCCTTTGTTACTTTATGTCGGAACCACCTGGCAGGTGTTATGAATGACAACTGTGACTAAATAATACTTTTGGATGTCTCAATGAAAATGGAGACAGACAGGGGGCGGTAGGTTACCAAATGCATTTTTAATAGATTACATACCTAGCGACCCTAGCGACCGCTCAGCTTGAGTTACTGCGATTCTTCCTCATTCCACGCCTCAGTATTGACCCTGCAAACAAACAGTGATTAATTAGCGCCTGCACCTGTGTGAAATGCGAAAGTTAGTCTCTTATCTTTATCTGCATGAACATTTCCTTTACATCTGCCGATACTGCCACGCCGTGTTGACGGAAACGCATGATGACGCCGGGCAGCGACTGCAGCAGATCGGGGCCCGCGAGAAGCATCTCGTTAAGGCTGCGGCCGTGTGAGGTGGCCGCGGCGTCATGGACTAGCCGTACCCATCGCCATTCGTCTTTCTTCGTGTAATCTTCGATTTCTGCTAGGCGGTGTGCGACTAATGACTTGCATGTGCGTGGCTCAGAGCGTATCCATGCCAGGGCTGCGCGCGCGTCACTCCAGTATGTTTTCTTGTCGATCTCGAAGTCGTGTTCGCTCCCGACGTCCGCGGCGAATCGCACGCCTAGGACGGCCGCTTCAAGTTCCAGTCTAGGCATCGAGACCAGGCGTGTGGGCGTGACTCGGCTTTAGGCGCCGGCCAGAGCGAATTTTGTTGTACCGTCGGCTCGGGTCACACGCCAGTATACAGCGGCGGCGTAGGCTTCTTCACTCGCATCGAGGCAGGTGTGCAGCTCGTACTTGGACACACGGGTTCGGTCTCGTAGCATCTAGGTATCGATAGGTCACCGAGGTCGCGCAGATGCTGCAGCCAATTTCCCCAGCATTCAGCGCCACGTCACTTGCATGACCCTCTTCGTGGGCGTCGCGTCGTTACTGGCGAGATCAGGCCCAGCGGGTTGAATATTGACATGATAATGCTGAAGGCTTCTCTCTTCGTCGGGGGGCGTTGACCTTTGATCACTTCTGGCGGCTCTCGTCTCGTATTGAGTTTGAAACGAATGTTGTCCTCTCGCGTGTCCCATAGCTGGCCGAGCGTTTTTTCTATCTCGCTCCCGCCGATAAAGACGGTGACGCCCTCTCGGTCTTCCTTGCCGATGACTACGGGGTCGTTCGTCGCCCAGCCGCGTAGCTGGAAGCAAGTCTTCTTATGTACGTGGTTTACTTCGCTTGACACTCTCTTCTGCCGGGTCGCCTTCGCGTCGATCGCCTCGCCACAGGAATCGCAGTGCGTCGCGGTCCTATTCTCTTATCTTTATCTGCATGAACATTTCCTTTACATCTGCCGATACTGCCACGCCGTGTTGACGGAAACGCATGATGACGCCGGGCAGCGACTGCAGCAGATCGGGGCCCGCGAGAAGCATCTCGTTAAGGCGCGGCCGTGTGAGGTGGCCGCGGCGTCATGGACTAGCCGTACCCATCGCCATTCGTCTTTCTTCGTGTAATCTTCTATTTTTGCTAGGCGGTGTGCGACTAATGACTTGTATGTGCGTGGCTCAGAGCGTATCCATGCCAGGGCTGCGCGCGTGTCACTCCAGTATGTTTTCTTGTCGATCTCGAAGTCGTGTTCGGTCATACGCCAGTATACAGCGGCGGCGTAGGCTTCTTCACTCGCGTCGAGGAAGGTGTGCAGCTCGTACTTGGACACACGGGTGCAGTCTCGTAGCATCTAGGTATCGATAGGTCACCGAGGTCGCGCAGATGCTGCAGCCAATTTCTCGGATGATGACCGATGTCAGATGATATTCTGCCGGGTCACCTTCGCGTCGATCGCCTCGCCACAGGAATCGCAGTGCGTCGCGGTCCTCTTCTCTTATCTTTATCTGCATGAACATTTCCTTTACATCTGCCGATACTGCCACTCCTAGGGTTGTAAATAGAAAAAAAACCAAATGTTTTTTTTCAGAATTGTGAAAAAAAACATGAAAAAAAACCGAGCACCATGGTTTTTTTTCTAAATATGGTTTTTTTTCAGATGAACAAATAATATGACAATAACGGTTTTTCGTGAGTTGTAACATGTTTCAATAACAAAAACGTACATTTTAACTCAATGAACATTCAGTATAAAAAGGTTTATTGGGGAATCCCCTATGCTGCGTGTAGCGTGGAGAGGCCGTGGTGTTGCCAACAGTAAATAGTGATAACTACCAACTACAAATTTCGTAAAACTTACTTTTATAAGACCAGAAATTAAAGTTATTTGATTAAATTCGTTTAATAGTTAACATTAAGTCTAAAAAACCTTATAAAAGTATTAACTACTTTGCAAATTTTCAGATTTCGTACTTTAGAAAAAAAACATACTCCAGAAAAAAAACTGTTTTTTTTTCACGGTTTTTTTTCATGTTTTTTTTCAAGCCAGAAAAAAAACCGTTTTTTTGCAACCCTAGCCACTCCGTGTTGACGGAAACGCATGATGACGCCGGGCAGCGACTGCAGCAGATCGGGGCCCGCGAGAAGCATCTCGTTAAGGCTGCGGCCGTGTGAGGTGGCCGCGGCGTCATGGACTAGCCTTGTCTTCGGCTTCTCCGGGTTGCAGACCGCGAAGTGGGGCAGGTACCAGGCTCTCCCGCTGGATGGTGTACTGCTTCTTCAGGGCCGGTCTAGAAGCGTCCGTCGAGGAGGCGTCGACATTTCTCTTCTAGTATTCTTAAGGCTTGCTGTTCTGGATCACTGCGGGGCTTCCTCGGCTCGATCGAGAGTGATTCGAGTGCGAGAGTTCTGCATCTCGTTCTCGATGTTCCCGCCGGGCTGTATGCGCGTAAGATGTGCGCAGCAGTAGGCCACGGGTGTCGCTCGTGAGTGGCGACAACCGTGTAGTACCCAGCCTAATAGCGTTTTAGATGCTACCGGCTGGTCGCGCCGTCCTTTTCTTAGCTTGCGCGACACGATGATCTCCCAGTTATCTTGTCCGAGCAGTATTACCAGCGTAGCGTCTTCATATGTCAACAGGTGCTTAGTCTTACGCAGATGCTCGCAGTCGTCTATCTCCCGTTCGCTGATCGTCTGAGTGGTGAAGTCGAGGCGCCCGGCCGTGTGTGCGCTTGTCACTAGCTACTCGTCCCCGCCGTGTTTGTTGCATATGCGGACCTCCACCTTCTTGCTCTTCTCGTACGCCATCTCGTTCCCGCCTACGCCTTGGACCCACATAGGTTCGGTGGGCCCGTTGAGGTCGAGGGCGGCGGCGATTGCGGAGTCGATGATGGTCACCGTCCTGCCTTCGTCTAGGAGCGCGAACGTGGCTACCTCTGCGTGCGGCCCCCGTAGCGGTACTGGCGCCATCTTGAGGTAGGCGCGGCTCGCCCGGGGCGCGGCGCTGGCGGCTTGCTTGACGGCTGTGGCCACGACTTCGTCGGACTTGCGGGGCTGCGGCGGCGACGGTGTCTGTCGGGGGCTTCTCGTGGTGAAGCAGCTTGTGGTGTCGCATAGCGCAGCCTTGATGGCCGCAGGGCTTGCCTCGGCAGACGAAGCGGCGATGCTTGCTGACGAGGCACCGGTAGCACATGTGCTTCTTCGCTGTCTCCCACCGCTCGTTCGTGCCCAGTTTAGTGAATTGCGGGCACGTCGGCAGGTGATGGGCTGACTGGTCGCACATCGGACAGGGTAACTTTTCTTCTTTTGTTTTCTTCACTTCGGCGACGGCTACGTAGGTACGCTCAAGCTTCTTCTTCGTGGCTCGCGCTTCCTTGGGCTCCGCTATGGTCCCGGGCGGGGCGTAGGGCGTGCACTTGTCGGCCTCGTAGTTGAGAAAGTCAGCGATCTTCTTTAGATCCGACGTATCTTCATCCCCTACGGCGTAGTCGTACCACTTGCTTTAATATGGGCGTTAACTTCTCCACTATGTTTCTCAGTAGCTCCGGGCTGTGGAGGTACTGAGGTTTCTTCAATATCTCGATCGTTGTCACGACGTTGGCGATGCGCCCGGCGAACGTGCACAGGTCGCGCGGGCTCTCGGCTAGTCGTGGCAGGGCCTTTATTATCTCCATCTCGTTCAGGAGTAGCGCGTCGGGTCTCCCGTAGCGGCGTTCCAGGGCCTTGATGACGTCGTCTGGACGCGGCTGGCTGATGAGGAGCGCACTGACGGCTTCTAGGGCGGCGCCCTTGAGGCTCTTCCGTATGCGAGCGACGTTCTCACTGCTTGAGAAACTCGGCACCGACTCGTTGTAAGCGGCTTTGAACTGTAGCCACTCGGTGCACTGTCCGCTGAACGACGGCAGGTCTTGCAGGTACTTCTTGTTTGATTTGCTCGCTTGTCGGGCGTCAGTCAGGGCTGCTGCGAGTGACGTCACGTCCATTGTCTGCTTGTGGTGTCGCGCGCGGTGCGCAGGGGGCCGCGCGGCGTGGTGTTCGACCGCGTCTTGAATCGGGCGGTCGAACCAATCGGCTAATCTCTGGGGGCCGAGGTCTTTTTCGTTATCGGAGTCATCACCGACGATGAGAGGTCTCTTCTTTCTTGTCTGATCTTCGCTAGCGTAGCTTGGGCTTCGATGCGCTTGAGCTTCAGCTCGGCTAACTTCTCCTTGGTCTCTAGCTCCGCGAGGAGCCTCTTGCTGGAGGCCTTGGATCGGTGTGACCGAGCGGGCTTAGCGCACCTCTTCATGCTGAGCGGAGGGGGCATCAGCTGTTTCTCGACGATCGTAGCTACGGTGCTGTACGGTGCTGGCGGCGGGCGTGGCTCTGATACCGGAGGTATCGGCGGGCGCGGCAGCGACGGCGGCGTCCACGGGCGCGGCCTCCTCTTGGACTGAGCTTGTTTCTTCCGTGGCTGCTCTTGATTCCGTCGTTGCTTCTATGTCCGCCGTGGTTCCCGTGCCGGTGTAGTAACCCGTAGCGTCGGTACCGGACGTCGGGGTCGCGCCCCATCCTTGTGGGGCGGTCTGTCGTCGTCGTTTTGGGGACGAAGGGCTATCCGGTGATTACTAGCCCTACCGCTACCGGCCGTTATCCAACCCCGAACATAACTGACGCCGGAGCGCGATCGGAGCGCGGCCGATCGCGCCCCCGCGTGTATGCCCCTCGCACACCCAGGGCTGCGCGCGCATATGCTCTCCCTAGCCCTTTGGATACTCGTCTTTATTCGTAAAAAACTTTATTTCTAATACAGTGGTTTTAATTCTTATTCCTAATTATTTATTTTATTTTATTCTAATTAGAGTCTTATTGGACTCTTTATTTTTCAGAATTACATAACTAAGTTATTGTTACAAGATTACAAATTTGAAACTTATTCTAACGTCCCTGCGTCGCTAATAGATTACATACCTAGGTACCTGGCGGCCGGGCAGCTTGAGTTACTGCGATCCTCCGCATTCCACGCAGCAGTATTGACCCTGCAAACAAGCACTGGTTAATTTATTACTTCACTAACGCCGATGGATGGTGTACTTACTATGTTACGACTACTGTATTTATTTCATATCTTCTACAGAATATAAGATAGTTAACTCAAGAACATACGATAGACTAGGCATTACTTCACGCTATGTTAGGGCAGTGTCGCGACGCTGGTCCTTTCGGACAAGCTTGGCTCCATTCGGCTCAGCAAAGCTATGTAGGTGGCCGTTAAAATAGCTATGTTTAAATTTGCAGCCAGCCTAACTAATAGTTGGTTGGGTAACTACCAGTCAGGCTGAAATTTTACCTTTGCTTCCCTCCCACCTGCACAATATCACGTCATGTATCAATCATGGTGAGCAGAAGTAATGAAAAATGAAAAACGAGGGAGGATTTGGATTATCACAGTGCATAGACAGCCATCTCTCGACATAGGCTTAAAACTTTTGAACCTCCGTTTTGACAATTTTGCCCATATTCTTAGCTTGATATGTGTTTAAAAGTCAAATATGAATATTAGCGCCATCTAGCCGAGTGTACCCCAAAGGTGTATCGCCATCTAGCTCACCGTACCTTTTTCTGTATGGTTTTGAGTACGTTTTTTTCTTAGACTTTATCGGTCTATACGGAGTTACATAAGTCTTTGGTAGAAGGTTAATTGTAGTTTAGAGCTTGTGTCCTCGCAGCAGCTACGCGGGCCGAGACGTGTCGCCGGCGAATACGGTCAGCAGATTCCTGGCATCCGTTCACCGTTTCTCTAGACCTGAGACAAACGATTCATTGAAGGAACGAGCAAATGTAATGTTATAGAATCGTCAGTCTTCATTATGTGATAGAAGTTCGACGTATAAGTTTCTGTAAAGCGAAACGGCGTGTGTTAAACCTTCACGACTTTCGTGTCAAACTTTAAGAGGCTCATAATGTAAATAATATGTTCACTTCTCACTTTTATAAATAAATAAAATAGTTTTCAAGATACGTGTACGATTTCATTTTTTCTGTAATATTCATTATAATAGCCATGTTTGGTGAAAATTTCATATTTATGTTGGTAAACTTCGGAGATAAGGGGGGGAACGGTATTTTTTTTTTACATTTTCTTTCAAAAAACATTTTTTTTCCACAACCAAAAAATTATAAAAAATAGTTTTGATATGTACAATTTGAGCTCTTTCTAACGATACCCCACTTGACCTAGTTACTTGAAATTTTCAGTTTGCCCCCCCTTCATTTTGGCCATTTTCTATCGTTATATTAATTAATTTAAAAAAAAAACTTTCAACTTGTAGAGGTTCACAATGTTTATAACAATTCCAAATTTCATATCGATAGCATAAGTAGTTCTCGAGATATTTAACAATGTGACAGACGGACAGACAGACGGACAGAGTCGCACCATAAGGGTTCCTGTTGTACCTTTTTGGTACGGAACCCTAAAAATAAAACTTGAATGTTACAAAATCTCTATTTATGGTCTTATGTCGAATTTTGTAATTTGTTTTTAACATCAAGTAAATAAATTATACGACTTTAACTTATTTTCGAGTAATCCCAAGCAAAATTATTAATAATTAAAAAAATGTCAACATTTCATTAATAAAGACCTACAACAAAAAGTTAATAACTTATTAACTCACATGTTATCCTAGGCATTTGTAGCCTTTAAATCTGAGACTTCTTAATGTACACCGGAACACTTGTAACGGGGATACGGGTAGAGGCAGCGCTCGACTTCTCACTACAACGAAAGTTAGTGTAAATAAATGAAAACATAAGTAGGTAATAAAATAGTTATTTACCTATGTTATAATTCGATATTTAGTCACAGCGAGGCACGTCGCGCGGCGAAATTTAAATGTAGACTTGTCTCGGCCGAGCAGAACGCAGGCACTGCATCGGTGGAGGCATGTCTACATAGCACGTTCGACCCGTGAGGAAATCGAGTCTGGATGTGACTCGCTTTATGTGGATCCAGCTTTTTATGCATCTAGATTACTTATTAAGTAAGTTTATTTACCTTTCTGTTGAAGTCACCACAAACGGTCAGATGACACCGTGGTGATAGCAATCGGCGGAACGATGGACAGATGGCACCGCGGTGATAGCGAGCGGCGGGCGGCGGGCCAATGGACTGAGGGCACCGCGGTGATAGCGAGTAGCGAGCGGTGATTGCGAGGGGCGAGCGGCGCGGCGGTGGACAGATGATACCGCGGTTATAGTGAGCGGCGGGCGGCGGGCGGCGGGCCAATGGACTGAGGGCACCGCGGTGATAGCGAGTAGCGAGCGGTGATTGCGAGGGCGAGCGGCGCGGCGGTGGACAGATGATACCGCGGTGATAGCGAGCGGCTGAGGGGCGGCGAGTAGCGGCGGTGGCGAGGGCGAGCGGCGCGGCGGTGGACTAGCGAGCGGCGGGCGGCGGGCGGCGGGAGGGCACCGCGGTGATAGCGAGTAGCGAGCGGTGATTGCGAGGGGCGAGCGGCGCGGCGGTGGACAGATGATACCGCGGTGATAGCGAGCGGCGGGCGGCGGGCGGCGGGCCAATGGACTGAGGGCACCGCGGTGATAGCGAGTAGCGAGCGGTGATTGCGAGGGCGAGCGGCGCGGCGGTGGACAGATGATACCGCGGTTATAGTGAGCGGCGGGCGGCGGGCGGCGGGCCAATGGACTGAGGGCACCGCGGTGATAGCGAGTAGCGAGCGGTGATTGCGAGCGGCGAGCGGCGCGGCGGTGGACAGATGATACCGCGGTGATAGCGAGCGGCGGGCGGCAGGCGGCGGGCGGCGGGCGGCGGGCCGATGGACTGAGGGCACCGCGGTGATAGCGAGCGGCGGGCGGCGGGCCGATGGACAGACACCGCGATGATAACGCCAAGCAGCCAGTAGGGATACAAGTTTGCAGCGCTTTTATGCTCTCTTGAAAATAACCTAACATAGCCTACGTACCTAAATCTAAGCTAAACCTCTACTCTACCTACTACATAATCTACGCTAAACCTAATTTGCCTATTCTACACTAAACCTAAAATTATAACTTTCATGAACATGTCAAAATCACCTGTCGTATTTTTTTAACTTCGTTCTCACTGCAACAGTCACTGCATCCATTCACCAAACACCTTTCACACAAATCCCTTCCTAACAAAAACAAAACCCTTTCATACTTAGAAAACTGTAAATGATCGTAAAGACAGTGGCGTGGACGACACACCCGCCTGCTCGCTACTCGCTCGCTCGGTACGTACTGGTGAGAATGTACGCATATTTTTCGACGATGGTCCTGGAAAGAAAATAAGTACCCAGGTAATTTAACTCCGTCGTTGCGAAAGTTATAGGTGAATGGCAGTAACCTCCATAGCTGGGCATTAACTCGTTAATCCGTTAATCGTTAATTAACGAAGTTAACATTTTGGTTAACGGATTAACTTTTAAGTTAACTTTAAAAAATGTTAACGGATTAGTTAACTTCCGTTAAATTTCTTCGAGTCCGTTAATCGTTAATCTAGTTCCGCACGCGCCGAGTAAAACTTGCTCTGACCGCTACTGTAAAAGGCCGGAGTACGGCGAAACCTAGGATTTTCCCGAAAATTCACAGTCTACATATCAATTGGTGCCTTTGGATCACTTGTTCGAGACCTGCTAAAGTTTATTAGTCCTACTGCACCCATCACTAACCGCGAAACAGAATGTAAACCATCAGGCACGACGCATGGCACATAAATCGCGCAACCGACGCATCAAGCCAGAGTTCGGCGGACCGCGCTATCTATCAAGTTACCGTGGATCGTGCAGCTGGGATTTTTCAAGAGATTTTGGCGATCTTCGGTCTTTTACAGTAACATAATAAACGTACCCAAAAACTTAATAGTTAATAACTGATGCAACTAGCTACAGTAAAATGTTTTTTTATCACGATTAACGGATTATCGATTTAAAGTTAATCCGTCTTCCGTTAATTTTATTGAAATGTATCGCTTTAACGATTAACGAAGTTAAATTTTATAGTAACGGATTAACGATTATCGAAGTTAACTATTTGATTAACGGTGCCCAGCTATGTTAATAGGCTATACTTAAAATATGCTCCTCTACATACGCCGCTGACATGTATTTATTTTGATTTTTGCCCGATCAGTGAATTTTCATGTTTAGCATGCATATGTAAGGCATTAATAATAATTTAATAATACTACGTCGGTGGCAAACAAGCATACGGTCCGCCTGATGGAAAGCGGTCACCGTAACCTATGAACGCATGCAACGCAAACAGTGTCATGGTAAGAGGCATGTATCCATAACCTTTTGCTTTAGTTTTAGTGGTAAATTGCCTTTCATAACCTCTTTAAGGGCCCAAAACTTTTTCCATGTACATTGTACAGGATATTTTTCTATCCATTTCCATATCATTGTGATGTTTATTTGTATTTAAAAAGGTAAATATTTTGGTTTTTGGCTCATATTTCAAAAATATTAATATTTTCGGAAATAATCGCTCCTAAAGGAAAAAGAAGTGCGTCCCCCCCCTCCCTCTGACTTTTGATCCATATGTTTAAAAAATATGAAAAAAAATCACAAAAGTGGAACTTTAAATACTTTCTAGGAAAATTGTTTGGAAATTGATAGGTTCAGTAGTTTTTGAGAAAAATACGGAAAACTACGGAACCCTAACACTGAGCGTGGCCCGACACGCTCTTGGCCGGTTTGAATGAACGAATGAATGATTTTTAAAGTATGTGTAAGGGTGCGCGCCCATGGGCGACCAAGTTGCTCGTGCTTATGTGCGACTAACTAACTAAGCTAACTTATGTGCGAAATATCAAATGACATTTCGCACATAAGTTCCGAAAAACTTATTGGTACGAGTCGAAAATAACAGGCATAAAGTTCATCATGTCAGTGATTGTTTTGACATGAAGTAAGTTCACATTCGATGACGTCACTACACCGCTGACACCGTTTTTGGTGGCCAAAAAAATACACACATTTTAATAGAAAACACGTATACATAATACAGTTCTAATACCCAAAATCTAATAAATATGGGTTTTTATGTAAAATACTACAGAAGACAATCATTTATTGTGCCAAATTCGATATGAGTCTAGTAGTTGTATGCAACTAGCAGAGAAGGGCGCGTTTGATATTGAACTGCTGAACGAGATGAAGTAGTTTCGCAGATTTCGAGAACTCTGCCCGGGTGTCTCATCTCGAGTAGGTACCTAACGCTGGACTGGAGTGACGAAGCCCTCAAGGGAATTGTCGAAGAACAAAGCTGAGCGGTGTTTGTCATATGCCAAATCATTTTCATGAGTAACTAGCATCAACATTAATTAAAGTGAAGTTAAAAATAAAGTCACATAATTATGTTATGAGCAAGATGCCCCAAACCGATCGACGCGGAATTTGCTCTATTAGCCGACCAAAAATCACTAGTTAGTATTGATAAATTCCCATGTTCAGGCGTAAATATCGTATTGGACACATAAACAATGACACAGTACTTGCCTTGCAAACCGTTGTTTCTTTCGGTTACGGCCTTGAGATCGAGAAGTAGAGTGAATTCATATTTCCACTTGATATCTTCACTCAATTAAAGAACATAAGTTGACACAAGACTGTTTTTTTAGCACATTTACACAGTTAAATCATATTTTTACACAACGCGCCGAGTGCCGCGTGCCCTTTTGAGACGCAACTAGTGGTTAGACTGAGTGCCGGCGTATCGTGAAGGTCGCGCGGCCCGGTCGTTCGCAGTTTTCCCGCGCTATTTGAAATATGTGACCAATGGATGTGTTTTATTAATTATTATGCCTGTGCAAGTATGAAGAGGTTTAACGCGTCATTGTCGCTGAACACATGTTCATACTTATTACATGCACCTTATTACAAAGACAGAGGGCCTAAACTGGAATGACTTTCCTTTGAATTAGCGATAATTTTGGTCGGCGAATCACAAAGCCTTTGACAAATGCCGACTTCTGACGCTTGCTCACCGCGGGCGCTAAAGGAACCGCCATTTTATTTTTCGCCATGCGCTGTGATATTATTATGCAATTTAGTAGTACCTACTAGTACGTGTCGATATCAGTAGGTACCTAAGCTGAATTGATTCAATTGATTGAATTAAAAGGACATATTTTATTTTTAACCAAACTAATAAAAAGGAGCCGTTTTATGGTACAGTCAGCCAAAAAAGTGGTATACCACTTTTCTGTAAAGCACTTTCTTGGTTCAACATGTGGAATCTTGAGCGTTGCGAGGGTGTCAAAGCTCGTACGTTAAACAATTTTTTCCACAGCGTGAAACATAAAAAATTCACCACACCAACACGAGGAAAATTTTAACTGGAAAACATTAAAATAAATCAAATTCGTCAATTAAGTAAACATTTACGATTCAATGTCATTATTAAAACGGCAAACTACTTTACCAGTGCGAATTAGAAGATTCTACCAACATAAAATAATGAATTAGGAAAAGAAGAGAAAAGTAAACAATAAAAGAGGAGCGCAACGATAGCGGTGCGTCGGACGAACGCCGGCGGGAACTAACGCCGTGGCTTGCGTGGGCGACGATCGCGCGATGGTCGCGCGACAGCGACGCGACGCGTACGAAAGCAAACCTTATCGTTATGGAAATATGACGCCGTGTCTTGCGTGGGCGACGGTCGCGCGACCGTCGCGCGACCGTCGCCGTCGCGTCTCATACTTCCATATCGATAAGGTTTGATTTCGTATGCGTCGCATCGCCGTCGCGCGACCATCGCGCGACCGTCGCCCACGCAAGCCACGGCGTGAGACGCGACGGCGGCGGTCGCGCGATGGTCGCGCGACGGCGATGCGACGCATACGAAATCAAACCTTATCGATATGGAAGTATGAGACGCGACGGTCACGCAAGACACGGCGTAACGGGCGCGGATTGCGAGCGGAACGTTATCATTGTGCTCCGCTAACGCTAAGCTATCAAAACGCTTTATGTGTGGCGGAGGCTTACGACGCGCGGGGGGCGTTTCGAGGGCGTTTCGCGTCGCCGAAATGCCATTCGGCTATGGGGCCTGGTTGGAAAAACATTCCAAAAACACAAAAGGTGTGACGTATGTAATTATTGAACACCTAAGTGACCGACCACACCAGACCGTCGCGTGTCTCGGGGCGCGCAACGGGCGTCCGCGCCACGCCCTTCAGTGTAATTCAAAAAACGTCTCCTCAGTACATTTTGTATAGGAAAGACGTAAGACGCGCCCCAGGTGGCGTGGCGGCGGCGGGCGCGCGCCGCGCCGCTTGGCGGCGCGCCTTACGTCCTTCCTATACAAAATGTACTGAGGAGACGCTTTTTGAATTACACACAGGTGGCGTGGCGCGGACGCCCTTTGCGCGCCCCGAGACACGCAACGGTCTGATAGTAGGATACAAAAACAGTTCGTAACTCACCTTCACTTATCAATGAGATTGATCTACGAATCCGCTGTCCAAATGGCAATATGCAAAATGAGCCCAGTGCCACAGCAAACCACACCACATAATTTGTCTTAGGTCCGCCCGCGTCACCTTCATTTCTCATCAACGGTTGGCAACAACTGGCTTATTGATGTATGTCGCCTCGACTTACACTGATAAGGTATCTAAAATTACACATATTTTATTATTTTAGCTAGTTCAAAGGTATGTTGGTACGTAGGATACAAAAACAGTTCGTAACTCACCTTCACTTATCAATGAGATTGATCTACGAATCCGCTGTCCAAATGGCAATATGCAAAATGAGCCCAGTGCCACAGCAAATCGCATCACTTAATTTGTCTTAGGTCCGCCCGCATCACCTTCATTTCTCATCAACGGTTGGCAACAACTGGCTTATTGATGTATGTCGCCTCGACTTACACTGATAAGGTATCTAAAATTACACATATTTTATTATTAGCTAGTTCAAAGGTATGTAGGTACGTAGGATACAAAAACAGTTCGTAACTCACCTTCACTTATCAATGAGATTGATCTACGAATCCGCTGTCCAAATGGCAATATGCAAAATGAGCCCAGTGCCACAGCAAATCACATCACTTAATTTGTCTTAGGTCCGCCCGCATCACCTTCATTTCTCATCAACGGTTGGCAACAACTGGCTTATTGATGTATGTCGCCTCGACTTACACTGATAAGGTATCTAAAATTACACATATTTTATTATTAGCTAGTTCAAAGGTATGTTGGTACGTAGGATACAAAAACAGTTCGTAACTCACCTTCACTTATCAATGAGATTGATCTACGAATCCGCTGTCCAAATGGCAATATGCAAAATGAGCCCAGTGCCACAGCAAATCACACCACTTAATTTGTCTTAGATCCGCCCTCATCAACGGTTGGCAACAACTGGCTTATTGATGTATGTCGCCTCGACTTACACTGATAAGGTATCTAAAATTACACATATTTTATTATTAGCTAGTTCAAAGGTATGTAGGTACGTAGGATACAAAAACAGTTCGTAACTCACCTTCACTTATCAATGAGATTGATCTACGAATCCGCTGTCCAAATGGCAATATGCAAAATGAGCCCAGTGCCACAGCAAACCACACCACATAATTTGTCTTAGGTCCGCCCGCGTCACCTTCATTTCTCATCAACGGTTGGCAACAACTGGCTTATTGATGTATGTCGCCTCGACTTACACTGATAAGGTATCTAAAATTACACATATTTTATTATTTTAGCCAGTTCAAAGGTATGTTGGTACGTAGGATACAAAAACAGTTCGTAACTCACCTTCACTTATCAATGAGATTGATCTACGAATCCGCTGTCCAAATGGCAATATGCAAAATGAGCCCAGTGCCACAGCAAATCACACCACTTAATTTGTCTTAGGTCCGCCCGCATCACCTTCATTTCTCATCAACGGTTGGCAACAACTGGCTTATTGATGTATGTCGCCTCGACTTACACTGATAAGGTATCTAAAATTACACATATTTTATTATTAGCTAGTCCAAAGGTATGTAGATACGTAGGATACAAAAACAGTTCGTAACTCACCTTCACTTATCAATAAGATTGATCTACGAATCCGCTGTCCAAATGGCAATATGCAAAATGAGCCCAGTGCCACAGCAAATCACACCACTTAATTTTTCTTAGATCCGCTCTCATCAACGGTTGGCAACAACTGGCTTATTGATGTATGTCGCCTCGACTTACACTGATAAGGTATCTAAAATTACACATATTTTATTATTAGCTAGTTCAAAGGTATGTAGGTACGTAGGATACAAAAACAGTTCGTAACTCACCTTCACTTATCAATAAGATTGATCTACGAATCCGCTGTCCAAATGGCAATATGCAAAATGAGCCCAGTGCCACAGCAAATCGCATCACTTAATTTGTCTTAGGTCCGCCCGCATCACCTTCATTTCTCATCAACGGTTGGCAACAACTGGCTTATTGATGTATGTCGCCTCGACTTACACTGATAAGGTATCTAAAATTACACATATTTTATTATTAGCTAGTTCAAAGGTATGTAGGTACGTAGGATACAAAAACAGTTCGTAACTCACCTTCACTTATCAATGAGATTGATCTACGAATCCGCTGTCCAAATGGCAATATGCAAAATGAGCCCAGTGCCACAGCAAATCGCACCACTTAATTTGTCTTAGGTCCGCCCGCATCAACTTCATTTCTCGTCAACGGTTGGCAACAACTGGCTTATTGATGTATGTCGCCTCGACTTACACTGATAAGGTATCTAAAATTACACATATTTTATTATTAGCTAGTTCAAAGGTATGTAGGTACGTAGGATACAAAAACAGTTCGTAACTCACCTTCACTTATCAATGAGATTGATCTACGAATCCGCTGTCCAAATGGCAATATGCAAAATGAGCCCAGTGCCACAGCAAATCACACCACTTAATTTGTCTTAGATCCGCTCTCATCAACGGTTGGCAACAACTGGCTTATTGATGTATGTCGCCTCGACTTACACTGATAAGGTATCTAAAATTACACATATTTTATTATTAGCTAGTTCAAAGGTATGTAGGTACGTAGGATACAAAAACAGTTCGTAACTCACCTTCACTTATCAATAAGATTGATCTACGAATCCGCTGTCCAAATGGCAATATGCAAAATGAGCCCAGTGCCACAGCAAATCGCATCACTTAATTTGTCTTAGGTCCGCCCGCATCACCTTCATTTCTCATCAACGGTTGGCAACAACTGGCTTATTGATGTATGTCGCCTCGACTTACACTGATAAGGTATCTAAAATTACACATATTTTATTATTAGCTAGTTCAAAGGTATGTTGGTACGTAGGATACAAAAACAGTTCGTAACTCACCTTCACTTATCAATGAGATTGATCTACGAATCCGCTGTCCAAATGGCAATATGCAAAATGAGCCCAGTGCCACAGAAAATCACACCACTTAATTTGTCTTAGATCCGCCCTCATCAACGGTTGGCAACAACTGGCTTATTGATGTATGTCGCCTCGACTTACACTGATAAGGTATCTAAAATTACACATATTTTATTATTAGCTAGTTCAAAGGTATGTAGGTACGTAGGATACAAAAACAGTTCGTAACTCACCTTCACTTATCAATGAGATTGATCTACGAATCCGCTGTCCAAATGGCAATATGCAAAATGAGCCCAGTGCCACAGCAAATCACATCACTTAATTTGTCTTAGGTCCGCCCGCATCACCTTCATTTCTCATCAACGGTTGGCAACAACTGGCTTATTGATGTATGTCGCCTCGACTTACACTGATAAGGTATCTAAAATTACACATATTTTATTATTAGCTAGTTCAAAGGTATGTTGGTACGTAGGATACAAAAACAGTTCGTAACTCACCTTCACTTATCAATGAGATTGATCTACGAATCCGCTGTCCAAATGGCAATATGCAAAATGAGCCCAGTGCCACAGCAAATCACACCACTTAATTTGTCTTAGATCCGCCCTCATCAACGGTTGGCAACAACTGGCTTATTGATGTATGTCGCCTCGACTTACACTGGTAAGGTATCTAAAATTACACATATTTTATTATTAGCTAGTTCAAAGGTATGTAGGTACGTAGGATAAAAAACAGTTCGTAACTCACCTTCACTTATCAATGAGATTGATCTACGAATCCGCTGTCCAAATGGCAATATGCAAAATGAGCCCAGTGCCACAGCAAACCACACCACATAATTTGTCTTAGGTCCGCCCGCGTCACCTTCATTTCTCATCAACGGTTGGCAACAACTAGCTTATTGATGTATGTCGCCTCGACTTACACTGATAAGGTATCTAAAATTACACATATTTTATTATTTTAGCTAGTTCAAAGGTATGTTGGTACGTAGGATACAAAAACAGTTCGTAACTCACCTTCACTTATCAATGAGATTGATCTACGAATCCGCTGTCCAAATGGCAATATGCAAAATGAGCCCAGTGCCACAGCAAATCACACCACTTAATTTGTCTTAGGTCCGCCCGCATCACCTTCATTTCTCATCAACGGTTGGCAACAACTGGCTTATTGATGTATGTCGCCTCGACTTACACTGATAAGGTATCTAAAATTACACATATTTTATTATTAGCTAGTCCAAAGGTATGTAGATACGTAGGATACAAAAACAGTTCGTAACTCACCTTCACTTATCAATAAGATTGATCTACGAATCCGCTGTCCAAATGGCAATATGCAAAATGAGCCCAGTGCCACAGCAAATCACACCACTTAATTTGTCTTAGGTCCGCCCGCATCAACTTCATTTCTCGTCAACGGTTGGCAACAACTGGCTTATTGATGTATGTCGCCTCGACTTACACTGATAAGGTATCTAAAATTACACATATTTTATTATTAGCTAGTTCAAAGGTATGTTGGTACGTAGGATACAAAAACAGTTCGTAACTCACCTTCACTTATCAATGAGATTGATCTACGAATCCGCTGTCCAAATGGCAATATGCAAAATGAGCCCAGTGCCACAGCAAATCACATCACTTAATTTGTCTTAGGTCCGCCCGCATCACCTTCATTTCTCATCAACGGTTGGCAACAACTGGCTTATTGATGTATGTCGCCTCGACTTACACTGATAAGGTATCTAAAATTACACATATTTTATTATTAGCTAGTTCAAAGGTATGTAGGTACGTAGGATACAAAAACAGTTCGTAACTCACCTTCACTTATCAATGAGATTGATCTACGAATCCGCTGTCCAAATGGCAATATGCAAAATGAGCCCAGTGCCACAGCAAATCACACCACTTAATTTGTCTTAGATCCGCCCTCATCAACGGTTGGCAACAACTGGCTTATTGATGTATGTCGCCTCGACTTACACTGGTAAGGTATCTAAAATTACACATATTTTATTATTAGCTAGTTCAAAGGTATGTAGGTACGTAGGATACAAAAACAGTTCGTAACTCACCTTCACTTATCAATGAGATTGATCTACGAATCCGCTGTCCAAATGGCAATATGCAAAATGAGCCCAGTGCCACAGCAAACCACACCACATAATTTGTCTTAGGTCCGCCCGCGTCACCTTCATTTCTCATCAACGGTTGGCAACAACTGGCTTATTGATGTATGTCGCCTCGACTTACACTGATAAGGTATCTAAAATTACACATATTTTATTATTTTAGCTAGTTCAAAGGTATGTTGGTACGTAGGATACAAAAACAGTTCGTAACTCACCTTCACTTATCAATGAGATTGATCTACGAATCCGCTGTCCAAATGGCAATATGCAAAATGAGCCCAGTGCCACAGCAAATCGCATCACTTAATTTGTCTTAGGTCCGCCCGCATCACCTTCATTTCTCATCAACGGTTGGCAACAACTGGCTTATTGATGTATGTCGCCTCGACTTACACTGATAAGGTATCTAAAATTACACATATTTTATTATTAGCTAGTTCAAAGGTATGTAGGTACGTAGGATACAAAAACAGTTCGTAACTCACCTTCACTTATCAATGAGATTGATCTACGAATCCGCTGTCCAAATGGCAATATGCAAAATGAGCCCAGTGCCACAGCAAATCGCATCACTTAATTTGTCTTAGGTCCGCCCGCATCACCTTCATTTCTCATCAACGGTTGGCAACAACTGGCTTATTGATGTATGTCGCCTCGACTTACACTGATAAGGTATCTAAAATTACACATATTTTATTATTAGCTAGTTCAAAGGTATGTAGGTACGTAGGATACAAAAACAGTTCGTAACTCACCTTCACTTATCAATGAGATTGATCTACGAATCCGCTGTCCAAATGGCAATATGCAAAATGAGCCCAGTGCCACAGCAAATCACACCACTTAATTTTTCTTAGATCCGCTCTCATCAACGGTTGGCAACAACTGGCTTATTGATGTATGTCGCCTCGACTTACACTGATAAGGTATCTAAAATTACACATATTTTATTATTAGCTAGTTCAAAGGTATGTAGGTACGTAGGATACAAAAACAGTTCGTAACTCACCTTCACTTATCAATAAGATTGATCTACGAATCCGCTGTCCAAATGGCAATATGCAAAATGAGCCCAGTGCCACAGCAAATCACACCACTTAATTTGTCTTAGATCCGCCCTCATCAACGGTTGGCAACAACTGGCTTATTGATGTATGTCGCCTCGACTTACACTGGTAAGGTATCTAAAATTACACATATTTTATTATTAGCTAGTTCAAAGGTATGTAGGTACGTAGGATACAAAAACAGTTCGTAACTCACCTTCACTTATCAATGAGATTGATCTACGAATCCGCTGTCCAAATGGCAATATGCAAAATGAGCCCAGTGCCACAGCAAATCACATCACTTAATTTGTCTTAGGTCCGCCCGCATCACCTTCATTTCTCATCAACGGTTGGCAACAACTGGCTTATTGATGTATGTCGCCTCGACTTACACTGATAAGGTATCTAAAATTACACATATTTTATTATTAGCTAGTTCAAAGGTATGTAGGTACGTAGGATACAAAAACAGTTCGTAACTCACCTTCACTTATCAATGAGATTGATCTACGAATCCGCTGTCCAAATGGCAATATGCAAAATGAGCCCAGTGCCACAGCAAATCACACCACTTAATTTGTCTTAGATCCGCCCTCATCAACGGTTGGCAACAACTGGCTTATTGATGTATGTCGCCTCGACTTACACTGGTAAGGTATCTAAAATTACACATATTTTATTATTAGCTAGTTCAAAGGTATGTAGGTACGTAGGATACAAAAACAGTTCGTAACTCACCTTCACTTATCAATGAGATTGATCTACGAATCCGCTGTCCAAATGGCAATATGCAAAATGAGCCCAGTGCCACAGCAAATCACACCACTTAATTTGTCTTAGGTCCGCCCGCATCAACTTCATTTCTTATCAACTCCTGTGTATTTCATTTTTATTTCATTTCATTTCATTTTCATCCTAAAGATGATTGCAAATCATGTGTGCTGTCCTGTATTTAACAAAATAATATTAAATGTGAAATCGAATCTAGTTTTTAAGTACTAACATTATTTTATAAGCGATTATGAAAATAATAATAATAATATCCCTTGTATATCCCTTGCCTTTAGATTAAAGTGTCTAAAAGGGCCTCTGTGCTGTTGGCTTCGGCCCCACACATGCCTCCCAAAAGTCCGGGACCCCATGGTCCCGAGATATGGTAAGACATACAAATAATAATATTTATTTATTTCATAAAGATAACATTGATCTCATTATTCTAACAATAATGAGATCAATGTCATATTTTATTTTCATTTCATTTTCATTTCATTTTCCTTTTTAAGTTACGGAACCCTAAAAACGTCTCCTCAGTACATTTTGTATAGGAAAGGCGTAAGCCAGCGTTCCCACTTAAGCGTCGCGTGTCTCGGGGCGCGCAACGGACGTCCGCGCCATGCCACCTGAGTGTAATTCAAAAAACGTCTCCTCAGTACATTTCGCGGACGTCCGTTGCGCGCCCCGAGACACGCGACGCTCTGATGTGGCCGGTCCGTAAGTAAGACGCAAGACATAAGGCGCGTCTTACGTCTTAAGAGACGCGTCTTACGTCTTTCCTATACAAAATGTACTTGCGTCGCTTGTATTATTATGTGTATTTTATGCCTAAAGCCTCCGCCACACATGAAGCGTTTTGATAGCGTAGCGTTAGCGCAATGATAGCGGTGCACCGGCGTTCCGCTTGCAATCCGCGCATTCCGCTCGCAATCCGCGCTCTTAAGTTCCCGCTGGCGTTGCGCCCAGCGGACGCCGGGCCGCTGGGTGCAACGCCAAACGTTCGTCCGGCGCAACGCTATCGTTGCGCTCCGCTGACGCTCCGCTACCGCTCCGCCTACGCTATCTAAACGCGCATGTGTGGCCGAGCTTTAAGCGCGTGTCACGTTCGCATAGCACCTCGCTCATATAAAAAAATCTAGTATCACACTGCTTCTCAAAGTTAAAACGCATTAAGGCTAGTGCATTACATACATACTTTACTTACTACAATTATCTTTTCATTGACAGAAAAAGATACAAGTTTTTTTAAAAGTGTGGCGTCGATATGTGGCGGAGGCTTCATAATTACAGAATGTAGATAGTACCTAAATAATGTAGTTTTCCTTAAATAAAGTATTTTGCAACTCACCTTTAAGGCTGCCACACACCGCAAAGCGGGACGGGAGCGGGACGGGCGCGGGGCGCGAGCGCCGCGCTGTATAACACTGAATCAAATACGGTGCCACACACCGACGCTCCGCGCACGCCCCGCTCCGCGCCGCGCCCGTCCCGCGCTAACCCGCCCAATCACAACAGGTCGTGAGCGGAGCGGGACGTGCGCGGGGCATTGTCATTCGGGCATTGTCAGTGTGTGCCTCACCGCGCAGCCAGCGCGCGTGTCACGCGCGCCTACCGCGGCGCTAGCGACCCGCGCCCGTCCCGCTCCCGTCCCGCTTTGCGGTGTGTGGCAGCCTTTACTAATTATCGGTATTGTTCAATGTGCCCGCCTCTTTCTTCAATACACAATCTAGCCCGCTTGCGGACATGTCGCGCGACTCGCTGCAGAGTGTTCCGATTCGCCTTTATTTGTTCAAATGCCGCCCTTATTCGAACTTCTAACTCGCCAACATTTTCTGGTGGCGGTTGATTCTCGTACACCAGTCTTTTGACGTCGCCCCACAGATAAAAGTCCATCGGTGTCAAATCGGGGGACCTTGGCGGCCATGCTACGAGTTCACTGCCCCGCCCTATCCAATTGTTGCGCCCGAATCTCTCGTCCAGGTGGGCACGTGCCGCTTGTGAGAAATGAGCTGGAGCGCCGTCATGCATAAATGTTATGCCTTCGCCCGTTTCGCCGGCCTCGACTAGTTGGGCCTCAAAATCGCCCCTCAGGAAGTCCAAATAGGCTGGTCCATTTAGCCTATCTAAGAAAACAGGACCCAAAATTTTCTCATGCAGAATGCCAGCCCACACATTCCTGCTAAAACGGTGCTGAAAGTATGTTACTTTCGTTTTATGCGGATTCTCAGTAGCATAATGATGCTCATTATGATGATTAAAAGCCCCGTTTCGTTGAAAAGTTGACTCGTCTGTCCACAAGATTCGGCGCTCTCTATTTTCCAACAGCCACTGACAAAATTGCTGCCGTTTTTCGCGATCCGGCTGAAGAATATCGTGTACCTTCTTGATTTTGTATGGGTGGAACCCGTGTTCCCGCAATTTGGCCCCAATAGTGCTTCGCGGGATTCCACTTTCCGCAGAGTATTTTCTTTGGCTGTCCGAGGGGTTTTCTAAGAAGTGCTCGACTATCTGATCGGCTACCTCCAAATTTTCAGGACGACCATTATCATGATGGTGTCCCGGGGGTAATTCGTTTCGCGGTCCCGCACGAAAGGCGTATGCAGCAAGTAGGATGGTTCGCACATTAGGGACGGGCTCATTATTTTGGCAAAACCTTTCCATGTAAATCCGACGCGCCTCCGCCGTACATTGGTTAGCAGCACCATAATAAATAGCGGCCATCGCTCCACGTTGGACATTAGTATAGCGCGGCATTTTTAGAACTATTTTAAGCCTAACCTAATCTACCTAGAACTATGCTACACTACCTACTGAATAATAAGTAACCTATTCTAAATCTAATCTACTACACTTTCAAATCAGTTCAAAATCACCTCTCAGAACACTTTTACACAGCACAATCACAAATCTTCTAATCAAAAAACCTTTCGCTCAACACAAACAACGATTTTCACAATGCAAGGAGATCCTAAATTCACAAACGAAACAACCGAGAGCATCGACCAAAACCGACTAATCAAAGAAATTCAAAATACTAGAAGATTCTTATACGTACATACCGTAATTACCTACAAATTTCCTATTGGCAAACGATTTTGTCCTATGAAAAGGCGCTAATTTCAACATTTTATGAGGAAATGACGGTGCATTCTACCTGCTTAGATTTTTGGAATTTAATGTACTTGTAAAGATGCCTAAGGTACAAAATTAGTATAAATCTTACAAAATCAAACAGAAAAAGAATACGTATTTGTATTAGTAAATAAACTGAGTGATCATTCAAATATGGCGCAACGAATACGTCACGTCCGTCTCAGACGAATCGCTCGCGCAACGTTCGTGCGTTGGGGATCATGCAAAATATTTTTGAATAGCGATTTGTTTGACGCAACTAATTTGTTTAATTTTATTAGAAGAAGTAAAGACAAGTACAAAACAACAATACATTGATATTTTATTTAATTGAATCTTTGCATTACTATTATTGTTTATTTTGTCTTGTAACTAAAGATAAGTTTGAAAAATTATCAGAATCCGAAATTATTTCGTGAAACGGAAAATCATAGAGGAGTGACATTTCGATGTTTTGCAGTTTTCGGCAAAATATTGACAACATGACCGTGTTTATTTTGATTATTCATAATATGTACTATGAATAGTGTGTATTTTAACCACGTTTTAGTGGATCGAGTGTATCGCTGCCTTTGGAATAAACAAACATTAAGTTAGTAACATGGAGAGAAAATCGGATTCGAAAAAGCAGGTACTATTTTTTTCGAAGGTGGACTAGGACTACATGATTACATTGACAGGGAGCTAGATAGTTAACATGAAGCAACAAGCAGCACTTACTCAAACAGTAGTGGCTCAAGCAGTACCTACTCTAGTTCTTTATAACTCCTGCCAGGTGATTCCAACATAAGGTAAAACCTTTAACAGTAATAGATATACTATTACTAAAAATCATCATTTATTAGCTAGTTAAGCTGATATAACAGAAGTTCATGCCTACTCAGCCGGAACAACATGTGTCAGTGCTATTTACAGCAGATCAGGTAGCTAACGAAGTGAAATGTTAGAAAGGTACTTTACTTTTAGTCGTAGGATAAAACTAAAAATCTGATATCTACTTTCGCATTTCACACAGGCGCAGGCGCTAAACCGAGCTGAGTACGACGCGTGGGTGGCGCCTACCGGCTGCGACTCAACTAAACAGAACCCGTCGCATGGTATCGTAAATACACCCTTGTCATTACTAGATTTTACTATGATGCGTCAAACCGTCTGTCACCGTTGACGCGAATCATTATGTTTCTAATCTGCACCAGCAGTGTAGTCTGTAGGAGATATGAAATAAACACAGTACTCGTAACATAGTAAGTAGGTAGGTAGGTAGGTAGAAACGCCGTCCATGGGCGTTAGTTGAGTAATAAATTAATCACTGTTTGTTTGCAGGGTCAATACTGAGGCGTGGAATGAGGAAGAATCGCAGTAACTCAAGCTGAGCGGTCGCTAGGGTCGCTAGGTATGTAATCTATTAAAAATGCATTTGGTAACCTACCGCCCCCTGTCTGTCTCCATTTTCATTGAGACATCCAAAAGTATTATTTAGTCACAGTTGTCATTCATAACACCTGCCAGGTGGTTCCGACATAAAGTAAGAAAGGCTTTATTGCTAAATCATAATTTATCTACTTCAGTTGATATAACAGAAGTCTGATTTGGTGATAAACTTATTTACTTGGGGAACAATCAGACAAAAAAAGTGCCTACTCAGCCGGAACAACATGTGTCAGTGCTATTTACGGATCAGTAGGCCTAGCACATGATGACCGCGAGAGTATGTCGCCGCGAGATAGATGACACGTCTTCTTCTAACTGTATTAATGACATAAGGACAGGTAGTCTATCTCGCGGCGACATACTCTCGCGGCCATCATGTGCTAGGCCTACAGGTAGCTAATGAAGTGAAATGTTAGAAAGGTACTTTACTTTTAGTCGTAGGATAAAACTAAAAATCTGATATCTACTTTCGCATTTCACACAGGCGCAGGCGCTAAACCGAGCTGAGTACGACGCGTGGGTGGCGCCTACCGGCTGCAACTCAACTAAACAGAACCCGTCGCATGGTATCGTAAATACACCCTTGTCATTACTAGATTTTACTATGATGCGTCAAACCGTCTGTCACCGTTGACGCGAATCATTATGTTTCTAATCTGCACCAGCAGTGTAGTCTGTAGGAGATATGAAATAAACACAGTACTCGTAACATAGTAAGTAGGTAGGTAGGTAGGTAGAAACGCCGTCCATGGGCGTTAGTTGAGTAATAAATTAATCACTGTTTGTTTGCAGGGTCAATACTGAGGCGTGGAATGAGGAAGAATCGCAGTAACTCAAGCTGAGCGGTCGGTAGGGTCGCTAGGTATGTAATCTATTAAAAATGCATTTGGTAACCCAGCGCCCCCTGTCTGTCTTAATTTTCATTGATTTATTATTTAGTCACAGTTGTCATTCATAACACCTGCCAGGTGGTTCCGACATAAAGTAAGAAAGGCTTTATTGCTAAATCATAATTTATCTACTTCAGTTGATATAACAGAAGTCTGATTTGGTGATAAACTTATTTACTTGGGGAACAATCAGACAAAAAAAAGTGCCTACTCAGCCGGAACAACATGTGTCAGTGCTATTTACGGATCAGTAGGCCTAGCACATGATGACCGCGAGAGTATGTCGCCGCGAGATAGATGACACGTCTTCTTCTAACTGTATTAATGACATAAGGACAGGTAGTCTATCTCGCGGCGACATACTCTCGCGGCCATCATGTGCTAGGCCTACAGGTAGCTAATGAAGTGAAATGTTAGAAAGGTACTTTACTTTTAGTCGTAGGATAAAACTAAAAATCTGATATCTACTTTCGCATTTCACACAGGCGCAGGCGCTAAACCGAGCTGAGTACGACGCGTGGGTGGCGCCTACCGGCTGCAACTCAACTAAACAGAACCCGTCGCATGGTATCGTAAATACACCCTTGTCATTACTAGATTTTACTATGATGCGTCAAACCGTCTGTCACCGTTGACGCGAATCATTATGTTTCTAATCTGCACCAGCAGTGTAGTCTGTAGGAGATATGAAATAAACACAGTACTCGTAACATAGTAAGTAGGTAGGTAGGTAGGTAGAAACGCCGTCCATGGGCGTTAGTTAAGTAATAAATTAATCACTGTTTGTTTGCAGGGTCGATACTGAGGCGTGGAATGAGGAAGAATCGCAGTAACTCAAGCTGAGCGGTCGCTAGGGTCGCTAGGTATGTAATCTATTAAAAATGCATTTGGTAACCCAGCGCCCCCTGTCTGTCTTAATTTTCATTGATTTATTATTTAGTCACAGTTGTCATTCATAACACCTGCCAGGTGGTTCCGACATAAAGTAAGAAAGGCTTTATTGCTAAATCATAATTTATCTACTTCAGTTGATATAACAGAAGTCTGATTTGGTGATAAACTTATTTACTTGGGGAACAATCAGACAAAAAAAGTGCCTACTCAGCCGGAACAACATGTGTCAGTGCTATTTACAGATCAGTAGGCCTAGCACATGATGGCCGCGAGAGTATGTCGCCGCGAGATAGATGACACGTCTTCTTCTAACTGTATTAATGACATAAGGACAGGTAGTCTATCTCGCGGCGACATACTCTCGCGGCCATCATGTGCTAGGCCTACAGGTAGCTAATGAAGTGAAATGTTAGAAAGGTACTTTACTTTTAGTCGTAGGATAAAACTAAAAATCTGATATCTACTTTAGCTGAGTACGACGCGTGGGTGGCGCCTACCGGCTGCAACTCAACTAAACAGAACCCGTCGCATGGTATCGTAAATACACCCTTATCATTACTAGATTTTACTATGATGCGTCAAACCGTCTGTCACCGTTGACGCGAATCATTATGTTTCTAATCTGCACCAGCAGTGTAGTCTGTAGGAGATATGAAATAAACACAGTACTCGTAACATAGTAAGTAGGTAGGTAGGTAGGTAGAAACGCCGTCCATGGGCGTTAGTTAAGTAATAAATTAATCACTGTTTGTTTGCAGGGTCAATACTGAGGCGTGGAATGAGGAAGAATCGCAGTAACTCAGCCGAGCGGTCGCTAGGGTCGCTAGGTATGTAATTTATCTACTTCAGTTGATATAACAGAAGTCTGATTTGGCAATCACCCAAATCGGCACCCGTACTACATAGTCTGTAGGAGATATGAAATAAACACAGTAGTCGTTAAAAATGCATTTGGTAACCCAGCGCCCTCTGTCTGTTTTCATCTTCATTAACGGCGTAGAAATATGTTCCATACCCGAACGTATTATTAATAAGTAATAGTGGAATGCAATTTTAATAACGATAATGTAAATTGTTGATACAATATTTACTTTTTCCAGATGCAGTAGAACGAAGAAGTAGCTGGCAACTTGAATGCAAGTGTGCATTAGATGGCGCCACCATAGCTTTGCCCGGACAAGAGTTTTGCTCTATGAGATTTGACTTCTAATATTAAAATACTTGGACCGATTCAGGGAGAAGAACGCGCTTTATCAGCACACTCACGCTCCTTTGAAAGCAAAAGCATAATATTATTGTTAATGTATTTTTTTTTCTAGTATGTAACTTGTAACGTAATGTAACGTGTGTTGTCATGTAACTACTGAATTTTTGATTGACAAATAAGTTATCAGTTAGTTAGTTGTATTAGGTAATTAATTTAATTGAAATTGTGCACACATGCTCCCGCAATTTGGCAATATCAACAACGTTTATTAAAGTTTTTCGAATGCATATCGCAAATGTCAGAATATTCTGTTCATAAAAGTTATGGATTGTCATGCCTTTTTCCAATGACCCTTATTTAGGGTAAAGTAACACCAAACAAAGTATTTGTGAGACAGTTTAACCTTTTGGCCGCCAGAGACTTAAACGGAAAATCGTGACCACGACGCCACTTTTATGTTAGCATAATTTCTTTACCCATCCTTAATTTACCCCCGTGGCGTCAGTGGCACGGTTTTCCGTTGACGTCATTTGCTGTATTTGGCGTTCAAAAGGTTAAAAACATAAAATTTACCATAAATTAAGACCCATAAAATTGTAAACATCTGCGGCGATTTATGATGATTGTGTTAACTAAACGTAACATAAGCATTTGTAAATGTAATCAATTTTAGCATATTACTTACCAAAACTCACCTGTGCTATTCCATTTCCCTGTTATCCCCAATCGTGCTGGTAGCAGCGAAGTGCAATGCTTTCTACCTTTCCCCAAAATCTCAGTCCTGCGAGTGCGAGGTGCAAAATGTAAGTATTTATCAAAAAGGGACGGCTGTTTCGCAGGCTAGATAATGTTTCCTCCTCTCTTGTACTAGGCCGACTAGTACTCCGATGCGCCTATCTCCTCCTTCCTTATATCCGTAGCTAGTTATCAGAAAAATAAAAAATAAATCATCCGTTTGTTTTTCTTATGCAACAGGCGTTTAAAGGAGGTCAAAAAAGACAAGTGGCGTGGGTAACAATTTGAGGCGAAGTATTTTTTGACTCAGTTAAACACCGTTGCATACAATACTTTTTCTACGACCATGCACTTACTTTTTAATAGTTTTCTAAAATAACTTTCGTGAAATTCGCACTGTTTCCTGTATTTGGGCGCCCCGCGGCCCGCTTTATCCCTTAAAGGCTACCTAACAATGCTTTAAGAGCTATATCGTATGCGTGGGTGCACGGGCCGCCGGGCGGGGGCGGGCATCTTTTATGTAGAGTTTTAACGATCTATGCACGACACTGTAAATAACGAATAACAACACGGCAGTAGAAAAAATAATAAAGAAAACAAGTTTCAGAGGAGTATTCATTTATTATTTCACCCATTCCTCGTACATACTGTTCGTACCTACTACATTTCATGCAGTTCAACTGGGTACCTACATCACTTCGTCAGTCCAGTTCAGACGGGACAATCCGATTGCCAATTAGGTTCTGAATCTCGCATAACGCGCGTAATAGTTCTAACGCTGTAAGTGAGAACGCTCGCTCTTACTTACGTGAAAAAATTCACGGAGCGGCCGTGTGTTAACTAACTAACGCACGACCGCACCGCACCGGTAAGTGACAACGAGCAAAAAATAACTCTTTCTCGCTCCCACTTACAGGATAGTAATGGGATGACCTATGAATAATTATTTTACAAATAATTGATTGTAATTATTGATTTATTAAAAACAACTTGTATTTTCATATTCCATGGGCATTGTATTTCCGTATACTGCGTATCCGAACGTGCGAGCCAGTTGTCTATGGTTTGTAAAATTGTTTCTTATTTGCGTCGAAGTGTTTACGTTACACAAACTTTTTAAGAAAAAACTGTTCCAAAGTGTGTTTTATTTTGTGAAAAGTGCTGTGTATTGATGTTTTCGCAAAGTTGTGAGTGTTTAATTGGTCGATAGTGCGTGTTAAAGGTGATGAGTGAATAAAGTGCGGACGAAGCAAACACACGTAAGTAGTTTTTATTATCTTATTTGCGACAGTTTTCCTACGCAAATCAATGTGCTACGTTTAAATCTCACAAACAACTTAATCCGCATGTCTTCCTTCCAAATAATTCAAGGTTTCGAGCTGCTAGAACATTAAATTATGAGGTTATCTTTTCATGTCAAAACACTCGCAGCCAACTTCACTCTAAACCTGTTCATGAATGAACTTTTACGCTCGGTCATTGAACCTAACGCAATTATTACTTTTTTAACCGTTCCAAAAGTTGGAGCGAAAAAAAAAAAAACCACCCAGGGGGCCTATTCTGATCCCCAAAAACTCACTGGCGACGGGAATGCACTTTATTTCTGGCCACCCTGTATAAGTATAAAAACCACTTACTTTTCTGGAAGTCTAGGAATTGTGAAGAATGTTATATCCGGATTTTTAGAACTGTTCTCCATACATCCATAAACACTACAGTAACGAAATGACCTCGGCACTGACGTCATTTTCACACACACATCAAAACAGCGCGCAAACGCGGCCCCGACTGTCCAGCCCAATAATTACCAGTTTCGCATGTTTTCGCTGCATGCGAGGGGTGGGAGGGGGACACACCGCGCGGCGTGAAGTTTGTAAGAAGAGTTATTACTGGTTTATACTGTGGCTTCAGTGCCACTCTTGGCATATAAGGGGTTGAAAGAAAACGAAACTGTGACATTCTTTCTCACACATCTTTGTGACATTTTTTCTGTGAGTTCTTTAATCTTGTCAATTACTGAAGATTTAGTGTCAAGCAATACTAAAGACATCCATCAAATTTAGGTTATACAAGCTGAGCTCAAAAAGCGTCTATATTTGATTGATGAAGCATTAAATGGACTTATTTTGTTTTATGAAGCCGAGGAGAGACTATTGCCAGTAATAATGCTAGCTTTGTGTCGAGTTTCGTCTTTTAAATCGAAATGTATATAAATTGTAGAAAGACTACGGAGAGAACACATCGTATTGCTGCACGTTCAAAGACAAATATGGCGCTACGTATTAGCCGTCCAGCAGAGTTTATAGCTGGAAGTAAAATAGTGGATAGTGGTTTCAGTTCTAAAGTCCTCGTCTATTTGACACGCGCGCTAACTCAAGGTGTACTAATGTTTTTGTTTTGTTTCATGTACTTATGTACGAGTATGTACCTAGTACACTATTTTTCAAAACATGACGTGTATTAGTCTCGTAAGTCCCGGCGTGCTTGTACAAGTACAATTCGAGTTTTGAACTCTTATAGAAATAGAAGTCTGGATTTTACGAGGTTATACTAACCTTAAAATATCTGTACCACAATGGTTGTTCTTAAAGTCTTTGACAATGGATAGGTACATTTAAATTTGAGCAAATACTATCTACTCGTATATTAAAAAAAAACACATTTAACTTATTACGAGTACTGTGATACTCCAATTAAAATCATTCACTCTCCCAATTAAATGATTTCTAAAACACGGCAGACGCCGACTTTATCCACGCAACTCTAATATCCTACGCGTCCATTAGGCCCGTGTCCGCGTTTTTTCGGGCTTTTATTTCACTTTACTGATTCCACACTTCACAGTCAGGGGAAAACATGTCACTTCGATCTGACAGTGAAAAACAACCCGCGTGTCATTTGTCAACGTCAGCCACTCAACGCGGGGCAAAACACAATTTCATAAAGACATCCGTGTTCTTGTTATGCCGTTCTTGGGCGTTTTTTACCGTGCCGCCGTCATCGAGCCTCGCCTCGAGACGTCGAGAAATGAGTTTACGATTACAATGTTCAAATATCAAATTGTATTTACACGGCGCAAGGAGAGAACAATGTATGAGAGGCTGACGAACTAAATAATTATATTGCGTGGCATTTTTTTTTACAATTAATCTAATTTAATTACTCATAAAAGTTAAAAATTTATCGACTTAGACGGCCAAGTTTGTGGTCCTGTATTAAATTCCTTTCTATGACGTCAATTTGCAATATTGGCATATTATACGAGTTCATTATTTTGTCCCTATTGGGTGCGTGTAAGAAATATTAAAAATATATATTATATTCGAATATCAGACTATAAGACCTTTATTTAGTATAGTCAACCAGTTTGAATTCCAGGCTACTGTAGATCCTTTTTAACCCCCGACGCAAAAACGACGAGGTGTTATAAACTAAATAAGTTTAACGTGTCTGTCTGTCTGTTTGTCTGTCTGTCTGTCTGTCTGTCTGTTTGTCTGTCTGTCTGTCTGTGTGTGTGTGTGTCTGTGTGTGTGTGTGTGTGTGTGTGTCTGTGATGTCTGTCTGTGGCATCGTAGCTCCCGAACGGATGAACCGATTTGGATTTAGTTTTTTTTGTTTTAGAGCTGAGTTAGTCGGGAGTGTTCTTAGCCATGTTTCATGAAAATCGATCCACTATGTGGCGGTCGGGGGTTTTTCAAAATTTTAATTTTTTGGTTAGGTTATCACAGTAAACGTCTAAATGACTTCTATGGCAAAGAAAACACGGTGTCAATTAAACAGGGTTCTAGAGTGGCCTAGAATTCAAATTACCTCGAATCAAAGGTTTCGTAAAAAGCCTGGATTAATTAAAACCAATTCTAATTAAGTTTTCTATTACCAGTCTCATTAGTAGAATACGAGTAGGTAGGTATTGAGCCAGAGTCGAATTTCGCAAAATAGAAGAATTTTTAGAGCTGAGCTAAACCAACCTGTACAAATGGAGAACGGCTTACTATTCGATACGTGTTTTCCTATTTTCGCTGACTAAGTACTTGAGCTCAGTGGATAGAACAGACTTATTGGTTGTCCATAAAATCGATTAATAATGTGATTTGTTTGTGCAGAGGAAGATTTTTAATGGAGAATATTTCATAAAACAATTATTTGGCTAGTGAGTGTAGTTCACTGAGTGAAATTATGGACTTTTGTTATGACTAAACTTATTTTTAGCTACTGAAACTGAACGATATTTAAATTATAACTTGATTTAAAATTTTACGGAATCATAAAAGAAGAACAATTTTAAGATTCTTGAAATAAGAAAAAAATTATGATTCGCATTTTTAAGAAGCGCTTAATTATAAGTAGAGATGCACCGAATATTCGGTTACTATTCGGTATCCGGCCTTTATTTTAACATTCATTCGGATACCGGATAGTGACGTACTATCCGGCCGGATACCGGATGTGCTATTTTTGATTGAATGATTTTGGGGTAAAAAATTAAATGTAAAAAAAAACAGTTACGGTATTTATACATATAATCATAGCCCTTTATTATTAAAAAAATGAACATTTAAACAAAAACGGACTCCGCGCGAAGTTCATTACGAAACAAGTCAAAACATACACGACGCGCCCGCTCCCTGCTTAAATTGTAGGTAAAATTCTGCTGTCCGAATATTCGGCGGCCGGATACCGAATATTTGGCCGACGATTGTGCGGTATCCGGTATCCGGCCAAACAACTATTAATTGCATCTCTAATTATAAGGTAGGTAAAAATTACTTAATTGGCTATAAGGTGCATTAGGGTAATTTCGAATCCCAGAAATGCTCGGGTAATCTCGAAAGGGGAATCTTGATATGATGGAAATAATGGTGATTTTTTATGCGACATTCGAAATTTCCCTAATGCATCTAACTTACAAATCAGAAATCACACGTGGTTCTCAAATACATAAGAACATATTTACACAATTATATAAGAATCTAAGACTAAACTTAAAAGCTTATTAAATACATATAATTTTAAATATTTATTTAAGCTATCTAAACGAATAAAAGCAGCCACTACTATACAGCCTAAACACAACGTGTCAGAATCATATTAATTGCTCGTGATTGATAGTCTGTCTCGATGACGAATGAGCCAGGAGGGCTCCACTAACGCAAAACTAAGCGGAGCCGCACAAACATTATCGCATCTAGAAAACATAACATAAACATTTATAAATAATTATGTATCTATAGTTTAATATTATAGTTTTGGTCTAGTTTAATCTTTTTGATGATAGTTCCTCAAAGTTAATAGCTACAGGCCTTCTTCCATTAGTTTTAGTTAAAAGTTGACGATATTTGCTAACACGCTGCACTTTAACTGAAAACACTGCCCAAACCGTTTGAGATATAACGACACTATAATATTTATGAATTGTGTCTCTTTTATAGTCTATACTTAAAAGTCTTTGATTCTATGTATCTATCTTTTAAAATTGATAGTGTAGCGCCGGCTAGCTCGATTTTGGGGTTCGGTTTGAGGCTATAAGTGAAAATGCATAGATGAATTCACAGTTTATTGTTTCCAGGCACGTTAATATTATCGTTACACTCATAAAGCAATACAGTAAGCTAAATGACAGGTTTGTTGCACAATCTTAGTAATTACGCACATAAACAATGTTACTCGTAACGCGCCGGTTGCCGGACTGCGCGCGAGCGGCGCGAACGTATGGTCATAGGCTCGTCCAATCCGCGAGCAGGATTAGGGCGAGGCGCGGTATTTGATTGGTGCGCTATACACTCCCCCTCCAAGTTCCCAGTACGACCCGTTGGGGACTTGGTAGCTCTATTGGGCGCTAGATTACGAGGGCGACCACGTAGTCGCCGTGGCTGAACAGGCACCGATTGAATATCTTGACCTGGCGTGTATAAGGTGAGATCGCTACTATGGAACTTCCCTAGGTCAGTATTAGTTTGCCTGTCAGCTATGATATAAGAAGTTGGACTGACAATTCTTTTTATTAAATAGGGACCATCCCGTTTAGGCATAAATTTCTTGGTCAAACCTTTAGAAGCATTACTAAGCAAATGTGTGCTAACCAGCACAAGGTCATTGACGGAAAATATAGGTGCAGGTCGACGATGCTGGTCTACATCGGTTTTCTTTTGATCCTGCTGTCGTTCTACTCTTGCTTTAATAGCGTCCCAGTTATTGAGAAATCTGTTTAGGTATGGAGTAATTTGTGGAATAAAGTTTTCCTTTGCCAGAATAGCCTTCAAATCACGTTGAGCGTCAAATGGTGTTCTCATTTCACGAGCGAACATTATTTGAGCTGGACTACATCCCGTCGTGGCGCATACGGCACTATTCATTGAGAACCTGATCGCTGGCAGGAAGTTAGGCCACGTACGATGATTAGTCTTCACTAAAATAGAGAGTTGTGTTTTAAGGTCTCTATTTTTCCGTTCCGCAGGGTTGGCCTCGGCGTGATATAGTGGAATTAAGTTCTGCTTAATTCCCAGTAAAAACATTGTCTGCTGCATTACCGCTGATATAAATTGAACTCCGTTGTCCGAGATGATTCTTCTTGGGAAACCATACCGTAGAAAGTACTGCTCGATAAGGGCTGGAGCACAGACTTCTGCCGTGGCGTCCTTGAGGGCTATCAGCTCTACCCAGCGTGTAGCCGTGTCCTCGATGAGCAGCACCCATTTCTCTCCATCATCTCCTTCAGGTAGAGGGCCAAAGAGGTCTATAGCTAGCACCTCTCCTCTTTGATTAAGCACTGGGGTCTGTAATAGTCCCATTGGCTTCTGGTTACTTATCTTATAACGTTGGCATTCTTCGCATTGTTTTAGATATTCCGTGATGTACTTTCGCATTCCTGTGAAGTAATACTTTTGACAAATGCGTGTGAGAGTCCTTTCTACGCCCTGATGACCAGCTGTTGGAGCGTCGTGGTACTCTTTTAAGACGGCCTCCTTCATAGAGTGAGGTACTACCAGCTGCGCTTCCTCAGACTCAGAGTTGGGATTGTAATAGTAAAGGACCCCTGGGCCATGACATATCCTCTCTCTAGCCATCTGGTTGAGTTTATGAGATCAGAGTCTTCCAGGTCTTGAATAATCTTGGCGACCTCTTGATCTTCGAGCTGAGCAGTACGTAGTTCCGTCGGGTTAATTTGTGGAATATCTATAATAACAGAGCAGACTCCACAATCTTCTTTGGAGTTTTCATCGCAGACGGGTCGACTCAAGGTGTCTGCTATGACATTGGCCTTTCCAGGTGTATATTCATACTTGATATCAAAACCTTGCAGTTTAAGTGCCCACCGGATAAGGCGACCACTTGGTGACTTGTGAGTCAACAGCCATTTCAACGGCTGGTGATCTGTCTTCACTAAAACTGAATGACCATCTATATAGGGCCGGTACTTCTCTACCGCCCAGATTACAGCCAGGCACTCCCTCTCGGTTGTACTGTATCTTCTTTCTGCAGCAGTGAGCAGTCGACTGGCGTACTCAATGGGACGCTCATCATTTCCTTCGCCTTGCATAAGACAAGCTCCAAGAGCATAATTGCTTGCGTCCGTCCGCAGAATAAAGGGTTTGCTGTAATCCGCTTGCACCAATATCGGAGCAGAAGTTCTGAAGTCTGGTTTTGAGCTCTGTAAAGGCCTGTTGTTGCTCATCTTGCCATTTCCATGGTTCATTTTTCTTGGTTAGCTTGGTAAGCGGTTGAGCTACCGCTGAGAAATTTGGAACAAACTTTCTAAACCAAGCACAGGTTTGAAGAAATGTCCGGAGATGTTTGAGATTAGTTGGCTCTTTCATAGCTAAGATAGCTTCAACTTTCCCATTGTCTGGCTTTATACCGTCTGACGTGATGAGGTGACCAAGGTACTTGACCTCTTTGCAAGCAAAAACACATTTTTCTCGGTTTGCTCTTAAGCCAAACTGATGCAGCCGTTCGAACACAAGTTGCAGGTCTTGCAGGTGTTTCTCGAAGCTGTCAGAAATAACCAGGAGATCATCCAGGTAAGCTAAAACTGTAGTGTTTTGCAGGCTGGCACCGGATTTGAACTTATCCATCAACCGCTGGAATGTCGCAGGAGAGTTCTTTAGCCCAAATGGCATGCGTAGAAAACGGTATGTACCAAATGGTGTGATCACGGCTGTCTTATCTCGATCAGCTGGCGTCACACTTACTTGCCAGTATCCGGATCTCAGATCTAGGGTACTTATGTAACACTGTCTTCCGGTCGACTGTAGCAGTTCATCAATTAAAGGTAAGGGATAGTTATCTGTCTTGGTGATACTATTCAGTTTTCTGTAATCAGCACAGAATCTGACAGTATTATTCTTCTTAGGGACAAGCACAGCCGGTGAAGTCCAAGCAGATTCACATTCTTCTATTATCCCTTCCCGGAGCATCTTCTCAATCTCTGCTTTCATAATTTCCTTCTTCGCAGGTGTGAGCCGGTAAGGAGGTACAGATATAGGTGCATGATCGCCTGTGTCAATGTGATGTTCCACAATGGGAGTGGGCGCTCCCCCTAGACTGAAGACTGCGCTATTCCTCTGTAACACTTCGGCTAATTTCATCTTTTCACCTTCGCTGAGCATTGATCCTTCTTCAGCATGAAGTGTATTGCTTGCAGCAAGTGACAATTGTACTGGTATGTCATTTTCATACTGTATGGGATACTTATCCCCTCCTGGAAAGCACCAAGTATTGGTGTTAAAGTCCAAGTCGAGCCGAGATGCTTTTATAAAATCAACTCCCAGTAAAGTATCATTTTCTTGGGCTTCAGGTAAGATCAGGAACTCTTGAGGTATTATCCTATCCTTCACTTTGACATCCAAGGTAATTTTGAACACATTTTTAATTTGAGGTATACCATCCGCTAGTGTAACTCTCATTTGCTTCTCGCAGAACTGTTGACCTTTCTCAAGTAACAGTGAGTAGAGCTTCTGACTTGCCATGCTTCTCTTTGCAGCTGTATCCACTAATGCAGTACCTCTCATATTCAGGATTTCAATTCCTAAAAGTGGCCGCTGATGTCTGTTTACATAATCCTCATAGGAGTCAAATAAATCCAACACCGGGTCCTCGGAAGCATTCTGGTCCTTTAGGGCTCCAGGTGCAGACTCCTTGGAGCACTCAACCTTCTGGGATGGTGCTGAAAAATCCACAGCTGA
This sequence comes from Leguminivora glycinivorella, assembly GCF_023078275.1. Taxonomy (NCBI): domain Eukaryota; kingdom Metazoa; phylum Arthropoda; class Insecta; order Lepidoptera; family Tortricidae; genus Leguminivora; species Leguminivora glycinivorella. Next base: position 16,055,446 of record NC_062973.1, read on the forward strand.
AAATATAATCTTCTCACAGGATGTGGCAGACATATTTATATTGTGATCCACAGATGACATACTGTTGCTACTTATATTGTGACCATTTGTATTTCTGTTATCAGCTGATCCTAAAACAGCTGTAGGCAACCTAGATTTAACGTCAATGACCTGCTCTGACCTTACAGGAATATTACTAGTATTGGACACGGGACAAAATGACAGATCCTTACTATGGGAATCATTAACTTGTTTATCACTGTTATCAATAAGGGACTTTGCAAATAGTGTGCACGGCTGTTGAATGACTACGGGCCCGGGGTCATCCCGAGAGCTGGAGGGAGCGCGGGGCGTCACCAACCTTGCTACTAAACCGTCACCAAAGAAATTTGCAGGAAGTGCATTTTGAAAATCAGTAAGAGACAAACAGGTCTCGTCAAGTTTATCATTTTGAACTTTAGGTATAGTGATAAGAGAACTACTCACCGGGGAAAGCTTCTTAGTCTGCTTACCAGTGCCCTTACACCCTGGATTGGACGAATCCATGTTGCAATTGACAGTACAGAATGAGGCATTACATTTTTCGCAATTTGCGCGTATAACGCCTATTTGACCACATCCATAACAACGCAAAACATTAACATCTGATGCCTTATTATTATTATTATCACTAGACGTACTAGAGTCTTTAATTAACTTGCGACATTCTTCTTTTACGTGACCGAAACGTTTACAATACCCGCACTTCTTATTATACGACTTAGATTTCGCGGCGGACGCGGCACTGTTGTTATCACTGTTATCATCGAAACGCCGCGGCGGAGGCGCGCGGGGCTCGCGGGGAGCGCGGGGCTCGCGGAGCGGAGGCGCGGCGCTCGCGCTCGCTGTGGCAGCGGCGCGCGGCGGCTGTGTCTTTGATGTGTTGACGAGACGACTTGGCGATGGCGAGGCGTTGCTCACGTTCTCGTTCAATGATTCTTCTACAGCGCGCGCCTTTTGTAAGAGAATTTTGAATGTTGCGCACTCTTCTCTTTTGATACGCTTGCGGATACGCTTGTGTAGAAGTCCGTATACCATGTCTAACTGGATTTTCTCAGTTAACTCGTTGCGCGGCAATTTTGCAAATAGTACACGGCACTTTGCTACATAAATATGCGTGTTTTCGTCGCCTTGAGGTGTTGCATATAAGTCGCGGTATATGCGCGGCGGAGCTCGATTGTCTCCGTAGGTATAGCGCAAACTGTCCAAAACGTCGGCCCATGACTTAGTTTCTACTTTAATTCCTTGCCACCAATCTGCGGCTGCATGTGTCAACAGCATTGATAAGCCTCGGATGGCGTTATCATCCGAAACGTTTGCACAATCCTTGTATGCTTCAATGGCGTCGATAAAACCTTCGATGGACTCTTCAGGATCTCCAGCGAATCGGGCTTTGCAGCGCGAGAAATTTCCTCCTTCTGCAGGAAACGGTGTCGAGGCAGATGATGACGGGTTTCTAGTGGTCGTGATGACACTCTCCAGCAGTTCCCTGAAGGCGTTGGTCTGCGACCGTTGTAACGACTCCACTAGCGTCGTGACGTCATCCCTCGTGAACGAACCTTCGCGAGCGATCTCGGCGTCCTCGCGCGTCGGCGTCGGCGTCGACACACGTTGGTGTCTCTTTGATTTTGGCGGCATGTTAAAACACTTTTAATGTTTATTTTTACGAATCACAGCACAAAATTTTCACTATACACTTAATAGCCTCACACTTGGGCAGCCATTTTGTAGCGCCGGCTAGCTCGATTTTGGGGTTCGGTTTGAGGCTATAAGTGAAAATGCATAGATGAATTCACAGTTTATTGTTTCCAGGCACGTTAATATTATCGTTACACTCATAAAGCAATACAGTAAGCTAAATGACAGGTTTGTTGCACAATCTTAGTAATTACGCACATAAACAATGTTACTCGTAACGCGCCGGTTGCCGGACTGCGCGCGAGCGGCGCGAACGTATGGTCATAGGCTCGTCCAATCCGCGAGCAGGATTAGGGCGAGGCGCGGTATTTGATTGGTGCGCTATAATAGTTTATTAAGTAACACAAATAAAATAATTATAATTAAGACTTATACTATATATACAAATTTATAATATATATAAATAAATAAATATATATATATATATATTCTTTTAAAACGAACATATTGTACCAATGTTTATGCTGGGTTGTACCCATGTAAAACCGGGACGGGTCGCTGTAAATACTGAAATATTTATTTGTTTGTTGTGACTTCTAAGAATTCCGTAACATATTGTTTTGAAAGTTACAAATAGGAAATTGATAAATAATTCAAACGCTGCAATGCGGTCCCCAAGGAATTCACGAAGAATGTGCTTCACGGAACCAGGTAGGTTACTAAAGCACGTAGTGAGAAGTAATAGTTCTCACGAGAGCTCCCTAATGACGCTATCCATCTAGTGAACTTCGTATGAAACAGCAAACAGAAAATATTTTAGTTCCTTTAGTAACACATCTTATCTCTTAAGAACTTTTTCTATGAATTTGTAAAAACATACTTACGCGTAAAAAGAGTACGAATAAACCACGTCAAATGATCTATCACGGGCCTTTTCTAGTCGGGCCTTTTTTACGCAGTGCAAAATAATATTATCAAGTTCTCTGAATTACTACAATTCTCCAAAAAAACACAGCGATAAATACTTTTGGGTTTCACTGAGCCACTTAAAATGATTGCTTTCAGACCGATCATTTAAAATTGTCTTTACAGTGGTTTATGTAAAAAGTCTGGAGTACGATTGTAGGTCAGTATATTCAGTGTATTTACTGTGACTTTAAAAAGCGTTCAGCAGGCAATTACGGTCGCGCGATAAATGATAAAACATCAGGCCGTCCTTATCGCACTATTTGTAAGTGCAATAGGGACGGCCCGATGTTTTATCATTTATCGCGCGACCATGATTGCCCTGTACTTGATATCATAAACGTGACAAAAAATGTGTGTACCTACTGGGATAATTTTTGTTTCTAGTACGTCCAATTAGGGTCATTGTTCACATTTTCCATACAAAATGTAATTTTCCGTGTTACTTAAGAGGCCTTATTCCTAAAGACGAGCGTTTTTTGCAAAATAGAACCTTTTTCATTCAAAATTATAAAGAAACTATAAATGATTATTAAAAAAATGATAATGTTCCTAAAAGTACATATCTTAAGCTAGAAAGTCAATTGGTACTACTTTAAAATATGTCTTTTTATACTTCCGAAAAATCAGTTTTTTCGGAAGACGTTTTCAATTTTCATAGTGGGATAGCTCGTTTAGAATCGTGATTGTGCTGTTAAAAATGTTATTTGGGGTAATAAATGATCACAATCCTATTTGTTGTATCCTGTACGAGTTAGCTAATACTTTGACATTTTAAGATTTACTTGAAATGGTGGATAAATAACCTTCCGTATCCTCCCCATTTTTTCGATAAAAAGAGGTTTACATTATGTATTTTTCCTGCGATTCCTGCATTTTTTGTAACTCTTAAATAATATTATCCTAAACTAGAACTTCTTATTGACATATAAGAAAAAAATCATACATATAAGACATACCTTTCTGTCGATAGATATGTTTTTAAAACACCTAAAATTCGAATAAAAGACACTGCTAACGCGAGCCCGCTCAGTCTGCGCCGAGCGCTCGAAGACAACGGACCTGCGTTTGATCATCCGGCGCACCTAGCTTTCGTAAGCAGCTCGATAGTTCCGAGAAGTCATGTTTGGGCTCATTAGATTTGGGCTGACGAGCACCACCGAACTAGATGAGGTCCAAGGTCTTATGACGGGGTCAGGAGGTGGCCAACAGAACTGCTATTCTCCTCATCATAACCCCATCATGTTCGGGCTCATTAGATTTGGGCTGACGAGCACCATCGAACTAGATGAGGTCCAAGGTCTCATGATGGAGTCAGGAGGTGATCAACAGAACTGCTATTCTCCTCATCATAACCCCATCATGTTTGGGCTCATTAGATTTGGGCTGACGAGCACCATCGAACTAGATGAGGTCCAGGGTCTCATGATGGAGTCAGGAGGTGGTTAACAGAACTGCTATTCTCCTCATCATAACCCCATCATGTTTGGGCTCATTAGATTTGGGCTGACGAGCACCACCGAACTAGATGAGGTCCAAGGTCTTATGACGGGGTCAGGAGGTGGCCAACAGAACTGCTATTCTCCTCATCATAACCCCATCATGTTCGGGCTCATTAGATTTGGGCTGACGAGCACCATCGAACTAGATGAGGTCCAAGGTCTCATGATGGAGTCAGGAGGTGGTCAACAGAACTGCTATTCTCCTCATCATAACCCCATCATGTTTGGGCTCATTAGATTTGGGCTGACGAGCACCATCGAACTAGATTAGGTCCAGGGTCTCATGATGGAGTCAGGAGGTGGCCAACAGAACTGCTATTCTCCTCATCATAATCCCATCATGTTCGGGCTCATTAGATTTGGGCTGACGAGCACCATCGAACTAGACGAGGTCCAAGTTCTCATGATGGAGTCAGGAGGTGGTCAACAGAACTGCTATTCTCCTCATCATAACCCCATCATGTTTAGGCTCATTATAAATATGTGGAAGGTCGTTAATAATAATAAATGTTTTATTAGGGTACCCCTACATGTAAAGAGGGGGCAGATATTTTTTTTCATTTCAACCCCAACGTGTGATATATTGTTAGACAGGTATTTAAAAATGAATTAGGTTTTACTAAGATCGATTTTTGATAATTTTCATATTTTCGGAAATAATCGCTATAACTTTTGAACCATATGTTTAAAAATATGAAAAAAATCACAAAAGTAGAACTTTACAAAGACTTTCTTTGAAAATTTGTTTTGAACTTTATAGGTTAGTTTTTGAGAAAAATACGGAAAACTACGGAACCCTACACTGAGCGTGGCCCGACACGCTTTTGGCCGGTTTTTATTTTATTTTAATACTTTTCTGTGCTATTCATACATAGCCACCCTAGGGGATTCAGTATTGACAGCTTCTTTTTTTCTTTCTGCATATATTTGTTTCCGCTTTTAAGTTTATTGTAAATAAGACTGCTTGCACTTACATTGAGATTATAATTACATAATGCTATTAAATTAAATCTAATGAAGCGTTGTTTTATTTCCTAAATCTCAAAACCCTTTAAATCGAATATGTATAGTAATGAGCAAAAATTTTACCGCAGGCTTTCCAAACCGACGATGCTTGATCAGCTACTTTTAGAACGAACATGTATGTACATATTTTGATTTTCACCCTTTAAAATGTTTCTAAGACGCAACGTTTTGCAAATTTGGTCACGTCATGCACAGTTAAACTGTGGAATGAATTGTCGCCAGCGGTATTTCCGGACCAATGCGACCATCAAACCTTCAAGAAAAGAGCGTACATCCATCTTAAAGGCCGGCAACGCACCTCCAACACTTCTGGTGCTTCTGGTGTCCATGGGCGGCAGTGATCGCTTACCATCAGGCAGCCTATCTGCTCGTTTGCCTCCTATCCCATAAAAAAACGTTTAATATTTTTAAAAAAAAAAAAACCGCCGCCTTTCGGGTTGTGGTGAAAGCTACTTGCGAATGTTGGATTATGTAGAAATGTGTAGGTATTTTTTAAAACTGCTTTTAATGCTTTAATTATTTGATGGCAACACAAATCAATATACGTATAACGCTAAAGTTTGAGGAGTTTCTCAATTCCTCATGAATCCGATTATAAGAAATCGAAGCTTGACAAACTTTGACTTGAAAACTCAATAATTATGCTTAACAAACATAACTAAATAAATGTCACTGTTCTGAACTTAAATGCATGCTTTTCTTACAAAAATACCAAAGTCACTATGAGTGTGCCGTTCAGATTTGAGGAGTTCGGTTCTGACCATCATCAGCAGTTCCACTGCACCAAATGTCACTGTTCCGGACGTAAGTGCATGCTGTTCTTATAAAAATACCAAAGTCACTATAAGCGTGCCGTTCAGATTTGAAGAGTTTGGTTCTGAGTGTTCTGACCATCATCAGCAGTTCCACTGCACCAAATATCACTGTTCTGGACTGGACGTAAGTGCATGATGTTCTTATAAGAATACCAAAGTCACTATAAGTGTTCCGTTCAGATTTGAGAAGATCGGTTCTGATCTGACCATCATCAGCAGTTCCACTGCACCAAATGTCACTGTTCTGGACGAAAGTGCATGCTGTTCTTATAAAAATACCAAAGTCACTATAAGCGTGCCGTTCAGATTTGAGAAGTTCCGTTCTGGCCATCATCAGCAGTTCCACTGCACCAAATGTCACTGTTCCGTACCTAAATGCATGCTGTTCCTTTAAAAACGCAAAAATCACCATACGTATGCCTTTCAGATTCGAGGAGTTCCCTCGATTACTCCAGGATCCCATCATCAGAACTGGGTTCTGAGAAAAATGGGACCAATCTGTATTCATATACATTCAATAATTTTTTTTTAATCGGTCCAGTAACAACGGAGATATCGAGGAACAAACATAAAAAAATAAAAAATAAAAAATAAACATACAGACGAATTGAGAACCTCACCTCAAATCTCTCAGATTTGAGGCGACGGTTAAAAAGTAACACATCATGAGCAGTTCCAATGCACCAAATGTCACTGTTCTGGACGTAAGTGCATGCTGTTCTTATAAAAATATGAAAGTCACTATAACTGTGATAATTTCCGAAAATATTAATATAATCAAAAAAACCGGCCAAGAGCGTGTCGGGCCACGCTCAGTGTAGGGTTCCGTAGTTTTCCGTATTTTTCTCAAAAACTACTGAACCTATCAAGTTCAAAACAATTTTTCTAGTAAGTTTTTATAAAAATCTACTATTGTGAATTTTTTCATATTTTTTGAACATAGGGTTCAAAAGTTAGAGGGGGGGGGACGCACTTTTTTTTCCTTTAGACGCGATTATTTCCGAAAATATTAATATTATCAAAAAACGATCTTAGTAAACCCTTCTTCATTTTTAAATACCTATCCAACAATATATCACACGTTGGGGTTGGAATGAAAAAAAATATCCGCTCCCACTTTACATGTAGGGGGGGTACCCTAATAAAACATTTTTTTCCATTTTTTATTTTTGCACTTTGTTGGCGTGATTGATATACATATTGGTACCAAATTTCAGCTTTCTAGTGCTTACGGTTACTGAGATTATCCGCGGACGGACGGACGGACGGACGGACGGACGGACGGACGGACGGACGGACGGACGGACGGACGGACAGACAGACATGGCGAAACTATAAGGGTTCCTAGTTGACTACGGAACCCTAAAAACGATCTTAGTAAACCCTTATTCATTTTTAAATACCTATCCAAAAATATATCACACGTTGGGGTTGGAATGAAAAAAAAAAATCAGCCCCCACTTTACACTTTACACTAATAAAACATTTTTTTCCATTTTTGCACTTTGTTGACGTGATTGATATACATATTGTTACTAAATTTCAGCTTTCTAGTGCTTACGGTTACTGAGATTATCCGCGGACGGACGGACGGACGGACAGACGGACGGACGGATGGACAGACAGACATGGCGAAACTATAAGAGTTCCTAGTTGACTACGGAACCCTAAAAAACAGAAATCTAACTAAAATTTTCCTAATAAAAAAAAAAAAACAAATTGATCCCGCTACAAACTTTCACCCCCTTTTTCCCTCTACTAGGGGTGTAAATTTTCATAATCGATTCTTATCTCTTCGAAATTTTGTTAATGCAATCTATACAAATTTCGACTTTCTAGCTTTCGTAGTTTCGGCTCAGCGGTGTTGGTTGTTGAATCAATCAATTAGGAAACCTGAATTTATATATGTACATGTAGACTAATACTATACTTTTACTACATTCATATACCTTATTTACTACTACCATACCATGAATATGAAATTAAATAAAGAGTCCCCATATAAAATTGAAAATTATGTTATTAGCAATTTAATTCAAAACTATCAAGATTATTCGTGTCTGCGTTGAAACGCGCGTTGAGTTGCCGGTGCTCGCGTACCGAGCGCCAACGCCATCTATCGATGGCCGTTTCGTGAAATTGATGAGCGCTCTAAGGAGTAAGGGGTCTTAATACGATTTCGACCGCGTTCAATGGAGACACGCTACTTGTGGTCGCGATCCTCAGCATTGTGGGAATGAGGAAGAAGAAGAAGAGATACGATTTCGAGTAGGTAACGACTTAAGAACTTTTGATAGCCACTCAGGAGTTCGAGCTTGTCATAAAAGAGGTAATCATGACAAGTATACATTGTACTTACCTATATCAATATACAATTATACATAGGTATCTGAATATAATTATATCGTTGCCTCTTGACACGTTATAACGTATTATGTGAGTTAAACATTAATTACCGAGTCACGCTATTATCATTATTATAATGGCGACGAACTTGCGTAATGGGATTTGGAGGCTGTAAGCCAACAAAAAGTTAAGTAATTAGTGTTTCGGAAGCAAAAAGTTACGGAAACGTGATATAAAGGATGAAACTGCTGTTATGGCAATTTTCTATCACCTTAATTTTTTCAAGGGTTTATTCTAATTATCATAAGGACAGGTGCGATGTGGCTACACCTTAATAATAAGATTACTTTGGCTAGATCAAGGGTCAGATGCAGGCGGTGATCTTGGACACAGCGCGGATAGTCCAACGGTTCTTCTCTCTGCTGCCTCAGCAGGTTAGGTTTTTTATAATATATTTTTTTATGTTTGTTTTGTAAGTGGTTTTGTATTTTACTTTTATATTCATAATTATAAATAGCCTAAGTAGCCTAACAGCCTAACCCCCTTATTCATAGACGTACTCTAAAGTTATCAAGCCAATAAAGTTCGTTTGTCCCTTTCCGACGAATTGGTGTGATAGAAAAGGACAAAGGAACTTTATCGGCTTGATAACTTTAGAGTAGTTTATGAATAAGGGGGAAAGACTTCAAATAAATAAAATATTACTTTAAATACTTTTACGAATTGATATGACTGCCATACAAGTTTGTATGCAAGGGGGTCTACTTTTCTCTGCAGCTGACTGTATATGTTACCTACTCGTAAGACTAATGAAATAGTGATAATAACAACCAGTACAATATTTTACTAGTTTTAAGAGGACAGAGGGCACTGCAAAAAGGTTTTTACGGACAGATTGTAAGGTATATCTTCCCTCTACCAGTAATTTGTTAACGTTATAAACAAGCTAAACCTAATACAGCGCCATCTGCGTTTAACCTCTTTTTGAAGAGATCATCCATCAGTACCTACATTATACTTAATGTAGGCTGATAACGTCTACTTAACCCCTAAATCAATTTAAATCTCGTAGTTATCTCCTTACCATAATTATTTATGAAGTATAGATTAATGGTGTTGTTAATAAAGCTACCCAAAAAGGCTATCTCTTCATTGAATATTTGAGTGGGGGAGCGTCTTATCAGTATTCAAGTCGGCTGCTAGTTCGGTTAGGGTGCTTGCTGGAGTCTCAGAGGCGATTCCCTAAACAGGTTACCTAACCGCATTTATATCGTCAGCGGAACACAAATATTAGCATAATTAGTTCGAGGCGCACGCTCCTTAAATATAAATACATCTCCCTGTATGTAATCAATTGTATAAGCCATTCTTCGCCCGGAGGCTTTCATTATGTGGGCCCGGCCTTTGCTGCTATTCAGGGCTAGCCACATTGGAATCCAGACCTTACAGTCTAAGGACATGGCCGATACAATCTTTATGAAATTCACGAGCACTTTACCATAGCTTTTTGCTGAAAGGAATGAAGTCAATCGTAAAAGAGATTTCATCAAATGTGTGATATTTTTGGGCTGGAAAATACGAGTGGAATTTGTGATTTGGTAATTCTCGAAAAGGTCATTATTTGCGTTATTTCACGTTTTCAAAAAATACTTTAGCTGTTTCTAATGGGGTCAAATGTGTAGATTTATGTTTGAGCGACACACACTTTATATATCCACCTGTCTTATTTATTTTTTATCCACTTTCTTGTTTTATATGATTATAAAGTACAAATGCCGATTTTATTACTATTTTTAACAGCCGGCCAATCATGTTTATCAGAAATAAATTCGTATAATTATAGTGCAAAGAAAAAAACTTCCAAACATTTTACATTAAATATGAATGCAGATAATTGGACATGCCTTATTTATTTTATATGGAAATTGATATTAAATTCTGGCTTTGGGCTGTAATTTGAAAGTGATTTTAGAACCAAGGCGCTAAACAAACAATAGTACAGTTGTACAATAGTACAGCGCCTTCAACCACAAGTATCTAAACAAAACCTATAAGACCAAGTATAATTATGCATCCTATTCAAACATCGAGTCAGATTTCGGCTATTCAGAAAAATCTCAGACTATTTAATTAAGTATCTTCAACGAATTTATTAACCTAAAAAAACTTGGGTCTCCTAATCCAATATTTTAAAATGAAATAAGTACTACGAAACATAAAAGGCTAGGATTAATTTAAAGTTCCAACTCCAATTTGACTTTGTGTTTGTAGTGAAGAGTTATGAAGAAAATTCTAATTCAAATCAGCTCTTCATTAAACTGAAGTCTGATCTTTTCACCTTGTTCCAAACTCTTTGCAGAATTGAAATATGTAGTATAGATTTTTCCTGTCAATTTGGCATATATGTTTTTTGTTTAGTTATAAATTGTCATTGATTGTGTTTGGTCATTCGCCCCATTTATTCAGTGCCTATTTAGTTTCTGACAGTTCCGTTTACGTGTTTACATTTCATTTTGTTTCATTGTTTACATTCATATATTCACGTAGTTCTCATCGTATGATCACCCGTAGCAAAAGTAAAATAATGTCGGCTAATCCCGACGCCGTTTTAGCACCTCCACAGCCTCACAGCTCTGTTCCGCAAGGCGACAGGGCACCTAGCGTTCACACGGCGCAAAGCAAAAGCAAATCTTCTCGTTCTTCGGCGACCGTAAAAGCACAAAAAGCTGCAGCTGAAGCGATCGCTCTGCGCCGCCGCCTGGAACGAGAGCAGCAGCTCGCCGCCCACGAGCGCGACCGTGAGCAGGTGCTCGCCCAGCGGGAGCGCGAGCGCGAGGAGGCGCTCGCCGCGCGGGAGCGCGAGCGCGAGGAGGCGCTCGCCGCGCGGGAGCGCGAACGAGAACTTCAACTTGCGGAGCTGCAACGGCAGGTCGAAGAGTGTGAGCTGCAAGCTGAACTCCAAGCTATTGATGCCGAGGCAGGAGTAGCTGCGCAGGTCGTAGCCATTCAGATCAGGTGAGCGTGAATAGAACAAAAAATGGGTTGAAAACCATCCATTCAATGACAATTGTGGTGATAGGGACATGGACATTCCGTTCAATGACAATTGTGGTGATAGGGACATCCCTGCAGTAGGATGCGAACCTCTCTCAGGTCCATCTCCCGGCCATACGGTACCACCACCGATGGCCACTCGGGTACCTGCATTCCCTATGAACCTCCTTAATCGTCAATCGGAACCGGCAGTAGGATGCGAACCTCTTTTAGGTCCATCTCCCGGCCATACGGTACCATCACCGATGGCCACTCGGGTATCTGCATTCCCTATTAACCCCCTTCATCGTCAATCAGAACCGGTAAATGCCACCAAAGCGTCCGAGGCGGCCGGCTATATGCCCCCGCTCTTCCCCACGGAGCTTGGCCAACCTGTTCTCCTGCAAGCGGTAGCCGACACCGCGGCCGCAGCGAAGGCTCTCGCTTCAGCTTCCAGTGTAAAGAAACTGGAATTACCTCAATTTTTTGGTAACACGCTGCAATGGTTACAATTCAAACGTATATATAACGTAACTAAAAATAACTTTTCTCCTCTAGACAACATAAATCGGCTCCACAATGCGCTCCGCGGCCCCGCCCGGGACGCCGTCGCGGCGCTGCTGATGTCCACGGAGGACCCGGAGGAGGTGATGCGCGCTCTCGAGGACAACTTCGCCCGCCCCGAGCTCATCGTCTACAAAGAGGTCAATTCTTTAAAAAACCTTCCTCGTCTGGGAAACGACTTGAAAGAACTAGGAGTACTGTCGAATAAGGTACGCAATTCTATTTCTACAATCAAGTTATTAAACCATTTAGAGTACTTGTACTCTCCTGAGCTATATCACGCCGTTTTAGGGAAACTAAACCCTACAATGAAAATTCGGTGGACAGACTTTGCCACGCTTGATGCCACAGGGCGTCCTAAGCTCGAAATATTGTCTGATTTTTTAAAACGCGAGTTCGATCAACATATTCGTTTCGGCTTGTCACCAGAGTTTATTGCTACACAACCGCAATATGTCGCTGAAAAACACATAAGCGCGAAATCATTCACAATATTTTTACGCAATCAAAGTCGTCATCGAAAGTCAAACATATTAAAAAAGAAATATGCGCATTTTGTGATAATGATCACGATATAAAAGATTGTTCAAAATTCAATTCTTTATCTGTTGATGAACGATGGCAGTGGTTACGTGAAGCCAAAGTTTGCTATAGGTGTTTAAAGGCTAGTCCACACCAGTGGAATACGTGTCGGGTGAGGCCGTGCGGCGTTGACGGCTGCCCACTTCGTCACAACGCGCTTCTTCATAAACAATTGTCAGCGGCTCCACTAGTCAACGTTATTCACGCCCAGGAAACCAACAATAACCCCACGTCATCTCACCAACCTACCGACGAAAAGGTAATAGTGTCTACTACCTCTACCGGCACACAAAAGTCAAATGTAAAAGTAGCTCCCTGTTCCCGAGCTCACTTAAAGATCTTACCTGTCACTGTCACGGGGCCTGCCGGGTCCTGTAACGTCTACGCGTTCCTTGATGACGGTAGTACTGCTAGTCTCATAGATTCCAGCATTGCCACGCGTATAGGAGCGACTGGGCCAAAACAGACCATAACGGTAAACGGTGTGTGCCAACTCCAATGTGAGGCTACTATATCATACGTAGATTTTCAAATTAAAGGTAGGTACACAAATGAGACCTTTTCAGTGAGAAATGCTCGATGCGTGGATTCTTTAGGTTTGCGGACGCAGTCACTCAAACGTGAAGCGCTTGAATCCTTTTCACATTTGACTGACTTAGTCGACGTTCTAACATACGAAAGCGCTACACCGACTGTTTTAATAGGCGCCGAACATCGGTACTTATCAATCGCTCGTGCTGTTTGTGTCGGCGGTATTAACGAGCCAGCCGCCTGTTTAACAGCACTAGGATGGACTTTGTACGGCGTTGTCTCTAGTAAGACCAAGTTAGTTGAATTTATTAATTACACACACACAGAAATAAATAATGATGAAAACTTGGAGTCTCTAATCAAAGAACAATACAAACTAGACTCTATAGGAATCACAAAAACGGAAACATTGCATAGCAAACTAGACCAGCGCGCAGTCGACATTTTGGAAGCAACTGCCATACGACTGCCCACTGGTCGATTTGAAGTAGGCATGCCTTGGCGTGACGGTATACAGCGTGTTCCTGATAGTTACCCACAGGCGATGTCACGTTTTTTAAGTTTGGAGCGGCGCATGTGCAAAGAGCTCGATTTTGCTAAGTCATATAATACATTTATTAACAATATGATAACAAAAGGTTACGCCGAGGAATGTACACCAGAGACCTACTACGCGCAGTACAATAACAAATCTGACAACATTCGCCTCTACCTTCCTCATTTCGGTGTTTACCACCCTCAAAAACAAAAGGTTCGTGTAGTCCATGACGCAGCAGCCAAGAATGAAGGAGTCAGCCTGAACTCCTTATTGCTATCAGGTCCTGATCTTCTTCAACCTCTGCTGAAAGTCCTGTTTCGCTTTAGGGAATGTCGTGTGGGAATAACCGCAGATATTAAAGAGATGTTTCCCCAAGTGCGAGTAAGAGAGCAAGATAGGGACGCTCTTCGATTTCTGTGGAGACCCGATAAAACGATCGCTATTAAGGAGTACAGAATGACGTCTGTCATCTTCGGCGCCTGCTGTAGCCCCTTTATCGCGCAATTTATAAAAAACAAAAACGCTCTTGAACATGCCGATTTATACCCGCTAGCTGTGGACGCCATTTTGTTCAACCACTACATGGATGACTATATTGACTCTCAAGATGGCGTCGACGAAGCGGCTCAGTTAGCGGCAGACATTGTTACCGTGCACAATGCTGCTTGTTTCGAGATGCGAGGATGGATTTCTAACGCGCCAGAGGCCCTAAAACTTGTCCCCGAGGACCTTAGAGCCACTCAGCCGTTAGAAATCGATCTTGGGGAATCCGCCAACAGCATCCGAGCCCTAGGCATAGCATGGAACCCTACTTTAGACATGTTAGGTTTTCGCACAGGTTTACTTGAAACCGTTCCTAGTTCACTAACAAAACGAAAAGTTCTGTCACATGTCATGCGCGTGTACGACCCATTGGGTCTTTTAGGTCCTATAGTTATAAAGGGACGAATTTTGTTCCAACAGACTTGGAGATCTAACATTGATTGGGACACCGAACTCCCACAGACCGAATCATCTAAGTGGTTTGAATGGTTCCAAGAACTTTTAAAAGTTTCCTCGTTGAAGATCCCGCGTTGGTATTCAAAAATAAAAGGCTCGGAACCTTCATATCGAGAACTGCATGTTTTTGCGGATGCGAGTGAGCTTGCCTACGCCTGTGTCGCATATTGGCGCTTAGTGTACCCTGACGGCAGCATCGAGCTCATTCTCATCGCAAGTAAAACGAGGGTCTCCCCACTTAAACCTATATCTATCCCGCGATTGGAGTTACAATCCGCTTTGATAGCTTCTCGATTAGCACTCGTTATCAAGGACAGCCATCGTAAAAAACCAACGCGTACATATTTTTGGACCGATTCGATGACTGTCCTCCAATGGTTGCGTAGTGATGCACGAGCGTTTAAGCCTTTTGTTGCCCACCGCCTAGGTGAAATATTAGAAAATTCTGCTGTCAAAGACTGGCACTGGGTACCGACAGACTTAAATGTGGCTGATGACGCAACTAGACTTCGTCCAATTGATCTAACCCTTTCACATCGGTGGTTTTTTGGCCCATCATTTCTTTTAAAGTCCCCCGAGGACTGGCCCACAGAGCCACTTAATGTCACATCAAACCTCGAAGAACTTAAATGCCAACCAATTGAGTCGGTGGCGGTAACTTCAGTTAATGGCGTTTTGCCAAATCCGGTCACAGCAAATCTAGAATATTTTAATGACTGGCTCCGGTTATTACGTGCCACAGCCCGGGTACATCAAGCTGTGGCAATTTTCGGCAACATTTTGGCCTCAATTAGAAATTCTAAAGTAAAAAATGGAGCGGTTCCTTCTCGCTCGCGTTGTTTATCAACGTCCACCACTCACACACCTTTGAACGCAGACCTAATAAAAGCCGCTGAAAGGCATATTTTGCAACGGATTCAACTGGATAGCTTTTCCGAAGAGTTCCACTGTATTATCAACTCGAAACCGATTCCTTCAAATAGCCGTCTCACCAAACTATCACCCTCTCTGGGAGAAGATAATTTAATTCACTTGGCTGGAAGGATAAAAGCGGTAGAAGATATTGACCCAGAAACACGATCTCCTATATTACTAGATGGTCGTCACCCGATCGCACGGTTGTTAGTACAATTATATCACAGACGAGCAGGGCACGCCAACAATGAATACGTCATTAATGACATAAGACAAAGATTCTGGCTTCTGAGGCTTCGAGATACAGTCAGATCAGTCGCTCATAAATGCTTGTTTTGCAAGATTCGCAAATCGAAGCCTATGAACCCCGCCACTGGAGACCTGCCACCTCAAAGGCTCGCACACCACCAGAGGGCATTCACCTTTACCGGCTTAGATTATTTCGGCCCTGTCAATGTCACAGTGGGTCGCCGCCATGAAAAACGTTATGTAGCCCTTTATACATGTCTCACAACACGGGCATTACACCTGGAATTGGTACACAGCCTTTCATCTGACTCTGCCATAATGAGCTTGAGGCGTTTTATTGCCCGAAGAGGTATCCCTAATACAATTTACTCAGACAACGGGACCGCCTTCGTTGGAGCAGACCGCATCCTACGCCAATTCTACTCAGATGGTATGAAAGAAGAAGCAGCGACTAGAGGAATCAGGTGGAGTTTTATCCCCGCAGCTGCACCTTCGTTTGGAGGATGCTGGGAGCGTTTGGTAAGAACAGTAAAAGTGGCGCTGAAAGCAACGCTTAACGAAAGGTTCCCTAAAGAGGAGACATTGATGACGTTACTAATGGAAGCCGAAGCGATTGCAAATTCTCGCCCACCAACACATGTGTCTACAGACCCAGAGGATCCTACGGCCCTTACGCCTTTCCATTTCCTGATTGGAAGCCCTTCTAATCAAACACTGCCATCTGCCTTAGAAGACCGTGACCTTTTCGGACGCTTGGAGTGGAAAAAGGCAATCAGGTTATCAGACCACTTTTGGAAGCGCTGGGTGCGTGAGGTATTGCCAACAATGCAAACGCGAGTAAACGTAAAGGGAGATCGTGGGCAAGAACTACAAATAGGAGATGTGGTGATAATAGTGGACGAATCACTACCTCGCGGAACATGGCCAAAAGGAAGGATAACGAATATGTTTCCCGGAAAAGATGGCGTAAACAGGGTGGTGGACGTTGCAACCGCTGGGGGTACGTTACGCCGTCCCCTCAAAAAGTTGATTAGAATAACCTAAGACTAAGACTGACATTAGTAAGTAGGTTATTTAAGATTTAGGTTAGTTGGTGCATAGCTGCACGAGGGGCAGGATGTTCCAAACTCTTTGCAGAATTGAAATATGTAGTATAGATTTTTCCTGTCAATTTGGCATATATGTTTTTTGTTTAGTTATAAATTGTCATTGATTGTGTTTGGTTTTGTAATCTCATAATATTTATTAAATATACATTTAAAAGGTAAACAGCAGTTATCATTCGTAATTAGTTCCATACAGTCCATCTCCGTCTTTTTCACACCTTGTCTTATGAATTTTATATTGATACGAATTTTAGTCAATTCTATTGAGTTAAAATACTCTTTGGATAAGGGAATAGCTTTGTCAAAACACGAAACAGTTGAAAATATTATTTAATTCCACGTTACTTATTTGAAAACATTCAATCTATACATAGATGATGAAGGTACCCAAGTGAATGCCGTAGCTCCGTTATTTCCAAAATACGATCTAAATGCCTTCTAAAATTCCTAACAATGCGACCAGCCTGGCGGTGGGCCCCGGTTAAAATAGTATGTAGACCTCTAGTGGTTTGTTATGGCTATCTGTTCAATAATAATCTGTTCAATATTTCGTCACTACCTTGAAAAAAACTTGTATCTTCTTCTGTCAATGAAAGAAAAGAAACATGTAATAAGTATGTATGGAATGCATATAGACTTACTGCGTTTTAACTTTGAGGAGCAGTGTGAGATACGAGATTTTTTCAAAGTAGTGACGATTTGTTGTACTTGTAAATAATTTTCTGTTGTTCTTTTTGTACGTGTAACTTTATTTCTTTTGTCAATGTTATGCCATGAATAAAAATATTTCTATTTCTATTTCAATAACTAGTGGTACAGTCAGTGTCAAAAATAGCATTGCCTTAAAGCGACATATGTTTATGTAGAACAAGTAAATTGACACCAAGAGATTTGAATGATTCACGGTTATTTTTAACCGACTTCAAAAAAGGAGGAGGTTCTCAATTCGACTGAATGTTTTTTTTTATTTTTTTATTTTTTTGTATGTATGTTACTCGATATCTCCGAGAATTGTGGACCGATTTTCAAAATTTTTTTTTTGATCGAACGGGTATAACCCCGAGACCTACTCGGAACTCGTTGAACCGATCCAGTTTCTCGAATACGACGAAAAGTCGCGCCAAACACAGCTACATCAGGTAAGCGGCGATTTGGAAACCGTCGTTGATATTCTCGCTGAGCTGCAGCAGCGTTGCCATCACTAAATCCATAACAATACAGGATATCCGCGTATTCCTCAAATTGGTAAGCCGCCATTTGATAAAGAAAGTAGTCAGGATGTACGAATTGGAAGGATAGTTGAAAGTAACTGATTGATTACTTGATGAAGAAAGATAATGAAGCCTCTGTTTATTACGAACATGTCCGAACCTGAGTAACGGTAACTTGACCTGACCTGACCGTTAATGCCTAAATAAACATAATATAAGATAAGGCATGATAAGAAGAATGCAAAAAATGCACAAAGAGAAACAAACATTACACAAACTAGCCGACTTCAGGTCAGGTACGCTTCCAGCGCACGCGGTAAGTCGGTACGCGCTCTCAACTAAAATCATTATTTTCAATAATTGAGTTAAAAATGTCAAAGTTTGTACATTTCTGTAAAGGGTATGACACACAGAATTCGTTTCTGCAATTTGTACGCGAAGTGTCATACATTTTTTTTGACTAATCCGCCTTTGTTTAAGAAAAATGTAAAAAAAATACTCCGTTTTGTGACTTTAACCTTTTATTTCTTAAGCATGCATAACTTTTATTACATGATTTTAATGTTAAAAATAATTCTCAATTCATGGGCTACGAAACAAAAAAGAATTAATATCCTAATGCAAATACTTTTTTTACAATTTGCATTCATAGGCCGAGAGGCAGAATTTTTTCGAAAAAAACTAAAAACTCGCATAACTCAAAAACTAGTGATTTTCGACCCCCAGTTGACTGGGCCAAAAACATTGCAAATAACCTATAGAATAACCCCTTTGAAGGAATAGATCGAATTACAAGTCAGCCTGTATAATATCAATAGGAACCACTAAAAATCAACAAATAAATAAACTTTTTAACAAAAAATAAAACCGCCTTCAAAAAAAAGCGCGTTACAAAACACGTAGAAACTAAAAAGCAAAAAATAATAAACTTTTGAATTCAGATTTCTTATCGTATTGCAATAATCTAAACATCCAAATTATAAACAAATCAATTATTTTTGGAGTCGGGGCCAGCCTGAGTATGGTTGGGTGGGGCCAAACAGGCAATATAGCAAGGCGACGAACAGGTCTGGCCCCGACTCCAAAAATAATTGATTTGTTTATAATTTGGATGTTTAGATTATTGCAATACGATAAGAAATCTGATTTCAAAGGTTTATTATTTTTTGCTTTTTAGTTTCTACGTGTTTTGTAACGCGCTTTTTTTGAAGGCGGTTTTATTTTTTGTTAAAAAGTTTATTTTCATTTACTTATATTGACTGGGGGGATCATGTTGCATGCAACTGCGACGGGAGTTAGGCAAAAATCAAAAAGGTAATCACGGTCTAAATCCCGGTCAATATATATAAGTCTAGATTGACGCCGTTATTTTGGAAAAGTATTCCAGATACTCTTGTTGTCTTACACGTTGTTTCATCTAAACTCTTTTGATGCTGTATGTATCTGTTTAAATCTCCCTTTGGAGTGAGTTTTGAGCGAAGAATAAACTCATTCTCCGTTTCACAGCCACCGTTCGCAATGTGAACAAAATAGTAATGTTGAATTTTATAAAGCTTACAGTGATTTAAGCAGGCTTTAGTCGGTACATAGCGCGGTCAGCGACGCGGCGCCGGTATCCCAGCCACGGTTCAGAGAACACAGCATTTTCAAACTAATATTTATTTTAAACTTTTCTCTCGTAAATAGGTCCTCTGTCATTTTGATTAAACGTTGCTTAATTTGTGTGTCTTAAACCCTAATTGACATGAGTGGCATTTGGAGGCATTCAAGTTGACAAAGCGGACCCCAGGTTAGGAAAATATCGGGATAACGCAAAAAAGAAAAGTCTTAGGGTACCTACGCGCGAATTTACATTTGTTTCGATTTTTTCACCATTTGGTGAAAATTATTGGGCGATATCTCATCCGCATCTTGCCTACGTTGTTTCACTACCAAAAACAACCGCTAAGTTCGATATTTGCTACGGACAATGATATACATATATAACCATGCTGAAGAAGAAGAAGTCGTATCATAAGTCGTGTTTTGTTTTTTGATTTTTTGTCATGCCATGCGTTACTTTCGCACTTACGTACTTGTTAGAACGTGACAAGCAGTGAACTTAGTGAATAAACTTATCCCCCAAAAACAGGGCTAGAGACACAGAACTAAATCAAGTATCAAGATAGAAGGAAAAAGTGTATCTACTTCGCGTGCGGAAAAGTTAAATAGCGAGCAACATTGTTCGCCGCGCAAGTCAGTCTGCTCCCGACCGCTGCCCGCGAGTGACATACAGTGAAAAATACAAAATGGGTCGGTATTCGATAATTAACTGTTCAAACACCACCAATAAAAGCAAGGGTGTTAAACAAAGTGTTTCCTATCATCGGTAAGTACCATTTGTCCTAAAATATTTTTTATTAAATAAAAAACATGATTTTCCTATTTTTATCATCAAAACATTAGCTGACGTACGGCCGTCAAACTAGTTTTCCATTGCGGCTTTAATTTGACGAGTCCGACTTGGCGTGCGTTTAAAACAAGCGATATAAAAATAGGCTATTCAAACTGTCGAGACAAAGTTAAGGTAGATTTGTTATTTTGTCCGTCGAACTCACGTCGAACTTAAGAATAGTGGTGCACCACGGAACTATATCGTCATGTATGCTGCGATTTCCTTATTCGATTTAAATCGATTTTGCGAAGCAGTGGAAATTATAATTATGTTTTTATATTGTTATGAAACTATACATATAAAGTACCAGTGAAAAGTAAATTTAACTTTAAAATTGGTTACAGTTACGGTATTAACGTTGAATTTGTGGTCGTCAGAAAAACAAATACAAACATAATACGCTCTATATTTATTATGAATAAAAATAACTCTAAAAATGTGTTAATGGTTAATAATATTTATATATTACTAAAAGTTGTAACAAATAACATGAGGATAATGCTGTGAGTACATGGTCGATTTTCTTAAAAATATTACGAAATATTAACTAGTATTAATACCTACTAGTGAATTGTTTGTCATCACACGAATACAGGTATATACTTACTTCATTTCACAACGAAGATGAACATCCGATATTTTTAACTTCGGCGGGCATCCCGCACGCAACCTCCACAATCGATCGAATGGGTTACGCGGCGACAACGTTCCCATCACTAAAGTACACTCGTGACGTCATAGGCTCGACACAAAACGTTACACGCTCGGTTTCGCTGTTAATCGCCGAGCATTTTCCTTCTATCTTGATTTAGTTCTGTGGCTAGAGACAGGTGGCACGGTTGCATCCGGCTGAGCCTCTGCCGTGAGTTTATGATGATGCTCGATAGAGTAAACTTCAAGGAAATGAGTTTTGAATTATTTTCATTAAACTTAAGTATATTGAATTATTTTAATATCAAAAAGGTAATCACGTCTATATCCCGGTCAATATAAGTTCAAGGAAATGTACTTAATTTATTGATCTAGGAAGTGACCGTTCGGGGGCGCTTCTCACTTTCTACTTAGGTACAATTAATGTAATTTTTCGTTACGCAATCAAGTACAGTAAGTATAATAAAAAGTCATAAACTCAAGGTAGGGGCTGTGGTAGTCCCTGTGCATCCCGATACGATGCATTAATGACCCGCCGCCGGATAAAACCTTATTTATGACCGCACACAGCACTGGTCGCATACGTGCCGATGATTTGTACCTAATGAAGAGGCTCTTACAGTTGTAGTTTATAAATTTTATAATAGTTTTCTATCGTATTTTCTCGGAAACTTTCATTGTCATGCTAGTTCAGACAATGTAAGTCCGTACAAGAAACTCAAACTTACGGAAATAGCATGACACGTTCGCATGAAGGAAAAACAATTCCCACTACATCTATAAATGCAATATCACAAATGGTTTTGGTTTGTAGAGAAAAATATAGACGGAAAGTTTTAACCCTTAAATGCATGATTTTTTCTTTTAACGAGATATTAATATATGTGATAGACAATGGTTTTCTGACTCTGGGAAAAATAATAAAAAAAATATTTAAGATCGATTTTTATACTAAATCAGTGTTAGAAGTTAAATAGGCCAAATCTTATTCATATAGTATATATCGTAATTGGTAAGTTTTATTGAAAAAAAAAATGACTACTATTAAAAAGGCACACTATTTGTGGAACCTCTATGATAAAATGTTTAAACATAAACTAATTACTCCGAAAAAATCAGCCTAAATCACATACTAAAAATCGCTATCGTCCTGTTTTTTCACACTTTTCCGCCATTTCGTCTTAATCCTTAAATAATAAATAGTAAACCATTATATTCTTTAATTTATTTAATTGTTTATTAAATAATAATAAATAATGAATAATAATTAAGCAATAAATGTGATTTTGGATAGCTACATATCGAGCCACGGGCCATCAAATATATGATGCATATATGTATATGCATCATATATTTGATGGCCCGTGGCTCGATATGTAGCTATCCAAAATCACATTTATTGCTTAATTATTATTCATTATTTATTATTATACATAAATACCCTACATAAATACATATTATTATTTTACATAAATACCCTATCTACGATATTTAAGGTACTTTCCGTTCATGTCCCATAGTCTTGGGACACCCTGTATACGTCACCATGCATTTAAGGGTTAAGCAGGATCTAAGTAATCTCATGTTATCCTATACACTCTCATGAAGCATACCCTATACTGAAAGAGATAGGTAGGTATAACTAACTACCCTACTCGATCTTCTATTAGTACTGTGTTGGTGGTACCGCTTATTCCCTCGAACAACTCAATATTTTTGTGAAAATTATACAAATGTCTGTCAAATATTGTAATGGAATAGTAGTGCAATAATGACGTCACATAGCCGTCATCAACGGGCTTCTACAATCTGTGGTTTTGGTGGATGAAATGCAGCTGTCGACGAAACTTATTTTCCCTGCTCGTTAATTAAATTCTCAGAATACGTAAATGCATATTCTGCATGTGAAGTATTTCCATGTAAAAGAAAAAGCAGAAATAATATGTGTATTTAATACGGAAAAGTAAGTTGCGTAATAGGTATGTGAATTAGGGGACACGGCACACTGTAAAGTTAGAATAGATGCCGCCACTGCAACCGCTACAGCTGAACCTACAGCATTTGTTTCTAAGCCAGAAACACATCTAAAAGTTGGCTCCAAAATCAGGCGAACTAAATTGACATTATGTATAAATGTGTAATTAGGGTTATGTAGTTATACTAATAAGGGCCAGTTGCATCAACCATAGGGGAAGGTTGCGAATGTTGCGATCATTGGACCAGCGCTTTGTAATCAAACCACTTAAATATTTCTAAATCTAATCGTGCTAGATGGAATCCACTAAGGTGACCTTAGGCCTCACTTTGGGCCACTCCGTGACCTCAGTCGCGCCTCGCTTCCCGGAAAAGAGTGACGCATCCAAGTATGTTTCGAGCGCTGTTGAAGTTAAATTACGCGAAGGAATAAAATCACGAAAGTGTAAATACATTGACAATTGAATTTGTGTTTTGACGTATAATGCTTAAATATTTATTAATGAGCAAATTAGAAACAACAATTTCCAGGCATTTGTTTTCTCTATTTTTTAATATTTTTATTTGTGATGTGATACCTAGTTGCTATCAATGGACCACCTGTGGGTTCTATCATCGGACCGGTCTAGCAATGCACGGTGGAGAAGTTTCCAAAGTTGCAGAACATTCCTCATGAGAATTTTCGGTAACTTCTGAGAATGTTCTCGAGAACGAGAATTTATCAGAATACTTAGTAACTTCGTAGTTTATACCATAATTTCGTCGAACTCAGCAAGTCAAGACGTAGTCCCGTGGTAGTGCGCTGGCTTCGTATGCCGATGTTCTCAGGTTCGATCCTGACAGCGATCTTTTTGTTTTTATTTTGTTTGTTTTTTTTGTATATACATACATTGGCATGACCAAAAACAGGCATCAATAAATAATAGTTCGGTACCTAATTTAAAAAAGTCAGGATTAAAACTGTGAAGTCTGAAAGTCGAAATGTTTCCTGAAGTATAGTGAGAATTTAAGCAACTTATAGTGAGAATTTAGGTAACTTATCACTTATCAACAAAATAGCTAACTGTAATAGATAATATTATACCTATAATAACATATAGTTTTATATTATGCCCATTTAAACATTATTTCAAGTATATACTCTTGTTTAAATAATAAATTGCATGTTGCGGGAATGTTCTGTGAACATTCTCAAGAATGTTTCCGCTTTTTGGGAATGTTCTGCAATTTCTACATTACTAGACCGGTCCAATCATGGCATTTTTTTTTAGAATTATTCACTCGTGCGTAAATAGACAATATGTAAGAAAAAACTAGTACATATGAAAAGAATATATATTTTTTTTAATTATAAAATTTGTATAAAAACTATTTAATTGAAAAAATATTTTTCTGTGATTGGGCCATTGGTCTAAATTTCCTACGTAGCGACTTTGTGGTCCAATGAAGGCGACTCTGGTCCAAAGAAGGCAACAGCTTATGAAAAACTTTTCACGAATTTTCTCTAAATTTATTATATATTTTTTATTGTGAATAAATAGATGTCAAGAATTAAAACTTCTCAAAGTAGTTTTATTTTTTGACATAAAATCTATGAATTATAGAGCAGTAAAGTTAAGTGGTCCAATGATAGCAACCTTCCCCTAATTAACAGACACATTAACGTCACAAAGCAGACGTCTATAGAAATCCCCTTACGAAAAACATTAAAAACACTAAATTCGGTAACAGGCGGCTTGGTGTTATCGGTCCTTAGTCCATACTATGCTTTTCATTATGTATATTTTAGTAAATACCTCCCGAATAGTTGGTACACTAACTTATTATTTACCATGGGCATAAAATTCTTATAAGCCGTAATAGGCACTTATATTTTACTACCACTGATATTATAGGCTCTATCGGAAAGACATTAACAGGCAGATAGGTAATATAAGTAGGTACTTTGTGGCTCGATATTGTGAGGATTTATGGTGTTTTATGTAACTAAGAGCTACTTTTTGTCACACTTTTGTAAAGTAGGTTAATGTTAATATCAGAATAATATCGTCATCCTCTTTGCGTTATCCCTGCATTTGCCACGGCTCATGGGAGCCTGGGGTACGCTTTGACAACTAATTTCAAGATTTGACGTCCCATATAACCATAATCGGTCGCCGTTCCTACGCAAATCGTCCTATTTTGTGTACACACAGGTCTTCGGGTCTCAATGCTTAGTCGCAGTACGGTCGACGTTTAGTCGAGGCGACCCGAATGGGGACGATTGGTAACAGGCACAAATGGTCACAGAAGTGACAGAAGTGTGCACTACGCGTGCGTTACCGTTTGGCGACTACTTTCCCAAAATCATTCGTTCATTTCATTCTTTTCAAATGGCGACTGTCAGAGACGTCAAAGTAAAAAAGAAATAAAATCATTTGACATTAAAATGTAATGGCGTAAGAATTTGTTAAAGATAAATATTGTTTGCATTTGTATTATAATGTGGGCTAATTACCATGGCCAATTAAATTGCTCGAGTGATTTCATAAAATAAGTCTAAATTTATCAACGCGCCATCAATTTACCTCAGTTTAACCAGTAATAATATTATTGAACTCGGTGTTTGCGTAGTTTGGTGAAGTTTTAGTGCTCCGGTGCATATACTATACTGAAATAATAAAAATAATGCCTAGAAAACCAATAAAGTTGTTAAAATATGGATTAAGACTGGGTAATATTCCATGTAAAAAACAGTCGCCAAACGGTCACCAAACGGTCAACAAACGGTCGTAAATGGTCGCAGCGTACACGCGTGACCGAAAGCAGTGAATATTTATTGGATTTACAAAATGGCTTCTTGTATTCATTTTTTCCAGGTATCCTCAAACTTTATAAACAATTAAATATGCCGTCGTACTCAGTTGTCCTCACTAAAGAAGATTAAAAAAAATTGTAACGTGCGTACCGAGCTGCTGGGTTGTAAAGGATCGGGGATCATATTATTATGGTCTTCTATAGAGCAACTAGTATTTTGCGGCATTTCACAATTGACACTTGTTGAAGTAGTCGTCATTAATATTACTATCAACATTAATTTCAGCGATCTGTTGTACTTCTGTTGTCAAGATTTTTGTAGAGATAAGTGTCCACAAATTTGTAATGTTAAAGAGACATAAATAAAACGTAGTAGAGTAAATAATGTGTTTTTTTGTAACCCAAACAAAATACTTGTAGATACGAGTGCGGAAAAGAGGAAAATCGATACGAGTAGCGATAAATTAATACACGAACGAAGGGGGTGTTTTAAATCGACACGAGTTGTGAATGTCCTTTTCGCACGAGTATCCTACGACGATTTTCAGTACCTAAATCTAAGCTAAGAGTTTCGACCAGACAAGAAATGAATCATTGCTTGATTTGCTCGCACTACTGCGTTAAAAAAAAGCAGCATCTGTACTGAAAAAAAACTATCATTGCGCAACAGAAATTCTATTAATATCAGTATCACAGTAAATACTCTATTTCATTTGATACCTACTTTTATTGTGTAAAGCAACACTACACATCATTTTTATCAATAAGAATTAAAAATTATATATTTAATACATTAAGTAACTATAAAGTGCTTATCTATTTGTATAATCATTCTACACTTTTCTTAACTTTCCCACATTTCTATAAAATGTCGAAGAGTGCTTAAATGGTCGTCGTTGTTTATTATTATTTAATTCGCTCATATTTAAATGATTCAAAGCAACCAGTCCACAACTTCACAAGACAGTTTGAGAAACCTTCGTATTTCAGATTGTCATTTGCGGTTACAGTGGTTTAGGAGCAGTTCGGTAATCAGACCTACACATGTGTGTACAAATTCTGTCAATGTCACTGTCAGAAACCGTTCTGACAGTGACAATGACAGCTACAAATTCGTCCACTTGTTGTTACCGTTATGTGTGCATACGTCGACTAATAAAGTGTCGTTAAACATCGTTCTGACAGTGACATTGACAGTCACAGATTCGTACACATTTTGTTACCGTAACAAGTGCACACGCCGACTACATTTTGTTATTGTATCAATACGGTCGCATTGTTTGCACGACGTTACCACGCGTTATGTCACATTTGACAGTTAGTTACTGATTTGAAGATTTTGCGACCGAAATGGTTGTATGGGGTAGGCACTAGTTTTTACGAAAGCGACTGCAATCTGACCTTAAACTTAAACTAGACTTTATTGGAATTAGTCCGGCTTCCTCACGATGTTTTCCTTCACCGAAAAGCGACTGGCAAATATCAAATCGTAAGTCGCATGCTCTTACCGCTAATATCAGAATAATATGAATAACGCAAATAATAGTCCCCACTTTTAAATTTATTCTATGCCTATTAGCATCGATTGTAGAATGTAGATGTTTCTGCTAATAATAAAAAAAGTTAAAATTACCTACGGTAAAACTGCGGAAAAGAAGAAGTTCGAAAGGAGTGGCGTTGTTAAAATACGACGGAAGGGAGTATTTTAAATCGACACGAGTTACGAATGTCCTCTTCACACGTTTATTGTTCGACGTTTTTTCAGTATATATGGCTCTTTGAAGTTTCGACTTCGACACAGGCACATTAAGTATCGCACTCACCATATGTTCTTAAAAGAACTTAATTTCCTCGAAGTCGTGAATAATTTTATTATAATTCAACGTCTATTGGTGGTGTTTACCTACAATACCTGCATTATGTCTGTTTCCATTACACAAGGTACACATAATATGTGCAGTCAACCAAATTGAATCTTAGGCCTCTGTCTAACCATATCTCAGTAAACATCAAAGTGACTTCTATAACTGGGCATTTTCACGAAAAAAGATTCCAAACCTTTTTTTTTTCCAAAATAAGTAAATTTAATGTTTTTCACGAGCTACTAGGTAAAAAAAGCGTCCCAAATTTAATTTTTCCACTTTGTTACCATTTTTAGGGTTCCGTAGTTAACTAGGAACCCTTACGCCGTGGCTTGCGTGGGCGACGGTCGCGCGATGGTCGCGCGACTGCGATGCGACGCGTACGAAATCAAACCTTATCCCATATCGATAAGTATGAGACGCGACGGCGACGGTCGCGCGACGGTAACGCGACCGTCGCCCACGCAAGACATGGCGTTATGGTTTCGCCATGTCTGTCTGTCCGTCCGTCCGACCGTCCGTCCGCGGATAATCTCAGTAACCGTTAGCACTAGAAAGCTGAAATTTGGTACCAATATGTATAATTGTATATCAATCACGCCGACAAAGTGCAAAAAAAGCTGCAAGTGCAAAGTGCTGAGGGGGGACTGAAATCTTCTCGAGGCTGAGGCGTAGGGTTAGAGCCGGCGTAGCTTTATTTGACGTTCATATGCGCATTGTAATATGCCTACTTGAAAAATAAATATTTCATTTTCATTTTCAAATAAAAAATGGAAAAAAATGTTTTATTAGGGTACCCCCCCTACATGTAAAGTGGGGGCTGATATTTTTTTTCATTCCAACCCCAACGTGTGATATATTGTTGGATAGGTATTTAAAAATGAATAAGGGTTTAATAAGATCGTTTTTTGATAATATTAATATTTTCGACCTCTCGCCAGAGGTCGCCGGAGGGCTGGCGAGAGGTCGCTCTGGACCGCGTAAAGTGGCGTGCTCTTGTGTTGGAGGCCAAGACTCACTTTGGGTCGTCGCGCCAACAAAGTAAGTAAGTAAGTAAGTAATATTTTCGGAAATAATCGCTCCTAAAGGAAAAAAAGTACGCCCCCCCTCTAACATTTGAACCACATGTTTAAAAAATATGAAAAAAATCACAAAAGTAGAACTTTATAAAGACTTTCTAGGAAAATTGTTTTGAACTTGATAGGTTCCGTAGTTTTTGAGAAAAATACGGAAAACTACGGAACCCTACACTGAGCGTGGCCCGACACGCTCTTGGCCGGTTTTTCAAACACTAGTACAGCGGATACAATGTGGAAAGTATACAAAATAATAGAAAATCTTGGGACCATTTATTTGTCTTTTGTCTTTTTTCCTAGATCGAAAGGGCTCGTGATTCTGTAGGAAAAACATAAAATTTACCTACTTACCTTAGAAAAAAATATTTTTGGTGATTGTTCTCGCAAAAAAGGCCTAACTAATAGCACTTAAGTCAATAAGACAAGGTTCTAGAGGGGCCTAGGATTCAAATTAGTTGAGCGTACATCTCTCAAGCAACCGCTTAACATTTCTTAGAAGACTGACAATATTGTTATTCCAAACTAACATAATTACAACGAGACACGACAATCGCAGGGTGTTATTTAATCGTCACCATACATACAGTCTTAGTATAGCTTATCTCATACCACATAGTACGGGATCTGGCCTAAGAAATTTCTATCCTCATAAATCAAGAGTGAACAGTATCTTCTGGGCAAGCTCACTCCATCGTAGGCCACGTCTTTGCCTTTGGCTAGCCTGTGGCCAAGAGTAAGCTCATATAATAATAATTTAAAAAAATGTGGTAAAATATATAATGATATTATCAAAAAGGTTGCCTCGAAAAATCGCGTACGATCAATATAAAAAATAGTTATGTTTTGTTTTTGGTTTGTAACACAATAGTATTTTATACAATCGTGACATAATACAAAGCTTTTCAGTCGAGTACCATGTTTAGGCCACGAAGCTTGCTGAGTGGCCTAATAGTACGGTACGAGAGTGAAAAGCTTAATTATATCACTATTGTATACAATACTTTTTCTATGAGTCATCATTTTCATCATCAATGGACGAAAAATATCATCATTCAAGTTAAAATTAATGTTAATAACGTCGTTCACTGTTGTATCAACATCGAATTACCTAGCAACCAATTTTTTATAATAACCGTCTCTGATTGGTCGATAAAGCGATAGATTAAAAAAAAATGTGTTTCATATGCAGAAAAATTTGCCAGGTATCGCAAATTAGCGTAGAAGTTGTATGAAGTTCTATTTTTGATTTTTTTTCAGTTAACTAAAGTGAAGTGTAATGAAATATTATAGTTGACTAAGGTCCACTTGCACCAATCACTTAACTCTGGGTTAGTGGGCTCTCATCTGTCAAATTCTATATAAAATGCTGGGTTAACCCTCGGGTTAGCCCTCCATTTTCGTTGGTGCAAGTGGCCCTAAGTGTCAAAGACTATCCAACACTGAAAAGTCAGCACTTATAGTTTGGTCTGTGGTGTCCTAATTGACAGATAAAAGTCGACAAGTAGAAAAACTATTTTTTATACTGTCCGTACGTGATTTTTCTAAGCAATCTTATGGCAAACTGTCAATGGGAAATAAATAATTAACTATCTGTTAATTATTTTTTATCACAACCAAATAACATATGTGGATAGAAATTCCTTAGGCCGTATCTCAGACCAGCAGTGGGTAAAGTTATAAGCTGAAAACCCAAGCGAGTCGTTCATTGTAGAGAAATTTCGCGGTAACCGTACCATAAATTTCATGCTCACAGCAAAGTTAGCGAATAATTTTCCGTGTCTCTGTTTATTTTAAGCTTTCAAAGTTTGCAGTTACTCGTTGCGTAATCGAGTTCACAAATGTGGTTCTTGGTTTATTGAGACAACAATTTGACAATAGGTCATATGAGGCCCGTTGCTATTCAAATGTACACTTCGTCTGTTTTTCCTATTGCGGTTTAGCAGAACTCGCGCGCGAGTTCATACCTTCAAGTCGCGCTAGTTGTATACTCGCGCGCGAGACCGCAAGCTATGCAAGACAGCGCCATGAGTGTTTTCTTACGCCTTTACACTAAGAACGGTTGAAACAAGTTCAACTTTCGTTAAAAATAAAGTAGAGAAAACAAAATACATATGGTGTCTAAGTTTGTTGAGCTCAGTAATTGAGAGGCGGTCTCAAATCCTTTGCCGACAGCTCCTTGTAACGGAGTTTGAAGCCAGCTGTAAAACTTCTTTTATTCTCTTTTTTGTTTCACAAAGTTATTACAATTTGCAAAGTTGCCGAGTGTTATAATTCTGTACTCAGCAGTGACAAAATGAGAGGAAAATTAGTGTATTTTTAGAGTGAACTCGTTACGAACTCGCTCGGACAAAGTAATGAAAATAATGTAGATTAGGGTCCGTTTAATTGTGCTTTAAACAATGGTTAAAAGTCTGTTGTATTAACTAAATTCTTCATGTCAAATTGTTGAAGCTTGTTCTTATAGTCCCTTTAGCCACAATGATGATATATGAGCCTTATAGTTTTGTAACATATAAGTATAGTCCGTCCATCTGTTTCTATGACAGACAGACTTTCTTACTTTATAAATAAATTTAAAAAAAATGGTTTTGCACGAGACAAGTTCAAATATGTAACTAATTAGACAAATAAAAACTACAAATAATACACTAACAATGTTATAACCTTAGTGGCCGGTCGAAACTTACTGGACCTATATAATCGTTCATATAAATCCTTAAATATGTTCTGTTAATTTGGCAATAAAACTACCTACGCTTATTTTTTTTACCGACCAGTTTTAAGCTCCTGTTTCTTACACGATTTCTCAGTTCAGATAAAATTTAATCATTTTAGTATAATTATACTTCATTAAACAGTAAGATTAAACTTATTTTAACTTAATTGCCGCTAAATACCTTCTTGTTTAGTTTTTTAGTTACTAGAAATACTTATTGCAAAAAGCATATTATTGATTTAAAGTAACTAAAATTAAAGGCAGGTCTTAATTATTCTGCAGAGCTAGCACATGATTGGCTCATAGTTGGGTCGCCGCGCCGCGACATGGACTACCCGTCTTTATGTCATTAATGCAATTAGAAAAGACGTGTTGTTTACCTATGTCGCAGAGAGATACCATCACGCCAATCATGTCAACGTCAACTTAATAATTATTGCAAGGCAAAGGCATCGTCAATAAGACAACTGTCACTCTCACACTGACATATTTGCCAGAACGTGACGGATGCTTTATCCACGTAGATAAGTGATAAAATTGGAAGCATAATAGCCGGCCAGCGACGAAAAAATTCCATATGATTACATTACACTAATTGAAATGGTATGTATTCCAATTTCATTGGGTACCTGTACATGTTTTAAGAATTTACAGACATATTTATTCTGTAAGAGGGTTCGTTGAGAAAACTCAATTCGGACAGTAAAGACCGCTACTTTGTAAACGCAAGGAGAAATAAATAAATGTAAGCGTACGAGAGCTTCGTTGAAATACCAATCGCCCGCTCGCAAGTCTTGTTAAAAACCTCGGCAAAGTTTTCAGCGCGCGGCGAATCTCAGCAAGGTTTGAGACCACGTCGTCCACAATCCTGTTTCGCCACCTTTCTTTTGTCGTTATTGTCTTATGGTCCCTTGTTATGATTCATTCATAATGTGGTCCACAGTGTTGATTTATCCACATAATTCGTCCACACGTTGTTCACACGTCCAAACATTGGAAATGAACAGTGCTAAATGAAATGACAGTACAATACAATGAGGCTATCATAACTCATGGTGGTCCATAAATTAATACGGTTTTCGATATCGTAAAGGACACAAGAAACCTAACGGTTCCTTAATATACGTTAAGTCGTTAATACCGTAAAATAATATGATGGCAAAATAGGAATGGTAACAAGATGTAACTGCAGTTAAAAAAGTTAAGTGGAGCCATCTACCTGCCAACCTAGCCGAAATGACAACGTTGAATTTGTCGCTCCACTACAGAAGAGCGAGAGAGAGAGAGAGAGAGAGAGAGAGAGAGAGAGAGATACGACACTCTTTCGAAGTGTAACACGTTCGACGTTACCCTACTTATACTGATAATGTTATTGTAGACGATTTAAAAATGTCGAAACGGATTGTGGACGAAATCGCTCTGGGCCCTTAGCAACACAACGGAAAGGAAACCCGGCGTCTAATCCCGTTTCAGGGAGGCTCACGCTTAATAATTCCGTAGTTAATTTACGTCTCGTCATTCTGTACGTTATTTCATGAATAATGTGCTCACTAGTCTCCGCTGTTTCGGGTAACGAGTGGTCGCGGCCCGCAACATACGAGTAGGTTCTCATTTGCGTTACGACCGGTGAAACTAGTTTTTGCGTATTTAAGGAATTTTGTTTTCTTGCTGCCTTTTGTTGACTGTTTGCAACTTCGTTTCATAATAGGATGTTCCTTGCATTCAAGGAAATGAAAGACAATGGTTGTACCTATAGACCCAATGAGAATGAATGGCAATTTAACTTAGGTACCTACTCCTAAGTATGTGATACTAAGCTTGAGATATCTCACAAATGAGTCTAAAGCGTATAAGTAGACGTTTTTAATCGCGGATACAAAAGTATGTATACGCTGTAATGATGATAGAAATATCACATACAGGGGACGACAAATAAACGATTAAGTTTTAAGCCAACAAATCGCTATAGCGCATATTGCCACAAAAGCAAGAGTGAGACTCCGTAACCTGATATTGGCCAAAGCAAACGTTATTGCCTCTATCGCTGGATAGCAGTATTAAGCAAATCCGTATGCCATAGTAAATTTACTGCAACCGACCCAATAAGACCCGACGCAGTAAATTTAGTCTCCTGGCATTATCTAGGAATGCGAGTATTTTGTCATGCTTTTTGTGGTTAATGTTTGTTTCTAAGTACATATGTCCATATATGAATTTTGCAATAAGATTTATAAACCTGTGTGATCACGGGTTAAGAAATTCATTACCCTCTTTCCTTCTTTTAGTGTCATCTACGACCTACACCTAAGACTACCTACGTCTTCGAAGTCGACAGTAGGATTTGGGTCCAATTGTGGTGTGGGCGATTGGATGGCTAACAACCTGTCACTACAATATCGATATTTGGTATGTTTCTTTTAACCACTTGACTGCTAATAATGGACAACAAAAAGTCGATATTTCTTCGTCGAGAAACTATTTGTTTGATACTGTTTAGAATTCGCATCCCATAACTCACCTGGAAATGTTATCTACACGAATACCAAGTTCGCGATTATTATTGTCCGTTATGCTTTCTACAAAGTTATGAAAGTAGAAAGATAAATTTTAAAAAGTTGCTTTGTTAAGATACTTTAGCGTCTCCAAATGTAACTTTTCCTGCAGTCTATTTGTCGTAATAAACTGTGTCACAAAGTAAATTATTTATGCAGTTCTTTCCAGGCGCTACTTTGTGTAAATGATGCATAACTTACTATTTAATTACGTTCATACTATAATGACTTTATTAAAGGGCCGAGCTTTTTCTGAAATAAGAAACTAACAGTAGGATATAACACAGTAGATCATGCTGTTCTAATTTTATTACGCATTTATAAATCTGTACATGTATAGTAATCTGTATTGTAAATAAGCATTGGGTATTAAAACGCGAAACGAATACGTAGATAGCTGTGCGGAGAATGTCGCACTTAACAAAAGCGCTCTTAACATAAGTCGAGAGCACTCGGCATTAAAAGTTAACGGGACTCGCTTTTACGTCAGTGGCTCTTATTTTCAAAGAGGCAATGTTACACATAATATTAATAACTTCATTATTGTCGATATTCTTTGTCATTTGCAATTCTGGAAACTGCGAGTACATACATACATACATACATATAATAATCACGCCTAGCTGTAGCCCATAAAGAGGTAGGCAGAGCACATGAACTACTAAGTTTCAGTGCCACTCTTGGCAAAAAGGGGTTGAAAGAAATCTACATTGTGGCATTGCAGTGACAGACTCTCGCCTACGCCACAATTTAGCCCATATCCCACAATCGACTTCCACGACACCCACGGGAAGAAACGGGAAAGGAAGGAGGGTGGTGAGATTCTTAACCCGCCACCGTCACGGGTACTTACTGCGAGTACCTTGTTTGAAAACATATTTTAGCTCTTACTGAAAATGTATATCTACCCAGTTCAGTTATAATACTCGTATACGAGTAAGTTGGTAGAACCGGTGTGTAGCAGCATAGGTATATTAACAGGAACGAGTAACTATTTCAATTTTTATACAGCTTATACGCAGCGATTCATGGCATGAATTTACTTAATTTTTGCTAACGGAACAATTTTTCTTAATGCTCTTAAATGATTTACTACGTAAAAGGTGACTAAAATGTAAGAAATGCCATAAAGCAATAATTGTAATCTTGGCATTGTCCTTTTCGGAAGTGAGTTGAAAACGGAAATTAGGGAGGACCGTCACGCCTCAAACCAAGTCTCGTCATTGTGTGAAAATCGTCTGCAGCGATGAAAGAGTATTCATTCCTAATTGGTGTGGAAGTCATGTGACGCCGGTTTCCAATACTCACGTTATTCTTAGGGTCCCGTACGAAAGAGGTAGAAAAAGAACGCTTATAAATTAAATAATAGTAAGTAGGTATAGTGTATGACTTGTCCCCTAGAAATAAGTATAAGAAAAATGAATTGTTGCTCTATGCTCTATCTGTAAAACATGTATGGTAACCCTAAATCTGACACTTGTAAATTCTAATTATATATATATTTTAATTTAAGATAAATAGCCCGATAGATCTCACATTTTTATATACTACTGAATTAAATATACTGAATTGTCCTTATGAATAGATTTCCTGAATAATAATATAATAATAACATTATGTAAATAACCTTAATAATGGTCTTTCAAAATAATGTAAAATCCGTGGAGTCACGGGACAGGCTCTGCCTAGTGTGATCCACTAAATGTGACTAACAAAATGACTTAGTTTGGAAATAAATTTTACTGTACTTTACTTACTTTACTTTAAATAAATAAAATAAATAAATATTGGGGACACCTTACACAGATCAACTTAGCCCCAAACTAAGCAAAGCTGTATGGGTGATATACATACTGAAATTGATAAAAACATACTTATATAGATAGAAAACATCCATGACTCAGGAACAAATATCTGTGCTCATCACACAAATAAATGTTCTTACCGGGATTCGAACCCAGGACCGCTGCTTAGGAGGCAAGGTCACCAGACCGGTCGTCAAATTTATGATGCGTCAAAGTTATGGTGCGACTCTGCCTGTCTGTCGCATATTGTTAAAAAACTTGAGATGTATTTATCTTATCGGTTTGATTTGATCGGAAGCATACGAGCAGACAGGTCATTAAGGGTGTATGTACGCTTTTGGAATTAGTATCTATGTAATCATAAGATTCCGAACCAGATAAATATTTTTAGAATGGACTGTACCTAGGTACCCATCTTTCCAAGGTTATCGCAAAGGCGAGGTTTTGAAATGTGCTCAATGTACAGTTTTGCTTATAGTCTTATCTAAGTTTAGAGTATCAATATAACTAACTCTTAATCCATATTACCTAATAAAAAACTACTTATTAGGAATTATCTATATTATATACTATTCCGAGAATCAGCGCTGCGTTCACATCACGGGCCTCAGTAAGCGGGCAAATTGACAAATATGCCAATCAGTCTTGCACTAACGCATGCCGGCATTATGTACTATCAGTATTTGCGCAGCAATGTTATGTCACCTGTGTACCGACATCGTGTAGTGTTTGACTTGTATCCTTATGATTAAGTATGAGATATTTACCAGGATAATTTAATGTTAGTGGAAATATAATGTGAATTTATACACTACTTAAATGTGTTTTCGTTCCCTAATTTTTATTAAGTACCTATTTTAACCATAGTTATCTCGTATACTTAGAATATTAATTTAATATCGTTCAGGAAATGCCACGAAAATAATTTAAGCTTAAAACTTCATCGCGGAAAATCTGTATTGCAAACAAAAGAGCCCAAAGCTTCTGAAGTCAAACATAATTAAGTTTATAATCCCAGAACCCAGTAATAAAGCAACAGGGCAACATTTTTAGAGCGTTCAAAACACTATTAGGTACTTATTATTCACGCAACACACGTACACGGCGCGGCAAACGGAAAAATCCAATTAACTTGCCTTCGTACGGAGTTCCTACTGAAGGCGTGCCTCAAGCTGCGCCCATACCAGGCTGGTTTAGTGTCACGCGGACGAGGAGGACGGAGCGATCCGTACCGGACAAATATGTATTAAGTTCAGGGAGCGTTTTAGAGTAAGAACGACAACATCAACTTGATATAAATTGGTTGTGCGGATCGCGCCGCGCGGTCGGTTCGCGTGACAACTAGCCTCATGATGGCATTCGCACAGCTGCCATTTAAGCTTTCAGCTTTTATACTATACCTAATTTATGATTATCAGAGAACTCCAGTGTGCCTATCACTCGTAACAAGTATAGGTATGTGCAAAAAAAAATGGCTGAATGAAAAAACCTGCTGGCACCAACGTTCAGCTTTACATTGTTCCTCCGGGCCGATTCCGATATTGATAAATAATAAATGTCAATACAGTACTTTAATGAATATTATCTTGCACTGTATTTGTTTCATTTTCAAGTTGGATAACCGAATAGTCCGATGTAGTACTCAATAATTTATGTAAAAGGTCTTATACCACAGTTTTCAATAACACTAATGGAATAACGACCTCGTCCGTTCACTCTATGAGAGGCTAATCGAGAGCTCGATGCTTCACGTGTTTCAAAATGGATTAGTTTCTAGATCAAACGTATTCAACAAAACTCTCAACTTTGAACAAACAGTCTCATTTATTTATCACTCAGGAGATGGCCGCTTTTCTATTCAGAGAGCGAAATAAAAATAAATGAAGTCCTACTTACTTTTACAGGGACGCTCAAAAGAGAAAATCTCACGTTTTTATAGAATACAAAGGAGGTTTAAAATACAAATAAGGCGGTATTGTGACGCGAAATAGTTCGCATGGGAGACTACGAGCGGCTACATGAGAAACTTAGAATGGGAAATAAAATGCACCGGAGATCCGTGCGGAGTTCGCAAGAATGCCTGTTTATTGTTATAAAACTTGTGGAATTTGCTACGCTCATGAATCAGCGTATTAAAGTTGGTTTATTTTATATTGCGGGTAAGTACTAAAAAAATATCTTTGCTTTGTCTAATAATTGCCACAAAAATATCAACATTAGTAGAAATTTAACAGATTTTTCAAATGTGTAAGACTGTAAGTTACTCGCCGGATATACAACATCCTTAATTAGGTAGGTACGTCACACACGGTTTGTAAACTAAATGCGTATATTTATAATATAGTAGTAGGTAGTACGGTACTACTCGTACCTCAAAACAATGTGACACCTAATAGTAACGTACCTTATTAATGAAATAATATTGTTATTCATTAGTTATACAATATTAATACATATGTATGTAGAAGTGGGTGATTGTGCTCGGAGCACTAAGCAATTTGCTTGTAATTTAGTGACAATAGACTAATCATACCAGACATTGGACAATGGTCATATTAATTCCAGTATTAACGGAATGATCTGATTTACTGAGCTTACGTTCAGAACAGGTGTATTCTCAATGCTTCTCCAAACTCGGCCAAATGTGGACAAATCACTAGTAATTTGTCCACATCACTGGAAAATACCGATAAACCCAGCTCAGCGTAAGGTTGAGAAGATATAATTTAGTTCAAATAAATTCGAACAATATCGGCTCACTTTATATTTCATCAAAAATACAACACAAAATGTTCGTTAAGCGACTGAAATAACAACCCGGACCGCATGTATTCCCAGCTGAGCCTCTAAATAGATCATCATAGTTAGATAAATATAGGTAGTTAACATTTAGTAACGCAAATCAGATATCGTACAAATGCATTATTAACAAAACCGATAACATTTTGCCTACAATCTTGTTGTTGCGGTTTATCATAAATGCATGAAAATGCATTCTGAACACAAATAAATCAGCTTTTCAAAACAAACGGAATTATGATATCATGTGGTTGCCTCAATTCAGTTACGTTATTGTTCGATTTTTGATCAAACCCCACCAAATAGAACACAAATGAACGCGCCAAACTTTTCTCGTTTACACGAAAGACGAATTCTATAAATCTTATAAATCCCGCAAACTGTTTCAATTCAATATTTGATTCGATTCATTTAGCTTGAATCATTGCCAAATAGAAGTATCGGGATAAGGTTGAATGTTTTATTGATATTATCTAGCTATCGATATGTAAGTTTGTTCATTTGGGATGATCACTAAGCTTCCTAGAATATTGATTTACGCTTTTCACGCTTACGTGGCTTCTATTTATTGAACGTAGCCTGTTGATTCGTATCAAGGGATTGGCTTTAGGAAATACCCCTTCGTGTAAATGTATTTTTAATGATCGGTCATAACTAGGTACCTACTTGAAACCTTCACAACGATGCAAATTATATGAGGCGTGGGTAATCGAACAGCACGGAGCTCCGCACGCGCCCAAAGGGGTCACGCGACCTGTCATTTGCAACGGGGATTTACACCCCTTTAACATTTCACCCGTCAAATTATCACCATCGACGACCCTCCCTAAACTTAACAAATAGACTATAATTTTTCAGGCTTTCGGCCCGTTTGTACATTTAAATTAACATGAATACAGCTTTGGTGATATGTTGCAAGAAATTCTACATGAGTTTTGGAAATGTGGTTCTAAGGTATTAAATCCGAGTGATTTATATACC
Organism: Leguminivora glycinivorella; assembly: GCF_023078275.1. Lineage (NCBI taxonomy): Eukaryota > Metazoa > Arthropoda > Insecta > Lepidoptera > Tortricidae > Leguminivora > Leguminivora glycinivorella. The sequence continues at coordinate 16,095,131 of NC_062973.1, forward strand.
TATATGTAGATTTCCGCCTTTCTGTTTGCCCACGTCTTTAGCAGGCCGAATAACGGGAGAACATGTAATTCTGTATTCAGCAGATATTCTAAATGAATCTCACGCGAACGGAAAGATTCCCGCTCGATACGCAAAAAAGTCGCAACGTTTCCCATAACAAGCGAGTTTCAGAACGAACTTATTTCGCAATGTGCCAAATAACGGGTATGAATATCGAGACATTTAGGCTTGGACTTATCTAGAAATTTCCGGTCACTGAAGCGAAAGGCAAGGATGCGAGAAAATAGACGGTATTTTATACTGTCATTACCAACGGTTTAGGTATGTAATGAATCTTTAGAACCCCATTGCTTGTGTGCGTCGTTTTAGGGTTGAATGCATTCTTCTTTATCAATAGGCAGTCCAGTCGTATTAATAACGGCCGGTGCTAAGGCACGGTGAAATGGTTGGAAAAACGGTTGATCACGACACAAAAGGGCCAGCGATTGGGACGATTAGTGAGCATGTGTCTCCGCTCAAGCCCTCGAGCCTTTTATCTCCGGCCACGGTCTGTGCCCACCGAATAATATTATGCCCAATAATAAACCGATTTTCGCAGTAAGGTCAACTGAGGTAAATTTGCGTGACTGAAAAACTATTATACCTAGTCGTCTACATGAAGGTATCGGTGACCATAGATTCATGAGACCGAGGTCATTCTGCTAAATATAACATTTTAGAACAATTGAAAGTGTAAATATTCTGTTTTAATATGTTCTGTTTAGAAGATATATTTAACAGGCCCTTAAATAACTACCCACATTCCTTCGTAAATATGTTCTATGTATTTTAAAAAGGTAATGACAAAGGTTGCGCTAAAGGGTCTTCCAAATCTTAAGCACACTTAACCTCACCATAAAACTAAATAAATATTTCAACGTTGAAAGATAAAATGTTTATCTCCTTTTATAAAGTGTCAATTTACGGTAGAAGGGAATCGTGGCTTACGATGTTTTATTAAAATATAACGCTTGTTTTATGGTAATGAAATAGACGCTCAGTATCGCAGATAAAATTTCTTAATGCACTTGGCGACCGCAGATAGAATGGTTGACAGCCATTATTGCTTCTCCCCCAAGAATCCCGAGATATTACTTACTGGATGGTGTTTTGTATCTTTGCGGTTATTATTAAAGTAAAATACCTATGCGGATTTTATGCGGACGCCGCTGCTTCATTATTGTTTACATTTATTTTGGAAAGGGGCTTTTGCCAAGCTTTTTTTGCAAGTTAAAATTTTCATGTTTAGGTTTTTGTATGAGGTAAAGTTACCAGTGCTTGACAATGTACTAGTAAATACCACTTCCAATATGACGTCATTGACAATACTTTACAAAATTGTGTGTGGACGAAATACCTCTTGTGCATTTTTCACCAACTTAGAAAAATAATGTGCAAAAAATTTAGCTGTGATATTTGTGACATTTCAGTCGGTATCAGTAAATGAAGGTCCCAGTGGTCAACGAAGTGGAATCAATTCTGTGGGTAAACATCGAATGGCAGGCTCCAGTCAAGTGGGAGTCGGACACGCGCCTACAATTACGTGATTGATAACTAAATCAAACTAACCTTGGCACGGGTTGTCCGTAAAATCTGATTTAACTTGTGAATAGATCCCATTATCTTTACCTATTGAGTACCCATACAACCATTTCAATCGCAAAATCTTCAAATCAGTAACTAACTGTCAAATGTGACATAACGCGTGGTAACGTCGTGCAAACAATGCGACCGTATTGATACAATAACAAAATGTAGTCGTCGTGTGCACTCGTTACTGTAACAAAATGTGTACGAATTTGTGGCTGTCAATGTCACTGTCAGAATGACTTTTAACGACACTTTATTAGTCGACGTTTGCACACATAACGGTAACAACATGTGGACGAATTTGTGGCTGTCATTGTGGCTGTCAGTGTGGCTGTCATTGTCACTGTCAGAACGGTTTCTGACAGTGACATTGACAGAATTTGTACACACATGTGTAGGTCTGATTACCGAACTGCTCCTAAACCACTGTAACCGCAAATGACAATCTAAAATACGAAGGTTTCTCAAACTGTCTTGTGAAGTTGTGGACTGGTTGCTTTGAATCATTAAAATATGAGCGAATTAAATAATAATAAACGACGACGACCATTTAAGCACTCTTCGACATTTTATAGAAATGTGGGAAAGTTAAGAAAAGTGCAGAATGATAATACAAATAGATAAGCACTTTATAGTTACTTGATGTATTAAATATATAATTTTTAATTCTTATTGATAAAAATGAAGTGTAGTATTGCTTTACACAATAAAAGTAGGAATCAAATGAAATAGAGTATTTACTGTGATATTAATAGAATTTCTGTTGCGCAATGATAGTTTTTTTCAGTACAGATGCTGCTTTTTTTAACGCAGTGGTGCGAGCAAATCAAGCAATGATTCATTTCTTGTCTGGTCGAAACTCTTAGCTTAGATTTAGGTACTGAAAATCGTCGTACGATACACGTGCGAAAAGGACATTCACAACTCGTGTCGATTTAAAACACTCCCTTCGTTCGTGTATTAATTTATCGCTACTCGTATCGATTTTCCTCTTTTCCGCACTCGTATCTACAAGTATTTTGTTTGGGTTACAAAAAAAACACATTATTTACTCTACTACGTTTTATTTATGTCTCTTTAACATTACAAATTTGTAGACACTTATCTATACAAAAATCTTGACAAAAGAAGTACAGATCGCTGAAATTAATGTTGATAGTAATATTAATGACGACTACTTCAACAAGTGTCAATTGTGAAATGCCGCAAAATACTAGTTGCTCTATAGAAGACCATAATAATATGATCCCCGATCCTTTACAACCCAGCAGCTCGGCACGCACGTTACAATTTTTTTTTAATCTTCTTTAGTGAGGGCAACTGAGTACGACGGCATATTTAATTGTTTATAAAGTTTGAGAATACCTGGAAAAAATTAATACAAGAAGCCATTTTGAAAATATAATAAATATTCACTGCTTTCGGTCACGCGTGTACGCTGCGACCATTTTGCGACCGTTTGTCGACCGTTTGGTGACCGTTTGGCGACTGTTTTTTACATGGAATATTACCGTCTTAATCCATATTTTAACAACTTTATTGGTTTTCTAGGCATTATTTTTATTATTTCAGTATAGTATATGCACCGGAGCACTAAAACTTCACCAATCAATATACATAACACGCAAACACCGAGTAGTCAATAATATTATTACTGGTTAAACTGAGGTAAATTGATGGCGCGTTGATAAATTTAGACTTATTTTATGAAATCACTCGAGCAATTTAATTGGCCATGGTAATTAGCCCACATTATATTACAAATGCAAACAATATTTATCTTTAACAGATTCTTACGCCATTACATTTTAATGTCAAATGATTTTATTTCTTTTTTACTTTGACGTCTCTGACAGTCGCCATTTGAAAAGAATGAAATGAACGAATGATTTTGGGAAAGTAGTCGCCAAACGGTAACAATGTGTGCACGCGTAGTGCACACTTCTGTCACTTCTGTGACCATTTGTGCCTGTTACCAATCGTCCCCATTTGGGTCGCCGCGACTAAACGTCGACCATACTGCGACTAAGCATTGAGACCCGAAGACCTGTGTGTACACAAAATAGGAGGATTTGCGTAGGAACGGCGACCGATTATGGTTATATGGGTACTGTTGGTCATAGTAGATACGTTAATTTTCACATATTTGTCCCTTATGGCTACGTGCGCGACTATGAGAATGGCGTCTGGAGTATCTGGCTATAGTAATAACGGTTAAGGCTACTTTCATTATTTAACAGAAGAAAATTTCACAAATTGCTGATGCCGTACTACTAGAGTAGGTATATAACCAGATGGCCGATGGGTATTAGGTACGTCAGTTTAGGTTTGAGATGAGGCTTTATACATAGTTAGGAATATACTAAACAGGCCGTAAAACATTTCTGTGATAAACTAATTTTGTATCAAACAGAAACTATAATAGATATTAATTAAAAGGCGCAATATTCATCGTCTTGGGTGGGACATGAACCCACGAACACTAGCCCAGTGTTCTTCCATCTAGGCCCATATGTTGGAAATATTCGCTGTGTTGGATGTCGCCTTGGTAGTTGGTAGCTCAGATGGATGAGTACTGAGCCAGTAGCAGTGGAGTTAAGTTCCCCCTGGAGATTAAATTTATTTCGACGGTACCTATAAATTTTGACTACGCTACTTTACTTTTCTACGCAAAATTAAATAGGCATTAGGTTAATACATGATCTGTGTGTGTTTGTAATAAACAAGTACAAGAAACGAATAGGAACGTGATATATAAGTATTTATTTAACTACTTACTTACAAGGTCTCAATTTTACTTTCGCCTTGTAAAGTGCCAAGTCCAAGGGTCCGAAATATTTTCTTTAGTGCGTGATTGGTTTATCAAATAGTAAACCGTTACTTAGCTCTTACAGAGGTACGAATAACTGCGGAAGAAATATTGTCGCTACATGAGAAACCACTTACGATTTTTCTGCATTACATATATTATTTATATTGCCTTTCGTATTTGACACAAGGTGTGCTCAAGTCAAGGCTGCAAGGTCGTGGTGGCGAGTGGATTATGAGATTATGACGATCGATTTTCAAGACAAGAACCGCGGATTCAACCGCGGATTCAAATCCGCGGAATTCAAATTCAGAGAATCCATAATATATATCCCTCAGTGACCTCAGTCGACCTCTATGATGTTCACGGAAGGATAAGGGGGTGGTGAAATTCTTAACGCTCACCACATGCCTACGGGTATATACGAATAGGTAACATAGGTAACTTTTTAACATTTAACTTCAGGCAAGCGTAAACTGAGCGAAGGTCGAAGATACATCTACAATTGAATTTTGAGTGAGGTTGTCAGGGCTCTCGGGGATAGACAGTGTTGACGTTGATAGAAATTATCTTTTATTTTTAAATATCAAGAGACCTATTTACTCTTTACTACGAACAGACGCGTAACGATTAAATAAGAGACACAAACATTGATCTGGTAATGAAATGTTATTGTTATGAAAACATAAATGATTTAACCAATTGTATACGAATTAATGTTGTTTTAGTCATCTATTTACTCAATTTCCTATGCATTTAGTTAAATATGATTTCCTTTCGATGTCTATAAAATATAATTTGCTTAATTACCAGTGTAAAATTTAATTTATTTTCGGTTTCTACGAAATATAACTGTAAATACATTTAACTTTATATAAATTTTCATTCAGATGATTTATTAAATACAATACCTACCTCAATGAAAGACATATCTCGATGTAAATGCGGAGCTATAAAAAATCAAAATGAGAAAGAAAGAGAGTTTAAATCTTTCCCTGAGATACGAGATAAGCAGAGCCGCCTTCATAAAACAGTAGGATATGAATCTGCAAGTCATAAAGAATATCGTAAAAGCATTTGGCCTCAAGTTGCGGACGAGTTTCAATTTGTGAGACAAGTGGCGGGACGTTATGACTTCACTCGGTTCTTACAACTGTTTTCGTATCTATCAAAAATATTTACAGCTTAAAACTTTCGCGTTCTTAACACACATTAAGTTCACGATTTAATAATACCTATGACAGTGCATGATAAATAAAATAACTTTTTCGTTTTGTGTTCTGGTTGATTCCCTATTAACAAAATACACGTGTAAGAATATCAGGTAGCTACTCAACTGAAATACCTAAGTAAGTCTTTACAAAGCTATGCCGACTAAAGTCAAACAGTACTAAAAACACAGTATCCCTTCCAGGAAACCCGTATTATTTCCAGCATATTGACTAGACCCTTAAGTGCCTATAAAAATATAATTTGATGAAGGCGCCAATTTCACCACGTGTGGTTAGCTTACCCGACATTTCTTGAATACCTGCCTCTGTCCGTAATTTATTATTCATAAAATTCATTTTCACATTCGCTAGTAGCATCCGGCGAGGATTGATTAATGACGGTACGCGCTTGTTCGCCCTCGCTCTCGGCTCTAATGAAAAGAGAGAAAAATCTCCGGAACAGGACAAAGCCTTACACAATACAAACACAGTTTTATTATAGTGTTATTGTTCCAGCCCTAAATTGTACATACTAGTCAGGCTAGGTAATTGTGTATCAATGCTATCAGACTTCGTCAGGCTATAAGTGCGTTTTCATATCCCATACATTACAGGCACCATCTTGGATTTCTTCCATTGAATTCCTTCCGATCTCCGATATCGGATCGGATAATGTGAAAACGGACTAACAATGTGTTTTCGGATTTCCATTTCATGTATAATAACATTTACACTAATTCTTACTATAATAATATCGGGATAATTTCATGAAACAAATTGATTGATTTGGACACGATTAAAACAAAGATTTATGATTTTCATTTAAATATACTTCCTGTACGTAAATGTCAAAGCCATTCTAGCAAATTAGGAATTCATTTATGACAAAAATAAGTTCATATATATAATGAGATAATGACTAATTATATGTTCGGCTATCGGAATAATAAAACAGCACGTAGTTTAATTACCTAACTGGTATAAAGTTGTTCCGAGTTGAAAGCGGTCTCAAAGAGCATGCGATCGTTTCAATAAACTTTATCGACGTTTAACTTCCACTAATTATTAAACTTGGCTATGATAAGCCGGGCACTCTTAAATGAGCAAACATTATACGTTTGATATCTACGTATCCAAATAAGCTTGTCCCCGAGTCCCCACTGGTTCCGCACATTCAGATTTGCATGTAATTAAAACTTGCACAATTAAACACAGTGGGAAGGAAAACACGGGAAAATTGAGATAAGATTAATTTTCTGACTAGTTTCTCCGAGGAGTTTGCGAGCTAACTTTGAGAGATAGCCGCTGCGAACGCCCACCGCGAATATTACTTTCGGTATTGTTCAGCCATTGTTTGAACGGCGCTTAGCGGGTACATGCGGGCTGATGTGGGGTGTATTAGACTATATTATTATGGGAATTATGACTATAATATACCTACAATCATAATGCTTATGCTAATACATACAGTGTATACAAAATAAACATGTCAATGTTATAATTATCGTCTGTTTATCTTTCTCACATGGCTGCTATTGCTGCTAACAGGCATATACTCATACGAGTATGTCATTTTCTTCATTTAATGGGTGCAAATACTTATAAAGGGTTTGAGAGATAAGTTACACAGCGATATATAGATAGACACATAATTATGTATTGTTCAACAAGGAAGATAAAAAACATGCCACGGTATCAATACCTTTTCGTTTCTGATAAAATAAACAAAGTACATAAACATATTTTTATTTGAATTTATTTATTTATTCAAGAACGGTTAAAGTATACCAGTTACACTTGCTACTAAAAGTAGTATAAACATATTAATAGAATTTAAACAAAGAAACTCAATAACAACAGTATTTAGACTTTTAACTATTATACATTTAAGTAAGGAAATAAAATCTGTTGTGTAGTATAAGAAACATTAATCGTGTCATGTGTACGTCACATGTTCATGAAGTTGAGGACCACCTATTACAGAATACCTGTATCATGAAGTCCCGCTTCGCAATAACAATACGTCATCTTTTAGCTAGGTGCGCTGAAGTGTAGACAAAGGTAAGTATTTTAAGAAATCGATTACAGAGAATGATGATTCAAACTAACAAAACTTCGGAAAAACAATGTCATTATAATTGTGATATACTAGTAATTAATGAGCGCTGTTCGGGGAAATAATTAGAGCTGCCATTCTACACGTGACCGAAGGGCGTAGTAGGGCGTACAGTATGTAGGCGGTCGATTCTATAATATGGCCAAAGACATAATTATGTAACTCCGTATAGACAGCTACAGTCTAAGAAAAAAACGTACCTCAGTACCATATAGAAATAGGTACGGTGGCCTTACACCTTTGGGGGACGCTCGGTTAGATGGCGCTAATATTAATATTTGACATTTTGACACATATCAAGGTAAGAATAATTATGGACCAAATTGTCAAAACTGAGTTTTAAAAGTTTTAAGCTTGTGTCGAGAGATGGTAGTCTATGCACTGTGTTTACATACTTTACTTTGACAGTAACTCTCTATAATACTTCATCCTCTTTGATACGGCAGATGGATTCCTAGAGCTTTATTCGACTTGTCAAAACTGACGTTTCGTGTTGATTCTTCGTCTATGTGGATAAAAGATTTCGAATAAGTACAATCACTTGTCAAAATTAGATATTTCCGATCATTTGCATTTCAGTTGGCTTTAAAGGAATGACAACCAAACCAAACTATTATGATTGAATCAAACTTGATTTTTGTTACATTTTTTTTTTTTCAATTAATACAATTTGATTGCACAGTTGATCGTATCCAGACTTGAAAGAAAGAACATGCTAATATAATCTATAATAACTAGAAAATTATCTTTGTACCTACTGCTGATTTTAAAACTATGTGATTTTTACAGTGATTTGTACAAAGCCCCTTAGTACCTAATGTTTTGACGGCAGTTACATTAAACCATGAGATTGATAACTATGATAAAGGTAGGTTCGTTAGGTTACGAGTTCGGATGCCCCAAGAGCAAACTGTCCAGATATAAAAGGCCCGCGTAGTGAGGCCTTGTCGTCTCAGGAAATGAGTAAATTATATTCACATTTCACAAAGATTTACAAGATCTGCATATTATACCTAATGCTTACAAAATATAGGTATTACTAGAAAATTTCAATAAATAATATTTAAACAATTGAAAATAATTGTAACCTTGAAAGTTAAAGAAACCTTTGTTTGAAGTATATTCAGAACAGTTTCTTTTTGTAAAATTATTTACTAGCTTTTGCCCGCGGCTTCGCTCGCGTTAGAAAGAGACAAAAAGTAGCCTATGTCACTCTCCATCCCTTCCACTATCTCCACTTAAAAAATCACGTCAATTCATTGCTCTGTTTTGCCATGAAAAACGGACAAACAAACAGACACACACACTTTTTTAATATTAGTATAATGGATTGTTAGATAAAACGCGAGAGGCTACAAAAAGTTTCATTTTCTTTTATATTTGTGACTCTGAGTGACAAATGTGTCACTATAAATAATTTTTAAGAAATTGGAGGCACTTTTTTTAGACTTGTCTTAAGGCTTTATTAGTACCTAATGGTACTTCTAATTTGTGTGCCTATTCATATCTCTGTAGTATACCTACGGTCGATTCAGTAAAAAGAATATTATTACACTAAAACTAAAACTCAGATAATTAATGAAGCATATCTATGTAGATTACTAATAATTTTTTGGCTTAGTCATAATACAATACGATAATAAGTAACAACTAACCACCCTTGAAGATTATGTACCCACGTTTCAATATTCAGCTTGCATTAAGATACATAATAATTTATTCAGTTAGTTACAATAGTAATATCACACAACCAGTGTGCGTAGTAGCCGAATGCACAAACGCTCACGAAACGCTCACAATTATATCTCTTTCGTAGCTATCCATCTCTATCGCTCTTGCGCATTGGTGCGACAGAGCCAGACTACATTTCTGCGGTGTTTCGGTGGCGGTTGGTGTCGCAGAAATGCCGTTCGGCTACGCTACGGGGCCAGGTGCCGTAGCCGAATGGCATTTCTGCGACGCCAAACGAAACGAAAACGAAACGCCGCGAAAGGTAGTCTGGCTCTGTCGCGCTAATACGCAAGCTCGATAGAGATAGATATCTATGAGCGTTTCGTTTCGTGAGCGTTTCATGATACGCAAAATATGAAATTATAGATATTGCCCAGTTTTGGTTTAAACTCAACCATTTATTCATAGGGAGTTTCTCGAAAGCTTTTACTTCAAATTCTGTTTTAAAAAAATCATTTGGGTATTTTACGTTGAGAATTTAAGAAATTAAGATTGTCTGCTGACGGTTTGGTATTTGTCAGCTAATTTGAAAAATGTAACAAACTGATTAGATTTCAGTAAAAACAAAACTGTATACCTACTATACTCGTATTTTATTTGTGATTTTTTTTTTGTTTCACAGGTTTTCAGTTACTTTGATTGTACTGTTATGCTGAATAATACATATTAATTAATCAAGTAATTAATTAATTATTTGAGAAGATTTGAATAATAAATAAATAAAATAATCGTACGTGGAAAAGTGTATGAAATATAAATTATGGTTTATGTGAGCGGAAAATAATTTAGATTGAATAACTTTTTGTGAAATTAATAAATCAACATTTAACTACTCAGGATCGTTTCCCATCGCCTTTTTCAATCCATCAAATTCACAGGTAAATAAATAAATATTTCATGTACCTACGTAATAGCCTTTACGTCATAAATTAAATTAATTCCGCGATACTCTGAGAGGATTAACGTAGTTAAAATTTAATTCGTTAATAATAATTTTTGGCAATTTTCAATTTGTAATCAGTATAATATTATTTTATAAGCGCAAAGTACGTATCTACGTATCTACATCATATATTTGATAGGTATGTATTTACATGAATTGACCGGGAATTTTATATTGACCGGGATATAGACCGTGATTACCTTTTTGATTTTTGCCGAGCTCTCGATTTTTCGACGCAGTTGCATGCATCATGATCACGGAAAAATGACATCCACCCGCCTTCGTCAGATCATGATTTTCGTGATCATGATGCATGCAACTGCGTCGAAATATCGGGAGCTCGACAAAAAGGTAATAAATCACGGTCTATATCCCGGTCAATATAAGTCTAATGTATTTACATGTTATGTATTTATCAAACTTACACACTATTTATATCGCGGTATCTATTTGTCCCGTTGGCAGTGGAGACGTCGTGGTGTTGCAGGTGCGCAGAGGGGAAAGCTTTTTTGGTCGAATCGGGGCGGCGGCTCAGCGAGCGAGCCCATGACCCTCGTTCCAGGCCTTTTCTGACGCAAAGGCTGTCTATCGCAATTCAGCGTGAGAGCGCATCGAGTGTGATGGGCACCTTTGCACCTGAGAGGGCCCGGAACGAGTTTTGTGAATAGGGTTTAGTTTTATATTTATATTTATTTATTTGGAGATCCAACAGCTATGACATTAGTATATAAAACACAGTAGACACAGGAAGCCAATTACAGGAACTCACTGGTAGTGACTGGTAGTTTTATATTAATGATAGTTTTAAAATTGTATTCTATCATGCAGAAACGGCTGCGAGAGATATTACATATTTTTAAATTAAAGGAAAAATGGAAAAAATTCACACCTCCGGCAGGACTCGAACCTACGACCTCTGGCTTTGCCGGAACCAGCCCCGCTCCCAACTGTGCCACGGAGACCTGCTGGATGTGCGAATTTATTCAATACCCCTACAATTACCCTAACGACCCAGCCACGACATTGGTCTAAGCGCGACAGCGGTGAGCGCTAGCCATACGTGTGAATGAAAAGTCATATCGCTGTATCTCGCTCCAATGTATGGTAGCCGCTCACCGCTGTCGCGCTTAGACCAATGTCGTGGCTGAGCCGTAAGGCATTTAAGAATTGAGGGAAGGCATGGATAAATTCGCACACATCCAGAAGGCCTCCGTGGCGAAATTGGGAGCGGGGCTGGCTCCGGCAACGCCAGAGGTCGTAGGTTCGAGTCCTGCCGGAGGTGTGAATTTTTTCCATTTTTAAATAAATATATGTTAGTTTTAATAGACTACTATTATGTTAATTAGTATTTTTAAGTTAGTTTTACATTAAAATAATAATAATAAATAATAAAAAAAAAAAAAAACCGCTGACACTGACGGACGTGTCTTTGGATAAATTTTCACAATTTTATTTATTTTTATAGTATTTTTATCGCCGTTTTGGTTTTTCTGGTTCAGTTTTTGTGTATTTCTTACGTTACATTAAATCATGTATAATAACGAACATGCAACGAACTATCTACAATCTAAATACACGGTTATCAACATGAACTGTCAAACGGCGATAAGTGCATTGTGAAAATGTTAACAAGGTCACGCACCAGAGCGGCACAAAGAAACGCACGCCCACCATCCTCGCCCGCCTCGTCCAGCTCCCCCGTCCGCATCCTCGTCGGGCGACGAGTTCGCCACGGCGCCCGACACCGACGGGTCCAGCGACGAGAGCGGGCCGCCGCCGCCGCCGCCGCCACCACCTGCGCGACGAGGGCGGCCACCGCTGCCGGCACGCTTGGGGCCTGCGGGACATCCTGCCCCGCCCACGGCTCCCGCTGCCGGTGGTGTAGTGCGTCGCATGACATGGACTCGACAAATAAACGAGAATGTCATGCGCGCCTATTACGGGGCCACAGAGGGGGGAACCCGGCTATCCGCGTACCGTTTAAGAATGCTACCTCTGTTCCAGGCACTCGAGCCATCCATCACCGTGTCGGAGCAGCGGCTATCGGATCAGGTGCGCGTCATTCAGCGGTCAAAGCGGTTGGATGACGCCACACTTGATCGGCTCCGCCAGGAGGCTCTCGCTACTCGCGCGGACCCCGCCTCGGGGCGGGATTTGCCCGCCATGTCGCCGGACCCGGTGCCCGAACCCGACCTGGCACCGGAGACGCCGCGGGTTGATTCCGGTAACGACGGCGGGGACTTCGCGAGTCAGAGCGAGAGTGAGCCTGCCAATGAGCAACTGAGGAGGTCTTTGGAAGAGGCGATTACGCAGTATCGCTCCACAAACAATCCTAGGCCACGATTACCACGTCTGCCTATGAATAGACGCAATCTAGCGTTAATGGGAGCCTTAAACGCTTTACTAGAGCCATTTATACGGACTAGTAAAGATCTAGATGATACACACTCGATCATGTACTGCGGAGCCATCGCGGCGTGCCGTGTTGCTCGAGTCAAGTTTCCGGACGCTGACCGTGCAACTAGGACCGTCGGAGGTGTCCCTGCATGGCAAGTACGGATCGAGCGTCGTATCAACTCGTTTAGGACTCTCATTGCAAAGCTGATCTGCTTCAGAGGGGGTAATAATCGCCCCCGAGTAATGCGCTTTGTGAACCAGGCGTTCGCGGGGACGGACATCAGGCCCCGCGACTATTTGGCCAATGTCACAGAGCGCATCGACTTCCTGAAGCAGAAAGTCTATGCATGGGCAAGCCGTATTCGCCGCTACAGAAAGCGTGTGGACCGATTCCAGCAGAATCGTCTTTTTCAAAGCGACCAAAGGAAAGTATACCGGAGGTGGGAGGAAACCGACCCTCGTGTGTCTGACGTGCGGCTGCCGGATGCTACTGCCATGTCTGATTTCTGGCGTAGCATCTGGTCGGTGCCCGTCGAACACACGGAGGGTGAGTGGATGACCGTTGTCGAACGCGAGTGCGAGAACATCGAACCTATGGGGGCTATCACCATCAGCCCCGACGACGTAAGTTGTGCTACCCATACGGCCCAGAACTGGAAAAGTCCTGGACCGGACGGATTGCACAACTTCTGGCTAAAATGGTTTCGATGCTCGCACTCGCGTTTGGCAACGCAATTTCAACAAGCCCTCGATCTTGGTTCTCTCCCACCTTCCCTAACAACTGGTGTTACTTTCCTGCTCTACAAGTCCGGTAGTACCACGGAAGCAAAAAACTACAGACCCATCACGTGCTTGCCTACACTCTACAAGCTCCTTACATCCATTTTGAGAGCAAAAATTAACGCGCATATTGTCGCTAACAACATTCTGGCCCCCGCTCAAAATGGATGTAGGGTTGGGTCCCGTGGTACTAAAGAGCTCCTCCTCATAGACATGACCATTTGCCAACAAGTTCGGCGGAACAAGGGGGCCATCTCGGCCGCTTGGATTGACTATAAGAAGGCCTATGATTCGGTGCCTCATTCATGGCTGAGAAGGGTATTGGAGCTGTATAAACTTGATGCAGCTTTAATATCCTTCCTGGCTGCATGTATGAGGCGGTGGACCACAGTCCTTCGTCAACCAGGAGGCAGGGATGACCCCACTGGCCCGCAGGACTTCATAAGGATTGAGCGAGGAATATTCCAGGGTGACAGTCTGAGTCCATTATGGTTCTGCCTAGCTCTGAATCCCCTTAGCACCCTGCTGAAGGATTCTGGGCTAGGTTGCCGGCTTCGGAGAGAGGGTGAAGTCATCTCTCACCTTCTGTACATGGACGATCTCAAACTATTTGCACCGAACACCCAAGACCTGATGGTGCTATTGAAAACCACAGAAGTTTTCAGTACCGCCATCAGAATGGAGTTTGGTGTCGATAAGTGTGCGGTTATGCATGTACAGCGGGGGAGGTTGTAAATTCAGAAAATTTACAACTTTCTGAGACGATGTCGTTCAGATCTATCTCTGAATCAGAAACCTATAAGTACCTTGGTATGTCACAGTCGTTGGGTATTGAGGATGTTGGCATTAGACGGTCGGTGAAGGAGCGCTTTTTCAGTCGGCTCACAAAAGTCCTTAACAGTCTTTTGTCAGGAGGCAATAAAGTGCGCGCCTTTAACGCCTGGGTAATGCCTCTACTCACATACTCCTTTGGCATACTAAGGTGGACCCAGACCGAGCTGGACGCCCTGGATCGGAGGGTCCGGTCACTGCTTACCACACACCGTATGTTACACCCGCGCTCGTCTGTTATGAGATTGTACATCCCACGGAAGTGCGGAGGTCGAGGCTTCCTAAACGCCAAAAATCTCCACAACCGTGAGGTGTACAATCTCAGGAATTACTTCCTTAACAACGAGTGTGGGATGCATCGTGATGTGGTGGCAGTGGACGGAAACCTCACGCCGCTCTCCTTGGCGAAACAGAACTGGCGCAAACCTGTGGTACTAAGTACTGCGGACCGCAAGGCGGTATGGGAGAGCAAGCAGCTACACGGGCGGTTCTACAAGGCCCTCACGGGACCCGATGTAGATCTGCTCGCATCGGTGAACTGGTTACGATTTGGGGACCTCTTCGGAGAAACCGAGGGTTTTGCCTGTGCAATTGCGGACGAAGTTATGATGACGAACAACTACCGGAAATATATCCTGAAGGACGGTACGGTCGACATTTGTCGGGCATGCCGCCGTCCCGGAGAGTCACTCAGGCATATCATTTCCGGTTGTTCTCATCTAGCTAACGGCGAGTACTTGCACAGACATAATCTCGTAGCCAGGATTATTCACCAGCAACTTGCTCTTCAATACGGCCTTGTGGACCGCGAAGTACCGTATTACAAGTACTTACCTGCGCCAGTTCTCGAAAATGGTCGTGCCACGCTCTATTGGGATCGATCTATTATCACTGACAGGACTATTGTAGCCAATAAGCCTGACATTGTGATAATAGATCGACTGCAACGCCGGGCCGTGCTCGTTGACATCACCATCCCCCATGATGAGAATCTCGTGAAAGCCGAGAAGGACAAGTCCAGTAAGTACCTAGACTTGGCTCACGAGATAACCGCCATGTGGGATGTTGATTCAACGATCATTGTTCCGATAGTCGTTTCAGCGAACGGTCTCATAGCGAAGAGTCTCGACCACCATCTTAAGAGACTCTCGCTAGGTGGATGGATCAAGGGCCAGATGCAGAAGGCGGTGATCTTGGACACGGCGCGGATAGTCCGACGGTTCCTCTCTCTGCAGCCCTAACCACCGGCAGCTTGGGCCCTGCCCCGCTGCTGGCGGCACCCTAGGTTAGGTTTTTTATAATGTGTTTATATGTTTTATATTGTTTTGTAAGTGTTATTTTTATTTTACTTTTATACTCATATTGTACAAAACCTAACTTAAGAAAGAAGATAAATAAAGGAAATAATAATAAAAAAATAATAATAATAAAAAAAAAAAAACCGCTGACACTGACGGACGTGTCTTTGGATAAATTTTCACAATTTTATTTATTTTTATAGTATTTTTATCGCCGTTCTTGGTTTTTGTGGTCCAGTTTTTGTGTATTTTCTTACGATATATTAAATCATGTATACTAACGAACATGCAACGAATGCAATCTAAATACACGGATATCAACATGGACTGTCAAACGGCGATAAGTGCATTGTGAAAATGTTAACAAGGTCACGCACCAAAGCGGCACAAGGAAACGCACGCCCACCATCCTCGCCCGCCTCGTCCAGCTCCCCGTCCGCATCCTCGTCGGGCGACGAGTTCGCCACGGCGCCCGACACCGACGGATCCAGCGACGAGAGCGGGCCGCCGCCGCCGCCGCCACCACCACCTGCGCGACGAGGGCGGCCACCGCTGCCGGCACGCTTGGGGCCTGCGGGACATCCTGCCCCGCCCACGGCTCCCGCTGCCGGTGGTGTAGTGCGTCGCATGACATGGACTCGAGAAATAAACGAGAATGTCATGCGCGCCTATTACGGGGCCACAGAGGGGGGAACCCGGCTATCCGCGTACCGTTCTAGAATGCTGCCTCTGTTTCAGGCACTCGAGCCATCCACCACCGTATCGGAGCAGCGTCTATCGGATCAGGTGCGCGTCATTCAGCGGTCAAAGCGGTTGGATGACGCCACACTTGATCGGCTTCGCCAGGAGGCTCTCGCTGCTCGCGCGGACCCCGCCTCGGGGCGGATTTGCCCGCCATGTCGCCGGACCCGGTGCCCGAACCCGACCTAGCACCGGAGGCGCCGCGGGTTGATTCCGGTAACGACGGCGGGGACTTCGCGAGTCAGAGCGTGAGTGAGCCTGCTAATGAGCAACTGAGGAGGTCTTTGGAAGAGGCTATTACGCAGTATCGCTCCACAAACAATCCTAGGCCACGATTACCACGTCTACCTATGAATAGACGCAATCTAGCGTTAATGGGAGCCTTAAACGCTTTACTAGAGCCATTTATACGGACTAGTAAAGATCTAGATGATACACACTCGATCATGTACTGCGGAGCCATCGCGGCGTGCCGTGTTGCTCGAGTCAAGTTTCCGGACGCTGACCGTGCAACTAGGACCGTCGGAGGTGTCCCTGCATGGCAAGTACGGATCGAGCGTCGTATCAACTCGTTTAGGACTCTCATTGCCAAGCTGATCTGCTTCAGAGGGGGTAATAATCGCCCCCGAGTAATGCGCTTTGTGAACCAGGCGTTCGCGGGGACGGACATCAGGCCCCGCGACTATTTGGCCAATGTCACAGAGCGCATCGACTTCCTGAAGCAGAAAGTCTATGCATGGGCAAGCCGTATTCGCCGCTACAGAAAGCGTGTGGACCGATTCCAGCAGAATCGTCTTTTTCAAAGCGACCAAAGGAAAGTATACCGAAGGTGGGAGGAAACCGACCCTCGTGTGTCTGACGTGCGGCTGCCGGATGCTACTGCCATGTCTAATTTCTGGCGTAGCATCTGGTCGGTGCCCGTCGAACACACGGAGGGTGAGTGGATGACCGTTGTCGAACGCGAGTGCGAGAACATCGAACCTATGGGGGCTATCACCATCAGCCCCGACGACGTAAGTTGTGCTACCCGTACGGCCCAGAACTGGAAAAGTCCTGGACCGGACGGATTGCACAACTTCTGGCTAAAATGGTTTCGATGCTCGCACTCGCGTTTGGCAACGCAATTTCAACAAACCCTCGATCTTGGTTCTCTCCCACCTTCCCTAACAACTGGTGTTACTTTCCTGCTCTATAAGTCCGGTAGTACCACGGAAGCAAAAAACTACAGACCCATTACGTGCTTGCCTACACTTTACAAGCTCCTTACATCCATTTTGAGAGCAAAAATTAACGCGCATATTGTCGCTAACAACATTCTGGCTCCCGCTCAAAATGGATGTAGGGTTGGGTTCCGTGGTACTAAAGAGCTCCTCCTCATAGACATGACCATCTGCCAACAAGTTCGGCGGAACAGGGGGGCCATCTCGGCCGCTTGGATTGACTATAAGAAGGCCTATGATTCGGTGCCTCATTCATGGCTGAGAAGGGTATTGGAGCTGTATAAACTTGATGCAGCTTTAATATCCTTCCTGGCTGCATGTATGAGGCAGTGGACCACAGTCCTTCGTCAACCAGGAGGCAGGGATGACACCCCTGGCCCGCAGGACTTCATAAGGATTGAGCGAGGAATATTCCAGGGTGACAGTTTGAGTCCATTATGGTTCTGCCTAGCTCTGAATCCCCTCAGCACGCTGCTGAATAGTGTTGAGTTCCTCACTCGTGAGGCACCTCATTTGTACCACTCATATTGTTAATTTGTCGCAGTACTTCACACGGCAAAAATGTATTGCATCACACTTCAACTCACCGCACCTCATTTTACTCGCTTGTGACAGTCGCAACACAAACACCTCACGCCTCACAAAGCATTCACGTACTTCAAATGTCACAAAAACGTCAAAACTCATCATCCACACGCGCGCCTCGCGGCCCTCAAATACTCGCTCGCAACACAAACACCTCATTCCTCACAGATCATGCACATACTTCAAATGTCACAAAACGTCAAAAACTCATCATCCACTCGCGCGCCTCGCGGCAGACGCGGCCCTCAAACTCCGTCGCGAGAGTCGACACCTCAAATGAAGTGATCAACCACACGTTCAGTTATCGAACTACAGACCTTATGGCCGGGACAAAAGGTCCACCGATAAAATAAAATGTATCGTTTGACTCGTTTGTACCGGAAATCGCTTTGTACCGGAAAGACAGAAGAGGCACTGTGACAACAACACTTCAAAAATCCTTTCAAAGTGAAACAGATAGTTACGTTTACCATAAGAGGGAGTGAGACAGACACACGCGGGCTCCAAATTTGCCTCACCAAAAATACGTTACACATGACTCGAAAGAAAACAATCTTATGCGCCGCAAGTTTTCATACATTTTACGCCTTTTTGATCCCAGGATAGTTAACTTGCTCGCAAAAATCGCGCGAAAAATCAGACGATTTCGCGTGAACCACATCTTTTGTCTCTGTCGCATTTGTGAAGTCATGAATAAATGCAGCTGAGATGCAAAATGTTGTTTTTCGCGGCAGGTCTTCATTTTTGAATTTTTTGATAGCTATTATTGTGCTAACACATTGACCAGTATAACGTGATCTACCGCAGCAATAGAGTTTGTATGGCTATTGTTATGTGTAATCAGGGAGCTCTCTTAGACTGGACGTTGAAATGGTAACTCAAGTGTTTTGAATATTCGGAATACCAAGCATACCAACACAGAGGACCAACCACTGAGAAGATGCGTTTACGAAGCTTGCTTAAAAACAATTACAAGATTACTGACCGAAATATAATATAAATTATGTGAAGCATGGTAGTTTAATTAAGTATTTAATCAGTAATAGAAAGAATAATTCATTTCTTAATTCAATAGAATGATAAATAAATCCGACACGAAACGTAATTCACAGGCGGTTGACGTTGACAGTAATGACAGTTTACAGAAGAAAAGTTAGTTTGTACGTACTTAGTTGCATTAGCAATATTTGCATAAAGTTTAGTTTTGTCCTACAGTGATAATACTAATAAATGAGCCAAAATGTAATAATGGTGACAACTTTTACACAATCAAATATACCTGTGATTCTGCCTTAGTGTCATTTGTGTGCAAAAAAATAGTGAAACTGAACTGAAAAGACTTACCGGCGTCGCGAATGTTGATGGTGTTTTTAATTACTATCATATTGCTTTTAAAATACATAGAGTGGTAGGTTTGTTATTTTTATGTAAAAGTGGTACTAATTATAAAACAATACGAACTTTAGTTTGTTTTAAAACATGCAGTTTTATGGTAACTATGCTAATCAAAGTATGTTATTATTAAGCTGTTAATAATATGAAACCACTGTAATTTGTAGCAGTAATTTAAATGGAACAAACTGTAAATAATATTATTCAATGGCAAAATTAGACCCAGTTCCATAAAAACATCAAATTAAGTTGTTATGCAGGCCTCTATGACAGTCCTTGAAATATTTTTTAATTTTATCTATTTTCTCTTGTTAAATGTTCAAGTACTCATTATGACTAATGAAATTTAGTATGTATAAAGGATATTTACCTAGTACACAACTACACATACTAGTTTTTGTTGCCGATGGATTTTGTCAAACAGCCGATGCTAGAAATTATATATATATACAGATCAGTACCTCACCTCATTTGAAGTAAGACATTGTAACACCTCATTTTTGGAAATGAGGTACTCATACAAACTCATTTGAAATTGATGTCCTACCCATCACTACTGCTGAAGGATTCTGGGCTAGGTTGCCGGCTTCGGAGAGAGGGTGAAGTCATCTCTCACCTTCTGTACATGGACGATCTCAAACTATTTGCACCGAACACCCAAGACCTGATGGTGCTATTGAAAACCACAGAAGTTTTCAGTACCGCCATCAGAATGGAGTTTGGTGTCGATAAGTGTGCGGTCATGCATGTACAGCGGGGGGAGGTTGTAAATTCAGAAAATTTACAACTTTCTGAGACGATGTCGTTCAGATCTATCTCTGAATCAGAAACCTATAAGTAAGTACCTTGGTATGTCACAGTCGTTGGGTATTGAGGATGTTGGCATTAGACGGTCGGTGAAGGAGCGCTTTTTCAGTCGGCTCACAAAAGTCCTTAACAGTCTTTTGTCAGGAGGCAACAAAGTGCGCGCCTTTAACGCCTGGGTAATGCCTCTACTCACATACTCCTTTGGCATACTAAGGTGGACCCAGACTGAACTGGACGCCCTGGATCGGAGGGTCCGCTCACTGCTTACCACACACCGTATGTTACACCCGCGCTCGTCTGTTATGAGATTGTACATCCCACGGAAGTGCGGAGGTCGAGGCTTCCTAAACGCCAAAGATCTTCACAACCGTGAGGTGTACAATCTCAGGAATTACTTCCTTAACAACGATTGTGGGATGCATCGTGATGTGGTGGCAGTGGACGGAAACCTCACGCCGCTCTCCTTGGCGAAACAGAACTGGCGCAAACCTGTGGTACTAAGTACTGCGGACCGCAAGGCGGTATGGGAGAGCAAGCAGCTACACGGGCGGTTCTACAAGGCCCTCACGGGACCCGATGTAGATCTGCTCGCATCGGTGAACTGGTTACGATTCGGGGACCTCTTCGGAGAAACCGAGGGTTTTGCCTGTGCAATTGCGGACGAAGTTATGATGACGAACAACTACCGGAAATATATCCTGAAGGACGGTACGGTCGACATTTGTCGGGCATGCCGCCGTCCCGGAGAGTCACTCAGGCATATCATTTCCGGTTGTTCTCATCTAGCTAACGGCGAGTACTTGCACAGACATAATCTCGTAGCCAGGGCCCCATTTAATAAACATTACAATTCAACAATTTTGTAAAAAAGTGACATATTTGTAAAGTTTTGCTACAAGTGCTGTTTAATAAAACCTACAAATAAGTAAGAAACCTACAATTAGAAAATGTACGATTGTAACCATTGTAAAAGCCGTTTAATAAACATTTAAATATGTAAAAAACGCCTGTAGTTTACAATGACAACATTGTACTCACAAATTTGTAATGGTAACTTACAATTTACATAAAATGTAAATTTTCAACAAGTTCTCTATCATTTGGTTTACCGTTTAACTGTTTAATATTATGTATGGAAATCAACAAAAAAATTAAAATTTTATCTCTCATTTACGTAAATAAGGATATTTTGTTTGGTCTGTTTAGTGAAAAATTAATCGCACGAGATTAAAATAAAGAAGTGGATAGAGATTGCCGAGCAACTGAAATCCTTGAATATGTATAAAAAAAGGCTAGAATACTCCATATGCATCTGCTACCACATGATATTGAGAGCCACAGCTCATCCAGTGCAACGCACACAAAATCTGTTCAGTGTGTGAAAGAGCTGCATTTCTATTAGTCTCACTTTGAAGATAACCCCTATTTGGCCTATTGCCCTATTCTTAAAAGTAAATATTCGACGGTAGTTATGCTCACCCGGAATTTTTCATTGAACGTAAAATCCGTTACATCCAAAGTAAAATGTATCCTTTTACGAAAAAATCGTCGATATTCATAATCGTCCCATTACTGTCACTACTAGTTGTTAGAACCATATTTTTTGATTATGCAGATCGTAAAGCACACTTCAAATCGAGTTTTGACACAGCATTAATCTCCTGTCAGAATTGTACTACAATTTACATAATATGTAAACTTGTAATTACAATTATGTGTTCAATAAAGCACATTTCCTTACAAAATTGTTAAAAATCACCTGTCAAGTGAAAATGTTTATTGAACAGAAATATGTAAAATTGTAGCTAAACTCCTACAATTATGTAAATTTTCCACTATGACAAATTTGTAACTTGTAATTTTTATTGAACAGAAACTTGTAGAATTGTAAATTGTCGGTACAATTTACAATTTACAATTTGTATTGTTTATTAAATGGGGCCCAGGATCATTCACCAGCAACTTGCTCTTCAATACGGCCTTGTGGACCGCGAAGTACCGTACTACAAGTACTTACCTGCGCCAGTTCTCGAAAATGGTCGTGCCACGCTCTATTGGGATCGATCTATTATCACTGACAGGACTATTGTAGCCAATAAGCCTGACATTGTGATAATAGATCGACTGCAACGCCGGGCAGTGCTCGTTGACATCACCATCCCCCATGATGAGAATCTCGTGAAAGCCGAGAAGGACAAGTCCAGTAAGTACCTAGACTTGGCTCACGAGATAACCGCCATGTGGGATGTTGAATCAACGATCATTGTTCCGATAGTCGTTTCAGCGAACGGTCTCATAGCGAAGAGTCTCGACCAACATCTTAAGAGACTCTCGCTAGATGGCTGGATCAAGGGCCAGATGCAGAAGGCGGTGATCCTGGACACAGCGCGGATAGTTCGACGGTTCCTCTCTCTGCAGCCCTAACCACCGGCAGCTTGGGCCCTGCCCCGCTGCTGGCGGCACCCTAGGTTAGGTTTTTTATAATATGTTTATATGTTTTTATATTGTTTTGTAAGTGTTTTTTTTTATTTTACTTTTATACTCATATTGTAAAAAACCTAGCATAAGAAAAAAGATAAATAAAGGAAATAATAATAAATATTATAGGACATTCTTACACAGATTGACTGAGCCCCACGGTAAGCTCAAGAAGGCTTGTGTTGTGGGTACTCAGACAACGATATATATCATCATCATCATCATCAGCCCGCTGCAGTCCACTGCTGGACATAGGCCTCCCCCAAGGTACGCCACAGAGCCCGGTCTGCTGCTTTATGCATCCAGTTTCCGCCGGCCCCCCTATGCAAATCATCCCGCCATCTAGCCAGAGGGTGTCCCACACTACGTTTACCAAGACGCGGTCTCCACTCCAGAACACGCTTGCTCCAGCGGTTATCGGTTCTGCGACATATGTGGCCAGCCCATTGCCACTTCAACCACGATATATATAATATATATAAATACTTATATACATAGAAAACATCCATGACTCAGGAACAAATATCTGTGATCATCACACAAATAAATGCCCTTACCGGGTTTCGAACCCGGGACCGCGGCGCAGCAGGCAGGGTCACTACCGACTGCGCCAGACCGGTCGTCAAAACCGATGTCTTTTGAATAAAGTTATCTAAGTGGATACTTTCATTTATATGTACCTACTATGTATAGTATAGTGTTGTGACACATACCTACAGCAATTTATATACCTAAAACCAACCCGTCTGACCACAACATAACGTTTCAACCCTCAAACAAACCGCATTCCAAATGACTCCATCAGGACCTCCATAAATAGATGCAATGGAAGCCTAAACTCTATCGATCTTCGACCCGTGCGGCGCTCGTCAGCCTACTTGTTTATTTATTACTTTATTACCCCACTCACCGCCGAGAGGAAAGACACAATGCGACTATGCGACCCCACTCTGATTGAATTTTAAACGTGCCCTGGCCAACACCATTACTTGAAATACGGGATAAAAACGCAAACTCAATTGAAAATGACAGCGAAGAGCAATTAAAAGGAAAAATCGATTCAGTTGACTTACAATTTTGCGACTGCGTGTGTGTTGGCACAGTATAAGAATAGTACTATCGTACAGTATGGCCACTACCGCTTCCCGATGAAAGTGCCGCCCACCCCCTCTCGGTTACCTCACAGTTACCGCCTGTCAAAAACGCGAGCAGTCGACCTGTCATATTTCACTCATACAAGCATAGTACGCGTTCACCTACACGAGCTTAGACTGTGTGCTAGGAACGCGCCTCTTTCATATATTTGATTGCCAGTGTCCGAGGTGTGGTGTTGGTCAATATTTTAGACAATAAGACAATCTGGTATGTAATGAACGATTTGCATATTAAAATGGCTTTTGCACTTTTGTATCATGAGATAAGCTAAAGAATAAAATATGGGTTAGATTTGAATTGGTGTTAAATGAAGTTTCATTAAAAGAATCTTCTTTTTCGATAGTATTTACATCCGTCTAAAAGCAGTCTAACGTCTGCATCTGCAACTGATATTCAGATATACAGCATCAAAGTAAGGTACAGTCGAGTTCATAAATATGTGTACATTTTTTCACCTTATTGCAACGAGTTAAGTTGAAGAAATGTACATATATTTATGAACTCGACTGTACAGCGGGACAAATATCGACTGGGGGCACTTTTTCAGTTTTAAAATATTAGCATTATTAAATAAAGTGTCAACCGGCACGCTTGTTTAGTGGATACATGTGGATCTCAACTTAATAGTGTAATAATGGAAAAAAATGGGTCAGTTACAATGGTCCCCCAGTCGATATTTGCCCCGCCGTAATTTAAGGATTTTTCAAAAGTAGTTCATTCAACGTATTTTGTGCTTGTTATAAAGCAATGTTCCCGAATAAATTAACAAGGTGTTATACCCTTCGTTTGTCTTATACATGAGACCCACAGAAGACAAACGTGTAGAGTCGTAACCTCCAGCCAAACTGCTCGTAACTCTCGAGACAAGTACCCTCACTAAAGTAAAAATATAATGAACGCCCAAAAGGCTGTGGTTCATAAAATACCTGACCCATATTTACGCCTACCCACTACGCAGGTAGACGAAAACTTTTTTAAGTGACCAATCATTATCGAAACTTACTATGGATGTTGTCAAAGGAATTTCAAATAGGTATCATCAAAGTTTATGCTGATGACTAAATAATTAATCCTTTGATCAATTTTGATGAACAAAATAATAATGTTCATTTTTGATAGGAATAATTTTCCAATATTTTACGTTTTTCACTCACAGTTGATGACATTTTAAATCGTCGGTAATGTCGTGGCTGATTATATCCTCACATAATTTTATCATCACACTCATAGCAGATCCTATATAGGCCAGTAAAGTAAACAAATTCTCAGAACACTTGTAATTGTATCAACAAACTTATGCGGCCTTCTTATTAACAGACCAAGGTGTGTTAGGTATACTAATTTTCTGTTCGAGGGAGTCTGAAAGCGGTAACACCGTATTGCGCAGAATGCAGATGCCTGGTGCCGTAGCCGAATGGCATTTCTGCGAACGAAACGAAAACGAAACGCCGCGAAAGGTAGTCTGAATCTGTCGCGCCAATACGCCAGAGCGATAAAGATATATCTACGACCATTTCGTTTCGTGAGCGTTTGTGCCATTCGGCTATGTACCCTGAAATTTGACGCGTTGCGGCCGTAGGACAGAAAAATAATTGACATTAAGGCCGGCCTTGATCATTTTAGGCAAAGAAGAGGATAAAAGATGTGTTTTATAACTGCATGAAGATATGTAAAACTGCTGAACATTATTTTGCGTGGTTCTTTACGTGAACGCAAAGAGCAGCCATTCACTCTCCATATCGCACGCATTATCTACTGCTTAGGTAGGTACTTATAGTCTTACATGTACTAACTATATTTACACAAATTGACTGCACAAATTTCAGAATATTTAATAGAAAATTAAAGGATTATTTTACTAATAGGCCATACTACTCAATTAATGAATATTTTGCTAATGCTCTTAATTAATCTTTATTGACTTTTTTTTTGTAATTATTTAGTTGTAACTTGTAACATGACATTATTATGTAATAATTTCATTATTTTAATGGACAACTTCATGATCTTGTACATCAGCATAGAATAAGTAATCCTAGCATGTAAGTACTTAGAGTATGATTTGTAACTATATTTGCATGTATTTATACTTGTAATGGCAAATAAATCATCTGAATCTGAATCTGAATCTGAATTTACTGAGTAAATATACATTTGCAGTAGTAGGCACTCGTTACTGTGCAACCTCATTGTTACACATTAATTAATATGCGAAGTAGGTACTTGTGAACGAAGTTCTTAAATGAACACAGCAATAATTAAATTATTTTGTAATTAGTGACTCTTGACAAACGTATGTCCAACTTTTGTTTTACATTTATTACAGCAACATTTTCACAAAGGTTAGCTGAAAGAAATCCCTTAAAGGGATAAGTTCGCCTTTGTACAGTCTATCCTGTGTCATATTTGTGTTTTGACAATAATGAGTTTATACATATTACATACATACCAGTGGCGGCTGGTGAAAATTTCTACTAGGCAACACTGAGCAAAAAGAAACCTACCTTAACATTAGGTGCTTTGCTATTAATCAATTTTAGGGAAGCCGGTGGGAATCGGCTTGTATGGACCCGCCGCTGCTGATACATACATACATTTTAACTGTAGTCCTACTAATATGTATAATGTATATACTGAGGTGAACACAATCCTTTATTGTTCTGTATGTTATCTGTCGTGGCATCACCGAATGGGCCCTACGGAAGACCAGCGCTGGCTTTCAGCTTTCAGGTCCATTTCGTGATGCGCACTTAATGCTCTGGCCCCGTAGCCGAATGGCATTTCTACGACGCGAAACGAAAACGAAACGCGGTGAAAGGTAGTCTGGCTCTGTCGCGCCAATACGCAAGAGCGATAGAGATAGATATCCACGAGCGTTTCGTTTCGTGAGCGTTCCGTGAGCGTTTGTGCATTCGGCTACGAACGCTGTTCTCTGTTTCTTGTTTTCTAGTTGCTTGTACATGTACGTACGTGTCGTGAATGTCACGAATAATGTCATTTATCTTTTTCTTTGTCTTTTAAATGACGTTTTATATCAGAAATTTCAACAGTAGAACCTTTTATCTCATAGAACGCCACAAACGTGTTTGTATCAAAAGTTAAAACGAACTTGGGGTAGCTTTAATATTCTCTAAGCTGTCTTTCTATAGAATATGTAATCAAATTGAACCAATCTCTAATTAGCCCGAGCTGTTGAATAAGGAGAAATCGGAAACGAGACGCGACCCAAACGTCGCAGCTCCAGTCAATTCAAAAGCACACTGACAAAACGATATCTGAAAGATGTCATTTATTTGCCGTGCGTCTCGCTCGCGCCAATCCAGTCACGGGCAAGCACAAGCGAAATGCACGATATTTAAATTATATCCATTAGATGTCTCATTGATATTAGAGTAAGTTAGAATTGGCATCCTAATCAGAGTAACGAGCGAGCACGACAGACGTCGAGATTTCAACGCTGGTGTATTGGAGAACTATAGGTACCTATATTGAAGTACAGTTAGCAATAATAATAGAAAATGAAGCTATTCAAAAGTATCTGCCACTCTAGAGTATTGTCGGTATGTTTTCACTGCTTTGACTCTGACCTGGATTTAAATTAGTGGTATCAATGACTGAGACTATAAACCCATTAGGTGACATAAAGCGCTCCTTGTATAACTGCATGTGCATAGCGATTAAGTAATGTGAGCCAAATCAAAGCCTGGAATGCACTTAATTGCTAACGGCTGCACATTGTTAGGTCCTACAATATGCGTATCAATCTATACTAATACTATCTATACTTGTTTTAATGTAATGTTTAATGTTTTTTAAATACTTAATTAATATTATAAAAGCGAAACCCGTGTGGTGACGGGTTAAGAATTTCACCACCCCCTTTCTTCCCGTGGGTGTCGTAGAAGTCGACTGTGGGATATGGGTTAAATTGTGGCGTAGGCGAGAGGCTGGCAACCTGTCACTGCAATGTCACAGTTTCGTTTTCTGTCAATTCCTTATTTGCCAAGAGTGGCCCTGAAACGAGTAGTTTCAGGTGCTCTGCCTACCCCTTCATGGGATACAGGCGTGATTGTATGTATGTATGTATAAAGGCGAAAAAGTTTGTCTGTTTGTGTATTAGTGCGTTTTCACATTATCCGCCGATCCGATATCGGATATTGGAAGGATGTCAGAGATAAAAATCAAAGATGGCGGCTTAACTGTATGGGATATCGGTACGATATCCGATATCGGATTAGATAATGTGAAAACGCACTTACTGCTGAGCTGTTTAGTTGAAATTTTGGTACCAAGATAATTTGTATCCCTGGGAAGGACAGGAAAGTTTTCATCCCGGATATCATCAAATAAGAGGGTTGAAAATATCTCACTTCTACCTCAAAAATGAGAGCACCTTTTAAGTCCGTTTTCACATCATCTGATCCGATATCGGACGTCGGAAGGATTTAAATAGAAAAAATCCAAAATGGTGCCTGTAATGTATGGGATATCGGTCCTACATCCGATATCGGATCGGATAATGTGAAAACGCATTAGGGACATATTGAAAACAGTAAGGTCATTTAGCTATTTATAGTAAAGTTTTATTTACATTACATTAAGTTGATCCATTTACATTCATATTTAAAAAGTACTTACATAATGTACTGACGAACCGCGCACGGCAAAAGTTATAAGTACTTGAAAGTTGTGGAACTCATATATAATTCAAATACTGTAGAATTTTCAGAAATCTAATCACATACTAAGTGGGTCGCGAATTGGATTAAAATAAGTTTTAACGACTTTCATGTAAAAAGAGGCTAGTATTTAAAAAAAGTAACTGCTACCAACTCCAAGCGTCGTTTGTTTTAATAAACTGTATTCCAAGTATCATTTTGTCTTCAACGCAGAATAAATATGAATTTAATTACACCAAAGTTAGTTCCAAGTTGCGCGGTGGGAAGAAAGATTTTGATACTTAATTGAATAACTGCTCACGTTCGCAAAGTTGTTGGCGCAATTCCATCGCGCTGCTTCAAATTGATAATTATATTTTGAATACAAAAATATTCGTTTAAGGGCGTTTCCTGAGCCAATGACCTTCGATTTGAATCCGTTGATATTATGATAGTTGCTAAAGCCTATCATATTAACAGAAACGTCTTTAAACAAAATAGTATCTCATAATTCCTTCACAGCTCATTGTTTCTGTGATATTTGGCATTAAAGTTAAACAATTAGGGTCAAAACCCGGTTTTTTGGTAATAACTTTTGTTTTAATTGCTTAAAATATCTCTTGTATTTTTAGAAAAGTCAAAGGTAAATCCAAACATATCGCTTTCATGTGTCACTAAAATCAAATTTCGATAAAGGTGTTTTTTAGACCATGTTTAAAAATTCATAAAAAAATAAGTAAGTATTAATCTTTTTCAAATATGGCAATACCTGTCTATGTAATAAATATATGCCAGATTGAGGTCCGCAAACGGCACTCCACTCAGAGACCGAAATGATTAGATATTTCAATTATCGAAACTCGCCATCTTTGACTGCTCCCCCTGCTCCCAAATGCAATTTTTTCACTGTACGAACTATTGGTTCGTAGACATTGGACTCTTATTAGTTACTTAAAATAATAATTATAAAAATATACTCATTAGTTCTCAATATACAGGGGTTTAAAGTGAACTCCAAAATGAAGCATTTTCGTAAATTTTCTATAAAATTCTTAGCGAAAGTGTAAGAAATGTTATATTATGTTATATATTCGTAAACTACTCAATAAGCCCTTTCTTTTGATACCCTACACGGCATCATTTGATGAACAATTTTTTTTGTTTGTATGCAATTTTTAATTGGCGGGGTGGGGGGACGGGGACCACAAAACTGCTTGGCAACATCTGTTTATATGATGTCTGGGACCTATACAATATATATCAGAAGTCAGAATGAGGTGCGCTATTTTTGCAAACGAACATCTTCTTGGAGCCTGCCTGCTCTATTAGAGATAAAAGATTGAAGAACCGATGGCCGTTGGTCTTATATCTGTAGTACAAATTTAGGAGTTTCAACTCAAAACTTGTCAAAAATCGATGAAAACCGTGTGGAGCCCCTTAAGTAATCTAGTTGTTAATTTTCAGCTGACGGTTTAGCACCACTTGCGTTCTCGCGCGGGAGTAGATAGGTACTAAGTAGAAGTTGCGCTAAATGTATGGGCTCACGTGCGAGAACGCATACAAGTGAAAAAAAAAGTCTTCGTACTAGAATGTTGTGGATTCTCAATAGAATGAGTTCTAAAACACCTTAATTTCAGAGAATCAGCATTTCAATTTTTTTGTCTAAAATTGTGAAATTTAGAATTACTATTACCAGTAAGTACCTACCTAAGTTTTGTTACAGAGTAAACTAAGAAACTTTACTGAATAGTAACTATGTACATATATGGCTATAAGGTAATGGCTAATAGATTGTTATCTCATTATACCCATTAGTGCAAGGATTAGGTACATGTCGCTTTGCCATGGTTAAGCCATTCAATAAAGACAGGTATTGAATCCCGTAGGATTAGGGTAAATTATAATTCGCTATTCTAAGACATTGAAATGAATGAATTTTAGAAGCCCATTCGGGAGAATACTATATCATACCATGCTTATACAGGCAAGCATTTTTAGTCCTTTAAGTACGTGTTTAAGATAGTCCACTATCATATGTTTATCATAGAAATATGATCATAGGTCTGTATGCCTCCCTTTTTCTCCAACGTGAAGAAAAAGGACAGCATGTTGCCTATGATCATATTTCTATGATAAACATATGATAGTGGACTATCGGCCTAAGGCTATTATAATTTATAACCTAATGACCAAAGCGAGAAATCTTCGGATGAAAGATCACTTGTATTAATGTTAAACCAATATTAAAATTCTGGCGAATTCTCGCTGTTTTCTGAAGACGCACTTGGCCTCCATACGCGCTGTCACACCAGTCAATTAGGTGCCCTCACACTCGAACACAAGTGATGACATTCCCACAAGTGGTGGTTTTTGAGTAGGTAACGTATTTCGTGTATTTATACAGATATATTTACCTACACATCTCTCAAAACAATATGCTGCTATGCTTTCATGTTCGTCGATGATAATTCAAACTCGATTTCAAAAATAGTGCATGTCGTACAGCTAATACCTAATACCTAGGGTATATTAGTAACCAGTGGTTACCTTACAGTTTCACTCACACAAGCGTGGTACGCGTTCGCCTTCGACTACACGAGCTTAGACTGTGTGCGTAGGAACGCGTTTCTTTCATATATTTGATCGCCAGTATCCGAGGTGTGTCCCTAGTGCAAGTGTCCGAGAGGAAGTCCGGAAGACTTGACCAGATGGGAAAGCAGCATCAGCATACACAGAAAATTGTAAAAATGAAAATATTTATTTATGTAGCATGCAATTGTTATGTCCAGGTGTAATGAAATGATTCAGGTCGGCCTGGTCAAGTCTCCCAGAGGCCCCCTACATATTATTAGAATGGCTAAAATAGAATCACTTCATGTTAAATAAATGCTAGTGTCACGTAGCGACACCTAGTAAGTGAGTATCTGTGTTACTAACGTGGTATGTAATTTTATACTTTTATGATTTTATTTTTTCTAATAAATAAATAATATGTTCTAGTTAAATTAATAATAAAATTTTATTAAAATTACATTCCTATACTTTCAGTCTATTTTATAGTTTCAGCATAAAGGTTTTGTTCATCTAGTTTATTCAGAACTTTTTGGCTAGTTACCTCTATGGTGGGGAATTTGAATTTGGATAGAGAAAGAACAAATGAATGGGGAGATGGAAAATTCTGGACGTGAAGAAAAGGCGTTTTCTGACTAAATATGTACAGAAATTAATTTTATAAGATAATAATAATGTTCATTGGCATGGAATGCATAATATATGCATATCGAGGAAGTTTATAGATGCATAGTAAGGGAAAGTTTTAATTTGGTGTTTTGGAAATGTAGTTCCAACATCGAGGACAGGAGCAATAGGTCCTGAATACCGGCACTACAGCTGTTGCTGATATGCGTTGGCGTTTCGGTGGTTGTGCTGAGACCTAATAATTTTAATGCTTGTCTGCTGAAGTATTTTCCGGTAAGTGTTACCATAGTTCAATCTTAAAAGGAGTAGGGAAATTCTTTAGCTTATAAACGTGGTTCTTATTATTCTATTTCTATTGTAGGGGAGGAGAATGTTCATACTTCACTAATGAATCCGGAGCCGGGAACGGAGTGTTTCTTCGGGGACTTCAGAGATAGCAGGTACCTATTGTGTTGGTTTTTTATTGGTTTATTGGTTCTTTGTTTATTTGGTTTTACCTTTTGGTTTGTTTCTTTTTACAGCTAAAATCTTAATTTAAATCCTTTCTATTCAAAAGTTAATAACCATAAAATGAATACTTGAAAGCCTATCTCATGATTGCAACATTTGCCAGATCCAGTTTTAGTTTCAGTTCTAGTTATAGCATTAAGAGTCACACATTTACTAAGTAATAATTTTTGTTTACAACAATTTGTTTGGTGGTGGTTTAATCTATATATTAGGTTTATCTTAAAATTAGTTTGATCTATGGATGGTGTTTACACATAGGATCTGTGTTTTTCCTAGGTTTTATGATCGAACTGAACTTGATGTAAATAACAGTTTAACTAACCAAATCTTGCTCTACCAAGTTACTGAGTTAGGTTTTATTTAGGGTGTACATAATAAAGAATTTTGTATAAAATACTGGTGTTTCTTTATTCTTTCCCAAACCCTAGGTATTATGTCAACAGCCGGGCATATCTCTTAGATAGGTCGGTGACACTAGTTTTATTTGTAACAAATGCATTCGCAATAAAATAAAATATAAACAGTAATAGAATTAAACATTTTAGTTACTAATTTAAATTGTTGTTTGTTTAATTATTTCTAATGTTCTTAGGTTTAGTTGGTGCGGCCTAAGATTGAGGCAACCCTAGACTATTCTACCTGCGTCTTCCAGGAAAATAAAAGCGCCAGGAACAAAATTAAACGGTGATAAAAAAGTTTTAATTTATACCATCATGTTTTCAATGAATAGACAATATCTACAGAATGTTCTTTAAAAATATATTAAAGAGCGTGATAGTCACCAAGGTTTTACAAACTCACTTTCCCAACTTTAATTTGAAACTTCAGCAGAAAGAAAAGTTACAAAAGGAAAAGGTTTGCGGGGGATTAAGAGGATAAGAGACGACCGATTCTCCATACAAATGTCCTAATTTTTCTTCTTTGATACTGACATTATTCAAAATATACACCATTGAAAGTTTTGTGATCATATTAGGTATATCTCTACGTTAGATTTTTATGTTTTTTAATTGTGTAAAAATTAGAGCGGTTTAGTACTAAGTACGTCCAATCCGAATCGGATCGGAATCTGTGAAGAAAATATACGCACTACATCCAATCTCCGTCATCCGATTTCTTTCCGTCATTTTTCGTATCTAGTGTGTAAATTACCATACACATTTTAATAGTTGTACGGCTATATGACGGATCTTATTTTTGCAGATTCTGATCTGACGTAGCGCGAAACCGCTCTTAAGAATGTAACACTTGTTAATGAGTAATTTAGAAATGCTTCTTACTTAATCCAAAAAAAAGGTAACTTAAAGGCATATCCATGATTAAAACACATTGAATTGTTTGTTCAGAAATTGGGACCCAAAATGGGACCAAGAATTAGTGAAAGTTGTTAACAAAAATTAACTAGATGTCAGTTTTATGACGACCATTAATAATAAAATTTGTCTAAAAACCACTTTTTTCATGTTCTAAATGTAGATTTATGCTTATAAGTAGTTTAATATAATTAACACAAAAGCAATATTTTTATTGAAATTTCATGCTTAATTGTCGTCACAAAACTGACATTGAGTTAATTTTTGTTAACAACTTTCACTAATTCTTGGTCCCAATTTTTGAAAATGCCCCAATATCCAGGAGGAAAAAGACTATTTTTGTCCGGGCAATCAGCCGTCCCCTTTCCTCTGAAGAAAGGTTGTGCGGTTACGGCATGGGGGAGTAATGGGAATGAAAGTTCTAACCGGCTCGGCTTACTTAGATTGTGGCTTTCAGGAATCTATGAGGATTAAGCTAGACACGTTCGAGCCCCGACATAAATTTGCTCTCAACGCCTGGTTTTACTATTTTTAAAGACCAGAAAAACGTTCTTAAGATGCTAGTAAATGCAACCATCCGAGTTCTTTTCTTATTTATATAATTAGATGATTTTGTTTTATGTACAGTTAATAATTCCACACACCTCGGAAAACCTCGGGTTGCTATAGTGAAAAAAAATTCACGACTCAGGCAAAATTTGTTCCCTCATACTCGCATCACTCGAGATTCCACTTTTGTAATCATGTGTTTAATATTGTGATTGTAGAGTACTATTATAGTTTACTATTGAGTTATTTCACTGGCTACAGTATTATCAAAGTGTTAAACAACAAATTTGGACTATATGTCATCAGTTTATTTTTTTACGCCAGACATACCCCAGAAGTCGTTAACAAGGGACTAGAGTTTGATATTTACCAGACACCGCGTTGAAACGTAAAAGCGTATTTTGGTTAGCGAGCAAAATCTATAATAAATTGCCAGATATTTAGAATAAAATCATTGCCAACACCACAATTTAAGCATAAGCTAGCACAAGTACTTGTTGATAAATGTTTTTACTCAATCACAGACTTCTTTTCGTGTGTTTCTATAGGTAATTAAGAATGAAATTATATGTATATAAAAAAAAATTTTGATCTTGACCCCGTGAATGTTAATAATTATAATAAAATTTTCTGTTTTTTAATTTTATGTAATGAATGATTTTATGAATATTTAAGACTGTACATATTTTATGATTTATTTTATACTTAGTTAAGTTATTGTAAGAATTATTTTAAGGACATGTTTTTGTACGCCAAAAGGCAAAGCATAGTGATACCATATTTATAATTTTATCCACTGTATACGGCACCTATGTTTTACAAATAAACACTTTGAACTTGAACTTATTGCCTAAACTTTAGAAACTTTTCATCGAGAATCTAAGCCTGAAGAAAACGTGAGTGAACTTTCGATACATAATTGGTCTCATAACAGTCATAACAAAACGCATCTTATTTGATGGCGACAGTTGATTCAACTAGATCGTAAAGTTATTGAGTTTATTTTGACAGCTATCATAAATCAATAGATTCGTTAGATTTTTTCGGACACCAGAAAGCCGAAGAGTCCAAAATTGGGGCCCCGCACAGAGGGGCTCCGTTTACTCTGGTAATGTGACAATTTTTACGCTTCATGATCTCTCTGATATTACGATCGGATGTCAATCATTTACTGGTCAAGGTCAATAGGTCAATTTAAAAGTGATTTGCTGATCAAGTTTCCACTTGGGACTGATATGAAAACTGTGCAAAAAGGATTTTATATATGTTCTGTCTATTGTTACTCTTTTGTATTGTATTTTTTATTTTAGCGATTTAGTAAAAATTTAGTTAATTGTCTATTACATAATAAAAGTAGAATCAAAGAAATAGGAAGTTAATGATAACCAAAGCCAAGCGGAAAGTGATATTGCCCAAGTACCTACCTAGTATTATTCCCAAGCCTATTTTAAATATCAAAAGTTTCAAAAATAATAAAAAGCGAGCGAAGACGCCTCAGTTACGGAGTAAAATGATATTTTACCGTAATAAGTGGCAATGCTTAAAAAAATAGCAATTGGTGTCGGTTTCGGAACAAATTGTACATTCAGCTTCGCTAATGAGTTCGTCGAGGGGGGGGTTGAGTTGTGGCGAGGGGGGCAGGGGGGACTAAGAGGGGTCTCTCAAAGCTATATTTTACGTTTAATTGACGCGCAGCTGTCACTTAATGAGACGTAGATTTTTATAATTTAAATTTTTCTTTATTTACTTTTCGTTAAACTGCTAGTGCTGCTAATTAACCGCCTGCAAAATAAACTGAAACTCGAACGGACGATAAAAGTTAAATTATGTTATTTTACTTTAAAAACAAGTGAAAAACGTTGGAGTGTTGCGAAAAATGGTTGATTAAAACGGCCAGGGGATCAAAACTACAGGCTTGATAAAGCATCATGAAGTAGCTGTAATTCTGTAACCGCTAAACAAAAAGAGACGTCTGTCTACACATATTGTCACATATATAATTATAGAACAAAAAATAGGTACCTACATAATTAAAGAACAAAAAATTAAACTTTCACATTCAATTTTCTGACCACGGACTGCACAGATCTATCTATACTTAGAAAAGTTATTCAGGGTGCCAGATACAAGTTACGGTGCGTTGCTTCATCTGAAACTATATTGATCTTGAATTTACTTGAATTAAAAATATGATAAAAATACCTTCAGACCCTTCTTTCAAATGTTTTACATTAAAATCTTGTACACTGTTAAATCAAACAGGATTTTTCAGAGTTCATACTTTGTAGTAAGTATGATGATGATGAAAACACAGCGCTTTGCAGAATTCAACTTTCCCGCATTCCTGTTTATATAAGCCCCGCAAAGGGTCCTATTGGAATGTCATTTATCTCCGCGTGTGGTCCATTCCGCCCCACACGCATTAACAATGTATGTGACAAACGTCAACTAGTAAGGATTTGAACTTTATCGCAAGGCATAAAGGTCGTTTGAAAGGTAGCTAAAGCCGCCGCCGAATCGCATCATACGTTCATGCTGGCCTAGCAAAGTGACAATCCTTAAGACGATACGATACAGGTCAATTCTCCATACAAACGCTCTCGACTATTTCCTCCCTGGTTTTTGAAGATAGAGGATTTTTTCAACACAGATTATTATTATTTTTATCTGTGTCGGACCGTTTTGATTTTTTTGCTATTTTTATTTTAAAAGCCAATCAAAAATTTCTAAAAACGGCCTTTTTCAATATGTCTCAAAAAAAGGTGTGATACTCAAGATCGGTAACAATTAACCAAAAAATCTAAACGGTCCGACACATATTCATCATCATCATCTTGTCCCGGCCGGTTTTTTTTCATTGTTATTCAGATTCCCAAATTTCGTTCCATTTAAATAAGTGTTGAAGGAGGAAACAGTCGAGAGCGGAACCTCGATTTTAAAGATTTTATCGCAATATCTTTTAACTGAGTTGTTCTGAATGGACATTTTTAGGGTTCCGTAGTCAACTAGGAACCCTTATAGTTACGCCATGTCTGTCTGTCCGTCCGTCCGTCCGTCCGTCCGTCCGTAACCGTTAGCACTAGAAAGCTGAAATTTGGTACCAATATGTATATCAATCACACCAACAAAGTGCAAAAATAAAAAATGGAAAAAAATGTTTTATTAGGGTACCCCCCCTACATGTAAAGTGGGGGCTGATTTTTTTTTCATTCCAACCTCAACGTGTGATATATTGTTGGATAGGTATTTAAAAATGAATAAGGGTTCACTAAGATCGTTTTTTGATAATATTAATATTTTCGGAAATAATCGCCCCTCTAACTTTTGAACCATATGTTTAAAAATATGAAAAAAATCACAAAAGTAGAACTTTATAAAGACTTTCTAGGAAAATTGTTTTGAACTTGATAGTTTTTGAGAAAAATATGGAAAACTACGGAACCCTACACTGAGCGTGGCCCGACACGCTCTTGGCCGGTTTTTTTGATAAATCTAGTTAATAACACTAGTATATTTAACTGAAATTCCCAAATTGAAAGGGGGACTCCTTTCCATTTTAGCATTTTCGCTCCCGTAGCGTCTTAACGCTATGTAGTGATCGAAGCGCAGTCTAGCCTATCGTGCCTCTACAACAGAGCGACAGGGAGAGCTAGCACAATACGCTTACGAAGCGTAAGTAACTGTGACGTTGGCTAGGTACCCTGTACTTAATCTTTGTGCTTCTTATACGAGTCATGTCATTAATGGCAATCATAAACTCACACGGTGCCAATGTAGTCAAAGATTACTTACACATAGATTACTTATGAATATTTCTATAGAATACAACTAGGGAACAAAATCAAATTATTTTATTGAATATTTTTCGATTTGTTCTTTTTTCAAGTAGTCACACTACTATATATAAATTATAAATTTAAATAGATATCGTACACGAAAGAAAAAACGACAGGGCCCACTGGTGGCCGAGCCGGGAATCGAACCCGGGTCTTCAGCTTACGCGGCTAACGTCCTCACCACTAGACCACCCGCCCGCCGTGGTACCCGACGAAATTTCTCTAGTGTACGTTATCTCTGATAAGGTTCGATTCCCGGCTCGGCCACCAGTGGGCCCTGTCGTTTTTTCTTTCGTGTCTAAAGGAGGATGGGCAGTTTTGTATGGACACTGGCCTAAAAACCAATAATGACAAGTCATATGTCATTTGAAAGGTTTTTTCATATTCTACAAATTTTTGTATGGCGGGAAATCTTAAATCGCTGTATGAAACAAGTTATGGCAAAATAAAAACATTCCATCAATAAGTACTCGTATTTTTTTACTGTTATAGGGTTTTTGTTCTGTACAACGGTTTTTAAACGTGTTATCATATAAATAAACATAAGAAAACAACTAAATATCGATATGCCATCAAATAATGACCACTATTTTTCAAGCAAAAGGTTCATCAATTATGAGCCGTGTTAAGTGCCCAGCTGGAGGAATAAATAGTTCGTGTCTTCCTGCACCAAGGTACCAAACTATAGATACTACATGTGCACAACTCCCAATAGTGCGACGCCCTGTCAAACAAGTGCAGTAATATTGTGCTATCCTACGTATGCCAATACGAATAGGAATAAGCGATATAGGAATATTCAGTATCAAAAAAGTTACATAGTAACGTTTCAACTCATTAAACTATTTTTATGCAGCGATAACTTTTTTCACACAAAGATTTGGGATTACCTGTCATAGTAAAAGTTTTAGAACCTAGAATAAGCTATCCAGTGACATATCGTATGTCCTTATTGGTCAATAGGCCAATTAGCCCACCCTCCTTTCTAATCTAAATTTATAATTTCTATAGAATACTTTGACGTCGTTTTATATTGGTATTTTGACAATAAAGTTAAAGGCATGGGTACATTAGGTACATACACATGTGTATATTCATTATAAATAACAGTGTAGTATAAAAGTTTTACTTACTTTCTATATCCTCGGTTTTAGTTTCATGTTCGCCTTTCTTTTAATATTAAGTACGTAGATCAGGTAGATTACCTACGAGACGGAAAAATAAGATTAGAACACCATATTGGTAGTATTAAGCATACTGACTTAAGCAATAGGCGAGACGACTAAAACAAACTAATTAGTCCATCAGTTAGATTATTAAAGAGTAGACACGTTATTTTTCCTTTTTCTCGTAAACGATAAATGACGACGGTACAGGTAGTGCGTTTAAGTTTCACGTGACGTCACGCCTACATTGAGTAATTATTACTTCGTATAGAGGAGCTATAGCAAACAACGAACGTGTCACAGCCTGTAAGCTGAAGGCGGGGCGAGGGGGCGGGGTGTGAACCAATGGCCTGCTTCCGTAACGTCGCAAGCGCTACGATTTTACTCGGCGCTTACGACCTTTCGGTCGCGATGATGAGCCCTGCATAGAGTGCATAGATTAGAAGTCGTAGTATAGAAGCGACATGGGTTTACATGGGCACTTTTTTAAATTTATGACTCTCAATTAGCGTGAGTTGTTAACAAAAAACATAAATAGCTGTTAGTTTTGTAACGACAATCAAGCTTGAAATCTGTATTTAAAACTAAACTTTTTTCACGTTCTGAATTTAGATTATAGCTTAGTATAATTTACATAATTAAAACAAAAACGATGTTTTTATTGAAATTCCATGCTTAAAATTATCGTTGCAAAACTGACAGCGATTTAACTTTTTCTTAACAACTCTGTGAGTCCCAATTTTTTTAAATGCCCACATAGAAAGCTGCATACGGACTGAGCGTACATGTGTACACGTAGCCGCAACTGGATATTAGTTATTTATGTGACATTTGCATAATGGCAGGCATTAAAACATGAGTGTTGTTTTTGTTGTGTTAATAAGATAACATGAGTGTTTTAATGCCTAATTATGTATAGTCGCATACATAACTTTATCTGCATCCATGTATGTATTGGGCGCGGGTTTATCGTCCCATAGAAAATTTGGATTTCGCGCGTTTTATACTCTCATAATTTGCTTGACCGTCTACCTACCCAAATTCATTCAGGCAGGTTAGGTACTGCACTTACATTTACAGACTCACATGAAATTCGACACGCGTATTGAGAGTCTTATAACATATTCTCAATACGCGTGTCGAATTTATATAATTGACCGAAATGTCGGAAAACTGTGCAATTTTCACAATAATAATTAAATAACCTTTTTTGCGTCGATAAATATATATAATTTAATGTATGATAGGAAACTTGAACTTGAACTTGCGATATTGTCACGTCTGCTTTTGTTGCATTTTTACTCTTTGGTTTCAACGAAACATGGCCGCCGCGACATGGCGCTTTGGCATGAGTTTATATTGATACATTTTTTAAAAAGTAAGCGTGTTTAAACAAAAATGCAGTAAACCTACGTATGAAAAGTCACTCCTTGGCTTTTGTTAGATTTTCCTGAGCAGTTTGTACAGTACCTCACTACACATGACGGCATTATTTAGACGAAATATTTATCATTGCGATACGTCAATCTACCACAGCCGTTCGGCACAGACTAAGCGCGTTTGTGCTGATCAGCTCTAAGTGTTGTTACACAAAATCAAGTTGAGGTGCCCTCTCTAGTTAACATAATTACTCAAAGCACGCCTACGTACAATTTTTACTTAGAAGTGACGTCACAAGCCCCCACTTCGGAACTTTGATACTCTATATCTTTATCATCCCTGTTAAAAGTGCAACTCAAACACTCCTCGATGATCTATGGTGTAATTCTATTTTATCTATGGTCGACTCTCTCCGCCATGATCCTTAGAACTAGCAATGTTTCTGTGTAATGTTTTAATTCATTTAAATAGTAATAAACAGTGTTATAAAATAAAAGAATGTTTAATTGACTAGAAGAAACTCAGATCCACCAGACCTCACATTAGTTATGGGACCAGTTGTCGTGAAAAACAAGAAATAGTGAAATTAAGAGACGGCGTCAGGGCGTCACTGCGAAAAAATAAAAATGGCGAATGGAAAAGAGAATTTTCATCGTTTCAACATAGAGCAATTTAATGGAGAAGGATTTAACAATTGGTCGTTTAGAGTTAAAAGTATTTTAAAGGAAAATTCGTGTCTCGAAGCAATTCAACAAGATAAGTATGCGGCTGATAAGGAAAACGTAAAATTAGAGGCGAGGGCACAAGCTATTTTGATTGCCGCTGTAGCAGATAGCCATTTAGAATACATAAGAAAAGATACGGCATACGAGATGTTCAAGAACCTTGAAACGAGTTTCAAAGACAAAGGCGTAAGAAGCAAACTGTTTTTAAGAAGACAGCTAAGTGAAATGAAATATAAAGATACAATGTCATTAATGCAACACTTAACAACAATTCAGGAAATATGCACGCAGCTGAGAGAGGCCGGCTCCACCTTGTCTGACGAGGAACAAATAAATTATATACTACTGTCCATGCCAAAGACATATGAATCTGTAGTGACAGCGTTAGAAACAATAGGGGATTTGAAATTAAATATAGTGAAAGACCGACTTTTAGCAGAAGAAGAAAAACAGAAGAAGTATTATAATAAATATCCGGATAATCGAGGTCAATCAACATCATTTAATTGTTTCGTTTGTGGTAAACCAGGACATAAAAAATATCAGTGCCGAGGAAATGGAAGAGGAAATATACAAGGACACAGAGGTTACCAAGGACAAAGAGAATATCATGGACAAGGACAGAGAAATTATCAAGGACAAGAACATAGAGGATATCAAGAACAAGGACATGGATCTGGAAGCTGGAATCGGGGGAGAAGTTTTAATAGAGGACGAGGAGGATATAATGGACCGAACAGAGGAACTGGATATAACCAAGGACGTGGACATAGCAGCACAGGAAGACCGGGCCAGAGTACCAACTTTGTAGAAGATGAATCGACAGCTTTCTATTGTGGAAATGTGAGTAATGAACCAAATTTAAAGTTTTATGTAGATTCAGGTTGTTCAGATCATTTAGTGTACTCCCTAGACCATTTTACAGAATATATTGAGTTGAAAGTGCCAAGAAAAATAGCAGTAGCAAAAAATAAGATAAGTCTAGATGCTTTTGGAATAGGAAATATTGAAGTAATGTTCAGAGTAGGCAAAACTTTAAATAAATGTGTAATTAAAAACGAGAGACCCATAATACCCTTATGGACAAAGCGAGGACTATATTGATATATTATGTTCCAGATTTAAGAAAAAATTTGTTATCAGTGTCAAAAATGGATGATGTCGGATTGAGAATTCAGTTTGCAAATGGAAAAATAAGAGTTTATAAATACAATTACTTGTTAATGATCGGAAACAAAGAGGGAACACTATACTCAGTCGAATGCCAGGTGAATAAAAACTCATGTCAATTAACTAATACAGTAGATACAGATTTAGATTTATGGCACAGACGTTATGGCCACTTGGGCTCACAAAATTTAAATATTCTTGTACGCAATAATTTAGTAGATGGTTTATCCGAACTAAAAAATAAATTTGTTAAAGATGGTATATGTGAAGCATGTGTTTTGGGAAAAAGTCGTAGACAACCGTTTAATAGAATAGGGACTAGAGCTAAGAAACCTTTAGAATTGGTACATTCAGATGTCTGCGGACCAATCACTCCTGTGACTTGGGACGGTAATAAATATTTTGTAACATTCATTGATGATTACACCCACTTCACAATGGTATTCTTAATAAAAAATAAATCAGAGGTTTTCAAAAAGTTTGAGACATATTATAATATTGTTACAAGACATTTTAATTTAAATTTGCTAAAGCTGAGAATCGATAATGGTCGTGAATATCTATCAGATGAATTTAGGGAATTTTGTAATAGGAATGGAATCATCATGCAACATACAGTACCTTACAATCCAGAGATGAACGGAGTGGCTGAAAAAATGAATAATACCCTTATGGACAAAGCGAGGACTATATTGATAGATTCAGGCATGAAAAAAGAATTTTGGGGCGAAGCAGTCTTATATGCGACATATGTAACAAATAGAAGTCCAGTTTCAGGAAGAGAGAAAACACCTTATGAAGTATGGGAAGGTAGAAAGCCTAATGTATCAAATTTAAGAGTATTTGGATGTGCAGCCTATAATCATACACCAAAAGAATTGAGAAGAAAACTTGATGACAAAAGTAAGAAGATGATTATGATAGGATACAATGTAGGAGGATATAAACTTTTTGATGAAGAAAAACAAGTAGCTGTGACAGCAAGAAATGTAGTTTTTGATGAGAGACCCATAAAATCAAACAAGAAAGTTAACATACCGGCTTATGACACTCAGGAAGAGATAGAAAATAGACCTAGACAAGAAAATGAGAATATGGAAATAGAAACGGCTG
Organism: Leguminivora glycinivorella; assembly: GCF_023078275.1. NCBI lineage: Eukaryota > Metazoa > Arthropoda > Insecta > Lepidoptera > Tortricidae > Leguminivora > Leguminivora glycinivorella. The sequence continues at coordinate 16,138,872 of NC_062973.1, forward strand.
AAAATAAGATAGAGGAAAATAAAAGTATAGAGAAATCAAATAATATACAAGAATGTGAACCAGAAAATGAGGTAAGAAGCAAAGAAAGAGGAAGAGAGAAGAGGAATATTCAAAAACCAAAATGGCAAGAAGATTATGTACTGGATTTAGAAGAAAATAATGATGAAGCACTGATTGCTCTACTTAGTAGTAACTATGAAGATGTTCCAACAACATATGGTGATATTCAAGAAAGAGAAGACAAAAGAGACTGGGAAAAGGCAGTAATAGAAGAACTGAAAGTATTAGAAGAAAGTGAGACTTTTGAGATAGTACCAAGACCAAATGAAAAATTGTTAGATGCAAAATGGGTTTTTACAAGGAAAGATACAGGAAATAATACTATATGTAAGGCAAGACTAGTAGTTCGAGGTTACCAACAGCAAGAAAAATTTGAAGATGTATACTCACCAGTTTTAAGACTACAGACACTTCGGACATTATTATCAGTTGCGGCTAGGAGAGATTACCATATACATCAGATGGATGTTAAAGGGGCATTTCTATATGGAAGAATTGATGAGGATGTGTATCTTAAACCTCCAGAAGGAATGAATATACAGGATGGCTATGTACTAAAGCTTAAAAAATCTTTATATGGGTTGAAAAAGTCACCGAAATATTGGTATGAAAAATTTAATGAGACAATCATATCATATGGTTTTAAAAGATCAGATAATGACTATTGCTTATTCACGAAAGGAAACTTGTACTTACTTTTATACGTAGACGATTTATTGATACTCAGTGATAACTTAAAAGAAGTAGAGTCAGTAAAAAAGTTTTTGAAAACCAAATTCCGCATGAAAGATATGGGAAATGATAATTTAATGTATTTAGGTATATCCATTAAAAAACACTCAGAAGGCATCTCAATAGACCAATCTAAATATTTACAGAATGTACTTAAGAAATTCAATATGGAAAATTGTAAAGGTTGTGATACACCAATGGACATTAATTTTAAATTTGATGAAAATGAACCTGTAGATATGTCATATGAACATAAATGTAGATCATTAATAGCATCACTTATGTATGCAACTGTTGGCTCAAGGCCTGATTTAGCAGCTTCTGTGTATTACTTAAGTAGATTTCAATCTAAGCCCAATTCAGGGCTATGGCGTGCTTTGAAAAGATTACTAAGATATGTAAGAAAAACTGTAAATTTATCATTACTGTATACAAAAGATGTGTCAAGTGAACCTTTGGTAGGATATGCAGACGCTGATTTTGCTAGAACTGATGACAGAAAATCAACATCTGGGTATCTTTTCAAAATATTTAATAATAGTGTAGTTTGGAAATCAAGAAAGCAGACTACTGTTACTTTAAGCACAACGGAGGCTGAATTTGTAGCCCTTTGTGAAGCTATTATGGAGGCTTCTTTTATGTTAAAATTGTTAGCGGATCTAATGGGGCTGCGGAATAACTTACCGAATATTTAGGTCACTGGTTTGCTCCTTGGCGAGTGTTCTCACTGACTTTGGGTTTAGTTGGTTGAATTTAGATATTAATTTTAGGATCCTTTTAATTATATATGATTAACACAATCTTCGCAACACATGAATTTCGAGTTTTTCTTTCGTGACACTGACGTTACTGTCACCTTTTTCTTTATTTCAACTCCTTGTTGACAACACCCGACGAGGAGGCCATAATAGGTTTTTAACAAGAAGTTTTGAATTGAGGCGCAAACATTCCCCCGGCCTTGAAAGAAGTAGCTTTCAAAAGTTATTAAAATAAATAATTACGTAATAGCATCCTCATTGCTCAAAGAAATTAAAATAACATAAACAATTTAGGCCTAATACATAACCTAAGATTAATAACTAATATAATATATAATTACTGAGAAGGCAAAGGACATAATTTGACTAAAGGCCTTTTTAGTATGCCAGATTTTGTTTTAACCAAAGCAACTCTGGCAATACCATCCCTGCCTGGAATGAGCTGAGTTATAAGACCTAACGGCCATTGTAGAGGCCTGACATTTTCTTGAAGAATGATTACAACTGTTCCTTCCTTAACAGGCTTAGAAGGAGTATTCCATTTTTGTCTGGTTTGAAGCGTGTGCAAATACTCATCGCGCCACCTCTTCCAAAATGATTGCGTTAAGCGATCTAATAATTGATATCTTTGTAAGAGATGATCAGAGGTTACCTCCGCAATTGACGCAGCTGGGAGATAATTTAAAGGAGTAACCTGAAGAAAATGAGCCGGTGTCAAAGCAGAAGGTTCCGCGGGATCAGAACTTAACACGGATAGTGGCCTAGAATTTAACAAAGCCTCAATTTGACTAAGAACTGTCATTAATTCTTCAAATGATAATATTTGTTTACCTATAGTGCGAAACAAGTGGGATTTGACACATTTGATATTACTTTCCCAACAGCCTCCAAAATGTGGAGCGCTGGGAGGGATAAACCGCCAAATTATTTGATTGGCAGCTAGTTCATTTTCCCAAGCTTCACGGTACTCATTTCCCAGAAAATCATGAAGCTCTTGCATATATGTGTTGGCTCCTGGAAATTGGTTCCGTTATCACTGTACATATATTTTACAGGACCGCGTCTGGATAAAAAGCGCTTAAATGCCGACATAAAACTTGCTGTACTTAAGTCAGTTGCAAGTTCTAAATGAATGGCTCGCGTCGTGAGACACGTGAAAAGGCATAAATAGACCTTTTGACTCTTCACACCTCTACGTCGGACAGGTGTACAATACAAAGGACCCGCGTAATCACAGCCAGTATGTATAAAGGCCTTTTCAACTTGATTTACCCTGCATGCTGGTAAATCTGCCATCATTGGGCAGTTAGCCCTTGGCTTGATTCGGAAGCAATAATTGCATAAGTGAATCCGATGACGAATAATACATCTAGCTGCTATAATCCAGAACCGATGTCGCAGAATAGATATAAGAGCTTCAGGTCCTGCATGTAAATGGCGTCGATGATAATAATCGACCAGTAAGTTAATGATGTGATCACGACGTGGCAATAACAAAGGATGTTTATAATCGTAATCTTCATTAGAGTTACTGAGACGCCCTCCAACACGTAGGATTCCATCTTCAATAAACGGCTTCAGGCTTGTAAAGGCCTTTACAAACCCCTTCTTCAAGGTCGAATCTAATATATGTCTACTAAAATAAACTCTTTGTAGAGCTCGCACTATTTCCAATTCGGCTGCTATTAAGTCATCAGCATTAATAGGACCTATAGATATTTTTTTAATGAATTTCAAGATATAGGCAACTGTGCGTACATATTTAATCCATGAAGAGAATCGTTTAGACAATTCATAAATTATGTTATTTTTCGAACTATCACATGTCACTAAGGAAACCGTTTTTTCTTCAGGAACATTGACTTCATCTGGAATAAACGGCTGAACAGGCCATTCCTTTTTCGGAAACTTCATCCACGGAGGGCCTGAAAGCCATAGAGGATGATTTACTAGTTGAGATGGAGTTAAACCTCTGGACAGACAGTCGCTAGGATTCTCCGTTCCCTTAATATGGTAGAAATGATTACTTGACAAATTCTCTTGGATCTTGGTAACACGGTTTGCCACAAAGGTTTGCCATCGATGAGGCGACGAATGAATCCAACAGAGTGTTACTGTTGAATCGGAAAAGGCTAACACAGAGTCAATATTGAATCTGGTCGAGTATGTGTCAACCACCCTTTTTATTAGTTGTGACAGCAGCAGCGCTGCGCATAATTCCAGTCTTGCTAGGCTTATAACCTTTACAGGTGAAATTTTAGATTTAGCGCAAATTAAATTAATAACTCCTCTGTCGTTATTAGGCAAGCTGACATAGGCATAAACCACTCCACCATAAGCCTTTTCACTAGCATCTGAAAACCCGACGATAGTTAATGAACAGCTTTCAATAACACCTATATGTCTGGGAATGCTAATGTGAGATAACAGCGGTAGTTCGCTCTGGAACAGTTGCCATTGGCGTACAATATGATCAGGTGGCAATTCATCCCAATCGATTTTCAAAAGCCATAACTCCTTTATTAGAAGCTTAGCGTACACGATGACAGGAGCCACCAGGCCTAGAACATCAAATAGTCGAGCTACCGATGATAAAATGTTCCTTTTACTACACGGTCGGTCATCGGAACTAACCTGGAATTTGAATACGTCTTCACCAGGATACCAACGTAGACCCAAAATCTTCAACGTTGTATCATCGTCGAAGGTGACACTTTTCGACAAATGTAGCTCTGTTGGTATTTCTTTCAGAACAGCTTCAGAATTTGACGACCACTTTGCTAGTTGGAATCCACCCTTTAAGAATAAATCCAGCAGCTCTTTAGTCGCTTGTACAGCTTGGTGTTCATCAATAACTGAACTGGCTACATCATCCATATAAACATCACGAGATGCAATTTCTTTTGCGAGTGGGTATTTGTCGCCTTCATCATCTACTAACTGTTTGACAGTTCGCAGCGCTAGAAAGGGACTGCTGCGTAGGCCGAAAGCTACCCTATTATATTGAAATATTCTTATAGTTTCTTCAGGATTAAACCTATAAAGTATACGCTGATAAGGACGATCCTCCCCCCGTACGTCAATACACAGATACATTTGACGTACATCAGACGTAATAGCTATAGCAAACAATCTTAGGTTTAGTAGAATGCAAAACAAGTCAGCTTGAAGACTTGGTCCTGCGTGAAGAATGTCATTTAATGATAAACCGCTTGTGGTCTGTGCACTAGCGTCCAGCACCACTCGAACCTTTGTAGTAGTTCTGTCATTTTTGACAATTGCGTGGTGGGGTATATGATAAGCAGCATTAGACTTATCATTTGGAACTTCAGATAAATATTTTTTATCAATGTGTTCACGAATAACTTCATCGTAAGCGGGTTTTAATTCTGGTACTGCGCGGAATTTTCTTTCAAGTGCCAAAAACCGGCGTTCGGCTGTCTTGTAAGAATCTCCTAAATTGCTTGGTTCCAATTTAAATGGGAGTGCTACTTCGTAACGTCCATCTTCTAAACGCTTGACTGTATTGTTGAATATATCTTCAGCCTTTTTCTCGTCAGCATTATAAATCACGCCTCCATCTAAATCTTCAATTTCCCAGAATTTTTGCATTAGATTTCCCACATCAACTGAAGTAAAATATCCTGCTGCTGAGTAGGAAGTGTTTACTGCGGGAGCATCGCCTAATATGATGTACCCCAGTGTAGTTTCCAAGGCGTCAGGAAAACCAGGTTTGTTTTCAATCTTCTCTGACATTAACAATTTGGTGAATAACTTGACACCAAGAAGTACGTCAATTTCACCTGGAATCGCCCAGGAGTCATCTGCAAGATGTAAATTATCAAACAGATCAGTTGTAGATTGATCAATATGACAGGTAGGTAAATCAGGCGTGATCTCGTCTAAAACAAGCGCTTCGATAGTATATTGACGATTAGGATCATATCTTGACCTAAAGGTTAAGTTGACAGTTCCTCGAATGGGTTGCGTTATTGCTGTTCCACCTAATCCATTTATTGAAGTTACAGGGCTGCTGAGTACATGAAGACCCAAACTCTTGCAACACTTCAAGGTAACGTAATGTTTCTGAGATCCTGGATCCAGCAGACACCTCAAAACCTTGTCCTTGCCGTTACGTCCACTAGCGAGTACCTTAGCAGTGGCGAGAATCTCCGTCAAGGGTGATTTATTCTGTCCCGATGCCGAATGCGTGCATACAGAGGCACTGTTGTCCTTAACTGATGAACTTGTGCTAGCTTCACTATCATCTTTAGATGAGGACTTGAACTCGTTTCTATTCAATGCGGGCTTTGAGTTATCGAAGTGCAACATGGTGTGATGTTTTCCCTTACATTTACGACAGGTTTTGTATGAGGAACATTTTGATGCAGTATGGTGCGTGTTTAGACAATTAGTGCACGCGTGATTTTCCTTAACGAAATTAAATTTTTCGTTAGGCGTGAGTTTCACGAAAGAGTTACAATTATAGAGTTGCGAGTGATCATTACTCTTGCACAAAGCACATGGGTTTTCGTCCTTATGCCCTTGCGTGCTAATATACGCCTGGGGCGTCCGAGGAAGTGGAGCTCGCACGCCGCTAGTGCTGGCAGCGGATACGCTTTCAAGCTTAGTTGGCGCTCGTTGCGATGTCCGATATAAAATCTTTACTTGCTCTCTAACGAAACAAATGAATTCATCATATGTAGGCATCTTAGAAGAATTCCGAATAGACATCTCGAAATTCTTGGTGGTGTCCGAGTCTAATAACTTAAGACCCAGGTGAATGAAAATAAAATCACTTAAGTTTTCGAGCTTGAGTTGTTTTATTGCTGAAATAGTAGCAGCAAACGAATCAATTGTTTTTTCTAAAGTAGATGCCGAAGGACCGTTGACGTTGACAGGCTTCATCGAAAACAGCTGGTTTAAATATGACGTAGCCAATGCGCGTTTGTCATCATATTTCGCGATTAATGCTTCCCATACTGTGTTATAGTTTTCTGCGGCAGGTATTACTCCAGCACAGATCGACTTAGCTTTATCTGTCAGATGACTAAATAAATAGTGAACACGCTCAGAATCAGTAAGGTTTTTATTCTCATGAATAACACGTTTAAATGTTTCATAGAAGAAAGGAAAATTTTGAATATCTCCATCGAAAGACGGAAGATCAATCCTTGGGATTTTAATGGAGTTGTCCTTACAGGAATGGCTCGAATCCCTGGATGTCGGGGTGCTCTGAGAAGGTGCATCAATTTTTCCAATTTGACATTTTATTACGCAGTAGATATCATCAAACGCGTTCATTGCGCTGTAGTTGACGATGTACTCTGGGTTCAACTCCAAGTTCAGAAGATTGACTTCATCCATCAAGTCTATAAATTCTTTCCTTAGTTGATCGACCAATCGAGCTTGCGCGATGAACTGAGAGAAAGCCTTCTTGTCACTGCTTAGCTTTGGAATCATGTCGAAAATGGTTTGCAAACGCATGAAACATTGAGCACGTTTTGCTTCCGCGAGCTTAAGTCTAGTTGCCATGGTTACCTAATTGTTACTATGACAGCACGAGAAATATGAATAAATGCCTAAGATGCACCAATAATAACGAATAATATTCAACTTGTATAGTACCTTAATACAAGTCGAAGGAAATTAAATAAGTAGGAACGGTCCGCTTGTGTAATATCTTAACACAAGTGTAACTTTCGCGAAAATATAATTAATTACAGTGAAAGAAAAACTGAGGCTTTTAGGAATAATTTACCCGTAGTATTCAGTTTAGTTTAATGTATTAATAACTTAAATACACCGATATTATGTTACGAAGATCGCTATAAAACTTCCCGTGAAAATAATGACAAATGTCAAAAAACAAATTTTGAAAATTTATTTGAAATTTACGAATATAAGTAACGCGATGAATAGTCCCACGCGCTCCGCGTAAATTAAGCCACAGAAAATAACAATAACTTAGTATGACTGTGCCTTAAGTAACACGATGTATAAACGGGAACATTTTTATAAAACAATTTAAATAAAGGAAGTTAAAGGAAATAATTTAAATCAGTGAGCAACAAGGATTACTTATTGAGAAATAAATTTAGAAAATCCGATTCGGTGGGCCAAAAATATGGGGCTGCGGAATAACTTACCGAATATTTAGGTCACTGGTTTGCTCCTTGGCGAGTGTTCTCACTGACTTTGGGTTTAGTTGGTTGAATTTAGATATTAATTTTAGGATCCTTTTAATTATATATGATTAACACAATCTTCGCAACACATGAATTTCGAGTTTTTCTTTCGTGACACTGACGTTACTGTCACCTTTTTCTTTATTTCAACTCCTTGTTGACAACACCGACGAGGAGGCCATAATAGGTTTTTAACAAGAAGTTTTGAATTGAGGCGCAAACATCTAGCACGAACGAAGTGACACTAGTGACTTCCTTCCGATATTTAGTTCATCGATAACTTACATTATGATATGTCATTAATTATTATAATTGTCATTAATTATTGCAGTGATACTGGATATTGAGTAGTTGCATGTGCTCTGCCTGCCCCGTTTAGGGAATATAGGCTCGAATTTAGGTCTATATAACATTAATGTTTTATACAAATGTCACATGTTTGAAAATAAATGGACAATAATGATAAAACGAACCATATTTTATTTAATCCTAAGTTCTTAAATCATTATTCAAGATTTTAGAGGTTATTATTAGGGGTAATTATTAACCTTATGTAAGTTTAAATTCGATAAAAGGATTGTCGATGTTTTTATTTTGTCAAGCACTTACAACTTGACGTTCGTGCCAGAAAAATATCTAGGTATACTAATAAATAATAAGGCTGGAGCCGATAAAAATCATTTGTCCTTTTCCATCATACCGATACCTACGTCGGAAAGAGAGAAATGATTACCTACTAGCGGCTTATTGACTTTTATGATAATTCAGGTTGCTTAAATAGTTTTAAAATAGGTCCAATAGGTCCATTGTTCAGTAGGTGCTTCAAATGGACGCATAAGTCTTCAGCTAGTAGCATAATCCTTCTGATAAAAAATATCATGATCAAAACAAAATGTTACATAAAAATCCTTTTTGTTCTGTTTTAATATTAATATAGAATTTATTGGCCAGTTAGAGAATCGCATGTAAGGTGCGTTATCAAATATTCACTCGGGCACAAGAGAAACATCATAATGTTTAAAGTTTAATGCTACGTTATGGCCACAGGTATTACAAGGCTCAAATTGATATTATACTCAGGATGAAAACGTGGGCATTGGAAGTAGGTAGCCTCGCTTCAAGGAAACTTATTTTAGATAAGGTTTCTGGATAAATGCAGCCAGCTTTATAATACAGGACAGAATCTAATGGAAATGTGATGATGATGATGATTATATCCTGTTGTTCCTCATCAGGGGCATAGGGTTCTTAGGAAGGATTTCCACTGTTCCCGGTCCGATGCGGCCTCCTCCAGCAGGGGTAGCACATGATTGCCGCGAGAGTATGTCACCGCGAGATAGACTACCCGTCCTTATGTCATTAATACAGTTAGAAGAAGACGTGTCATCTATCTCGCGGCGACATACTCTCGCGGCCATCATGTGCTAGGCGCGCCGCCGAGGCCCACTGAGCCAGCCTCCTTTTCCACCGAGCGCCTCCAGGTAGTTCGCGGGCGACCTCTTCCCCTTGATGGAATGTATGGAAATGTAGTAGTTGGTAAAAAGTGGTAGAAAAAGTTTCTTCTATTTTTTCCTAAACCACTTGCCCTCCACATGCCTAGCCTTAATTATACAAGGTGCTCAAGAGGAAGCCGATAAACTTTTAATCACATACTTCTAAGGTAAAAAGAAGGAAATGTTGTGTAAGTCTACGACAGTTTTCGGTTTTTATTTTATAAACATAATAAAAAAAGGTGTTTTACACTAAGCACCAACAACAATATTTTTTAATGTTTGTGACTCTGCTAGGCGATTACAAAATAAACTGTAACTGTCAAATTTCGGGTTCCTGATGGTACCGTAGCCGAATGGCATTTCTCCGACGCGAAACGAAAACGAAACGCCGCGAAAGGTAGTCTGGCTCTGTCGCGCGAATATGCAAGAGCGATAGAGATAGATATCTACGAGCGTTTCGTTTCGTGAGCGTTTGTGGCATTCGGCTACGTACCCTGATGAGAACCTTCTCATGTTTCTTTCTTGTTGTTCTTTCTTCTTTCTTGTTATCTCACCTAAATGTAGGTGTGAATGACCTCATTCACACCTACATTTAGGTGAGATAACAAGAAAGTAAAAATGGTCCTTCCAGTATTAAATTATTTATTTTGTATTTTACGTTCATTGGAGAGAACGGTCGGTGGTATATTTTAAAATGTATTAAAATATACCACCGACCGTTCTCTCCAATCTCATCGTCGACACTAAAGGCAAGGTTTGTGCAAAGCAGCACTTACCCAGTTTTATGATTACATAAAACTGGATTGTGAAAATATGAAAGAGAAGGCCTAAATCAAGGGCGCATAAAAATCTAATTTGTGTTTATACCATAGATTACATCCTTAAGACTGCGCATTATAATAACCACAGTAATTGTGATCTCCATAGATTTCTTTTTCCAAATACTAAATAAGGTTAAGCTATAGGTCAATCGTTTCAGTCACAACAAAGACGTGTGCTCTGGGGGGCGATTTTTGAATCTCACATACGGGATTTGTCACTAAAATACCGGTTGAAAACGGTGACTTGCTTATTATTTTCAGTGACAATTATCTGAATTCGAACGCGTGAGACTCAAAAATCGGTCCCCTGGTTTGTAATGTAAACAATTGTTTTATTCACGGTTTGTTATGACACATTTCCGTGTTCTCCTGATGATATCATGATTTGTGTTGCTTAACTTCAATTCTCCATACAAACGCTCTCGACTATTTCCTCCCTGGTTTTTGAAGATAGAGCAATGATTTTTTCAACACAGATTGTTATTATTTTTATCTGTGTCGGACCGTGTTGATTTTTTTGATATTCTGCTTTTTAAAGATTCTAGAGCCAATCAAAAATTTCCAAAAACGGCCTTTTTCATTGGTAACAATTAACCAAAAAAGCTAAACGGTCCGACATAGATTATTTCATTGTTATTCAGATTCTCAAATTTCGTTCCGATTGATTAAGTTTTGAAGGAGAAAAGAGTCGAGAGCGGAACCTCGATTTTAAAGATTTTTTTGAAATATATTTTGACGGGGTTGTTCTTAATGGACAATTTTTTTTCGATAAATTTAAATAATAACACTTGTATATTTAACTAAAATTCCCAAGTTGAAAGGGGCTCCTTTCCATTTTAGCATTTTCGCTACCGTATCCTCTTAAGGTTGACAATATATAAATAATTATTATAATCTGAAAGATAATTCACCTTGTAGCAGAATGCATTTACCCGACGTTGAAGTTAAGAGACACATTTGACAATACATGGCACTTATCCCTTACCATTTTGTACATTTAACAATCAAGCAGACAAACTCATAATATTCTCATATTAAATTAGTACCTACTGAAGAGTTCACGTGCGACCGGTGCGACAAGCGCGTATTTTATACGCGTCGGTGGTCGGTGACTAATCCTTAAAATCAGACTGATCATGAAATTCGTTGGCGTATCGTCTGACGTGAAACCCTTCGTCTAAATTCCTGAGTCTACGGATAAATTTTTCAACTGTAGGTAGTTGTGTGTAATTTATCATGATTTAATGTGACTACAATCAAAGACATTGTGTAACAGGAACTCAGCCGCCGATATGTGCCTTCTATGAGCAAGAAATCTTCAAATAACAAAACCAGTATGGATCGATGCTCAATCCCCACCTGGCGCCTCGGGCACAATGACTCTCATTTTCTTAAAAGAAAATTTCCAACTTTTCTTCTCAGATTAATACCTATTCGGGACGTTTAATATTTTTCAATTATTTCTTTTATCACTTTTCGGGCGTCTATTATTGTAATGGAGTGTTTTATATTACACAAAGAAGCGAGTTGTCTATGCCTTTAAACATTTTTGAAATGAAAAAATTATCTTAAGGGACGAGTGAATAATTATAGGTACGTTTAACTTATACACGTAACACGTACTAAATAGTTCTTTCAATAGCTTAACGTGTCGTCCGTACCTACGTAAACCTGACTTCTTATTATATGTAAAGAACTTCAAATAATATGCGTCGAATATTGCTAAACCTTAAGGCTGCTTTCGAGAAAAACGTCAAAATAATGTATATTTGATAGTTTTAGTCGGTGAAATACTACACTTTCCGTTATCCAATAGATATATATTTAATTCAAGTTTCAATTAGTTAGAGCATCTTATCATCTTGATGCTTATTAGACTGGATTTTAGAAAACTAACTCAGTAAATTAATTATGAATTTTTCTCTGATGCACGTTTAGGAAAACCCGTGTATAGCGCTGGATTAGTCGATCTCATTTGTAAAATTTGGACAATTTGAAATACTGAAACTGGTAAATTTATAATACGTATATCCTGTACTACAAACTTCTCAGACTACATTTTTATTATAAGGTTTTAAAAAGAGTAAACAAGGCTAAGACGAATTCAATTTTTTTCAGAAATTACCTAAAATTAAGTGACAATTTCTTTGAAAATCTGCATCACATCGGAGTTATTTTCATACAAAATTAATCTGCAACGTTTACTAAAATTGCTCTTATGCCTTAGTGATTATAAATTTCTATTATATATTTGAGCAAATTTTTTGAAAACGAGCCTTCCCCGTCACAATTATTGCCACTTCTGGACTTTTTCACATATTTTGTTAGACTAAGTAGAAGAAAAAGTCCTACAATATGTTATATATTTGTAAACTACTCGGAAAGCTCTTTCATTTGATACCACACACGGTATGATTAAGCGCTCGGTTGCGATTTCACTATTTTTCACATGAAAGCCCTCTTAAAGTGTATAGCCTAGATCTATAAAGTTAATAATGGGTTAAGCTTATCCATAGCAATTGAGTTTTATGTATGGACGCCCCGCCACTGCTGTGCACTGACATGTATCTAGGTGCCCATAGCAATTCGTTTTCATAAATTAAAGAGAGAGGGCGGCGACAGTCACTTTGCAACTTCGACGTTTGCGAGCATATAAAGTGGACGGTTTAGATCACTAGTGTTTTAGATGGAGCATATCGTAAACTAAAATTGCAAATGTTGGTATTAAATCAAGGATTTTGGGCTAGAGCAGAAAGAGCAATAAAGTAGTTGGTTTGAGCCAAAATTACATAAAATACCAAATCATCGACTGTAGCAGAGGGCTAGTAGTACAGCTACAGATATAGTCTCTCCCAGGTTGTCAGTCAGTATATTGAAATCTTTATGTTATCTAAAGCAAATTGGACTCTGTTGAATCGAGTAGCATGTAAAAGTTGTTGTTTTAAATAAAAATAACTTATAACTCTCACTCAACATATAATTAGTCTCCTGAGACTCTCTCAGTTGTTAAACATTTGATGGAGTCATTGTACCTACTATAAACCGTTGTGTGATGCAAGTGAGCAGTTAGAATTACGATGTAAATCGATTAAAAAATAATTGGATAAAAAACTGAGAACATGCATAAAATCACCGGACTACATCGCCGTAAATCACATCATATTGCAGTGTCTATTGGGTTTAATCTATTGGACGACCATTGAAGGAGTAAAAAGTTCCAAACGTTCACGTTTTCCAATTTTTTTAATTCATTTCGTCGTTGGCGCAGCGTCCGTTCGGTTCGGAATATTTACTCCGTCCGGTAAAATTTAATGGAAACTCATTCAAGCTAAATTAAACTGAAGTATTGAGTAAGAGGTATCATAGAACTTCGACCTCGATCTGATTGGTTTGTTTTGATATTTACCAATAGGTACTAAACGTATAAAACTTAAGGAAAAGTAACCTTAGGGCCACTTGCACCAACGAAACTGGAGGGTTAACCCACCATTTTATATGGAATTTGACAGATGACAGCCCACTAACCCTGAGTTAAGAGATTGGTGCAAGTGGGCCTTAAACGGGACCGATAGAAAAGGATAAATAAATAATGTAAGTTACCTATGTATATATTAAGTATTAGTCAATCAACTTAGTGCCGGTTAATACATTTTATTTTTACCTATAACCAATATATACAATGGTTTCATCTTGGAATTATTATGTAATATGTATGTGTGTATATGTATATGTTTTGGCACTGAAAAAAGAAAACGTTTTGTTAATATATTTCTTGGAATTGTTGAAAAAATATATCAAGCAGTTTACATAGGTAGTAAGCATTAATAGAGAAATCAATTATCTTAAGATTTCAAGTGGTATATAACAGTGCCTAATTTCATAAACCTACAAACGAAAACATACTCCAGTATTTTCGTGAGAGGTAATAAGTTTTCTTTTAGCTTCGTTGTACTCGTAGAGTTGGTTATATTATTCAAAGAGGAAGTCTGAGGAGGTTGCCAAGTAATTTGGCATGGCGGTGCGACGCTTGCGAGATACAGCCTTGTTTACTGTGGCGATTGGGGCTGGGTGTGTCGTAACTTCTGCTTAAATACCAAGTTACTTTTTCTGTATAAATTAAATTACATAAATACGAACAATCACGCCTGTATCCTATAAAAGGACTAAACTTACTCAAGTTTCAGTGCCACTCTTGGTAAATAATGAAAATTGAAAATTGTGTTCATTCCCGTGACAGGTTGCCAGCCTCTCGCCTACGAGCTACGCCACAATTACATAAAACTAGATTTTTCCCGCGGCTTCTCTCGCGTTAAATTCGAAAATTACGGTATGATCCATACAAATCCCCCTCCATCCCCCTTTTTACGGAAGAAAGGCATTAGAAAGAGATAATAATGAAATATAAAGTTGTAATACGGCATCATTGGGGCTGTACTTCATAATATATGTCTAAACTAGCTTTTGCACGCGGTTTCGCTCGCGGTAGAAAGAGATAAAAAGTAGCCTATGCCACTCTCAATCTCTTCAACTATCTCCACTTAAAAAATCACGTCAATTCGTCGCTCCGTTTTGCCGTGAAAGACGGACAAACAGACACACATACTTTCCCATTTATAATTAGTATGGATTAAACGTAACGTTTCTCATGAATTAATTGTAGGTCCTGTGCTAGATATACTTAGTTTATATAACAATATGGTACAAGGATCGCAGCAAATTGAGAGTGCCGGCCAGCGAATTGCTTCAAAGATACTGCGTTCTTTATGGCGACTATCGGGACTCGGTGTAACGTAACTATCCTACCTATTACGTGGCGTTACGTGTTTTGTGTTCACCGATTAAGTAATATGAGAAAACAGACAAGAGAAATCAATGATAAACCTACTTTTATTCAGATTATTTGGCGAAGAAAGAAAAGTTACATAATAACGAACAAAATCGTGTTAAGACATAGCTATGTATTTACAATAAATAATTACACTTTTTTTCCTCTAGATCGTTGTAAATTTAATTTAAATAATAAAGTTTATTTCATTTCACAGTCATATAAACACACGGAATACCAATTAAGTACCTTTTCAAAGAGTAGTATATTGAATACTCATGGAATATTGAACCATCTAACTGAAAAGCCTTTGATTTACAAAGTACTTTACAACATTTCAATTCACATAACTCTTCCATTTTCACCGCCCCACGATTGGAAACAAGCATGTTGTCCACTCGTATTGTGCTAGAACTGATATTGTTAAGTCCCTAAACAGAAACTCGTAATTTGTTGTCAACAATAGGCCCCCGCGCGTATATTTTATTCACTCTGACATCCAATTCTTTCTTCCATTGTTGTCCGCCATTGTCTGTGCCTTCGATATAGTTCCGTGCGGATCAAATCTAACGTTATTTATTTGAGAAGTTATTATTGAAATCTTTTCACAGTGTGTAAACGTACAATACGAAAATATTAATAAATTAGAGATTCCAAAAGTTAACAGGTCCGAGTACTGAATCGTGTGTCCAGAGGTGTGAATATTTCCTTTAATTTAAATATTTTACGTAATTCTGAAGTAATTGAACGCCTTTTGGAAATGATGAATTTCTTTGAACTCCATAATTTCACAAACTCTGCTTCACATCTCAAAAATAAATAAAATAATGCTGCCATCGAAAACCATAACAGTAATGAAACTCAATACAATCAAAAGAATGCTGAAAAAAACGCGTTTGCCGCGTATTACGAAAGCGATATGTTCGGCATGGGTCACACTCCCGCGTCAATCATTTCTCAGGGGCCAAACGTTTTGCTCTGGGAAATATATATTTTAGAGCCGTATTCAGAAACAAATCATATACTTAAATATGAACTG
Source organism: Leguminivora glycinivorella (assembly GCF_023078275.1). Classification (NCBI taxonomy): domain Eukaryota; kingdom Metazoa; phylum Arthropoda; class Insecta; order Lepidoptera; family Tortricidae; genus Leguminivora; species Leguminivora glycinivorella. Next base: position 16,154,788 of record NC_062973.1, read on the forward strand.
AATTCGACTGAGTTGTATCGACTTACCGTAAATGAGGTGTACACATTGTAGGTAATAGGGCCGGCAACGGTAAAGAATTCACTAAATATTTAAGCTGTACGGTTTTTACACACCACATTAAATACATACTTACACGTAAAAAAGCACATGACATTTACAAAGAAAAGCTATTTACACATATTATTTACAAAAGATGTGCATAATTAGTTTGTCACTCAAGGCACACATGACAGAACTGACACAAAATCGATATTGTATATAAACAAAAAACGGTCGCTGGCAAAGGCAACCATACCGACACCAGGCTGCCAGCACGCACGCAGCACGGAGGTTGGTCGTTCCGTCGTCTACATCTAGTTCGCGCTCTTCTTTTACATTACTTCTCCACGTTAGCTTCAAGTATAGTACCTACAACAGTACCATAATACCATAAACATACAGCTGCAAGCTGCAAAGATATACATATATACCTACTTTCTGAACTACCTAATGAAGATCTGGCAAAGATTACGATAGTACGTTCTTATGTGAGGACGCAGTAAGTGACCTAGAATTGTGGCAATATTAAGGTCTCGTATTCCCTCGGGCAATGTTTGTCGGTGAGTCTTGTCGCTTATTATCGCTAGGACCCTTTCCCTGTTTCTTATTACGCTCCGCTGTCCTTACAAGCGGGACCCGAAGAAAGTTCATGTTTAGAATTTGTACATTCCCACAGTAGATCTTGAGCGTAAATAACCTAACCACCAAATTAAAATTTTGAAAAAACACCCGACCGCCATATAAACCACATAGTAGACCCATTTTCATGAAACATGGCTAAGAACACTCCCGACTACTTAATTGAGCTTTCTAACAAAAAAAAACTAAATCTAAATCGGTTTATCCGTTTGGGAGTTACGATGCCACAGACAGACAGACACGTCAAACTTATAACACCCCGTCGTTTTTGCATCGGGGGTTAAAAAGTGAAACAGCGATGGAAAATTATAACTACAACACTGGCAGTGCATGTCATGCTACCAATCCTACCAGCGACGGGTATCAAATTATCATTATCAATATCAAACAAAACCATAAGGGCCTATGTCGACGGACTGCAACACAACTTGTAGGTATGGGAATTAGAATTAGACGAACAAGTTGTAGTTGCAGAGGCAACTTAACCCTTTTTAAAGTCTGTCTTATATGATTAAGTACCTACTGTAAAATTAACCGAAATAAAATATTCCCTTATTTTGTTATGACCTAAATCAGTAATAAATATTTTTAAAATATACTTTTACGTAATCAGGCGAAAACAACAAAGTCATGTTAATCTATAGATTATCTGTGCATCAGGTCATTATATTAAAAAAAAAACGGACTTTTAAGTATGAAGCATAAACTTCATAATGTTAGTGATTGTTTGACATACATGTATGAAGTAAGTTCGAATTCGATGACGTCACTACATCGCTGACAGCGTTTTCGGTGGCCAAAAAAATACACACATTTTTAATCGAAAATACGTACCTATGTCAAATACTACAGAAGACAATCATTTATTGTGTCAAATTAGATATGAGTCTAGTAGCCTATTGCATTATGTTTGTAATTACGTAGGTACTTAATGTACCTATCATCCCTTAGCGTTCTATTGTAAGTAGTTATTGTAAAACTTCATTCATACGCCAAAAACACTTTCTAGAATAACGACCTTGCCACAATATCGCTAGCGGTATTTAAAACCGTTCTAGTGAAAGAATGTTAAAATATATACGGTGTCAACTTTTATTTTTCACGACGTATAAAATACCTAGTATACTTTTTTGTAAACATGATAGATGAATCCTTTTTCACCGTTTTGGGAATATCCAAATAGGTGGAAGTTTTGTGAAAAAGTGACGAATCGTTTATTTTTGTGTTTGAAAACAACATTCGAGCTGCGTCTAAAGCTGAGCAGCGTTATACATATTTGTAAAAAAAAGAGATTTTTAAAATTATGTACTCTGCAAACATTTTACGTGACAGCTACTCTATATTAATAAGCTGAAAGCGCCTGAATAGTGTCATTTATTTTGTAAATTAGAACCAACTTTATTACTATATGTAGGTAGGTAGGTAGGTAGGTAGGTAAACGGTTAACGCAAGTATCCATACCGTAATCAGAAAAAGTTGGCTAGAAATTTGTCTTCCAAATAGCTTATACGAGCAAGAGCTCTTGGAGACAGATGGTTGAACCGGCATTATGAGTTTATAAGGGTTATTCGGTTTTACGACTGGTCCCTAAAAAGGGTTGATAATGCCAGTACCAATGACATTTCATTACGTATAAATCAATACTGTCTTCAAGTCATACTTCTTTTTTATACAAGAGAATGAAAGTATGTAGGTAGGTAAAAGTTTGTCAAAGTTCACGCGGAGTGCGTCAAAATAATATTTGTTTAGAAATTCGTAAGTAAGAGTATAACTCCTTCGTGTAGATTAAATACTACAAAAACTCATTCTTAATCCAAACAAGTATTACAAGACTGGTTTATAGTTTTTGATCTCACTTGCGACTTTCTTCCATTTATAATTTACAAACTACGAATTTCAAATAACTAGTACCTGTAACTTAATCTAAAGATGAATGTTTATGATCAATAATTAACTGTATCTGATCTGATGTATAATAACTGTAACGAAATATTAAAAGGTAAGTAAATATTTACATAATTATATTGCACACCTTCAACGGTTTTTATTACAGCAAGAATTAGGCCCACCTAAAAATATTTTTGTTTTAGATTATTAAATTACCTGAATGATAGGTCTGTATTACTCGACACTAAAGAACGAGCACTTCACTCGTATATCTCGTGTACTCGTATAACACTTCACACGCAATCGTGGGCAGAGTTAAGCAGACAGAGATAAAGATATCTGTTTAAAAACATGTATGTAAAAAAAGAGGGAAAAAGATAGGTATCGATAGCTTAATATACTTCACGTCAAGTACCAGTGAAATGCATGAAACCTTATACGACTCAAAATAAAGTGCAGATTTCAAAACAGTGAAATATCGGGGTAAGAGGTTGTATAAGTATTCAGTCGATATTGCATTTTCTTTATCCTACCAATGTAATGAAATTTGCTGACATGCGTACGTTTATGGAGTTAGATCCCTTGCCGGGGCAAAGTATAAGATTTACTTATTCTTTGATCATGCAAATAATATTTTATTCTATGACCAAGGGTAGGGGAATAACTACCGTTTTGCTGATCATCAGTTGTTTATTTTATTACAAGAATGTTAATATTTATACGGAGGGATGAGCTATGATATCTTGTTGATGCTAAAAAGGGAAATAAATTGAAATAGGAGTAAAATAAACATCAATCAGCAACATCAATTATACCTATTGTTTAACACGATCCGCACAAATGTTTATGAACAAATACGTCAATTTGCTAAATTATGTCCGCAATTCTCCATTGCACTTGGGTTCTATGAATACCTACACATTTAAGAACATTTTCTGGTTACATAGAGTTTATAACAATTTTTAAAGTTTTATGAACCGCTCAAAAGAACTTATAATCTCAGAAATTATAAACTATAAAAGTAGCGAAAATGAAACAGGTTCGTACTCTTCCAATTTTTTTTTTGGTATCTGAGAATCAAATGTGCCTAAAATAAATTTTCTTGGGTACGCGTATAGTCCACAACATTTCTGCTATCTCTGTTCTACATAAAGAAGCAAACATTAAGAGGATTCCTTTTCCATACACAAATAGGTAAATCACCTACATGCTTGCCCTGTCGAAAAAGGAGTGACCTCGACAGTTTTATCACTGACAATGTTTGCTCAGGTAGGTAATTTGTTGATAGAAGTAATACCTGCCGCCCTGACGAGGGCACGGACGCCTCATGTGACGGTAAACACGACTGATATTACAGGAAACTAGGGATGGACATTCTTTCAATCTGTGTAAATATAAACTGAAATAAATACCATATGTAGGTACATACGAAAGAAAACGCGAAATAGTATTGTATGCAACTGGTGGTTAAAAGAGGTCAAAAAAGGTGAGTGGCGTGGATAACAATTTGAGGCGAAGCCGAAAATTGTTAATAAAGACGCCACGAGCATTTTTTGACTCAGTTAAACACCGTTGCATACAATACTTTTTCTACGACCAAGCACTTACTTTGAAAGAAAATTATAAATTCAACAAATATCTACTTTCAGTCATCTTAGTTATCTAGTGGACCGCCTGCCATTTTAAATATGCAGTTTGAGTGCAAACATGAAAATAAAACTGTCTATGGTATGGTTCTCTGAAGCCTGGCCACTAAGACGAATCGAGCCGCGTCGAATCGAGTTCTCATACATTTGAATGCGATTCGACGCGTCGCCAATGAACGCAGCAGAAAATGAACGAGACTCGACTCTGCGAATGCCAGGCTTTATCTGACATTCTAAGGTTGGCAACAATGTATTTCATACAACATTTTAATTTTCTACGATGAAGTGATTGGTTTGTTAAGTAATCTAGCAATCTAGCAATGTGTTACAGAACTTAACTAGACTAAATATCTATAGACACACAGTCCCGAACAAAAAAGTCGAAAAAAATGGCCTCAAATGACATTCCAACTTTATTCAGATAGGTGCAAATAACGCTAACTTAAACCTAAAATCAAAATATATCTGTTTTTTGAAAATCGAATTTGTTATGTAAGCCGTAAGAATCAAATTCGTGAACCGTTCGATACGAGTTTTCAAATAAGTAACATATAAACCGTTTTCGTCCGATCACCGCGATACTGGCAACTACTGAAACGTCATTAGAAAAACAATCAATGTCAAAACTACAAGTCATCAGAATATCGGATGCATGGAGTCGCATAAATAATATTAGGCACGTTGAGTATTAAAAAACCTCGTATAACAAAATAAGTTTATTTACACTTTTTACATTTTATATACAAGGTTTGACTTATGACATCTATTATAATAAACAAATTCACTTGTTTGCCAAATTGGCAGTATACCTAGGTTTTCATTGTAAATATAATCTTTTTTTTATGGTTTCGTACCCAATGGGTAAAAACGGTACCCTATTACTAAGACTTTCCGTCTAGCCGTCCGTCTGCCTGTCTATCTGTCACCAGGTTTTATCTCAAGAATCGTGATAGCTAGAGAGTTGATATTTTCACAGATTATGTATTTCTGTTGCCGCTATAACAACAAATACTAAAAACAAAATAAAATATGTTTTTAAGGGGGCTCCCATACAACAATCGTGAAAACCTTTAACCACCTGTAAAACCGGCAACAATATTTATTTCGATAAATACAACCCAAATAATAGATGCCATATATCTGATGGCTACTGTACACTGCCTACCTACTTTTTCGTCAATAGGCACATGTATAAGAAACCGCATGTAAGTAGATGTAAATAAAATAATAGCGACTCCGTACCTTTTTGTTCCATGAAAATCCTTTATTTTTGCAATTAATTAAATTTATTCTAAAACACGAAATTGCATCGAGTTTATACATAATTTGTCAATACATTTGAATTACTTACGTAAAAAAACTCATCCCACTGTCTTTCTTGTGTTTTTTTTGTGCTATTTTTACAATTCTTAACCGAGCACGACTTCATTGTCATTCGACGCCGGTCGGCGAATGAATGACTAAGTCACCAACTCTGTATCTAGTACTAATGATACATCAATGATGTAGGGTTTTTTTCGTAAGATCTAGAGTTTGACTGTAGCCATAATAAAGAGTTTTTTCGCCTGACTGTGTATCTAGTACTAATGATACATCAATGTTGACTTCTTAGTGCCTGCTAACAATAGTAAGTTACAACGGCTTGAAACCTTGCGGGTAAGCTCTAAAGCTTTCCTTCCGACAAGCTAATAAAATAACTAGCGCACAGAATACAAAATGTAAACAGTATGAGCACAGAACCATTTATTTTTACCCAACCGGACCACAAAAGATACGAAGAGGAAGTTTGACTAATTATATCCAATCCACTGACAAAAGTATGCACCAAACTGTGATGAGTGGCGGAAAAATCAGGAAATAGACTCCTGACCACTGGGTTCTAAAATTTGCCAGTTGATCTGTGTGTAGGATGCGAGGTGTTAGCAGCATCATGTAGTACACTGTTTGATGTACTAGGCATCCAGCACAATATTTAGATCAGAATATAAAAAACAAAATCATTTGATCCTCTCGTTCCCGCCACAGCGCCCTCTGTCGGCGCGCGCGCTGTGCCCTCATTTCGGCTAGCATTATGATCGGCGCAACTATCTCGCTGCGACGTAGGTAATGGTATTAATGACACAATCGGATAGTCTTTGTCGCGGCGATCATCGCACGATCACAGCGGCAATCATGTGCTAGCCCTGCAAGGGAAAATAAATATATTTGGGATTTTAAGAGAAAAAAAGTCAGATCATTGACTTTTCCATTTAACAGAAAATAGCTTAAGCTGAGCATTCGTGACTCAGGGGAATCATTACTTACTGTCACTTTGTCTGTTCACGTTCGTTGATCAATTACGAAGTATCCAGTCACGGTGATGCCGACTAAAGTGAATGTTGAACGACTGTGCAGAGTGTGCAGACGCAGCGATTTTTGACTTAACTTAGGGTGGATGGCGAGCGTAATGGTTACTACTGACAGTTAGTGCAGCAGTGGGGTAGATGAGCGAAGATGGTGAAACGACTCAGCGCATTGCACACATATTATGGGAATGGGATTTCTGGGGGACAATTGCACTCAATTAGTTAAAAGGCTATCGTCGATAACTGTTCCTAATAACCATAACCATAGCCGATTGGGGTTCATAACCAGGTGAAAACAAAATGCAACATTTATATGTGTAATATAGCGCATACTTTGGATTTGTAGTAGGTAATTAAAGTTACGAAAATACTTTTTTTTTCATCTAACACAATATTGTTGATTAACTTTCTTATTTAAAAGTACGTAACTATCCGATTCGATTTTTAGGTACCTATTAGTTTATTGTAGATTCATTTCGGCTACAACAACTAAAATTCGAATCGAGCAGATTTCGAATAGAGCATGAATTATAAGAATACAATACGATGCCTTTGTGTAAATTTGTTACTCAGACTTTGTCAAACAGACTCCCTGCGGCAGTAAAGCACGTCTTAACGCAAAAGTTGTATACAATCCCCGTGTTTAACCATTTATGATCTGCACACTGTGCCACTGGAACAATGGTTGTGTTATGAATACATAACGAGACATTAGCTCGCGTGTGTTGCGAGCGTTTATTAGCTACACAAATACATCCCTTGTGGTACAGACAAGTTTGTAATAAAGACCTCCTTACAAAGTTGTGGGTATATAGTTTATTATTGTTGAAACTTGAAATGACTATACTGTAGACGTTTGATGCTCTCGTAATCGTTAAGGGACTTGAACTTTAGCGTTACCTTTAATGATATTTTGACCCAATAAATGTAAGTAGTACAATGTAAGTATAACAACAAGGTACATCCGTACTTGTACAAAGACAGTACGTTATATGGCGCAATTTATTCGCTAAGTGCACGACTGGTACTGCTATCGTTTTGTTGGCTTTTCCATATTAAATTTCATGATGTCAAATTACCACGGCCGCCGCCAGCATTAATGTTGGACATGCTCATAAGATGACGGTATTTATGACAACCAGCCACTATCACGCACTTTGGCAATACGACAGCTCAGTGCCTTATAGGAGACCAGAGTATAAGATTACGATATGGTGGATGATCGAATTTCATGGTCTGGAAGATTTTGCGTTTTATATCTAAAACCTCTACGATCTGGGTGGCTAGCCGAATGGCACAATCGCTCACGAAACGCTCACGAAACGAAGCGCTAGTAGATATCTATCTTTATCGCGCTTGCGTATTGGCGTGACAGAGCCAGCGGCGTATCGCTTTCGTTTGGCGTCGGAGAAATGCCATTCGACTACGGGGCCTGCTATAGTATGCACGTTCTAAGTTCTTTGTATCTTATGTCCAATAGATACCAACTAGTCTATGTTCTTAACTAGTCTCAGTTTCCACAAATATTACATCCCGCGCGGTAAGCGTCTACTGGGAGCCTTCCTGACTAATCGTGCCGTTAAAGTGATCACTACGAACCAAACACTTAGAGACATTACCTTGTCGTAACATTCATGCAAATGTATGGGTATAGCGTTTAATTTAATAAACGTGCCTAATTATTTCGCCAAGTTGTATTATTGCGTATTGGAAACTGAAATTTCAATTGTGACTAGGGTGGTGGGTAAGTGCTAAAAGTGATATCGCGTAATGTAGGTTAATAATGTCACTACTATTACGCGATAATTGAAAATATTTTAGTAAAATATATAATTTATATAGAAAGTTATATTGTATATTACATAATAATATATATTTTTTCTATTTAAGTATAGGTACGTTAGAAATATATAAGTGCCAATAAGTATTATTTCAGTGTAGCTCGTTTCAATTAAATAAGTGCCTCCAAAAACGCGGATACTTAATCAAAATAAACTATCGACATTGTCCAAATATAAAATTCAAAATCAGTTTTGACAATTTGGTCCATATTCTTAGCTCGATATGTGTTAAAATGTCTAATATTAATATTAGCGCCATTTACCTGAGCGTACCCCAAAGGTGTAATGCCACCTAGGCCACCGTACCTTTTCCTGTATAGTACTGAGGTACGTTTTTTTCTTAGACTTTATCTGTCTATACGGAGTTATATATGTCTTTGGTATTTTCAAGCCGCAACAAGTACTCGTACATATTTTTCACGTCACTGAGTTGAGATTCTTACGATGTGGGACAAGCTTTGTTTTCAGGTTCATGAATAGCAAGTACGCTGTAGACGAAAAAATAACAGATTACTGTATACAAGTCTGTAATTCTGTATCTTATAAGACTTTCATCTGTTTATTTGTATACTTAACTAAAATTTTATACACCATCCAATTTTCAGACTTTTAAACTGACAAGTCGAAACTGTTTTTAAACTTACCAAAACCAAAACAATGCAGTTTTTATAATACCTATTACCTATCCATACTAATATTATAAATGGGAAAGTGTGTGTCTGTTTGTTTGTCCGTCCTTCACGGCAAAACGGGGCGACGAATTGTCGTGATTTTTTAAGACGATACGGTAGGGGTCAATTTTCCATACAAACGCTCTCGACTATTTCCTCCCTGGTTTTTGAAGATAGAGCAATGATTTTTTCAACACAGATTGTTATTATTCTTATCTGTGTCGGACCGTTTTGATTTTTTTGATATTCTGCTTTTTAAAGATTCTAGAGCCAATCAAAAAATTCCAAAAACGGCCTTTTTCATTGTGGCGCAAAAAAAGGTGTGATACTCAAGATTGGTAACAATTAACCAAAAAAGCGAAACGGTCCGACATAGATTATTTCATTGTTATTCAGATTCTCAAATTTCGTTCCGATTGATTAAGTTTTGAAGGAGGAAAGAGTCGAGAGCGGAACCTCGATTTTAAAGATTTTTTTGAAATATCTTTTGACTGAGTTGTTCTTAATGGACAATTTTTTTTCGATAAATCTAGTTAATAACACTTGTATATTTAACTAAAATTCCCAAGTTGAAAAGGGGGCTCCTTTCCATTTTAGCATTTTCGCTACCGTATCCTCTTAAGTGAAGTTAATTGAAGGGATGAAGAGTGACATAGGCTACTTTTTGTCTCTTTCTAACGCGATCGAAGCCGCGGGAAAAAGCTAGTATACATATATGTCCCACTTTTTTGCTTTGACGAGAAGGTTTGCTTGTCGCCATCCTCATGTAAATATTAACACACGTCAAAGAAAACTTGCTCACCTCAATATATTTTTGTGTACGCAGATAAGCTTTTAATTTTAAACACAATGAAACAAGCAAAGTTGATGTAGGCATAGGTACAGCTAGCACACACATGATACAAATATGAATAAGTTTTCCTTTGTAAACAGTTGAGTTGCCCACAGATGTCACGTTTCCAATTACGCCGTGTGCATGTATCAGGCCCTGTTCTCGTAGCTTACAGGAACAGTAGGCCTAGCACATGATTGCCGCGGGAGTATGTCGCCGCGAGATAGACTACCCGTCCTTATGTCATTAATACAGTTAGAAGGAGACGTGTGATCTATCTCGCGGCGACATACTCCCGCGGCAATCATGTGCTAGGCCTACAGGTGAGTTTGTGGCTCTTCAGTACACAGGGGCCCTTATGATTTAAGTACAAATGTTCTTTTCATTCGAAGTTTTAACGGAATTTCTGATGACACATCCATCATCAATCATAATTTCCATAAAGTGACGTTTTGTTTCCAGAAACGTCATTTTTGACACTGGCATATCGCGTTGACATATCCTCGTCGTCATAGTAAGTAACAGAGATGTACAAAATGGTTTTAAAAAAGCATTTAAATACAAAATGCAAAATACTTTTCAGATTTACTATTTCAAATGCAAAATACCAAATAGTTTTGAGTTTTGTATTTCAAATGCTAAATGCAAAATAGGTATTTTCAAAATACTTTTTGAAAATAAAATACCTTTTGACCAAATCTCAGATATTTTTATTTATTTTCTGTATTAATAATCATGAGAAATAGAGTCACAATGCCGAACAAAAACGTCTAATAACATGGCACCTAATGAAAGTAATGAATGACATTTTGGTCATATTTATCAGTAGGCAATCAATAAATTATGTTATTTTATTTATTAATAACATAACAGAATTTATTGATCGCCTACTATTTTTAGGTACTATTATACCTACTCACTTAAATAATGTAAAAAAACTAGACTAACGAAAAGAGAGTCATGGCTCCATTTTGTTGATTGTGCATCTAGTTCTTATATTTCATACCTATATCACCTAAATGCACTTTATTTATTTTCATTCTATAGCTTAGGATTTTTACAATAGGAATAATAACTCAACACTTAAAAGTAGGTAGGTAATTAAATCAAAATCAGTCATTAGCACTCAGCAGTCCAGCAAACAATAAATCTGTTAAATCGTCGGCGTCAGTGGCGTCGCTTTCCATAGATAATATTCGTTTTCGTTTGACATTGACAGTGTCAAATTGACACTAGTCAGTCAGGCGCGCATGGCTAGCAGGCGCCTCTATCGGTCAAATTCGGCAACACAAGCGTCATTTGTTCACATTTTGTTTGACTGGTAATGTTGGCTAAACTTAATTTAATCATAAAGTATTTTGCATTTTGAAATGCATCAAAAAGTATTTCAAATAAAATACAAAATGTTTTTTACTAAAAGGCATTTAAATGCAAAATACAAAATAGGTATTTTGCATTTTGTATTTGCATTTTAAATAGAAGTATTTCAAATAAATCGCATCTCTGGTAAGTAATTGCATTTTCATTTTAATCCGATCCAACATCAGATGTAAGACAAATATCCTGTATAAGTACCTATTTAAAGTCACGAATAAACTACAAAAAGCTGCAATCTGATGCTCGGAGGGCGAAAAAAGAAATATAAACGTAGTATTTAAAATCAGTTAGGTTAGAGTTTTCTTGCGACTTTTAAGAGCGAAAATAAAACATCCACCAACATTTATTTGTACTACTTTGAAGCTGAAAGAGCTGCAATTAACCCGAAAAGGCCCCATGTAGCAGACAGCCACATTGCAGACCCCAGAGCAACGACAATAGCAGAGTTGCACGCGTGGCTGAGCGTGCCAATTTGCGACGCATTGTCCCGAGTACGCCCGGCTTAATACGCGAGTAGGCGTCATTGATACGCTTGTGGGGCTAATGTCGTTACAAACGGAATGTCACCTACATTTTTGCGATATCGTCGTCCTTGGTTATCTCGGCATTTGCGACGGCTCATGGTAGCCTGGGGTCCGCTTTGACATCTAATCCCAAGATTTGGCGTAGACACTAGTTTTTACGAAAGCGACTGCCATCTGACCTTCCAACCCGAAGGGTAAACTAAACCTTATTGGAATTAGTCCGGTTTCCTTACGATGTTTTCCTTCACCGAGAAGCGACTGGCAAATATCAAATGACATTTCGCACATAAATTCCGTTTTTCGGTGGTGCGAGCCGGGGTTCGAACCCGCGACCTCCGGAACGAAAGTCGCACGTACTTACCGCTAGGCTACCAGCGCTCCTACATTTTTGCGATATATGATAAAAAAATTATCTGTCCTGCGGGAGATGACAAATTGGTATACGATTGAGTAAAGTTAATACCAGCCAGCGGCAGTGATTATGCTGATTTGATTACTCGTAGGTATCAGAAGGAATAAGTGAATTATTGTTATTCTTTTGAGAAATAAAGATCTTTAAACCGAAAAAACTGGTACCTATCTAGTTTGAAATGGTATTCAAAACTGACTTCAGGTTTTATTGACTATGGTCACAAATATTAACCGTCACCATGCGCGGATCCAGGGGGGGGGGGTCACGGGGGTCATGACCCCCCCCCTGGAGCCTAGGCTGGCCATACAAATAGACCACGTGACCCCCCCGTTGGGCCTGGGCCTTTACCACGTGACCCCCCCCCCTGGGCACGAAGCTGGATCCGCGCTTGACCGTCACCAACATTTTTGACACAATCGTCGTTGCTACTAAAAATGAACATGGTTTTACTGTTTCGTCAGACGTTTTATGAGCAAACGTAACAAACTTTAAGGGATCTAGCGGAAGTAGTCGTTTTCAGAAATTAACATTTACAACGTGTGTGCGGCACCGGGAGGGAGCTTGAAGGCAATTTGTACACCATTGTCCCGCGCACGAGTACCAGTACAAGTATTATTAGTACTTCTCGAGCTAACGCCTCACCAAAGCTGGCTTAACCACACATCCTGGTAACCGTACTGTTTTCTGGGTGCGTAGCCGAATGGCACAAACGCTCACGAAACGAAACGCTCGTAGATATCTATCTCTATTACTCATGCGTATTGGTGCGACAGAGCCAGACTACCTTTCGCGGCGTTTCGTTTTCGTTTCGCGTCGGAGAAATGCCATTCGGCTACGGCACCTGGTAACCGTACTGTCTTCTGACCTCACAGTTCTAATCATATGCCGTGTACGATGAATAAATAAATTGCAAGTCGTCGTCCTGTATTGCACCTAGGTAAAAATATGCATACGTTGCTCTTATTTTGATATATTTAAGATATACTACTATGTTTTATGGCCTCAAAATATTGCCTGCTTTAGATAGTTCTATTTCATGAGTAACAGATCTCGATGTATGTATTATACCGATCTCACAGCCGGTTTAGATCCTCTTAGCCTTCGGAGAGATGTTGGCTCTCTGTGCTTGTTCTACCGTCTGTACAACGGGGAATGTTCTGATGAACTCTTTGACTTGGTGCCACCGTCGCGCTTTTATCACCGCACCTCCCGCCAAAGAAACAAAGTTCATCCTCACTTTCTCGACACGTGGCAAACCAAGAACAAACGGGCCTCCCGCTCGTTTTTGCCCAGAACGTGCAAGTTGTGGAATGAGCTTCCTTCTGAGGTGTTTCCCTTGCGCTATGACATGGGGTTCTTCAAGAAGCAGGTATTTAGGGTTCTCAAAGGTCGGCAACGCATAAGTGGCTCCCATGATGTTGCTTATATCCATGGGCGGCGATGACTGCTTACCATCAGGCGACTCGTCTGCTCGTTTGCTGCCTATTTCACAAAAAAAAAAAAACTATAGCGTTAAACTACGAGTAATTTAATCAATAAATGATTTCTTGAACTTTAATTATTTTGAAAACTCGAACTGATCTACTGGTACCTTCTGGTAATCTGTGCTCATTTATATCGGACGTGGGCTCCCGCTGACAATAACTTGGATAGCAATGAAAATAACATTCGACGTCATCACGTACTATACTTACGTACAAACGTCATCAATACACTAGTTGCGTTAATTCCGCTTTCGACGAGATGTTACGAGTATTATGTACAATATTCCTGACGCAATATTATTTCAAGCGTGAAAAAGCGTCTCAACTGGACACCCTGACATTTTTTAAAGCTATAGAAGATTACATTTAATGGGAAGTATAATTGATTGAAAGTGTACTAACGACTGTCGAATCTGAATGACATTGATTAATCGTATCCATTTCGACAGGAAAACTTATCTGTTAAACGGACTTTATAGAACTGATTAAGAGATTTAAAATGCAGGCGCTAAAAAACACCATCCCACCGTGCCCGTCTAGTGACGGGTTAAGAATTTCACCACCCCCTTTCCTCTCGCGAGTGTCATAAAAGTCAACTGTGGGATATAGGTTTCATTATGGTCTAGGCGACAGGAGGGCAATTTGTCAGCAGGATATTACTCAATATTTCGTTTTCTTTCATCCCCTTAATTGATAAAGGGGCACTGAGATTTGAGCAGTTTCATGTGCAATTTCATAACCTGTTACAACGAGCGTTTCAATTGAATAATATACTGATAATTTACTATTACCACATGGCACGATATAGTTAACAACTTAATCATTTCAGAGGACATAATAATCACGTCTCGCTAACTTTTGCCTTAATATCTGTACATAATGTTTACGCAATCGTCTACGGAATAGGGTATCCGAAAGGGTTCTGCTGTGGAGATGTTCTATCAAATACATACACCGTGTTTTTTTTGTTTTCCGTTAAATTCGACACATCGTTAGGTTCATTATCAGGAACCACCCTGTATATCACTTTTAGTTAAATTCGCAAAAAAAAATTTTTCTGCACTTTCATACATAATAAATGAATTTATTAGTGCGGGAGACCCTTAAGAATAACATTCAGGTTAGTGTCAAGTGATTGAGGGCACATGTCAAAACAAATAACATTAGGAATTGGTAAAGGCTGTGACACACGTGTTCAGCAATTATCTTTATTTTTTTAATAACTCGACAACCGCAAGAGTTAAGACGCCAGTTTCTTGAGAAATTAATTGTATTTGATGTAAAGAATCTTCCCTTAAAGTTAACGGGATTCAATAAAAACAGGGTGTATATTAATATGTCAACCGGGGAAGACCAATGTCTCTATTTTAGATATTTAGATATGTGCCGAAATTTAAAGCAGCATAGAAGATCAAGATATATATGTCTTTATTTTGTCATTTAACTTATTATGTATGTTATTTAATTCCCTGGACAAATATAATATATGACTCGATTTTTTTTTATCCTCAAAGGTTCACTTTTCTTCCAAAATGTTTCTGGCAATTTTCTTCTAAAAGAGTTTCTATTCTTACTTAATACTCGTATTGGCGCTTGGCGCCTAATAATGGCGCTATTATTCAATGGTGTGGATAAGTAAACATAAAGGTTTTTTGGTGTTAAAATTTTAATTAATTTAAGTCCTCGTCCATGTCACCGATACGCAAGATTGCTGCGACTCTGACGCAGGCGCTTTTTTAATTTTAAGTCAAGTCATGTACGTGTCACTTTTAGACATTATACGTTGGTTAAGAGAGCGAGCCGTTTAAATTTTTTCCCTACTCCTGTAATACTCCAATACATGGTCCTGGATCGAGCCAGATTGAGGAATAATCCAGATTTAATAATAAAAGGAGCTGACAAGTGAACGATAAATTAAGAAATTCGTCCGACAAGAGCAAGAGGTATAGAGAAGATCGTGTTCCTGTTGGATTGCTGGACTTGACAAAGTTGAAGAAGAGTTAAGCTTTCAGTTTTCTTAATTTCACCCTTCACTCGTCATACAGGTAGTAGTTAAGTGTAAGGATACAATTTAATACGGTTAGTATCATTTAATTGTTTAACTTAACCACGTACGCAAAGTTAACTTTTGTCACGTCATCGTCAGATTAACACTTCACTTTCATTTTATTTCGTAATTAGTTAATTTGTATTAGTTATTCACTGATATATGCTAAGGCTTTTAATTAACTTATAAAAATACGAACTGTGAAGTTAGTAAATCATTATTTAACCAGACGATAGACTAAGGTAGTTGTTTAATAAAACAGCAGGTTAGATAAGTTAGCTTTCATCACGAATTTAATTAAATATTTGTTACAAAACGTTAAATTTATATACGATTATTACTGTTAAAACTTAAATCTAAGTAAATAAAATAAATTTACACGTATATTAACTGTTGACGTAAACTAGTTAATAAACTTAGGCGACAACTGTACATTTACACATTACTTATACATTTAAGTTAATCTTGCATTGTATAACATTTCAGTTGACAACACACGCCTCTCAAAATGACCGAAGAAAAGGATTTGATCAAAAAACGTGGCAGTTATAAGGGTCGGCTAACTAACTTCTCAAACTACATGAATTCTTTGGAAAGTACTTCACTTACCTCTGTGGCCGCCAATGAGTTGCAGTTAAGAGTCAGTAGAATGGAATCATTATTTAGTGAGTACGACGAAGTGCAGTTAAAGTTAGAATGCTTGTCGTCTAGCATTGACCTTCAGTTATCTGAGCGAGCTGAGTTCGAAGCCCAGTACTTCAGTGCAATTGCTAAAGCACAGGATATTTTACATTCATTTAATAAAAAGCAAGAAGACCTGGGTAGCGAACGTGCAAGTAATTCTAGTACTAGCAATCATAGGCTTGTTAAACTTCCCGTCATACAGTTGCCAAAGTTCTCAGGTTCATATGAGAATTGGCTCGAGTTTCACGACACATTCCTAAGCTTAATTCATTCAAATGACGAAATCGATGAAATAAATAAGTTTCACTATTTAAGATCGTCACTAGAAGGTTCAGCGGCAGTAGTTGTTAAATCGGTCGAATTCTGTTCTAAAAATTATCAAACTGCATGGAAACTTCTGTGTGATCGTTTCGATAACAAACGTTTATTGCTGCAGAATCACGTTTCAGCAATATTTAACATCGAAACAATCACCAAGGAGTCTTCATTTGCGTTAAAACGTATGATCGACCAATTGAACAAAAACTTGCTCGCATTGGAAACACTAGGCGAACCCGTAAAACAATGGGATACGTTACTTATTTACATTGTGTCACATAAGTTAGATGCTAAGTCGTACCGGGAATGGGAAGAGTACAAAGGTCGCTTAGATAAAGATAAGCCAATAACTCTCGAAGCGTTTCTAACATTCATGCGAAATCGTTCTGATTTATTGGAAACGTTGGAACTGTCCACTAATAACACTGTCGGTCGAAATAACACTTCTCACAAAAACACTCCGAAGTTGAAAACTTTGTCCGTACAGGACACTAAACAAAACACTGTGGCTAAGTGCCCTAAATGCAGCGGTGAACATTATTTACCTAGTTGTTTACAGTTTCTCGCCGTTAGTAACGCCGCGCGATTGAAATTATTACCGAATTTAAAGGTTTGTTACAACTGTTTACGCGGTGGACATTATGCTAATCATTGCAAAAAGCCAGGATGCAAGCTATGTAAGCGAAAGCATAACACATTAGTGCATGTTACCGATAGCAAACCTACATCGAGCGGAGCCTGCGCGTCCGGCCGCGGCGAGGAGGAAAATGCAACTAAAAATAATAAATCGATTTTTCCTGTTAATCAATCGTTACCTGCCGCGCCCGTTGCATCTCATTCTGGTTTAGGGAATATTTCGCATGATGTCTCGCCCGCCTCGGTACAAACACTATCGGCTCAAATTATGTCTAACTCGCCACCAGCGAAACATGGCATGCTTGCGACTGCGCTAGTCAAGGTTTACGATGGTAATAATAAAGAGCAGGTAGCTCGCGTCATGTTGGACAACGGTAGTTTTGCTTGCTTAATATCTCAGAGTTTTTGTGAGAAATTAAATTTACCTACAAGTCAAATTAACACTACAATTTTAGGTGTAAATAAACAACCTAGTGAAATAGGAGAAATGTGTCTTGTTCCTATTAAATCTTTAAACGACACATATTCAGTAACAGTTAACTGTTATGTTCTGCCATCCTTAACTGATGACGT
Source organism: Leguminivora glycinivorella (assembly GCF_023078275.1). Classification (NCBI taxonomy): domain Eukaryota; kingdom Metazoa; phylum Arthropoda; class Insecta; order Lepidoptera; family Tortricidae; genus Leguminivora; species Leguminivora glycinivorella. Next base: position 16,172,743 of record NC_062973.1, read on the forward strand.
CCCCTGTCGTCAAATTAATCTGGCAGACCTTAATATCCCAAGCGACATTTGTTTGGCTGATCCAAACTTCTATGAACCCGCACCTGTCGATATTATATTAGGCGCTGAGGTGTTTTGGGACTCATTTCCTACACGACCTCAGATCATTCGACTAGGTATTGGACTTCCGATGCTCTGTGAAACTCGCTTTGGCTATTTGGTTGCTGGTCGGGAAATTACCGACAGTCTACCTTCCAGCATTCAGTGTTTCTTTGCTTCTGGTCTTTCGCACACAGGTGTTAATGATTTAAAATGTAACGACGACATCCAAACCCAATTAACGCGGTTTTGGCAGCTCGAAGAAGTTAGCCATAAGTCGTCACATTATTCACCTGAGGAAAAAATGTGCGAAGAACACTTCGTTGAAAATACTTCGCGGCTAGCCGACGGACGATTCTGCGTCAGGCTGCCTTTAAAACAAAGCGAAAGTGTCCTAGGCGACTCATTTCAACGCGCAAAACACTGCATGCTCTCATTGGAGCGTAGAATTAAAACCAAGCCTTCATTTAAAGCTTTATATCATGAGTTCATGGCAGAGTACGAAAGCTTGGGTCACATGTCACAAGGTAGACAGATCGCACATGAGGGGTTACATAATACCTCATTTCGGAATTTTGCGCGAAAGCACCACTACAAAGCTTCGAGTGGTGTACAATGCTAGTAGCCCTTCTACCTCAGGTGTCAGTCTGAATGACATTCAGATGGTCGGACCCACTGTGCAAGACGACCTTCTGTCTATTCTGATTAGGTTCAGGCAGCACAGGTACATCATTTCTTCAGATGTTGAGAAAATGTACCGTCAGATATGGGTGCATCCTGACGACCGCCATCTTCAGAAAATTCTTTGGCGCAGCTCAGAGACCAAGCCACTATTAGTGCATGAGCTCAATACTGTCTCCTATGGGACAGCCAGTGCTCCCTTCCTGGCCACCAGGTGTCTTAAGCAAATAGGCTTAGATTGCGAGGACGAAAAGGTCAAAGAAGCCATCGTTCACGATTTTTATGTTGACGACCTGTTGACAGGAGGAGATGACCTTACTGAGGTGAAAACTATTCGCCATAAAGTCACTCAAGCACTTTCTTCCGCAGGAATGAACCTGCGTAAGTGGAAGTCAAATGAGGCTCGCCTATTATGCGAACCCTTTCAATCCTCTGTGGATTTGAATATAGGATCAAATGAGCCCAGCAAAACGTTAGGCTTAGGCTGGCACCCTGAGTCTGACGAGCTGTATTTTCCGATAGGGAAGATAGTCTCTAAGGGAAATACCAAGCGCGACATGCTTTCAGTGATTGCTCAGATTTTCGATCCATTAGGGCTTCTATCTCCGTTCGTAATCACCATGAAAATGCTACTGCAGCGGCTGTGGCTTCAGAAGGTTTCATGGGAGGACGAACTGTCTCCAGAGATCACCACGCAATGGGTAGAACTCTTGGAAGGATTGCCGGCACTGAATAACGTTAGAGTCCCTCGTCATGTTATTTGCAGCTCACACGTTGCCTTTGATCTGCACATTTTCTCAGACGCATCTGAACGCGCGTACGGCGCTTGTGTCTACGTGCGAAGTGTAGACAAGGAAGGTCAGGTGTTAGTTAGGTTGTTGATTGCGAAAAGACGAGTTAGTCCAATCAAGCCTACAACCATACCTAGACTCGAATTGTGTGGAGCTCTCGTTAGTGCTCATCTGTATGAAAAGGTCACATCTTCACTTCGAGGTCAGGAAAGAAGCACGACTTTTTGGACTGACTCAACGATTGTGTTAGGTTGGCTCAAGATGATGCCGAGTAGGTTGCAACCCTTCGTGAGGAACCGAGTGTCAGACATTTTAGAAATCACCGGCAGTTGTTCTTGGAGGCATGTTCCAACAGATCAAAACCCCGCGGATTTAATTTCCCGTGGAACGCATGCTAGCGTTATTGACTCGTTAGACATGTGGTGGTCGGGTCCTAGTTTTTTACAACAGGACTCGTCTCAGTGGCCGTCGAATCCTGCCACAAAACAATGCAATGAGCTACCTGAAACCCGCGTTGAGGTTTCCTTGCACGTCAACGAAACTCAAGAGACTCAAGAGTCATTCATAAATTTCAACCGATTTTCCAACCTGTCACGGCTCATTCGTGTTATTGCGTACGCTCTGCGCTTCATTATGAGATGTCGTAAAAGTATAACGTCTACGTCGTCGACGTACCTCAATCACGACGAACTAAATACCTCATTGAAATTGATTACCAAATTTAGCCAGGTCGAATCATTTCCCGAGTATGAAGTTTTAGCTAAAAAAGAAAGTTTGACTAAAAAGAGTAAACTTTTAAAATTCAACCCATTCCTAGATAACGATAATTTAATGCGCGTGGGAGGCCGTCTTTCCAATTCTGAATTCACCTATGATAAAAAACATCCCATTATTTTACAGTCCACACATCGATTTACCAAATTATTATTCAGTTATGAACATAAGAGGCTTCTGCATGCACCGCCTCAGATGTTGTTATCAACGATTAAAGAGACCTATTGGCCCATAGGGGGTCGTAACTTGGCAAAAGCTTGCTACCATCAGTGCATACGATGCACAATTATGAAAGGAGAAACAATGGCTCCATTGATGGGTAACTTGCCGAGTTCTCGGGTATCACCTGGAGGCTATCCGTTTAGGAATGTGGGCGTGGACTACGCAGGTCCACTTATGGCAGCCAGCCGCCAAGGTCGTGGTTGCACATTGGTCAAAGTTTATGTTGCCATTTTCATATGCCTCACAACCAAGGCAATACATTTAGAATTGGTGGGAGATTTAACTAGTAAAACTTACTTGTTAGCACTGTCTCGATTCATGTCTCGACGCGGACAGCCAGACAATATTTATTCCGATAACGGCACTGCATTCGTCGGAGCTTATAATGAAATCACCAAGTTTCTTAGGGATAACTGCAACTCATTGGCTGAAACTTTGGCAAGTGAAAAGACTAAATTTCACTTTCTTCCTGCTTACGCACCTCACTTCGGAGGCATTTGGGAGGCCGGTGTTAAGTCTGTCAAATATCATTTGCAACGAGTGTTGGGCAATTGTAACTTAACTTATGAACAGCTTAACTCTACACTCATCAGCATCGAAGCACTTCTGAACTCCCGGCCACTAACACCTCTGTCATCACACCCAGATGATCTCTCAGCGCTCACACCTGGACATTTCCTTGTCGGACGTTCACTCACGTCATTGCCGGTGCACGACCTGCGAGATCACACATATCAGCATCTTTCACGATTCCACCGAATCGAACAGCTCCGTCAACATTTCTGGGCTCGGTGGACAAAGGAGTATATCCCAGAACTGCAGCATCGAATCAAATGGAGACTCAACCAAGATTCCCTGCAGAATAACACCCTCGTTGTCTTGAAGGAAGACAACCTGCCTCCGTTGAAATGGCGACTTGGACGCATTATAGCCACTCACCCTGGTAAAGATGGCATATCTCGAGTGGCTGATGTGAAGACATCTGGAGGAGTCGTTCGACGGGCTTTCAGCAAGATATGTCCGCTTCCTGTGGCTACCGAATCTGCTTGAAAGGCTTCCTTTCAACCCCGGGGGCATGTTAAAATTTTAATTAATTTAAGTCCTCGTCCATGTCACCGATACGCAAGATTGCTGCGACTCTGACGCAGGCGCTTTTTTAATTTTAAGTCAAGTCATGTACGTGTCACTTTTAGACATTATACGTTGGTTAAGAGAGCGAGCCGTTTCAATTTTTTCCCTACTCCTGTAATACTCCAATACTCTTAAATTAATATACACTACGTTTGATAACGAAGACGAACAACAGAAATAACAACCCAATTAAGAAAATACAGGCTTTGGATGGTCCATTTGCCTTCGTAAATAAGAACATAAATGTATAAAATTACCGTCATGTCACCGATTCAACGTATTAAAATATGGACACGGACAAAGTGCTGAAACATGTATACCTACCTTATTACATATTTTAGCACTTTGTCTGTATACATATTTATCACCTTGACTGTACATGACATGACAATTAGGAGAGGAATTTTTGATTTCAATATTACCTACTACGTGCATGGGAGTAATGAATTAATGACGCTTTATGGAAAATATATTAGTTCGTGTGGTTGTGTAGGTAAGTGAAATGCCAATAATGTATACATGATGCAAAGAAAATAGAATACTTATAGAGAATAACTGTCAATGTTACATGTGTAGACAATAGAAATAGGTAATACATGGACTGCCCTCTCTCGACAATATATTATTATATAATATATTCTTAAACTTTATTCGTCTTTTACGGAGTTTTATAAGTATAGGTTTTTCTTGATATTATGTGAGTAAGTATTAAATTGAAGTAAATTTTTAAACTTATATTGAATGTATAAATAACAATGAAGGAGTATTAAAATGAAGTGTTCTCGTAGACATCTACGAATGTAGTCACGTAGCACTTAAACTCGTAGCAGTACGTATTGTGCATGAAAATCGTACTATAAGGACATCACTAGTCGAACGTCCCCTTCACTAGCATCGCTGTCAAAAATGGTGGCAGACGGACTCAGAGCGTCACTTGAAGATAGCTTGTCATTGAACTTGTATTTTGAGATTCCGTTTAATAAACTGTATAATTAATAGTGGTATCCTGGTGTTTTTACTCTAACAGTTTCAGAAGCGCGATATTAAGTTACCCATATACGCCCGTACTATGAAATTTGTCCGAAATTGACAATGTCATCATTCTCGCGCCGCGCTCGTAACCATTCATTGTCATCCAACAGTATTTAATTAACACCAGTCGATCTGATTCGACGAGTAAAGACACTAGCACCATATACTACAGTTAAAAGTCTAAGGCAAAGGCTTTGATCAAATACCTGTCCGTAATTGTGCCAACAAAGAGATAGAACATGCCTAGTGTGCTGGCGTGTCTTGTGTTTTCTTTCAGCTTATTCATTGCAGTTTACGAGATATTCACACTTTGGAGTAATAATTGATCATAATGAGTGTGAAATCGGAAGTAAAAGTGATCCAAACACAGTGTTCTGGGGCTGAAGTGATCAACATCCACTATTAGCCAATAGTGTGTTGTTTCTTTCTTTCAGATCAAATTATGTACATGTTGAAGAAGTACTAATACTTGCTCCCAAAGTGTATCACAATAAGTATCACAGTAACCCATGGACTGTGAGATATGAACCACATCCAAGTTGTCATTCACAAAAATGCTCCGGGCAAAGAATATTATTAGTATAATATGTGTAGAGGGGCCGCAGTAATGAATAATCATTAGCTCACTTGTGTGTTGTGTTTTTGTGCTTCCAGATGAGTTTCAGATTCATAATACATATTGTACTTGGGATATATTGACAATTGTCACGGTGTCACAGTGAAACAGAGTATAAGATACAAGTACTTAGATCTAAATTACACCTAAATGATTCCTTATAACAGGTGACTTTATGAGTTTTATGATCTACAAAGAGAGATGATCATTATCTTGCCCTATTTGTCATATTAAATATAAGTTTGTCCGGAATGACATGGAATAAGGTATTTATCCTACTCAATAATATTGTACCATTGCATCTGGCTTATGTAAGTATACTGACAGTAAATACATTTTAAATTCACTACAGGTTGGTATAAAGGGATGAGTAAATAAGCATAAGAAACTTTGACAACTGTTGACTATAAGTTCACTAACACTTCTCCGGGGCCTGTACCGGGGACTGTATTTTGAAATCTGTCTTAGTGACATTCTTATGCATATAAACTCTGTATGATCTTGCATTTTTCTAAATGAGGAAACATGTTGCTATATTACATGGCACAAATTTATCAAAAATGTTGAGAAAATAATAATAATATTAACATAATATTTTGATGAGGTTAATTATGCATCTTGTTAAAACCATAATGTGTGTCAAAATTAAGGGCATAGCACTGAAGTATAGTGTATTGTTGATGCTGTTTTGTGTATAATAATGTTGGTTTAGCATTGCAAACATTTTTGACAAGAAATGTAATCATGTTCTAAATTGAACCAAAGACAAATATATTCCCTAGACAGACACTTGGAACATTTATTATCATGACATAGTCCAGTGTCCATTTAATGCATTATCAGTGATATAATTTGTTCCTTAATTACATTCCTTTCCAGATTAATTTATTGATTACAGTAGTTGCCTGCCGGTAACCTGGTGAATATTGACCATAAGTTGAAAATACTTGCATTGATAAGGCATGATTCCAGAAGTTCCTGAGGTTAAATCTTGCTAAAAGCTGGAAACACCAAACTGGATATCTATTGAACTATTTATGACACTGGTAAAATTTGTCATAGCTAATGGTAAGAGATTTTGATATTTATAGACCTGATGGACTTTAACGGTCTACATGCTATACTTGTCTGTTACAACAAATCAGTTTGATTTGGAATTGGGCTTGAAACATGCCAATCAGTTAAGTTTTTAACAGATGTGCAATAATCTGAGGTAAATAACTTAATTGGAGCTTCTAATAATTTTAACCCTTCACTGCGAAGGAATGTTTCTGAAACGAAGCATGACAAACAGGTTACCGTTTGAAGTTGACAAGTATTGTCTACTTTTAATATGTTCTGGTAATTGTGGTGCAGGTCTTTGGAGACGGGCCATCATGTGTAATATAGACTATCCTTGCGAGGTTAGTTCTGTTTCTGGTATTTGTGATGCAGGTCTTTGGAGACGGGCCATCATGTGTTATATAGACTATCCTTGCGAGGTTAGTTCTGTTCTGGTATTTGTGGTGCAGGTCTTTGGAGACGCCATCATGTGTTATATAGACTATCCTTAAGAGGATTGGTCTGTTTTTGTTATTTGTGATGTAGGTCTTTACAGACGCCATCATGTGTTATATAGACTATCCTTAAGAGGATTGGTCTGTTTTTGTTATTTGTGGTGAAGGTCTTTACAGACGCCATCATGTGTTATATAGACTATCCTTAAGAGGATTGGTCTATTTCTATTATTTGTGATGTAGGTCTTTACAGACGCCATCATGTGTTATATAGACTATCCTTAAGAGGATTGGTCTGTTTTTGTTATTTGTGATGTAGGTCTTTACAGACGCCATCATGTGTTATATAGACTATCCTTAAGAGGATTGGTCTGTTTTTGTTATTTGTGATGTAGGTCTTTACAGACGCCATCATGTGTTATATAGACTATCCTTAAGAGGATTGGTCTATTTCTATTATTTGTGATGTAGGTCTTACAGACGCCATCATGTGCTATGTAGTCTATCCTTAAGAGGATTGTTCTGCTTCTGTTATTTGTGATGAAGGTCTTCAGAGATGCCATCATGTGTTACATAGACTTTCCTTAAGAGGATTGTTCTGTTTCTGTTATTTGTGATGTAGGTCTTCACAGACGCCATTATATGTTATATAGACTACCCTTACGAGGCTAGTTCTGTTCTGTTATCTGTGATGTAGGTCTTACAGACGCCATCATGTGTTATATAGACTATCCTTAAGAGGATTGCTCTGCTTCTGTTATTTGTGATGTAGGTCTTACAGACGCCATCATGTGCTATATAGTCTATCCTTAAGAGGATTGTTCTGTTTCTGTTATTTGTGATGTAGGTCTTCACAGACGCCATCATATGTTATATAGACTACCCTTACGAGGCTAGTTCTGTTCTGTTATCTGTGATGTAGGTCTTACAGACGCCATCATGTGTTATATAGACTATCCTTAAGAGGATTGGTCTGCTTCTGTTATTTGTGATGTAGGTCTTACAGACGCCATCATGTGCTATATAGTCTATCCTTAAGAGGATTGTTCTGCTTCTGTTATTTGTGATGAAGGTCTTCAGAGATGCCGTCATGTGTTATATAGTCCTTAAGAGGTATATCCTTAAGAGGTTAGCTTGAGACCTTGTTTGTCAAAAGCATGTTTTATGACCTTAAAGAGTTGTGATCTCAAGGTTACCTTGAAAGGGTTGCTTGCACTAATACTTTCCAGAGGTTGCTGGTGGAATTACGGTTTCCAATAGAGTGCATGCTACAGGCTGCGCGACAACCTTGTCATGAAGGGCCAACGTCTGCGGTCGTTGCGCCGCCAGCCTCGAAAGCAGCCGTATCACCGTGGCTTGCGTATGAAGCTTTGATATGGTAATGTTTGTTGTCTTATAGCAAAATTGGTGGCTAGTACACATTTGATTATTACCTTTTATTAATTTTATCATGTTGATAGATAAATAATTAGCAGTTGTTAAAGGTCCTGCCAAGGAGCAGCCATGTATTCTGCTTAATATATTTTCATAAAAAAAGATTACATGACAATATTTTCTAATATCTTCATTGTCATTGTTTATTACTAAATTATTTTACGGCTATGTAAGCCGGATCTGTATTTGAGAGCATCGACTATGCCAATTGTACATTAATTTCTCGTAACCTTATCATGTTACTTGAACGACAGTTGTGTTGTACTGATTCTATCACCTACTGGCTTAGTTCCAAGGAAAAATTATCACGTTCTCGTTACATTAAGGAACTTAGTATTTCCCATGTATGTTACAGAGCTTTTTAATAAGAGCTTTCTTGCTGCTTGCTGTGTTAGAAGGCGGCTATGCTCACACATGGAGTGTGTCATGTTCACCTCTCACGAGTTTGATGTACGCGTTGTTGCGCGTGCGGGGAGCTTCACAGCCTACAGTGACGGAGCCAACTGTGAGTTTGTTCCATGTATTTGCTATTTTAACAACGCCAATCATCATTGTTATATTTAGCGGTTAGTTTGGAATGCACCGCTCACGTAAGGTCTTACTTAGAACATAATACTTGCCTGAAATGAAATGTATTGATGGGTAAAGATATTTACAAGCAAATATTGGGTGGTGCTTTGTACACCGGTAATTACCTGCCCGCCGCTATATGTCATATATTTTACATAATTAATTTGACTAATATATAGTATCGATCATGGCGGTAAAACATGTAGTTTTCGTACCATTGGCACCTTAATAGTTTTAAAGCCTTACTGGCCGTGGAATTGTTAAAAAAAAAATGATCTGACTTACTTGTACTAGGCTAGTCTGGTCATGCAATCTTGAGTTAGTTATGTCATACTCTGATTCGACTATAAAATGAGACAAATTACATATCTTGGTGTAAGTTAGCCTTAAACTACACCGGCCGTTTCCAACGGTACTCGAGTTAATCACTTCAAAGGACCAGGGCCTGAGTGTATAGCTGGAGTATACAAAGTTCTTGTTCACTCCGCAGAAAAGAAAAGAACAAATGAACAGATGAAGTCTACCGACATCAGTTGGAGGCGCAGCCTGCTTCGGCTGTGTTGACTGCGGCAGTCATCAGTAGCAGCATGGATAGCAGAGACCTTCGGGACGAAAGGTCAAGGTCAGAATGGTCGAGTATAAGGACATCACTAGTCGAACGTCCCCTTCACTAGCATCGCTGTCAAAAATGGTGGCAGACGGACTCAGAGCGTCACTTGAAGATAGCTTGTCATTGAACTTGTATTTTGAGATTCCGTTTAATAAACTGTATAATTAATAGTGGTATCCTGGTGTTTTTACTCTAACAGTACCTATTAGAAATATGTCCATACTGTGTCTATTCTCTGTTCATAATCAGTACAATAGGGGCCTAAAAGCTTAAAATAATCGATTATACACAACGACGTTAAATAAAATAAAAATATATGCCTTTCAACCCCTTATTTACCACGAGTGGCACTGAAACTTGAGTATTTTCATGTGCTCTGTCTACCCCTTCATGGGTTACAGGCGTGATTGTATGTATATTGTCACTACTTTAAAAAAACTTGTATCTTCGTCTGTCAATGAAAAGAAATTTGTAGTAAGTATGTATGGAAAGTATATAGACTTACTGCGTTTTAACTTTGAGGAGAAGCATGAGATACGAGATTTTTTAAAAGTAGTGACGATATGCCTTTCCACATAGCCAGTATCGCTATGTGTGTTATGTAGTATCAATGGTGGTTGGATCTCCATAACATAAAATAATTAAATAAATAAATGACTTATTAATATCGATACAAAATCTTGAATCGAGTACATCACTATTGTTGTTGATTTTCATATAAAATATGGCGGGGTAATTAAGACAACCAAAAAGTCGACATGAACCGCCGTCGCAATTTGAGCTGGATAATTTACCTACTCGTAAACTATCGCTAAAATACTATCAATACATAAAATCAGTCAGTCAGTCCCCACTTTACATGTAGGGGGGGTACCCTAACAAAGCATTTTTCCCACAAACAAACGGATGAAATTAAAGTTCGCCGCCGTATTCGCTGATAATAAAAACAACCAATTATTGTAATAATGTCGTTTGAGGAAAAACTCATCAGTGCCGTAGAGCAATACCCTGTGCTATACGACATGACAAATCCTAAATACATGGATCCAAAATATAAATCCATCGTATGGCAAAAGGTCGCCACAGATTTAGAATCCAACGGTAAGTCCTAGTACAGATGTAATTAGTGTGAAAATATTTTCCTTCGTATTCTTACGGAAACGTACGAACGTGTCATGCTATTTCAGTCAGTCTCAGTAGGTACAAGACGTACTGACACTGCATGAACTAGCATGACAAATACGAACCTTTCCGTAAAAATACGAATGGAAAACTTACATACAGTCATACATACTTACATAATATTTGATTGTTGGTTACAGACGACGAAATTAAAAAGCGTTGGACCAATATTAGGGACCAGTATAAAAAATATTTGAACAAAATTAAAACCAAAAGTGGTCAGGCCCAAACAAACTCACTGTTTACAGATACGCAGGATACTTAGGATTCCTTAAGGCTCACCTTCAGGGCCGTGACCCTGCCAGTAATGCTGCTAGCTAGAGGGTGACCACAGGCGGAAAGACGGAATCAAGAGCCCGGATGCTCACACTGGACGAGTACTCCAGTGGAAGAGGCCTGATGCGCGAGCTACAAAAAGACCGTTACCGACGGAATCCAATACACAGAAACGGTTACGCCCAAATAGGGAAACAAATACTGTAACACATTATCCCGCAACGGAACCTGTGCGTTCTGCCGATTTACTGGAGTATTTAAAGAATGTTGACACAAGACCCCGCGACTCCATGACGCATTTTGGGAATTGGGTTACAAGTGCTCTACGGGAATTGCCTAGGGCCACGCAAGTACGTGCCAAAAAATAAATATTTGAAATTGTTCAAAAATACGAATTTCAAAATTTTTGTGACTTGGACGAGTTACCTCCAATCGAGCCTCAGGAGGAAAACGCTGCTGCTGGTTCGCCAGCACCAGAATTTGTAATGGAATCTCTTGAGACTCGAGAAGAGGCCAACTCGTCCAGCGAATGCTCGGTATTCAGTCCAGATGCCCCCCTTATTTACTGACAGACTTGTTTGACAGAGTATAAGTACTATAAGTATTCAATTTTAAGTTAATAAGAAAATAAATTATTATTTTCTACTTTTAATTTATATGTAGGTACGCCTTATAGCATCGGTGGAACACGTTTTTGATTGATACAAAAATCAAGTACGCGTTTTGAAATATAGTTTATAAAATATCTGGTTGGAAGAACAAGTAGGTAACAATAATTGTCAGGTGTCCTAGCTACAAACGGATGAAATTAAAGTTCGCCGCCGTATTCGCTGATAATAAAAACAACCAATTATTGTAATAATGTCGTTTGAGGAAAAACTCATCAGTGCCGTAGAGCAATACCCTTTGCTACGACATGACAAATCCTAAATACATAGACCCAAAATATAAGTCCATAGTATGGCAAAAGATCGCCACAGTAGGCCTAGCACATGATTGCCGCGGGAGTATGTCGCCGCGAGATAGATGACACGTCTTCTTCTAACTGTATTAATGACAGAAGAAGGACGGGTAGTCTATCTCGCGGCGACATACTCTCGCGGCAATCATGTGCTAGGCCTACAGATTTAGAATCCAACGGTAAGTCCTAGTACAGATGTAATTAGTGTGAAAAGATTTTCCTTCGTATTCTTACGGAAACGTACGAACGTGTCATGCTATTTCAGTCAGTCTCAGTAGGTTCAAGACGTACTGACACTGCATGAACTAGCATGACAAATACGAATCTGTCCGTAAAAATACGAAGGAAAAGCTTACATACAGTCATACATACTTACATAATATTTGATTGTTTGTTACAGAAGATGAAATTAAAGAGCGTTGGACCAATATTAGGGACCAGTATAAAAAATATTTGAACAAAATTAAAACCAAAAGTGGTCAGGCCCAAAAAAACTCACTGTTTACAGATACGCAGGATACTTAGGATTCCTTAAGGCTCACCTTCAGGGCCGTGACCCTGCCAGTAATGCTGCTAGAGGGGGAAAGACGGAATCAAGAGCCCGGATGCTCACACTGGACGAGTACTCCAGTAGAAGAGGCCTGATGCGCGAGCTACAAAAAGACCGTTACCGACGGAATCCAATACACGGAAACGGTTACGCCCAAATAGGGAAACAAATACTGTAATACATTATCCCGCAACGGAACCTGTGCGTTCTGCCGATTTACTGGAGTATTTAAAGAATGTTGACACAAGACCCCGCGACTCCATGACGCATTTTGGGAATTGGGTTACAAATGCTCTACGGGAATTGCCTAGGGCCACGCAAGTACGTGCCAAAAAAGAAATATTTGAAATTGTTCAAAAATACAAATTTCAAAATTTTTGTGACTTGGACGAGTTGCCTCCAATCGAGCATCAGGAGGAAAACGCTGCTGCTGGTTCGCCAGCACCAGAATTTGTAATGGAATCTCTTGAGACTCGAGAGGAGGCCAACTCGTCCAGCGAATGCTCGGTATTCAGTCCAGATGCCCCCCCTTATTTACTGACAGACTTGTTTGACAGAGTATAAGCTAGTATTCAATTTTAAGTTAATAGCAAAATAAATTATTATTTTCTACTTTTAATTTATATGTAGGTACGCCTTATAGCATCGGTGGAACACGTTTTTGATTGATACAAAAATCAAGTACGCGTTTTGAAATATAGTTTTAAAATATCTGGTTGGAAGAACAAGTAGGTAACAATAATATATTCAATATACTCTATGACAATAATTGTCAAATATCCTAGCTACAAACGGATGAAATTAAAGTTCGCCGCCGTATTGGCTGATAATAAAAACAACCAATTATTGTAATAATGTCGTTTGAGGAAAAACTCATCAGTGCCGTAGAGCAATACCTTGTGCTATACGACATGACAAATCCTAAATACATGGACCCAAAATATAAATCCATCGTATGGCAAAAGATCTCCACAGATTTAGAATCCAACGGTAAGTCCTAGTACAGATGTAATTAGTGTGAAAAGATTTTCCTTCGTATTCTTACGGAAACGTACGAACGTGTCATGCTATTTCAGTCAGTCTCAGTAGGTACAAGACGTACTGACACTGCATGAACTAGCATGACAAATACGAACCTTTCCGTAAAAATACAAAGGAAAAGCTTACATACAGTCATACATACTTACATAATATTTGATTTTTTGTTACAGAAGACGAAATTAAAAAGCGTTGAACCAATATTAGGGACCAGTATAAAAAATAATTGAACAAAATTAAAACCAAAAGTGGTCAGGCCCAAAAAAAACTCACTGTGTACAGATACGCAGGATCCTTAGGATTCCTTAAGGCTCACCTTCAGGGCCGTGACCCTGCCAGTAATGCTGCTAGCTAGAGGGTGACCACAGGCGGAAAGACGGAATCAAGAGCCCGGATGCTCACACTGGACGAGTACTCCAGTGGAAGAGGCCTGATGCGCGAGCTACAAAAAGACCGTTACCGACGGAATCCAATACACGGAAACGGTTACGCCCAAATAGGGAAACAAATACTGTAATACATTATCCCGCAACGGAACCTGTGCGTTCTGCCGATTTACTGGAGTATTTAAAGAATGTTGACACAAGACCCCGCGACTCCATGACGCATTTTGGGAATTGGGTTACAAGTGCTCTACGGGAATTGCCTAGGGCCACGCAAGTACGTGCCAAAAAAGAAATATTTGAAATTGTTCAAAAATACGAATTTCAAAATTTTTGTGACTTGGACGAGTTGCCTCCAATCGAGCCTCAGGAGGAAAACGCTGCTGCTGGTTCGCCAGCACCAGAATTTGTAATGGAATCTCTTGAGACTCGAGAAGAGGCCAACTCGTCCAGCGAATGCTCGGTATTCAGTCCAGATGCCCCCTTATTTACTGACAGACTTGTTTGACAGAGTATAAGTACTATAAGTATTCAATTTTAAGTTAATAAGAAAATAAATTATTATTTTCTACTTTTAATTTATATGTAGGTACGCCTTATAGCATCGGTGGAACACGTTTTTGATTGATACAAAAATCAAGTACGCGTTTTGAAATATAGTTTATAAAATATCTGGTTGGAAGAACAAGTAGGTAACAATAATTGTCAGGTGTCCTAGCTACAAACGGATGAAATTAAAGTTCGCCGCCGTATTCGCTGATAATAAAAACAACCAATTATTGTAATAATGTCGTTTGAGGAAAAACTCATCAGTGCCGTAGAGCAATACCCTTTGCTACGACATGACAAATCCTAAATACATAGACCCAAAATATAAGTCCATAGTATGGCAAAAGATCGCCACAGTAGGCCTAGCACATGATTGCCGCGGGAGTATGTCGCCGCGAGATAGATGACACGTCTTCTTCTAACTGTATTAATGACAGAAGAAGGACGGGTAGTCTATCTCGCGGCGACATACTCTCGCGGCAATCATGTGCTAGGCCTACAGATTTAGAATCCAACGGTAAGTCCTAGTACAGATGTAATTAGTGTGAAAAGATTTTCCTTCGTATTCTTACGGAAACGTACGAACGTGTCATGCTATTTCAGTCAGTCTCAGTAGGTTCAAGACGTACTGACACTGCATGAACTAGCATGACAAATACGAACCTGTCCGTAAAAATACGAAGGAAAAGCTTACATACAGTCATACATACTTACATAATATTTGATTGTTTGTTACAGAAGATGAAATTAAAGAGCGTTGGACCAATATTAGGGACCAGTATAAAAAATATTTGAACAAAATTAAAACCAAAAGTGGTCAGGCCCAAAAAAACTCACTGTTTACAGATATGCAGGATCCTTAGGATTCCTTAAGGCTCACCTTCAGGGCCGTGACCCTGCCAGTAATGCTGCTAGAGGGGGAAAGACGGAATCAAGAGCCCGGATGCTCACACTGGACGAGTACTCCAGTAGAAGAGGCCTGATGCGCGAGCTACAAAAAGACCGTTACCGACGGAATCCAATACACGGAAACGGTTACGCCCAAATAGGGAAACAAATACTGTAATACATTATCCCGCAACGGAACCTGTGCGTTCTGCCGATTTACTGGAGTATTTAAAGAATGTTGACACAAGACCCCGCGACTCCATGACGCATTTTGGGAATTGGGTTACAAATGCTCTACGGGAATTGCC
This sequence comes from Leguminivora glycinivorella, assembly GCF_023078275.1. Taxonomy (NCBI): domain Eukaryota; kingdom Metazoa; phylum Arthropoda; class Insecta; order Lepidoptera; family Tortricidae; genus Leguminivora; species Leguminivora glycinivorella. The sequence continues at coordinate 16,188,313 of NC_062973.1, forward strand.
TAGGGCCACGCAAGTACGTGCCAAAAAAGAAATATTTGAAATTGTTCAAAAATACAAATTTCAAAATTTTTGTGACTTGGACGAGTTGCCTCCAATCGAGCATCAGGAGGAAAACGCTGCTGCTGGTTCGCCAGCACCAGAATTTGTAATGGAATCTCTTGAGACTCGAGAGGAGGCCAACTCGTCCAGCGAATGCTCGGTATTCAGTCCAGATGCCCCCCCTTATTTACTGACAGACTTGTTTGACAGAGTATAAGCTAGTATTCAATTTTAAGTTAATAGCAAAATAAATTATTATTTTCTACTTTTAATTTATATGTAGGTACGCCTTATAGCATCGGTGGAACACGTTTTTGATTGATACAAAAATCAAGTACGCGTTTTGAAATATAGTTTTAAAATATCTGGTTGGAAGAACAAGTAGGTAACAATAATATATTCAATATACTCTATGACAATAATTGTCAAATATCCTAGCTACAAACGGATGAAATTAAAGTTCGCCGCCGTATTGGCTGATAATAAAAACAACCAATTATTGTAATAATGTCGTTTGAGGAAAAACTCATCAGTGCCGTAGAGCAATACCTTGTGCTATACGACATGACAAATCCTAAATACATGGACCCAAAATATAAATCCATCGTATGGCAAAAGATCTCCACAGATTTAGAATCCAACGGTAAGTCCTAGTACAGATGTAATTAGTGTGAAAAGATTTTCCTTCGTATTCTTACGGAAACGTACGAACGTGTCATGCTATTTCAGTCAGTCTCAGTAGGTACAAGACGTACTGACACTGCATGAACTAGCATGACAAATACGAACCTTTCCGTAAAAATACAAAGGAAAAGCTTACATACAGTCATACATACTTACATAATATTTGATTTTTTGTTACAGAAGACGAAATTAAAAAGCGTTGAACCAATATTAGGGACCAGTATAAAAAATAATTGAACAAAATTAAAACCAAAAGTGGTCAGGCCCAAAAAAAACTCACTGTGTACAGATACGCAGGATCCTTAGGATTCCTTAAGGCTCACCTTCAGGGCCGTGACCCTGCCAGTAATGCTGCTAGCTAGAGGGTGACCACAGGCGGAAAGACGGAATCAAGAGCCCGGATGCTCACACTGGACGAGTACTCCAGTGGAAGAGGCCTGATGCGCGAGCTACAAAAAGACCGTTACCGACGGAATCCAATACACGGAAACGGTTACGCCCAAATAGGGAAACAAATACTGTAATACATTATCCCGCAACGGAACCTGTGCGTTCTGCCGATTTACTGGAGTATTTAAAGAATGTTGACACAAGACCCCGCGACTCCATGACGCATTTTGGGAATTGGGTTACAAGTGCTCTACGGGAATTGCCTAGGGCCACGCAAGTACGTGCCAAAAAAGAAATATTTGAAATTGTTCAAAAATACGAATTTCAAAATTTTTGTGACTTGGACGAGTTGCCTCCAATCGAGCCTCAGGAGGAAAACGCTGCTGCTGGTTCGCCAGCACCAGAATTTGTAATGGAATCTCTTGAGACTCGAGAAGAGGCCAACTCGTCCAGCGAATGCTCGGTATTCAGTCCAGATGCCCCCCTTATTTACTGACAGACTTGTTTGACAGAGTATAAGTACTATAAGTATTCAATTTTAAGTTAATAAGAAAATAAATTATTATTTTCTACTTTTAATTTATATGTAGGTACGCCTTATAGCATCGGTGGAACACGTTTTTGATTGATACAAAAATCAAGTACGCGTTTTGAAATATAGTTTATAAAATATCTGGTTGGAAGAACAAGTAGGTAACAATAATTGTCAGGTGTCCTAGCTACAAACGGATGAAATTAAAGTTCGCCGCCGTATTCGCTGATAATAAAAACAACCAATTATTGTAATAATGTCGTTTGAGGAAAAACTCATCAGTGCCGTAGAGCAATACCCTTTGCTACGACATGACAAATCCTAAATACATAGACCCAAAATATAAGTCCATAGTATGGCAAAAGATCGCCACAGTAGGCCTAGCACATGATTGCCGCGGGAGTATGTCGCCGCGAGATAGATGACACGTCTTCTTCTAACTGTATTAATGACAGAAGAAGGACGGGTAGTCTATCTCGCGGCGACATACTCGCGGCAATCATGTGCTAGGCCTACAGATTTAGAATCCAACGGTAAGTCCTAGTACAGATGTAATTAGTGTGAAAAGATTTTCCTTCGTATTCTTACGGAAACGTACGAACGTGTCATGCTATTTCAGTCAGTCTCAGTAGGTTCAAGATGTACTGACACTGCATGAACTAGCATGACAAATACGAACCTGTCCGTAAAAATACGAAGGAAAAGCTTACATACAGTCATACATACTTACATAATATTTGATTGTTTGTTACAGAAGATGAAATTAAAGAGCGTTGGACCAATATTAGGGACCAGTATAAAAAATATTTGAACAAAATTAAAACCAAAAGTGGTCAGGCCCAAAAAAACTCACTGTTTACAGATATGCAGGATCCTTAGGATTCCTTAAGGCTCACCTTCAGGGCCGTGACCCTGCCAGTAATGCTGCTAGCTAGAGGGTGACCACAGGCGGAAAGACGGAATCAAGAGCCCGGATGCTCACACTGGACGAGTACTCTAGTGGAAGAGACCGTACCTGATGCGCGAGCTACAAAAATACCATTACCGACGGAATCCAATACACGGAAACGGTTACGCCCAAATAGGGAAACAAATACTGTAATAAGTTATCCCGCAACGGAACCTGTGCGTTCTGCCAATTTACTGGAGTATTTAAAGAATGTTGACACAAGACCCCGCGACTCCATGACGCATTTTGGGAATTTGGTTACAAGTGCTCTACGGGAATTTCCTAGGGCCACGCAAGTACCTACGTGCCAAAAAAGAAATATTTGAAATTGTTCAAAAATACGAATTTCAAAATTTTTGTGACTTGGACGAGTTGCCTCCAATCGAGCCTCAGGAGGAAAACGCTGCTGCTGGTTCGCCAGCACCAGAATTTGTAATGGAATCTCTTGAGACTCGAGAAGAGGCCAACTCGTCCAGCGAATGCTCGGTATTCAGTCCAGATGGCCCCCCTTATTTACTGACAGACTTGTTTGACAGACTATAAGTATTCAATTTTAAGTTAATAGCAAAATAAATTATTATTTTCTACTTTTAATTGATATTTAGGTACGCCTTATAGCATCGCTGGAACACGTTTTCGATTGATACAAAAATCAAGTACGCGTTTTGAAATATAGTTTATAAAATATTTGGTTGGAAGAACAAGTAAGTAACAATAATTGTCAGGTGTCCTAGCTACAAACGGATGAAATTAAAGTTCGCCGCCGTATTCGCTGATAATAAAAACAACCAATTATTGTAATAATGTCGTTTGAGGAAAAACTCATCAGTGCCGTAGAGCAATACCCTTTGCTACACGACATGACAAATCCTAAATACATGGACCCAAAATATAAATCCATCGTATGGCAAAAGATCGCCACAGATTTAGAATCCAACGGTAAGTCCTAGTACCGATGTAATTAGTGTGAAAAGATTTTCCTTCGTGTTCTTACGGAAACGTACGAACGTGTCATGCTATTTCAGTCAGTCTCAGTAGGTACAAGACGTACTGACACTGCATGAACTAGCATGACAAATACGAACCTTTCCGTAAAAATACGAAGGAAAAGCTTACATACACTCATACATGATTACATAATATTTGATTGTTTGTTATTGTTACAGAAGACGAAATTAAAAATCGTTGGACCAATATAAAAAATATTTGAACAAAATTAAAACCAAAAGTGGTCAGGCCCAAAAAAAACTCACTGTGTACAGATACGCAGGATACTTAGGATTCCTTAAGGCTCACCTTCAGAGCCGTGACCCTGCCAGTAATGCTGCTAGAGGGGGACCAGGCGGAAAGACGGAATCAAGAGCCCGGATGCTCACACTGGACGAGTACTCCAGTGGAAGAGACCGTACTTGATGCGCGAGCTGCAAAAAGACCGTTACCGACGGAATCCAATACACGGAAACGGTTACGCCCAAACAGGGAAACAAATACTGTAATACATTATCCCGCAACGGAACCTGTGCGTTCTGCCGATTTACTGGAGTATTTAAAGAATGTTGACACAAGACCCCGCGACTCCATGACGCATTTAGGGAATTGGGTTACAAGTGCTCTACGGGAATTGCCTAGGGCCACGCAAGTACCTACGTGCCAAAAAAGAAATATTTTAAATTGTTCAAAAATACGAATTTCAAAATTTTTGTGACTTGGACGAGTTGCCTCCAATCGAGCCTCAGGAGGAAAACGCTGCTGCTGGTTCGCCAGCACCAGAATTTGTAATTTGTAATGGAATCTCTTGAGACTCGAGAGGAGGCCAACTCGTCCAGTGAATGCTCGGTATTCGGTCCAGATGCCCCTGACGACATGTCGCAAGGACGCTCTTGAACCGACCTTTATATCAGGATCATTCATCATTATATCAGGAAAAACGCGATGTAGGAAATGAGCGTTCAACGTACAGCGACATCTATCGGCAAATTGAGTAAACTAATGTGCGCGAGCTAGTATGGAGATGATTTTTATGGAATAATTGATTATTGCGTGAACCGATTTTAACCATTTTGCCTCTATTTGAAAGCAGGTTTTTTATTGTTATTTTGTTAAAACATACATGTACAATAAACACCCGTAAGGGTGTTGAAATTAATAAATGTGAAAGGTTTTTTATAAATAAAAAAAAACTTATTATAATGCAATAATAGCCATATTTGGTGAAAATTTCATAAATTTATGTTGGTAAACTTCGGAGATAAGGGGGGGGACGGTATTTTTTTTACATTTTCCTTCATAATTCTTTTTATCCACAACAAAAAAAATATAAAAAATAGTTTTGATATGTACAATTTGAGCTCTTTGTAACGATACCCCACTTGACCTAGTTACTTGACATTTACAATTTGCCCCCCTTTCATATTGGCCATTTTGTATAGTTAATATTAATAAATTAATGTTAATAAAAAAAATAATCCTTTAATTTTATAGAGGTTAACAATGTTCATAACTATTCCAAATTTCAAGTTGTTAGCATAAGTACAAGTACCTAGTCCTCTAGATATTTAGAAATGTGACAGACAGATGGACAGAGTCGCACCATAAGGGTTCCCTTTGTACCTTTTTGGTACGGAACCCTAAAAACCGGCAAAGTGCGATCCGGACTCGCTTACCGAGGGTTCCGTACAAACATACAACGGGTACTGTTACTCATATAACTCTAAAGACTGGGCTAGATATACCATAAGCAAGTGTTATTCTACTCACATCTCAGCAAAAAGACTGTGGGTTTAACTATGACGTCCCAAAGATTGCGGATCGTCCCATTTTGTATAAGAAAGACGTAAGACGCGCCGCCTAGCGGCGCGGTGGCGCAGTGGTGGCGGCGCGTTGGCTAGCGTTCCGCGTCTTACGACGTGCGACGCCAGTGTATGGGTTGCCGCTAAGTAATTACCTTAAGCAGAGAGCCAGACGGTGTTTACTGGATATCGGTTTCTTAAATGATGTTCTTTGTTTTACCAAACGGTGTTTTATTTTGCCGTGAATAATTTCGAAAGACTCTTGAGTCATGTGAAAATAATCATAAAATTTCTCGTCGTAGGTCCAAAGCTCTTTAACTAATGTTACGTATTCTCCTTTTGCCGAACGCGTGCGCCAAAGTGGACTGCCCATCATCGTTGAATAACTACAGCCTCTTCGTCTGCCATCACCGCTGCGAGAGCCAGAATTCGGACAATATTTATTCGATCCATTTTTGGTCTCGGCGTATTGAGTTTGGTTAGCGCGATAGTTATTTTCAATGTGATTGACATTTGTCATAAACAGTCGGTTGCTCGGGCGACTCAGTTAAGTCTGACAGCTCGCTACCGGACCCATAGAGTATATTGAATAGAATACCGGACCGCTCCGCCCCGCGTCGTGAACGTGGACTCAACGGTTGCGTGTACTCGAATCGTATGGCCCGGTGCCGAGCAGGAGGCGATGGCGCACCGTAGAGCTGCCGCTTGATGTCGTCCCGCTCCGTTCCGTCGACGGTCCGTCCCTTTCTAGTGTGAGCCATGCTTCGTCATTTACAGGGTCGTGCATAGATCTTTAAAACCCTACATAAAAGTCTATTCCCCACAGCCATCGTCCGCCGGCTTTCCGCGCATGCGCGCAGTATCGAAAAAACTGAAAACGCATTGTTTAGCTCTGTAACCATGGTAGCGCATTGTTACGACGACACTGCGCGCGTGCGCGGGAAGGCTTTGGGCGACTGAGCTGACAGTGCAAACCTTTGCGTCAAATACAGGAAACAGTGTGAATTTCACGAAAGTTATTCAAGAAAACTATTAAAAACTAAGTGCATGGTCGTAGAAAAACTATTATATGCAACTGTGTTTAACTGAGTCAAAAAATACTCGTGGCGTCTTAATAACAAACGCCACACGCCACTCGTCTTTTTTGACCTCCTTTAAACGCTTGTTGCATAAAATACTATTAAGTCAAAACTAATTTAATATGTTAATTAAAAACAAAAGAGTGATGCCTACGTTAAAGGTTCGAATGTTTTAAATAATAAATCCTGTACATCATCGCACTCCATATTACCAAGGGTTTAATATTGCCGCCCAATTTAGAGCAAATTAATCTATAAACAAAGTCGTTATTGCTTGCATGCTCAAATCCAAATTGTTTCCCAGCTCACCCCGCTTAGTTTGACGCTGATACTGTGCTTAATGGTATTTCCAGGACACCTAGCCAACTTTATAATCGCTTACGCTAATATCACATCTCGGACAATGGCGATCAGAATATATGTTCTTATTGTATGTTTATAAAATTTAAGTTTCATGACGCATTGGATTTATTTGTAATGTAATTGAAATAGGTTTTCAAATAAACATGAAAGAGGCGCGTTCCTACGCACACAGTCTAACGCCGTGGCTTGCGTGGGCGACGGTCGCGCGATGATCGCGCGACGGCGATGCGACGCATACGAAATCAAACCTTATCGATATGGAAGTATGAGACGCGACGGCGACGGTCGCGCGACCGTCGCTCACGCAAGACACAGCGTAAGGTCGTGTAGATGGTCGCGTACCATGCTTGTATGAGTGAGATGACAGGTCGACTGGAAGCGTTTTTGACAGGCGGTAACTGTGAGGCAAGGATGATTTATTTATACAGGATTTACAATATTCATACTAAGAATCTTACCTTAATTTTTAGCTCCACCTATTAAATACTTTCATAACTACACTGATGATGCCTACAAATTTATTTTTAGGGTTCCGTAGTCAACTAGGAACCCTTATAGTTTCGCCATGTCTGTCTGTCCGTCCGTCCGTCCGTCCGTCCGCGGATAATCTCAGTAACCGTTAGCACTAGAAAGCTGAAATTTGGTACCAATATGTATATCAATCACGCCAACAAAGTGCAAAAATAAAAAATGGAAAAATATGTTTTATTAGGGTACCCCCCCTACATGTAAAGTGGGGGCTGATATTTTTTTTCGTTCCAACCCCAACGTGTGATATATTGTTGGATAGGTATTTAAAAATGAATAAGGGTTTACTAAGATCGTTTTTTGATAATATTAATATTTTCGGAAATAATCGCTCCTAAATGAAAAAAAAGTGCGTCCCCCCCCCTCTATCTTTTGAACCATATGTTTAAAAAATATGAAAAAAATCACAAAAGTAGAACTTTATAAGTACTTTTTAGGAAAATTGTTTTGAACTTGATAGGTTCAGTAGTTTTTGAGAAAAATACGGAAAACTACGGAACCCTACACTGAGCGTGGTCCGACACGTTCTTGGCCGGTTTTTTCAATTCATCGTGATATCATGATATTGAAATAAAGAAGCTTTTTTAATTTATTCTTAATATAAAAAACAAAAACACGCAAAAATGTTTGGGGAAAATATGGTTTTGGCTACTTCCAGGCTGCGAAACAGCGCCACCTAGTTTTAAACCTAAAAGGCCCATACATTTCAGGAGTACGCTTTTTTGTATGGGTTTTGTCTGCCCCGGACCCCGGTATTATATCGTCCTCGCTGTGAGGTAACCGAGAGCGGGTGATGGGCGGCACTTTCAGCGGGGAGCGGGTGGCCAACTGGCCATACTGTACGATAGTGCTCTTTATTATACTGTGCTAATATCGTGTGCTTAAACGATTCTGAAGTTGGCTAGACATCCAGGCGTTGTGGCCCAATCGCCAGCATAACTAGGTTCCAACTACATTTTCTATTGACTTCCTATATACTTGGCCCATGATTTTCAATGTAAACTGTACCCCCTAGTATTAACATAGGTTTTAGGTGGCTAAGTATTGTGTGATACGTCGTTTTTATAGTTAGCAGCTGTGGGGCCCGGGATGTCCCCTGACGGCAGGGGCTGCCAACCCGATGCACCTTACGCCTAATTCAATTACTCTGACACCGCGTAATTATAACGGTTATTATGTTAAAATTGCCATTGGCAGTAGTTACAAAATAATTTGCGCCTACACACATGTTACAATAGTAGTAATAATAGTTATTTGTTATACAAGGGGGCAAAGTTGTATTTTAACGCCGAGTGTGGAATTGAAAAACGAGCAAGTGAAAGGATTCTATAGTTGAACCACGAGCGAAGCGAGTGGTTCGAGAATAGAATCCTGAACTTGCGAGTTTTTTAACACACGAGAAGTAAAATACATTTGCATCCGAGTGTAACACAAAACTTTTCCCCTCACTATAGCGAGGAAACTACAACGCAAAAAATGCGTTTATCACTGCTTCCAGTAGTTCCGCAGGTGGTAAATCATCTTTATTACTAGATTCACCTACTTTTGTCAATTTTAAAGCAGTTAATTTGACTTTATTCAAGGTAAAGTATATGAAAAAGGAGTGGAAGGGTCAGTTGGTAGTGGAAGACCTAGGCGAACTTTTCTTGATCAAATCGGGGAAATATTGCAAAAAGGCCAGGTCAGAAGTACTCGAAACCGACGAGCGTGTATGAGAAATGTTATGAAAGTGTGTGAAGCGAAAGTGGTTTGTCAGGATCGTAGTAAATGGAAATCCGTGATCTCTGCCTACCCCTCTGGGAAACAGGCGTGATTGTATGTATGTATGTATGTGTATGTTAATTTGACTTTATTCAAGGTCAAATTACTTTACCCACTAGTGGATAAAATGCGTTTTTACCCGCTGGTATTAAAGGACAAAACACGTGTTTCCGAGCTAGTGAGGGGAAAACGCTATTATCCATACTAATATTATGAAAGGGAAAGTGTATGTGTCTGTTGGTTTGTCCGTCTTTCACGGCAAAGCGGCGGAGCGACGAATTGACGTGATTTTTTAAGTGGAGATAGTTGAGGGGATGGATTGTGACATAGGCTACTTTTTGTCTCTTTCTAACTCTCCACTGCCCTAAAATGGGGGGTGGAAGTTTTTATGGAGCATTCCGCAATTTTCGAATTTAACACGAGCGAAGACGCGGGCAAAAGTTAGTATTGTATAAATACGGCTACACAAGGTTTTAGGTGTAGTTTTAAACTATAATAAGTAAGCTTAGGACTTTTTATCGCATACCGTGGTTCTGAAATCCTTGGAGCCGCCATATGAAAAATGTTCGGTCAAAGTCAAACAGTATGATGTCATTATTAAATACAAATATTTATACATAGTGTCACATCGTTACTGAGTCCATTTTAATCGAACGAACCTTCATTTTATTGAGAACATCAGAATTATAAATTTGTTACATTTCGTCACTACTTTAAAAAAAACTTGTATCTTCGTCTGTCAATTAAAAGAAAATTGTAGTAAGTATGTATGGAATGCATATAGACTTACTGCGTTTTAACTTTGAGGAACAGCGTGAGATACGAGAATTTTTAAAAGTAGTGACGATTTATTCCGCGTTATACGTCAAGGCACAACAAAAAATGACGAAATAAACAATATTTCAGAACAATCAATAAATAAATTAACTAACCTAAGTACTTTATTATAGATTATGTATAAAGTAGAGAGTTCGATTAATGATTTCTACCGCACCGATTTTCCGGACTCGTAACTCATCATTAAAATATTCAAAGGCTTCTTAATTGCGCCCTTTCTGGTGAAAGCCGTTCGCAGTCATGTCAATAACTGGCTTAAATATAAATAAAGGGAAGATGGGGGCAATTTCGACCGAATTGTACAGTCAACAAATTGTAACCCTAGACCACTCTACAACCACGTCAAAATGACAAGCAGTAAGAGATTTCTTACAATCTGATTTATAACATCACTAATCACTATGTCATAGTTCTATAGTAGCCTAGGTTCAATCCAATTGTTTGACTGTACCTACAATTCGAAGACCTGTAAATAACAAAATTAGTGTGGATTATTTACCTACCGGTCTTCATATTGTAGGTTCGTATCAAGAACGATATAATTTATTCATTTTATTTATTTTATTTTATTTTGTTCATTTTATTTCATTTTGTTTGTTTATTTTATTTTGTTTGTATTTTATTTATTTTATTTTGTTTGTTTGTATAGTTGAGTGACAAAGCCTATAGAAAAAAGCGTACCCCTGAAATGTATGGGCTTTTATATCCTGTGGACAAGTGTCCACCTTGCAAGTGCAAGTCTTGCAATTTGCAACTTCCAGGGATGTTACTTGCGTGTCCGACTGGCCGATATACTTATAAGTATTATTAAAGATGATTTAATTTCTTATGCATTGGAAATTATGATGTAGGTATGTTTGTCCTTATGTGACGTTTTATAAAGCCTAGTCTATCAGAAAATATTAAATTCGTATTCATGATAATAGTGAATTTTGGTTTAAATACATCAGACATATTATGCTTGTTTGCCAAATCGCCATGCACGGTACAATTGTCATGTTTGAGGGTATGGTTGGATTCCACATTTATGAAAAATTCTGCCACTCAACCTGATACTATTTTAATAATCTATGACAGACTTGAAGCGGATGATGATAATGAACAACACCGATCTTCCGACCCGACTTGGGAGTAAATTGAACACGGTATTCAAGATCTTGTAAAGCGAAAATGGTTTAAATATTGAGTCCTCAATTAATCAACAAAGGTTGAAACAAAGAAACAAATAAATGCGATGTTTTGAGAGTTGCTAAGGCCTAAAGGAGACGGAATCTTGCAAACCGAGTGTCAGAGGGCTCACTCCATTTGCCCCTTGTTTGTCTGTCAACACAAATATTGAAAATCCATTAGCAACCGCCGTTCGAGCGCAAAAAAGTCGATATTAAAAATAACAAAGAAATCGCGGGCCGTTCAAAGTTTCTCGAAGAGGGGAAGTTACTTTGAAGAGTGTTTCTGTTATTTGCGTAATGCAAGGAATTTCCATCGCTTATTTATGAATTCCGGTATCGACAAAATATCCGTCGGTTTTAATAAAAGGTCTCGAAATTTACTAGGCGGTCTTGCAACCCACTTTGACAAATAAGTAATGGTGAGGTAACATTATAATGGAAGATAGTTACTTGTTGTTTTATTGAGCGTTTAATTATATTTATTATCTCCATTGTAGCTAGAGAAAATACACATATAATATACCTATATATTGAAAAAAAGGAACGTATTCTCAAGGAGCAGAAACATAGTAGAGGTTCTGATGACGAGTACATTTATTTGCCTTCCAATGCTAATTAGGAAGCTTTAATTTATTACGCGAAATGTTTATTACAATGTTTTGGGGAGTGGAGGTGATTATTAGATTAATTGAAGGTAATAAAATAAAATGAGGCGTCGAAATAAGCTTATGAATTTCTCTTTACAATAACAAATCAGTTTTCCTGGCGAAGTAAGTTTCAAAGTTAGACCAAAACTGCGAAGTGTTAGAATAATAATAATAACACATTTTTAGACACGGCTACCAAAAAATAATTTGGTTTTTTTTTCTGGAGCGACTTAACCCCTCAGGTGGCAGAGCTACAAGTTGCATAGGGGAGAAGTGGCGCGGTCATTTTATAAAACATTCCGTTAAGTGGCAGGCGCCGGGAGCCGGACTCTGGGAAAAACAAGCTGTTAAGTGGCAGGGACCGGCTCCCGGACCCCGTGCGACGATATACCTAAATATATAAATAAAACCGTCTAAAACTATATCTAGCTTCCTCATACTTGCACGAACCATTCGTCACTAAACAAGGACGGTATTCAGTAAAGATTCAACACCTTCAACTTCAAAACAACTTGCAATATGACCCAATTTGATTGGACCATCCGCCTGCCATGTTTGAGACACGTGTTTAAAAACCGTCTTTTTCGCAAAAATTGTACTGTAATATATTAAAAAAAGAGATATAAGTGTAAATATATGTATATTTAAGTCCCTGAATTACTTTTTTCTCCAATTTACTGTTTTTTTGCCTAAATAAAGTTACTTTAATAAATGGAAGTGGAAAATGTAGCCATCTGATATTTGATCGAGTCTAGCAAAACTCACATAAATGGAATGTATTTTTTTTTCTATGTAATGATTTTAGCCGTTTCATAATGAATCCAGTGATATATGGTTTATGCACAACATCCCTACATTTTTTGAGTAATTATAATTTTTGTAACATAAGTAACATTCGCGATGACCACCCGTGAGGGCCCCGCCACTCAAGGGTAAACTTTTTCTGTCATTTTAGCGGTATCCTTGCCACTCAACAGCTTTTTATTTCAAGTCCGGCTCCCGGTTACCTGCCACTTTACGTGCGGTCGGCTCCCGGATTTCGCCACCTGAAGGGTTAAGCTGTTCACACTTTTTTATATTATACGACAGAACGAGGAAATGAGAGAATGAGCGAAAAACAAGTAGGTACCTACTAGGTAATCAAAGTAACTGTCAAATGTAAAATAGTTCTTAATGGACTGTAGGAGGAAATTTTATTTTAATTTCAACAAATTCGCTGGTTTCCGATATGAAAAGAAATGGCGAGTGTCGAATTGGCCGGAGATCGCGAGGCTTGAAATAAAATGGAATTGACTCGCGTTCCGTCTTCCTTTTGTGGTTTGCTGATTTCTAATTAGAATTGCCAACTATAAGAGCCGGCGTTGCATTTTTATTTCCGAGAGCCTAGGCAAAATGACAATAGTACACCGAAAAAAAGACGTAAGGTACAGAGGGGCAAATCTCGAATTGGGGGCAACTGTAACTAGTCCATTTTTTCCATTATTACACTATGATGTTGAGTTCTACATGTATCCACTGAAGACGCCTACCATATATAACCGGTGAAAACTTTATTTAATAATGCAAACATTGTAAAACATGGAAAAAATGGACCAGTTACATTTGCCGGTCCAGATTTGCCCCGCTGTACCTTACAAAAAACAGTTGTACTGTAAATATCGGGATAGTGACAGAAGAAAAACCTCGTGATTTTCCTGCTTTTTCCGTCAATTGTTGCCGCCTTGGCTAGGCTTCTACTTTTGGAATTCTTGCATTTTTCAAACGTCAAAAGAGGTAGGTAATATAATATAATGTTATTTTACCGCGTTCGACCCGCGCACTGTGAGCGACTTTAAATATTTGTTTTTCTATCAAGTCCTTATGACTCATACGACCTTTCAGCAATTCCAACAGAAACCGAGACAGTCTTTAATGCATACGATAATAATATTAAGAGATCTAAATCAAACTAGTACGATGAAAACAACCTAAATTATTTTCTTAATCTTATTAAAAATCGAGGCTGTTTCCGTGTGACAATGAGTACAAAAAATAATCAAAGATAAACATCCTTCATATAGCTATCGTAAGCTCTCTGATTCCCTCCACTCCAAGTTCGCGTTGAACAGCCGAAGTTTCAATGACTGTTGTTTCAGAAAAAAACTTAACGTTGAGTGAATTCTTTTGTGAGTCGGCAATGCGAGCTTCCATCGCTTCAACAGTTTAGGCGGAGACGTGTTTCTAGGAAAGATTTACAATATATACAAGAGTAGACTCGGACTTAGCGCTGGTGTCCTAGCGGTAAGAGCGTGGGACTTTCAATCCGGACGTCGTGGGTTCGTACCCCGGCTCGTACCAATGAGATTTCGGAACTTATGTGCGAAATGTCATTTGATATTTGCCAGTCATTTTTCGGTGAAGGAAAACATCGTAAGGAAACCGGACTAATTCCAATAAGGGCTAGTTCCCCTTTGGGCAGTCGCTCTCATAAAACTAGTGCCTACAAACATGAGCCGTGCATACCTGCTCGTACGCGTTGCCAACTCCAACATTTGCACTTTCGTTCAGCATTAGTAATTTTAGTCACAAAACATTTAGCATTATACTCATAAGGTCTTATAATTTGAGCAGTTCCCGTGAACTAAGCCACGTCAGCAAATTTTAATTGATCCTATTTTGTTACCAACATTTGGTAATATAAGTTGACTTTCGTAAGATATATACAGGATAATTGTTATAAATAAGAAAATATAGATACTAGAGAACCTTAATGACGAAATAAAACTTACTAAAATCTCAATTTATCAAAAGAATCTTGGTAACAAAATAGGAATAATAAAAATAAATTTAACTTTTCCCTTAATTTTTATACAAACTTTTCGAGAACTGCTGATTTTGGCTGTGGTTTGCTTTCCCTCTGACTTCTCCATTCTTCAATTTACTCGTCTCTAGTCAGACCATCCATGACAATAAATCATTTTGACATTCGCCCGCGATCTGAGATCCAGTTTCAGGAACGTAGGACATAAATTCCACAATGTCCGTAATACGTCGGAGACAAAATACGACAAAAGGCTCGAATACGTGATCTCGCAGTTCTAGGAACTTGTACTTCTACGACAGTACGAAGATCAGAGTCTCTGCTGTGAGGCCTGTGAGTTTTAGATTATTTGTGACGTTATCTGGGTAAAGGGACCTTGCGCGCTTGGATTGTCGATGGCGCTTACGTCCCGCGGCGTCGTATTTGTACACGAATATCGCCCATAACACCGTAAGCGCCATCGACAATAAGGTCCCAGATAATGTCACATTTTTCTCGATAGCGCAAACATCACGGTAAATCTATGTAGATTTTGGTCCTAGTAGGTACAGCCAACCAATAGGAGACCCTAGGCCACTGTAGGACTATGTCATAGCAGGTCATAGTCACGTTATAAAGGATATTGTAAGAAATCTCTTACTGCTTGTCATTTTGACGTGGTTGTAAAGTGGCCTAGGGTTTCAATTGGTTGACTGTACTTATAGGTAAGTCACCGATTGAGGGAGCTGTTCACTTTCTCCATACAATGAATGTCATTTACCGTGACGTTTAGGATATCTGCCGTCTCATAAAAAAACGCATTTGAAATATAAAACTGAATCAACATTTTTGGACAAGAGTCAGAAAAAAAACCTAGATACGAACCAAGGATTACCATATACATATATAGGATTTACAATCTTCATAAAATAAAACGAAGAAATAATTATGTCATTTGTTCTCATAAAAAATAAAAACACAAAATATTTGGGAAAAATATGATTTTGGCCACTTCCAGGCTGCGAAACAGCGCCATCTAGTTTTAAGCCTAAAAAGCCCATACATTTCATCATGACTGCATGCTTACCATCGGGCAGGCCGCATGCTTGTTTGCTACAATATGGTATACAAAGACTGCTAAAATTTACTAATGATTTTAGCATATTTATATTAAAGACGTATAAAAAACAAATTAGTTTAAATCTGAACACACTTACATTACACATCCTAATCATTGAATAAAATCGCTCCCTACATCTGCATTTCTATTGTTTTGCAGCCCATATATTTGTCCACGTAGCTTAGGCACGTAAGCCCGTGTTTAGTAAACATTGCGTCGCAACATCTCCACGCATGTAACATACTACTTGCTGAGACAGATAAGGGGGGTAAAAATTATTGTCTGTTTATCCTCCCCTGTCCTCTTGTTAGCGAATACTTCGTATCAGTTAAGACCAGGGGTAAAGCAATATATTTTTTTTTTCTCGTATATTTTGACTGAGTCCCAGGGTAAGCTCAACTAACTCAATTTAACTTGTAGAATGAATTTTGTATGTTTTAGGAAGCATTTTAGTTGCACTTAGATTAGGTACCTATTATCATGCAAAAGAAGGTCATAGTGCTTTGGGCAATGGGCACCATAACGTCACACCTCGGACAATAGCGATTAAATATCTGAAAGAGGCGCGGCGCGTACCTACGCACACAGTCTAAGCTCGTGTAGGTGAACGCCTTCCATGGAGTGAGATATGACAGATCGAATGGTCGCGTTCTTCACAGGCGGTAACTGTGAGGTAACCGAGAGCGGGTCGGCGGCATCTTCAGCGGGGAGCGGGAGTGGCCATGCTGCTTCCGGGCATCTCAAGCTAGGTAAGTAGGGAGGTATGTATATCTAATTCGTCGACGGGACAGGCTCTGTCTGTGGGCTCTGCCTAGTCCACTAAATATGTAAGTAATGGCTGTTCTTCTAAAAATACATTTTACTTTACTTTAAAAATACGCTAAATTTAAGCATGATAGAGTCAGACTAAGCCTAATAGACAGAGACTAAGCCTGTGCAAGTGTTAAATAGCCATTAAATATGTACGTACGCAGTACGCACTTACATTTAGTCTAATATAATTATGTTTTTTTTTTAAATACTCTGTTCCTCCAGCTGTCACTCCAAAATATCAAATATTTTAGCAAACTTATCGTACAAACCCATTTCCTCTAAAGTTATCTTTAAATATTGCTTGTCATGTCACTCAAACTTATAGGGAAATGGTGCTATTTCTATTGGAGCCCAAACGCGGGTAAGAATAAGGGAATTTTCGCGAAAAAAGATTCAAAAACTTTTTTTTTTCAAAATAGTTAAATTTAATATTTTTCCTACTCAGATTCACGAGCCCTTTCGATCCTACTAAGTAGGTAAAAACACTAAAAACAAGCGCCTCAAATAGTACATTTCGATACAAGAAGTACTATTTGAGGCGCTAACTCTGTACCGAAATAGTATTTTATGCAACAGGCGTTTAAAGGAGGTCAAAAAGACGAGTGGCGTGATGGGTAACAATTTGAGGCGAAGCCGAAAATTGTTATTAAGACGCCACGAGTATTTTTTGACTCAGTTAAACACCGTTGCATACAATACTTTTTCTACGACCATGCACTTAGTTTTTAATAGTTTTCTTGAATAGCATTCGTGAAATTCACACTGTTTTCTGTATTTTGACGCAAAGGTTTGAACTGTCAGCTCAGCTGCCCAAAGCCTTCCGCTCACGCGCGCAGTATCGTTATAACAATGCGTTACCATGGTTACAGAGCCAAACAATGCGTTTTCAGTTTTTTCGATACTGCGCGCATGCGCGGAAAGCCGGCGGGAGCTGGCTTTGGGGAATAGACTTTTATGTAGGGTTTTAAAGATCTGTGCACGACCCTGTAAATGACGAATTACAGTTCGGGAGTAGAAAAAATATTTTTCAGTTCAGATGGTCGCTTTTTTACGCACTAGTTCGAGAAGTGGTTCATTATATGCCAGGTCGAAACTTCGGAGGCACATATGTACTGAAAAACTTCGTACGATACACGTGCGAAAAGGAAATTCGTAACTCGTGTCGATTTAAAACACTCCCTTCGGTGGTGTTTTAATTTATCGCCACTCGTTTCGAACTTCCTTTTTTACGCACTTGTATCGTAATGTACTATTTTCCACTTCGTTCAAACACTTTGTATACAGCGGTTACCTACAACTTTTGGGACCATTTTTTCCTCGTTTCTTGTCCTCGATCGAAAGGGCTCGTGATTTTGAGTAAGAAAAAAAAATAATTTACCTATGTTAGAAAAAATATTTTTGGTGAAAATGCCCATAACATAAAACGTAGACCGCCTTTATAATTTGTAGACTGACATTCATTACATAATATTAGTACATTATCTCAGGAAAGCTTCTTGAGAATGTCGCTAAATTATGCATAATTTCTTCCTTTTACCTACTCATATTGTAAAGTTGTATAAACAAACCAATTTACCTTCAATGCTTCAAAATCACGTATTGTTTGACGTCATTCATGATTTTGTCAAAAATTTATATAAGTACTTATAAGTAAATACCTACTTAATTTTTTTTTTAAATCAATATTAATTTAGTTAAAAGTTGATAATACAATATTTGGTTCTCAAATTCAAAAATTTGACATAATTGTTTAATAGTTATTTGTTTTACAAGGGCGCAAAGTTGTTGTTTAACCGCACGTGCCAATATTGATACCCGAGCAAGCGAAAGATTCCAATATTGAACCGCAAACGTAGCGAGTGGTTCAAAAAGTGGAATCTTGAGCGTTGCGAGGGTATCAAGGCACGAAGGTTAAACAAACTTTGCCACCACTATGAAAATATTACTTTGCACTCTTGTGAATAAAATGCAGTTTTACTATCTGTTTTCGAATAGCAAAGAAAGCCTTTACCGGTTTGTGTGGCGGAAAATAAATTATTTTATTGAATATTTAAAAATATATTTTATTGAAATAGGTTCCCGTCAAAGTACGATTTTTTTCCACTACATGAAAATTTCCTGAAAGAGACCGGTTTTGTTTGAAAAAAAAAGTTTGGAAAAAAAGTAGTATACTTATTCATAAGGTCATGTTACACAAGTCAGACCTATAAACTCGCCTAGCCCGTCGTACTAACAAATACGCCAGCAGGTTTTCCTGCCAGTCACGACCAGCGAACTCTATTATCATAACTAGGTACAGATTTCGGAGAGCAATCTGACCCTACTCCATTATCTACTAATACTGTTGCCGGCCATGATGAATTTGCAACATTTTTATACCCTGACTAAAATGCTTGCAGGGCCGCCGGCGCGGCGTCGAAATGTAGATTTTATTATCTTGTTGAACGCTCATCTGAGATTTTCAATGGAATGTACAAGTTTCTAATGGGTCGGCAAAGCGCATGTGACACCCCTTGAGTTGCAGGCGTCCATAGGTTACGGTGACCGCTTTCCATCAGGCGGGCCGTATACCTGTTTGCCACCGACGTGGTATAAAAAAAAAGAAATGCTGAATTAGTGCATCTTCATAAGAGTAAGCAGACAAGGGGGAATATTAGATTAAAGTGTAGAAAGTATAAAAATAAAACAATAAAACAAATAATGAAATAAATAAAATAAATGAAATAAATAATAATGAAATAAATGTAGAAAAAACTTGATGTAGAATTAAAGGAAAGGGAACCTTTATTCAATAAATAAAAAGTTACTAGTATGTACAATCTTAAACAAATAAAATATAAAACTTAAAACTAAAGTACCTTAAAAAATAGAAAATTAAATTAAAATACATATAAACTAATCAAAAAGACCTCCGCGAGCTGTACAGGGTGCAAAGGTGCCCATCAAACTTGTCGCATTGCCACGTTGGATGGCAATGGACAACCTTTGCACCAGGCACGGGCCCGCACGAACATCGGAGGTCCTCTCTCTCAGCTTATATCCCAATTCCCGTATAAACGCTACGGCCTATGACCCCCAACACCCCGTTGTCTCGAAGGCAAAAAAAAGTATTTTCACCACACCAACTGGTGAAGATCAATTTTGCTATTCGAAAACGGATAGCAAAATTGCATTTTATCCACAAGAGTGCAAAGTAATTTCATACAAATTTTAACTTGATGCCTTGAGCTGGCTGGTAGAATTTACCTACAAATAATTATTTTGAATCATAAATATTGAATAGATTGCTAGATTTGATTTAAATTGATGTTTTATAGTCAGTATTTTGTTCGTGTTGGTGTGGTGAAAAATGTTGTGTTTCACTCGGCGGCAAAGTTTGTTTAACGTACGTGCCTTGAGACCCTCGCAACGCTCAAGATT
The DNA here is from genome assembly GCF_023078275.1 of Leguminivora glycinivorella. Lineage (NCBI taxonomy): Eukaryota > Metazoa > Arthropoda > Insecta > Lepidoptera > Tortricidae > Leguminivora > Leguminivora glycinivorella. The sequence continues at coordinate 16,208,212 of NC_062973.1, forward strand.
CCACTTTTTGAACCTCTCGCTACGCTCGCGGTTCAATATTGGAATCTTTCGCTTGCTCGGGTATCAATATTGGCACGTGCGGTTAAACAACAACTTTGCCCCCTTGTAAAACAAATAACTATTGTTATATGAAGCATTGAAACTACTTACTAAATGTTTAAAGCGTGATGGAAAATAGAATCGATCTTGGCTTATTAAATAAGTTCTATCCGTAAAAGAAATAGGGATGAACATAGCGCGTTTATTAAAGATTTTGTCCCATAATACTCATCCTACATTTTCAATAGAGAAAACGAAACTGCAATCTCAAACTTATTAAACCAGTACAATGGAGCAACGTTACGAAGCGAAGTTCACTATTCCGTACGTCGAAACAACAGTTGAGCTCACATCGGCCACGCTCAGAAAGAGACATTTGTGTCAATAGCAGATTTACTGAATGCCACTACTGTGAATGTGAACAGGGTTAACCAAACTGTAAACGTTGCTTTTCAATGGACTACCTACCTTATCTTATCTTATACTATTAAACGAGCAATTCTTGTATATTTATTTATTTATTAATTTATTTATATATACAGACGATCTCGGAAACCGCTCTAACGATTTCGCTGAAATTTGTTATGTGGGGGTTTTTGGGGGTGAAAAATCGATCTAGCGTAGCCTTACATCCCGGAAAACGCGAATTTTCGAGTTTTCATGAGTTTTTCTTTCGCGTTTGTAAACGTAAAATATGGTCCTTAATTTCGCCGCGCGCGCATCGATTCCGCTTAGCTCAGTCGTACGAGGTCGGTCTAATGTACGCAGATAGATCGTAGGTGTCAGGGTTTCGAATCCCGGCCAGAAATTAAGTTTTTGTTTTTTGTCTTTTTTTTTTGTATTTACAACAGTTTTTTTTTATCTAAAGACGTGATATATTAAAATAGAACCGAGCGAAGCTCGGTCGCCCAGATATTTATACAAATAAGGGTAGGTACCATGAAAAAGCGCTAATACTTATTAGCCTCAGCGGTAAGCTTGTGCGACTTTCAATTCGGAGGTCAGGAGTTCAAACCCCGGCTAGCATCAATGAGTTTTTCTGAAGGTATTTGCGAAATGTCAGTCACAATTACTTACTTTGTTTGTTGGCGCGATGACCAAAAATGAGCCTTGGCCTCCAACACAAGAAAGAGAAAGGTATAGCGGGGCAAATCTCGACTGGGTGGCAATTGTAACTGATCCATTTTTTCCATTATTACTGAACTGTGTGCAGAGCCGAATGGACAAACGCTCACGAAACGCTCACGATAATATCTCTTTCGTAGCTATCTATCTCTATCGCTCTTGCGCATTGGCGCGACAGAGCCAGACTACATTTCTGCGGCGTTTCGATTTCGTTTCGCGTCGCAGAAATGCCATTCGACTACGGCACCTGAACTTATCCACTGAACACGCCTATCATGTATAACCGGTGGATACTCTATTTAATAACGCAAACATAGTAAAACATGGAAAAAATGGATTAGTTACATTTGCCCCCCAGTCGAGATTTGTCCCGCTGTACCTTATACCACTTTGCTCGGTGTTGATTGGTAACGCGCCAGCTTTTGTCAATTTTCAAAAATTAAAATACAAACTGTAAATAATGTCAGTACAAACGAGGTATGTTTTCAAGTTATGAATGTTACGAATCAATTAGGTACTCGTAATGTTACATAGCTTACAATTTCTATGTCGAACAAGTTACAAAGAGACATTTACGTCAATAGCAGAATCCCAGAATGCCGCGAACGTGGGCAAGTTTGGTTGCATCGATTGCTGGGCGCGTGCGGTCAGACGGGTGACGCGCCGCGGTTGCGGCGAGGCCTGTGTGCACGACTGTACTGAATGAACATAGCCATAGGCGAAACCTCAACAGTAGAGGCTACTAATAAACTAATAAGAATATCTACATATGAAACAAGTAATTTAGGTATGTACTAAAGTCATACTTACGGTAAGAGCGTGCGACTTTCGATCTCGCGGGTTCGAACCCCGGCTCGCACCAATGAGTTTTTCGGAACTTATGTGTGTGTGTGTCATTTGATATTAGCCAGTCGCTTTTTGCTGAAGGAAAACACCGTGAGGAAACCGGACTAATTCCAACAAGGCCTAGTTACCCTTCGGGTTGGAAGGTCAGACGGCAGTCGCTTTCGTTAAACTAGTGCCTACGCCAAATCTTGGAATAAGTTGATAAAGCGGACCCCAGGCTCCCATGAGCCGTGACAAAATGCCGGAATAACGCAAAGAGGATGAATAAAGTCATACTAACCTATATGTAGATTCAAACCCATCCTTACCACCTATACGTAATAATTATTACTCAAAATATAACCTATCTAAGTAAGTCTGAATGAATTTACCCATCCCCTCCAATTATCAAAATAAAATGGGTGTTTATGTTAACTAGGTACATGTGATTTCTAGTAGCAGAACGACCGTAAAACAAAAATTACCATTTATAGTTGTTGACCACTAGTAAACATAGTTTATGTGTTGCTTACTAAGTGAATACACGGCACGGAGGGGCCTTTGTTCGGGAACTATAAAATTTACATAGGTCTACTGAATCTGCCGGCGAATCATAAAACTTTGGCCAGCCGAAGGCGCGCCGGCGTCGGCAAAAAACGTAAACAACGCTTTAAAGTGAAGCTTCGGTTGTTGCTTCAAGAGATTTATAGAGTATTAGGGGTGCTGTAATGAAAGTACATTAAACGGCTGTTATTTTGTAAGATTGAGATTTAAGTCCCCATTGTTAGTTACTTTCACTTTATCAAGATGTACTGAAGTGTAGGTACTAACTTGTTATTAAAAGGGTATTTATTAATTACTACATAGTAATCAAAACTTTTTATGAATTCCTAAATAAAGTAATTGTTATCTATAATTTACGACCCAAAAACAGGGCGCCCAGTCATTAAATCACTTAATAATTATTCATGAAATTACCTCCCTCTTTTTACCCACACGTATTTCATTCATTTTTGGAATCTCATTTATACTGCAACAGTGTCCCCTGAGAGGAAAAGCTGAACAAAGAGTAATCATTAGGTACATATTGTCTGCTAAGCGAACCAATTACATTACGAAAAAAATCCAAAAGCATATTTTCATTAATTTCGGGACTAAGTGGATTTCCACTTTTGTATACATATTCTAACAATAGAGAGCCGTCGCAGAAAGAACGGAAATGAAAATGGGATGAGATTCCCCTGTATTAGATTCTGGAGTAAAATAAATGGAAAAACCGAATAATATTATGGATAGAAATATTTTCGCGCAACGCATATTTTAATTTGAAATGCCAAATATTGACTCAAATTCCGGTATAGTCGTTTGTATAGCAATACAAAAGCATTGTATCACGCAATGCAAACCAAAGGCAATATTTATTTTGAATTTCACTACGTCATCTCACAATTTGTCCTGGGTTGCGGGGAAATACGTAGCTATTGTCCGCGTGCGTGCATTTGTAGCCGGTCTAACTAGAATGTCCCTCTTATTTCCTATTCTTTTTAGTTTTATCATGGATAAATCTTGCTTTATTCGTAATTAAAGTATGATATTACAATTATGTTATCCCTGTAGGTGTTCTAAAAACCGAAGAAACAAAATCACGACAAAACTTCTATTTCATTTTAGTTTCCAGCCGTGACACGGCAGTTCGATAACGAGGCGTAAGCGAGCGCCGTGGGACTCAATCTGCCAGCCGGCCTAGTCGAAATGACAATCTTTGGCGATATACGCCGATCGAACCGCAGTCAGGCTCTGTTGCACCAATACGGAAGAGCGATAGAGATAGCTAGCCGATTGCTTTTGTGCATTGGCTACGTACCCTGATATCGGATCTTTAGCGGGATATTTTTAAACTGCTTCGTTCAGTTTTCACATCTGTGGTCATGACTTTATCAAGTTTGGAGTGAGGTCTATTCTTTTTGTCGTGTGCAAACTCAATACCAGGCAGGCAATTATGGTCGCGCGATAAATGATAAAACATCTGGCCGTTCCTGTTACGAATAGTGCGATAGGGACGGCCTGATATTTTATCGTCTATCGCGCGACCATGCTACCCGTGCTGGTTAAGCTTGCCCGCACGGACGGACGGCATGACGTTTACATTAGCACCGTTAAATTGAACCTCTGATGTTTTGATATTTTAGAATACTTACATTACTCGATAGCATAGGTACACGTCTCACATATTTGTATTTTATTTGTTCTTGTGAGCTACCGTTAGGGGGCGCACTTTCTTCGTAATTTTCTGTGACGTTTTTGCTACGTATTATTTTGGTATTATAGAACGAGACAGCTCACGGAAGAGCCCCAGATACTGAGATTATGTCACCTTTTCTATTTATGCGGCCAGTCTTCTTCTACCTCTGCGTGATCTGGCAAGTATTCTTTTTTTAACCGAGGCAAGGTACAATAATGGAATATCAAAACAGCCCCCGCTCTCTGACCACCCGTTCAGCCGGCCTAACCCAAGTGATAATCATTGACGCAACGTGGCGATTGCAACTCAGTCTAGCTCTGTCACACTACAGAAGAGCTATTGGGATAGCTGCGAACACGAAACGTAAGCAATTGTGACGTTGGCTAGATGTGTATTTATAGAACTGCCTCGCCCAAACACGGAATACCTGTTAAGCTCGACCGAATCGGACGGCTTGTCTGCCCCGTGCTAATTAAGCCTATAAAAGTATAATACGGCCCGAATATTATGCTTTAATTGACATTTTGTGAGGTGTCGACTATGTCCGATATTTTTAATGAATTTTTAAGCTTTTCATTACACTCGCATGCTACATGTGCTATTGCACGCAGGCAGAGCGTGAGTTATAGAAAAATCGTTCTCCCAAGGGAGTAATGACATGTTTAGTACCGTACTTAACTTTTTTTATCTATCTACATATGTTTTTACATTCGAATGTGATGAAAAATCCATAGCTAATACAAACTTATTTAAATGATCTTACAAAAACGTCTGCAGCTTAAAAATACAGAGGGTCGAAACCATGCAAAAAGTGGCCGAGTGAATGAATCCTAGTGGCGGGCTCACAGATGTAAATAAAAGTAAGGATCCCGCAGAGAACAATTTTTCAAGCACGTTGGTTTCTTGCTTTGCATCAGTGATTTAACTGAGGGTGGGAAGGTGCCTGTCCGCAGTTCTAATATTATGTACAATCAGTACGTTAACGAGATATTTGTTTATAATGCAGACTCCCGTGGTGCCCGTGATTACGAACATAATGTGATGTTCAAAATGTCGCGCGTCGGGCCAAATGCAAGTCCCGTTTAGTTCTAAAATTAGAAATGCAAATCGTTAAGTTTAAATCAAGGTTTAAATCAATGTAGGATAGTTGTTGTAGTTTACTACCTAATTTTCTGTTAGAATAGAATAGAATAAAATGAACATTTATTCGTTAACACAGGCAAGACAAAATACACATAATAACAACAAGACAGAAAGGAATGAAGTGCCACAAAATGGCCTCATCTCAGCGTGTTGCGAGTTAGAGACCTTAATAAAAAGATCAGAAAGAAGAACTCTCAAGTGAGTTAATATTTTCCTGACTTCTGTAACACAGGTTTCCAAGCTCAGAAGTCAGGGACCTACACTTCTGGTTATACGGTACTTTTGGTCTTTTTTTTTTAATATAATACAGTAGCAGGCTACACATACAATCTAATGGTACAGTTTTCAAATTCTGGTTCGTCGTATTCCAGTTTTTTCTGAATTACCTATATAATTATAATTAAACTTCATAAATAAGTACATGGTAAATATCCCGTTACTAATTATTTATAAAGGTAGTAAGATTCATTATAATTATATAGATAATTCCGACGCAACTGCTGAGTAGGTACCACGAATCAGGAATTCGTCGAAACCGGAATCCGCTGACACTGGAATACGACGAACCAGAAAAAATTATCTGACTATAAAGCACTACGCATTATTAATAAAAAAATTTGGTACTATCGCAATATTGTAACTGTAACAGTGTTATTCAAACAACTGTTTAATACTTATACTGTACCGCGCTACTTAAGGAAGCGACAGCCAGTAGGCTCAACTTTTTTTGCGCCGAAAGGGTGATTTTTCGCAACGCACGGAACTTATAAATAGGCGACTGTTCCGACTTGGTTAGCCAAAAGTTAAGCGATTTGTTAACTTTGATCGCCCACACAAATGGTACAAACTTTAACATTTGCCAAATATTTCACTAACCGGGATTTATTTATTAGGTACTTTGTATTCCTTTGAAACCTGCATTGGTGTAACTGTAACTGCTGACAAAGCCAAATGTTTCTGGAAACAACTATAGTACAATAGTACTTGTTAGTAGTATAGTAACAAGTATAGTACTATAGTAGTTCCATAAAATACTCACTATATAAGAATATTGGTCTTTACATCCGTTCCATATTAGCTTAGCCTCAGGACAATACCGATATTCGATAGGTATACTGGATAAATATTTCGAGCAGTTGAATGTATTGTGTTTTTCACAAGCCGACGAATCAAATGAAAACAAAACAAAGGAAAAATATAAATTTGTCTCAGATTTAAGCAAGGGATGACGTCGTAGCTCAATAGAAAAAAGCTCGGCATGTTATGTTTCATCACAGAGAAATGAGGCACCTAAGGAGACAGGGATAATACGTACAGAACATCAATCGTACATCTTTACTGAAACCGAATGCCATAGTTGAATTATTTACAGTAATCCACCTTCTAACAGAGGGGTACGTGTATGAGAGTCACGCATTAGACGTAAATGACTTACCCCAATTTACTTATCGCCAATGAGATGGGTCGACCAAATCAAAGCCAGTACTTATGTATACATATAGATCACACTAAATAGTTACTGCATACGTAACCAAATGCACAAATGCTTACGATATAATATATATCTAGATACGAGTAGCTAGCAATAGAGGTACTAATTATATCGCTCTTCCCTTCCGTATAGGCGCGACAGAGCCATAATATGCGTTGCGATCGGCGTCTAGTGTCAACAACTGCCATTTCGGCTAGGCCCGCAGAAAACTCAAGTATCTTAATTGGCTAGTTTCCTATAATAAAAATAAATTATTTTATGCAGTTCACGAAATAAAGTACCACATAATTAGAAGAAAAACATGGGCAGTATTTATGTTTAAACATAATTTATATTTAATAAGTCAAAGAGAAAGATATAAAGTAAATGAATTGAACGTGACGTCACTCCTCAGTATTTCATAGTAATTCCATATTAGCAAATCGTTTTGACAGTTCTTAAAAAGGAGCTGATTTGACTAGTAGGAAACTAGCCTATTTGTAGTAAAAAGATATCGTTTCTCCCAAAATTGGAATTAAGTATTAAATAGTGTTTTTAGATTAGAAGTTAGGTTACTGTCATGGTCCTTAAACTATACGCGCCGTCTACAAGTTTCTACAGGGATTTGAAGGCAATCGTTTCGCTGAAACGATAACGAATCAAAGCATGGATGCGATGATTAGTTCTTGCAAGAAACCTGATCTGGAGGGATCAGCTTCGGCTATAAAAATAAATTGAATCGTCCTCCGGGCTGTTGTGAGAAGCACCGCCGATGCCCGTTTCATGCTGTGTAAGTTTTTAACTTTATTGTTACGGGACAAAATTTCCTGCTACCTCTATGTATAAAACTCTGCCTGATTCGAAAAAAATATTTGTGCAAAATCAGCTGTAGATACGACATGGACCGTATATAATCAATTTGAGTCGCCTGATGTAGATACATTATCTACACACACACACACACACACATCTACACATCGATTGAAGCACTAAAAATAGACTGGCATACTTACATAAGTTAAATCAAATCGTAAATGTGAAGGTTTCAAAACTTCGCGTAGAAACTAAACACTTTTTGCAAAACGTATCTTCTAACGTATAAGGGCATTTCTCAGGAGGCGCGTTTTTACGTGTCCGGGGCAAAAAACGTCAGAACGGACTGGTCTAAAAATCTGAATTAATTCAGGCATAATCATTAGCCTCTGTACTACTTGGTACAATATAAAATTATTTATTTATTATCTGTATAATATAAGTAATAAAATATTAAACGCGAAAAATGACCTTCGGTGGGCGTGTCCCGCACCCAGAATTTGCAAAACAAAAAATCATAACTCAAGATGGAGTTGTTGATCGCAGTTGATATAGATATTCACGTATAAGGTGTTAGTTAACCTATCATATTTTCTATATAAAAATAATATGTTAGCTAAACTCATCGAGTAAAGACAAATTTACGATGTGTCCCGGGCTAGTGACTGATTTCGGTGTAATTTGTTAAACATGACAGTACTCTTACAAATTAATAGATCAGGGACGTAGTAGCACAAATATAGTTAGTTTTACCTATGTTTTAACCATTCAGTGTAGAGGAGATGAAGTACCGTTTTATAAAGGGGACTTTTTGAAGGTTTCTCAGTCGTTCGCTGGGTTTGGTCCCATGTTTTTTAAGATTCGGTGGATCAATTTACTCCCACAGTTTAGGTCAATTTGTCGTTATGTAAGGTACTAATAAATACTTGAAAGTATGTTATTACGTCATTATGACATCTCCTCTGTATCATGCATGCTATTGCAGTTATCTCCAAAAAAGCTATAAAATTTGATATCAGTGGAGTTGATTTCCGTGGTTTCGGTGGATTTTTTGACCACCGATATCAAAAAAAGTGACCACCGATTTCGATTGCCACGTTGTAAACTGATTAAATGTCCATTATTTTCTAATATTTCATACTTAAATAGTAGAATATACCTTGTAAAAACATAGAACTATGTTTCTAAACAAATTAAGCCACTCTATGGGTACAAAATTCTCTACTGGATAATGACTAGCATATTACCACGTTAAATTTAGTAAAATTGCGCGATTATGAGCCTTTTTACATGACCTGTCATCGGATTAAAATGAAAAATATGAATACATTGAATAATAAGTTACATATTAAGTTGAAATGTGGAATAATGTGTAAAAAATTGAATTCGGTGGCGCAAATTGATTACAGTATGGGCATACAGAATTTCGGTGATTTTAAAATGTCAGATTTCTTACAAACTATAAGGTTCTAATGGAGGCCTTCGCCACCAATATTTTTTATATTTAGGCTAAATTTTAGTAAATTGACTGACATATCAATAAAGTAGTAAATAAAAATCAGCACCGAAATCAGGCACCGAACGTCATCCCTGAGAACCGCCCATAAAGGGAGTTAAGCCTAATTAATTGAAATACGTAATATAATAATGTTACCTCACAACAATACAACTCAGTTAAATAAAGACAAATGATACAACAATAAATACAAAATCAGGCTGAAATTCGCGCTTAAATAAGTAAGTATCTAGAGGTATATTCTCTCTCTCTCTCTCTCTCTCTCTCTCTCTCTCTCTCTCTCTCTTCTCTCTCTCTCTCTCTCTCTCTCTCTCTCTCTCTCTCTCTCTCTCTCGTATCTTGATTGAGCAACGTCTTATGCATTTGCCTTCGTATTGTTACGGAAACGTACGAACGTGTCATGCTATTTCAGTCAGTCTCAGTACAAGATGTACTACCATAAACTACCATTGACTGGACGAGCATGAGTCACTGCATGACAAATACGAACGTTTCCGAAAAAATACGAAGGAAACCCTTTTCGAACTATATCTGTATTTGACGACCTTGATTTTTGAAATGACCTAAATTAAACATTTGTCAAACTAAAATCTTCCCGAATTTTATTAAATTTTTCATCGCTCATCTTGGGAAAATCACCACTACACTTTTCTCGCGTCAATTCATCAGATAACAGATAACGCTATGCACCTAGATAGAGTTTAGAAACTAACTACTGTGTACTAAACTGTGTAAATTAAATGAAATGGAAATGAAACTCATGGTAAGGTGCGGGTGGCCACCCCCCGCGTTTTCAAAACTGTCTCTGAAGAGTGATCAGAAATGGCTATTAAATTTAAACGATTACCTTGTCCCTTCCAGATGTGTATATTTATAAGATTTCCATTTGGGACTTTTATCTTTGCATTCGGCTTTAAACGAAATATGCAGCGAAACTTTTGTTTTAAGGTTCCGTAGTCAAGTCAACTTAGTTCACGCGTTTTTTACCCTACATTTAAAGTCATCGTTCACATCATCATCTCCCTTGCGTTATCCCGGCATTTGCCACGGCTCATGGTAGCCCGGGGTCCGCTTTGACTACTAATCCCAAGATTTGGCGTTGGCACTAGTTTTACGAAAGCGACTACCACTCATCGTTCACATAATACATCAAGTTAATAATATCCGGACCCAATTCTCAAAACTGAAGTTCTCAAGTTTTAATCCTATGCTCTGTGACTACACATTTTACTTTGACAGTAATTTTCCATACAATTTAAACTTTGAAATATTCACTCTGAATAATCTTTCATTAATTATCAGTAGGTAAGTATAGTATTACTTAGTATGAAATCTGTTTTTCTATTAAAGTTTCAAATCTTGATGAAGCGTGTAAACAAAAGAACTGTTTCAGAGAAAAGAAAATTAAAAGTGTTGTCTTTATCAAGCAGTTTACTTACCCAGTCGACTAATCCTTTGCTAAAGTACTGCAGTTCTGCATTTATTAAGTATTTTATTATAGTCTGTATTTTTAATTCAATTTGTATGCAGTCTTGGGAGATGAATATTTTGTTTCAATTCTGTGGCATGGCGCAGTGTCGTAGATATTAAATTATTTAAAGTACGTTTTTATTAATAAAAAGCATAGTAATACCCGCATTGTATCGAAAATGAAACAAATAAGTAGGTTTTAACTAAAAAATTCCCGTGAGACTCATACATATTTAAAAATATTTTAAGCGGGTTACTCACGTATTAAGTCGATATAGCGTTCGACATGTTTCGGTCCAATTTCGAGGACCTTTCTCAAGAGTAGCGACCCCGCCTTTACATGTCGAGAGCGCGACGCATACTGCTTTAAATAAATAAGTAGATATCCAAGAGTTTCAAATGATTCACGGTTAGTTTCATTAGACTTATATTGACCGGGATATAGACCGTGATCCCGGTCAATATAAGTCAAGTTAAATAGGTATCCAAGTACAACTACAGATAAGAAATCCAACTGAGTGCTTGTCGAACCACGCATTTTGCAATTTCTTCACTTCAAGAGTTTTCGAACATCGATCCGAAATTCCGAATAGAGTACGAACTGACGCAGTGTTTTTTTTTTCTAAAGTCGTTCGTAGTTCCCACAAGTCGGTATACTTATATTCCGAGCCCGAGCGATTGAAAATTAAACCTTAGTACATACGTTCAAAGATTATTTACATAGGATTTATATACGTCATACTAAGAATCGTACCTCGATTTTTTAGCGCCAACTACATATTAAATACTATTACACTGACGATGCCTACAATTTTTTTTTTTTTCAAAATGTGTATTGACGTGATTTTAAAATAAAGAAATATGTCATTTGTTCTTATAAAACATAAAAACACGCAAAAATATTTCGGGTAAATATGATTTTGGCCACTTCCAGGCTGCTAACAGCGCCATCTAGTTTTAAGCCTAAAAGGCCCGTACATTTCAGGGGTACGCTTTTTTGTATGGGTTTTGTCAGTCCAGTATTAAATCGTTTTTGGTACGTCACAACCGGACAGGCTCAGTGAAACTAATACTAGTTTATTTATTGGCATGGCTGGGGCCCTCAATAAAAGAAGTGGTCATCCGTCAGGCTCTCGCAGGAATGTAATCAAGACATCCGTCACGAGACGCGGTACGCCGACGTCATACAGACAGAGACGAGTAACAACAAGGACTGCAAAGTAACTATCCCAATGATGGACGTGTCACCTATAATACATATATAAACTTGTAGGTAAGTTAAGTATACATACATCATTTAGGTAGGTGGGCATTTTCATGGGTACCCCCCAATTAGCAAAAGTTGTTAACAAAAGTTTATGTAATTAACACAAAAACAATATTTTTATTGAAATTTCATGCTGAATTATCATCACAAAACTGACAGTGAGTTAATTTTTGTTAAAAACTTACGCTAATGGGGGGGGGTCCCAAATTCCGCAAATGCCCAGGTACGTATATAACCTAACCCCTTAACTTATTTACTTAAAATATACATGTTACGCCTCTTCATATTTACATTATTTATCGACCCTGACCGTTTCAAAAGAAGGCATCAAGCACATAACATAACAAAGCAAGGATCATTTACAATCTTCATACTAAGAATCGTATGAAGTAATCGTTTGTTCCACGATATCTCCGTCGTTACTGGACCGATTTTGAAAAATTTTTTTTGGTCGAATGTATATGCATACAGATTGATCCCAGTGGGACTGCTGATGAAGATCAGAACGGAACTCCTGAAATCTTAACGGTACGCTTATAATGACTTTGGTATTTTTATAAGAACAGCTTGCGTTTACTTTCAGAACAATAGAATAGAATAGAATAGAATAGAAACACTTTATTGACAAACTGTGTACAAAAGATAGCAGGTATGTATAATGTATATAGTATAGTCCCAACAGTTACCCGACATGGGCGTGCAATGTATAACTTATATCTACTTACAACAATGACATTTGGTGCAGTGGAACTTCTGATGATGATCAAAATAAAAATCCTCAAATCTGAATGGCACACTTATAGTGACTTTCGTATTTTTATAATAACAGCATGCATTAAAGTTCAGAATAGTGAAATTTATTTGTTAGGAGATTTGTCCTCTTTCTTATTTACATATTGAGTTTTCAAGCCAAATTCTGTCAAGCTCAATTTCTTAATATGTAATTGGATATCGGATTTTTAAGGAATTGAGAAAACTTCTCAAATATTAACCGTTTACGTATATTCATTAATTTTGTGTTTCCATCAAATAATCAAATATTTATATTAAAAGCAGTTTACTACCTACACATTTCTACATAATCCAACATTCGCAAGTACCTTCCACCAGAACCCCAAAAGCGGCGGTTTATTTTTTTCTTGAAAATTATTTTTCAACATGTGTATGGACGTGATATCATGATATCAAAATATCATTCACAAGTTCCTTTCACCAGAACCCCAAAAGCGGCAGTTTTTTTTTCTTTAAAAAATATTTTTTCAACATGTGTATGGACGTGATATCATGATATCAAAATAAAGAAGCTTGTCATTTGTTCTTATAAAAAATAAAAACAAATATTTGGGGAAAATATGACATTGACCACTTCCAGGCTGCGGATCAGCACCATCTTTTAAGCCTAAAAGGCCCATTTCAGGGGTAAGCTTTTTTGTATGGACTTTGTCTGTCACGTATTATATCGTCCTTGTAACAAAATAAATTTATTTCTGTATACTTTCTCTAAAGAGACATATTTCTTAAGATCAGGCAGGCAAGTATGGTCGCGTGATAAACGACATAACGCACTATTTGTAAGTGCAAAAGGACGACCCGACGTTTTAACGTTCATCACGCGACCATGCTTGCCTGCCAGGAACAACACTGCAAGTACCTATGACTAATATTATGTGACATTGAATCCAATCCATATTTTTACCGTTCTCTGACACAGGGGACGGGAAGAGCGATCGCACGCGTTTTAACGTTTGATGAATACACTCGATATTTCTTTCTTTAGTCATTGGTTTAAGTCATTTTGGGGAACAATGATACATTGAAAGTTGTAAACCGACAGACATTTTTTAAGTTTTGTATCGAAATGTTTACCCTAGCTAAGGAGACATCCATCCATTATGAGGTTTCCATTTTCAAACGACTTCAAGATTATGAGGCCTCCTCAATTTGTGTTTATTTGTTTTTATATGGTCCCCGATTTCTCCAAAACGATACATTTGGGAAATATTTTCTAGGAAGGGTTCACATTTACAAAAAATTTCGTCTCGGCTTATATCTCATCACGTTTACCATATTGCTCGTTTGTGGGTTGGTCATTGGCCATTTTTATTTGGGTACGGAGACTTCTAGAGAATTGTATGTTTCTTTTTTTGTCTGAACTATCTATTACCATAAATGATTAGCATACCTGTCACGGAGAAATATTCACATGCAAAAAATCGCTGTACAGCAAGAAGTTCATCTCATCATACATAATTGTTCTAATCAATAAAATCATATCGTTTAAGATTTTTTGAACGATTCATAAACATTTTACAGCGAAACTTTTATGGATTTCAATTCACTAGTTAAGTACTAACTCTATTGTGAGACCATTATTTCAGTTGGCTAAGAAGTAATACGTAGTAAAAGGCATATCCATTTGTGGTCGTTATAGTGGTAGAATTCTTTAATGATAGTCGCATTCAGAGAGCGCCAATGGACCACTTAGCGCAGAATACGTGGCTAACGAGACAAAAGCTTCGCAGGAATGTCTCGACTGTAGTGATGAGCGAATCCACGATTAAGTAAAATAGATTTATGTAAATCTTATTTATTATGTATTCAGGAAATTTTGAAGAGTTCTTAATGTAAATTAATTCTGAAAATTACTCAATTTTCCAGTTGGAGTCCGTTTTGTAGCGTTCCCGACAGCCTAAACTACTGGAAAACACCTTACACGAAAAATACCAACTGTTTTTTGGTTTCGTTTTCTAACCAATTACATTAATAGTCAGCTGTTAGGGATAGGTACCTTCAAATTATCAAGCCTTTATGCGTAATACTCATCAATTTTCAGGTTTTGTTCCACATTTCCTTGCTTCAGGAGTATCAGATAAAAGTGCGATTAGAGTCTCGCCGCATCACTAAACTGGAGATCAGCACGGAGCAATTAAGGGTTAACGCATCTTTATTATTTCCCCAACACCAAGTGCTCACCGAATCGAGTACACCTTTTGAAAACTCTGTACAGCAAGTGAGAGATCTGTCATCATAGACTCCTTATTGTCAAAACTTTTACGAGGACGACTTTTGCGAAAACTTTTCGTGGTCATCGCACAATTGGACCTCTTTTGGTAAGATTACATCATACTACTCACAACCGTTTGTAATTGGTTTTCATAGTTTTCATGAGTTGGTGGAGCAACGGACGAAATAAATGAAAGTTAGAGCTCTGGTAGGAAATTGAATATAGAAGCGCCAATATTAGGTGACCGCGTATAGTCCCATAAGATTTTACTAGCAAGTGATCAAAGCCACGTGCCCACTCGTGGGTGCCCAAGCGCGACGCTAAACGGCCCTCATTTTTCTATACTTGAAGGAAAATTGCCGTCGTATTTCCGACTCACATGTCCTCTAAGCCGGAGACAACGAGATTATCCGCGGGGAAATAAAATGGAGACACGAGAATCATCAATCTTGCTTCATACAGCGATATAGATGGAGCTAATAAAATCGGAAATTATCTGAACAAAAAAATCTTGTTGTTTCACTGAGTAGCTATGTCGGTTCGCGAGCAAGCAATTTAAAGCTTTTACTTTAGTATCTTACTGTGGTTCTAAACGTACCTAAATGCACTCTGTTCTTCTATCTTGGATAAGTCTACTCGCTTTTAAGAACTTAATACTGTGTGCTATATTATTAAAGTAACACATTATGTGGTAAGTAGGTAAGTAACTTTCTTTAAAATTTTAAAAGTCCTAAGTTTCCTGCACTTGAGGGACTTACAAAAAAAGCAACAGTACTTATAAGCTTAATAATGGTCGTATTTTCAGCACTTGTCATGTTATACGTTATTTTCCTTCTTAACACAAACTTGTACACAGGACAGGAACAAGACAGAAAGGATGACGAAATAAATGACAGAGAGAAAAAAATGTACCCAAAGGACTTGCAAAGTTACTTATAAAACTTTATAGATATTTAGATACCTACAGCATTCACAAACTGAGCATCATCAAGTCGCTAGTCGTCCAATTCCAACCATTTCACAAATGCAGAATTGCTACGGTAATAATGGAACGAAAAAATGGTAAAAAACTGCAACACAGCTTTCACAATTTAGCCAGGTTTTAATGAACGCAAGCAGATGATTTGATTACCAAAGTGTTCACCTGAATGGAAACATCAAGTTCGCTCGTACCATTATTACGTGACCTGGAGATCTGTAACAACTGTATGTAAATGAAAAACGTGCTTATACTGGCTATGTCGAGCACTCCCTCGGCACCCAATTTCAATTACACCCAAGAATGGTGGCAGTTAGTGCGAGGGAGGCACCCTTCAGTGTCTATCGTTTAACATTTGATTCACCAACGACTTTTAATGAGCCGGTACTTGTTGAACACGTCGCATAAAGTCTAGGTGCTCTTAACTGTCTGAGGGGCCCGAATAAGGGGAACGCAAACAATGAAAGCTCGAATCCAAAATGGGGTATATTAGGAGTTAAAAATGCTTGAAAATCTTAAAAGTATCTATTGACATAATAACAAACAAAATGCATAAGTACCTACATAAATGATAATGTTAATGTTAATACATTTGCAGCATAAGAAAATGATATATTAAACTTGCGTTATGTTCAATACCTTAGTTACTTAAGTAAAATAAATATACTATAGGACATTCTTACACAGATTGACTGAGGCCCACGGTAAACTCAAGAAGGCTTGTGTTGCAAAATGCACAGATATATGTAAACAAAATGAAGTGATAAAGAGAAAAATATGCGGAAATACATATGTATTAAAACTTATTAGACATAATATGGCATTTCCACAGTATGGCCTTTAGGCAACTTTGAAATTACCTTTAGGTAATTCAAAGGTGCCCACAGATTACCACCAGATTATCAGGTGTTAAGGGTAGAGTTTCATAGCTAGCTCTCCCTATCGCTCCTGTGTAGGTAGTGGTGCGACAGAGCCACACTGCGTTTTGATCGCCTCGTAGCGTCAACGATTGTCATTTTGGCTAGGACAACAGTTCGCCGACGATATAGGCTTGTCAGTTAATAAAGGTAACTGTGCCTTATAACTGACGGGCCAATTGGTACTCTGCGGGTCTCTTCAGAATTGTATATTGTTGCTGAGTTACCTACTCTTTGTTGACTTGGCATGATCCACGTTGAGGTTTCCATTTTACTGAGTGGACCCAAAAACATTGATCAGTTTGTTCAGGCCCGCCGCAAAATCAATATCAATTTAAAGAGATCAAAAGAAGCAAAAGGTCCAGATATTTACAAGGGATCGTATCATTGAAGTACTTGCAATTTTAAAATGAATTACATCAAAGAACGTACATATTTTTAAGATAAGTTGAATAATTATAGCATTTTCCATTCTATTTTTTCTTCAAATATGTAAATTTGAAGAAGAAATACAAACTTGTTTGTCCCAAAATTAATCTCTCCTCAAAAATTCAATCAAGCACTGATAGGTGTAGGTACTAGGTGAAAAGATGGACTTATCCCAGCTCCGGTGGCTTACTTCTATACGCGACTATTGCAGCTATCGGGTTCAGCGAGATAATCCCCTGGTTTGGTGCCGTGCCAAATGGTGTCCTGGCGACCACTGGCCGCCGGCCATGGGACAACTGATTGGATTTATGTTTAATGCGAGCTTAAACGGGATCACTGAGTGTCGTGGCACTAGAACCTTCGGTCAGAGGCTTTAGTGACTATAGATGGTCGAGCAAATCTTGTCACTAAATACAGGTTGACCCAATTGTCTTCATAAATCGCGTGTCTTCCTAAACTTTGATGGAATTATCGACGAGTCTTAACTCTTTAAAAAATATTGAAAATGTAGTAGCGAAGGTTTATCGTCTATTTGGATTCCGCATTTTTTTAAATTAGTGATAATGTTTGACCGTCTCCCCACTGTACATACACTATTAAAACCTAAGTACCTTATGCTTCTTTGCCCCCTCCTTCTGGGCAGTTTCCCCTCGGGCATCTGGAGAAACCTAACAGATCTACGATATCTAATTGGCTTAATGTGTCTAGGCGTCAAAACATTACATGGCATTGCGATCTGCCTGATCATGACCTTACTTACGATCGGCCGCCGACATTTATAAGATGTGAGCTAACCTCTATACCTTGTATATCAATGTATTCACCATAATACAATAGAAAGTTCGTATTCCGCCGTGATAGGTGATCGATTGGGCTTCAGAATAGTTTATGTTTGTGCCCGTCGATGCACTCTGTTTGAATTAGAGCGATTGTTTGGGTGATGAACGGGTCTGAATGGCCAATAGCCATTAGTGGACACTGACACGGTTTTGGAATTTGCTTTACTTTTAGACAATAGTGTACATGCACCTATGTAACATTATCTTACATTTTAACAACATTGTTTCGTATAATAAATATGAATAAGATCTCACTCATACCGGTTAGAATAACTAACCTAACCACAAAATTAAAATTTTGAAAAAGACCCCCGACCGTGACATGTGGACCAATTTTCATGAATCATGGCTAAGAACACTCCCGACTAACTCAGCTCTTAAACAAAAAAAATCTAAATCGGTTCATCCGTTCGGGAGCTACGATGCCACAGACAGACACACACACAGACAGACAGACAGACAGACAGACAAAACAGACAGACAGACAGACACGTCATACTTATAACACCCCGTCATTTTTGCGTCGGGGGTTAAAAATCAAATATCCCGAATAGGTACGAAATAAAACTACATACCTATATTATATTCCAGTACAAATGTATTAAAAACCGGCCAAGAGCGTGTCGGGCCACGCTCAGTGTAGGGTTCCGTAGTTTTCCGTATTTTTCTCAAAAACTACTGAACCTATCAAGTTCAAAACAATTTTCCTAGAAAGTGTTTATAAAGTTCTACTTTTGTGATTTTTTTCATATTTTTTAAACATATGGTTCAAAAGTTAGAGGGGGGGGGACGCACTTTTTTTTCCTTTAGGAGCGATTATTTCCGAAAATATTAATATTATCAAAAAACGATTTTAGGAAACCCTTATTCATTTTTCAATACCTATCCAACAATATATCACACGTTGGGGTTGGAATGAAAAAAAATATCAGCCCCCACTTTACATGTAGGGGGGGTACCCTAATAAAACATTTTTTTCCACTTTTTATTTCTGCACTTTGTTGTCGTGATTTATATACATATTGGTACCAAATTTAAGCTTTCTAGTGCTAACGGTTACTGAGATTATCCGCGGACGGACGGACGGACGGACGGACGGACAGACAGACATGGCGAAACTATAAGGGTTCCTAGTTGACTACGGAACCCTAAAAAGGAGTCGTATTCACTTATAGTTTCACATGGTTTATAAAAGATTGCTTACATTTTTTCGTAATTTACACTAGGGGTCAGCCGCCTCTTGACAATCGATGACGCTACGTGGCGATCCAAACGCAACGGCGCCATTGCTGAATGGCATTTCTGCGACGCGAAACGAAAACGAAACGCCTCGAAAGGTAGGCTAGCTCTGTCGCGGCAATACGCAAGAGCGATAGAGATAGATATGAGCGTTCCGTTTCATGAGCGTTTGTGCCATTCGGCTACGTACCCTGCAGGACAATCATGGTCGTGCGATAAATGATAAACGTACGTCAATGTTTTATCATTTATCGCGCGACCATGATTGCCCTGCAGCCGGTCTATCATGCTTCCAATTTTATCACTTATCCACGCGGATAAGACAACTGTCACTCTCACACTGAAATAGTTGCCAAAGCGTGACGGATGCTTTATCCACGTGGATAAGTGATAAAATTGGAAGCATAATACGCCGGCTGCTGGTTTCTGTCGCGCCAATACGATAGAGCGATAGACATAGATGAGGCATTTTTTTCATAGTTGTCCACCCCACTTTTATTGTAACACGGGTATTTTTTACGCGATTCATACTCCGAAGCGCGAGATCTTTCGATCCTGATAGGAGAAAAAAAAACCACATGAAAATTTCCAAACCCAAAAAAGGTGGGGGGACAACTTTGAAAAAAAAATGAACCAGCACGGGAAGCATGGTCGCGCGATAGACGATAAAATATCAGGCCGTCCCTATCGCACTTACAAATAGTGCGATAGAGACGGCCTGCTATTTTATCGTCTATCGCGCGACCATGCTTCCCGTGCAGATATACATAGATAGCTACGGAGTGTAAGCGATTGTGACGTTGGCTAAGCACCCTACGCAGAGTTTGTGAATCCTTATTTTTTACTGCCAGAGTTGGCGCCTATGGCGAAGCCTGTGCCAAGACCCATCCCTAATCCCCAGATAGCCCCGAGAACTGCCCCCGGCGGGCCCGCCATACTCCCGATCGCCGCCGCGCCGGCAACTGTACCGACTGTTGCACCTAAACACACCAAAAAAAGTAATTAAAACATCGAAATAGTAGGTAGGTAACTAACTACATAGTGATAAATATTGGACTCTTTCGCTTGCTCGGGTATCAATATTGACACGTGCGGTTAAACAATAACTTTGCCCCCTTGTGAAACTAATAACTAATGTTCATCACACAAATAAATGCCCTTACCGAGATTCGAACCCGGAACCATTGGCTTTGCAAAGCGAGGCCACTGCCGAATAAGCCAGTCGGGTCGACACATATAAAAATTTACATAGATATAAATTGTATACTACGAATTGAGCATAATTATCTTATTTCTCCACACTAATACAGAAAATATCACTTTCTGTGCATATTTAAAAGTGACAGGGAATAGAAAAAGGGAAAAAGATTAAGCGTCCTTCTTGTTGAAGAATATCAATGTGTTGTACACGTAATCAGTGTATTAATAAGTGGCGTAAGTACCTACTTATATTAATAGGTAGTAAACTTGACTAAAACTATCACGTTTAACTTTAATAGTATTAGGACCTACCAATTGCGGCTCCCGTCTTTATTCTTTCTTTTTCCTCATTACTATATCCTCCGGATTCACCCATTTCTAGAACAAACAGTACAAACACATTATTATTTGCACTGAAATAGTAGTTATCAAAAGTCTAGGATAGAAAGAGTACCAATATCAAAGGTTGAACAGTATTATAACCCTGGGAACCTAATGCACTCTGTTTACAAAAGATTTTGGTCGACGTATAAACTACTAGCTTTTGCCCACGGCTTTGCTCGCGTTAGAAAGAGACAAACGTAGACCACGTCACTCTCCATCCCTTCAATTATCTCCACAGTGCCTAAAAATCAGATCAATTCGTCGCTTCGTTTAGCCGTGAAAGACGGACAAACAAACAAACACACACACTTTCCCATTTTTTATAATATTAGTATGGATAATTATATCTACGCATATATAGCGTACAATATTTTAAATATGTAAAACGAAGTCTACAATTACACTTTAAATTTATAAAATAAACATAACTTCACTTTATCAATGACTAAATTATCTAAAGTACGGGGATTATGTATGATTCTAGTAAGTGATTTCAATGTGTGTGTATACCTACATATTTAGTGGTACCTATTAGACATCACATAAACTGAGTACCTATTGTTTTGGACTATCAATTATGTACTTTAGACGGTCTTTGGCCTGTGCAAAATAAAATACGTTCTAAAAAAATCCTATCGCAAATAGGTTGAAAAAATATGTAAAATTAAAATCACGTATCACTTTCAAATGCGCAAATTAATTCTGCGTACTATTTTGCTTAATTTACGAAACATACCTAGTTACAATCAGGAGAACTCTCACTTTGTATTAAAAATTGCAACACAATTACAATAAACACTTACTGATTGTGTTTTGTTTTCGATTATGCAGCTCTCGATCGGTGAGTGTATTCGCGCGCAGCTGGGATCGGTATAGTACGAACGACCTCGCAATGTCGAAGTGTTGCGCATGGACTGCATGGGCGCTGACTCATTTTAAGCCTAGTACACATCGGTGAGAAATTCGAGTTTTACAAAGCTACAGGTTTAAATGGAAAATTTATTTTTCGTGTTCTAGGGATTTAACCTTTATAGTTTCGCGGGTCGCAGGTTCGAGTCTAGGTTGAGGTCTTGGTTTTAATACGGTGTCTGAGTCTAGTGTGCCTCTTTCATAGCTATCTATCCCTATCGCTCTTGCGTATTGGCGCGACTGCATTTCTGTCGGCGTCTGGCGTCGCAGAAATGCCATTCGGCTAGCAGGCCAGGGTGGCTAGCCGAATGGCACAATCGCTCACGAAACGCTCACGAAACGAAGCGCTAGTAGATATCTATCTCTATCGCGCTTGCGTATTGGCGCGACAGAGCCAGCGGCGTATCGCTTTCGTTTGGCGTCGGAGAAATGCCATTCGGCTACGGGGCCAGGTCGGGGTCTGGATCTGAGTCACGTTCCGATTCTTAGTCCAGTACTGACTCCAAGTACGGATCTAGATTTAAGACGATACGGTAGGGGTCAATTCTCCATACAAACGCTCTCGACTATTTCCTCCCTGGTTTTTGAAGATAGAGCAATGATTTTTAGGGTTCCGTAGCCAAAATGGCAAAAACGGAACCCTTATAGTTTCGTCATGTCCGTCTGTCCGTCTGTCCGTCTGTCCGTCTGTCCGTCTGTCACAGCCGATTTACTCGGAAACTATAAGTACTACAGTGATGAAATTTGATGGGAATATGTGTTGTATGAACCGCTACAAAATTATGACACTAAATAGTAAAAAAAAAGAATTGGGGGTGGGGCCCCCATACATGTAACTGAGGGATGAAAATTTTTTTTTCGATGTACATACCCGTGTGGGGTATCAATGGAAAGGTCTTTTAAAATGATATAAAGTTTTCTAAAAAACATTTTTCTTAAAGTGAACGGTTTTTGAGATATCAGCTCTCAAAGTCGTAAAAAGTATGTCCCCCCCCCTCTATTTTTATAACTACGGGGTATAAAATTCTAAAAAAAATAGAGGTGATGCATGCTAATTAACTCTTTCAACGATTTTTGGTTTGATCAAAGTATCTCTTATAGTTTTTGAGATAGGTTGATTTAACTGTAATTTTGGTTTGCTGCTACGGAACCCTTTGTGCGCGAGCCCGACTCGCACTTGGCCGGTTTTTTCAACACAGATTGTTATTATTTTTATCTGTGTCGGACCGTTTTGATTTTTTTGATATTCTGCTTTTTAAAGACTCTAGAGCCAATCGAAAATTTACAAAAACGGCCTTTTTCATTGTGGCGCAAAAAAAGGTGTGATACTCAAGATTGGTAACAATTAACCAAAAAAGCTAAACGGTCCGACATAGATTATTTCATTGTTATTCAGATTCTCAAATTTCGTTCCGATTGATTAAGTTTTGAAGGAGGAAAGAGCCGAGAGCGGAACCTCGATTTTAAAGATTTTTTTGAAATATCTTTTGACTGAGTTGTTCTTAATGGTCAATTTTTTTTCGTTAAATCTAGTTAATAACACTTGTATATTTAACTAAACTTCCCAAGTTGAAAGGGGGGCTCCTTTCCATTTTAGCATTTTCGCTACCGTATCCTCTTAAATTGGGGTTCGGGTCCGGTTCCGGTTCCAAGTCCAAGTCGACTGCGAAAGGCTTTACTTGTCTGACGAAAACACCAAAGTATGCGTATGCTGTTAACATTTAAAAAGTGCCTTAAATATCAAATTGATATGGAAATGCAATAAATGTTTTATTACCAATGTGTACTCGCCTTACTTTAAATAAAATACTGCGTATGTGTACATAATAAGAGAAATAGCTTTACCAGATGAGTCGGGGAAATCGTAAGGTATCTTAAGAAAATGTTGCTATACTCAAAAATCATATTTATGTGCATCGTGGAACATTACGCTAATTTAGATTTATTATATTTTTATCCACCAATACTTAAATAAAACGGATTTATATGTGTTAAAATTGGTTAACCAATTTAATATTTTATGTTTTAGTATCAAAGTTATAATGGGAGCTGAAGATTTTTTTTCCTGTGAGATATGGGTAATTTAGTCAGTGAAATATGAACGTTGTCACAACTAAGTGCCGACTTTTTTGCCGACTAATCGCCGACCACAAATGTGGCCGGATAATCGGCTTTCCCACTAGTACCACCCTAGATTAACCTCCCCAAAAAAGGAATTTAAATCTATAATACTAATTATTGACAAAATATTGACTTTTTCAGAAAACACCTAGTTGCGATAGGTATGTGTAGCGAATCCCTATATGACTGTATTCACCATTCAATGGTAAGTTCGTATTCAGTGATAGGTGATCGATAGGGCTCCAGTCTAGTTTATGTCTGCGCGATTGGATGCACTCTGAATTAGAGTGATTGTATGGGTGATAAACGAGGCTGAATGGCCAGTAGCCATTAGTAACATGGATTGGGATATGCTTTACATTTTACATAGGTAAGTACTTAAGTACCAACAATTATGTAAACATAAATATGTAAGATGCATTAGGGTAATTCCGAAAGTCGTCCAATTTCGAAAGTCGCATAAAAATCACCATTATTTCCATCATACCAAGATTCCCCTTTCGAAATTACCCGAGCATTTCTGTCATTCGCAATTACCCTAATGCACCAATACTTACTTTCATAAATATTTAGAGAGTCAGTCCAAAATAAGCTGGCAACTATTTTGTCAGCCTCGCCGGTGTGAATGTTGTTATTAAGCGTCTATCTTCGATGAAATTATATGGCTCCCCACAGACAGTCTTAAAAATTCATAATCTTAAAAAAAACTTGTATGCAATCTGACAGTTCAAACTGACACTGACAAGACACTGACAGATCTGAACTGTCAGATTGCATACAAGTTTTTTTTAAGATTATGAATTTTTAAGACTGTCTGTGGGGAGCCTATGACGTCTACTTAACCCTATCGAAGGCGGAGCTGTCAATATCTATGCCAACATATCCTGGCGTGACTCTGACTAGTACAGTCGTGAGCTTTTAGATAATTAGAGGAGATTGTGATACATTGTAAATAAATAAATAAATAATTCCAAATTAGATTATACTATGGCAATACGTTTTTGGCTTATGATAGTTGTAGGGGAGATCCGCCATAAAACGGAC
Organism: Leguminivora glycinivorella; assembly: GCF_023078275.1. Lineage (NCBI taxonomy): Eukaryota > Metazoa > Arthropoda > Insecta > Lepidoptera > Tortricidae > Leguminivora > Leguminivora glycinivorella. Next base: position 16,233,188 of record NC_062973.1, read on the forward strand.
ATTTAACTTTGAAGCAAGATTACATACTGGAGTTAAAAACTTAGAAAATTGTTAACTATCCTTATACATTTTGGATATACTATAATATAGTATAATTGTTAATACACCATATTTAATGAAACTTCATTTTTAGTGAGAAAAATCTATATTTTATTTATCTCATTTATGTCCGTTTCATAACGCATGTAGCAGTGAATCGGACAGTGGGTGTCTTGAAACGGACAAATAACCAATGTCTTACTTTGAGGCACATAAACACTCAATGTTTCACAAAGTTACTGCTTTTTCATAATGATAATTATTTTAATAATGCAATTACTTTGGTAGAACCCAAACTGAGGTCATATAATTAACAACTACAAAAACTCCACAGCAGACTCTACTGCAGCTTTTTCTGGACCTCGTCTTTGGCGGCTTCTGATAGTGATGAAAATAAATAAAACCAGTTTTATGAAACAACAGTAACTATAATATTATGCAGGAATAATGAATCTGACATTGACTGGTATATTATTGTACGTCCGTTTCAATGCGACGGTACCTGTCCGATTCATTGCGCATCTAACCTTTAAACATTTTACCCAAATTCCAAATCATGAAGTATTGATAAGATTATGTCTCACCATACCGTATTTTTCTTGAGAATATACTTGTATCGCAACTAAGTACAACCATTACAATTTTCTATGTATATAAGTATGTATTTATCTATTTAAGTACGTATATCGTCGCTTAGCACCCATAGTACAAGCTTTGCTTAGTTTGGGGCTAAGTTGATCTGAGTAAGGTGTCCCCAATATTTATTATTTATTACAATTGTAGTTTAAGATTTTATGAAATTTTAAATCAGTTTGCAAATATACGACATTTTTTACTAAACTCGCGCGGATCTACAATGTGCGAAGTAGTGAACTAAGTAATGACCGCCGGGATCTGTCATTATTGTGGGCTTTTACCTATGGTCATCAGCGTTGCCAATAACCATAAGACATGAACATGTTCTCTTCGATTTTTTAAAGATATCGATAGTGTCCATTTCATAGCGAATTCCCCATACCGTTTTTGATTTTAACTTTGAAATACAGTTATCGCTAAAATTACCCATTCAGTTATTTTCGGTAGTTGATGTAGTGTAGTTGCTTATGAAAACACAATTTTTTGACAAATATTTATTTCCTTTATTATATTTGTTAAACTAAGTATACATATTTTCAATTGAAGAAGATTAAAAAACTAATAGGTACACAAGTATTAAAAAATAAAAATATATTACTAAGTACTTGTGTCGCTTAACTTCAAACTTGGGTAAATCCATTCTGCTATAAGGTTTATTATATTTCAAACCATATTATATTTTTTCATATAATCAAACTTATAGGAGAATGGATGAATCCATGTGCTGCTTAACCCAACCCAAATTTAAAGTTAAGCAACACATTTGTGGCGTTGCCGCAGCCCGCAACATACATGTTATATTCATGTCCCGTTACTCGCCACCGTTATCTCCTTAATGTTCACTTCTTTCTGCCAGCCAAGGTGCCAATTAAGCCGCCGGTAGCCATGCCAAGGCTGCAGCCTATGACACCAAAAGCCGCTGCCTCAGGCGGGCCCAAGAGGCTTCCAACTGCCATCCCGGTTGTAGTACCAACTGCTGCACCTAAACACACCAAGAAAAAAAAAATGAAATACAGAATAGATTAAGATTGCAGATGACTTATATTGAATGGGAAATACTGGGATAAATAAATACACAGGACCTATAGGCTTGTAGTAACGTCTCGACAAAAATTGAAAAGTTCTATATCCCAGTCAATATAAATACCTATAAGTCTAATGAAACCGTAAATCATTTAAAACTCTCATCTTGCAAATGGGTAAACAAATGCTACACAAAGTAATTACACAATGCCAATAATTTTTGTCCAGTGCACTTTCTTTTTTTTTTTACTGAACAGATATATTTATAAATAATCATTAAAACATAATAAAAACGCTTAAATTAAAATCCTACAAATAAAATCAAACTAAATTATAACTAAACAACTACTTAATAACCACAAAATTAAAAATTTGAAAAAACCCCCGACTGCGACGTAGTAGACCGATTTTCATGAAACATGGCTAAGAACACTCCCGACTAACTCAGCTTTCAGACAAAAAAAACTAAATCTAAATCGGTTCATCCGTTCGAGAGCTACGATGCCACAGACAGACACACACACAGACAGACAGACAGACAAACAGACAGACAGACAGACAGACAGACGGACAAACAGACAGACAGACACGTCAAACTTATAACACCCCTTCGTTTTTGCGTCGGGGGTTAAAAATAAGCTTATAATAAATAATACCAATGAAATAATTAGAAAATAATAAAAAATAGAACCCAATTATAAAAAAAAACATCTAACAAATCCGCCAGCGGCATGGTGCCCATTATGCTGGCAGCATTTCCTCGAATACGAGTATATTACATTTCCTGCGATACGTTGGGAGAAATACGCGCCAGCTCTAGGGTCTCCAGTAGAGTCGATAAGCAGTGCCGACAGAGCTCCCACAAAGGCTTTCATGTCGGCCGACCAACGACCCAGTGTCTCCATAGCAAGCGCCGCAAACTCGTAGTCCTTAAGCAAGGACGAGTATTTGCGGCGCTTGAGAATCTGGGCCTGGTCAGCCGCACCACCGGCCTGAGTGCGGGTCACCTGGATATGGGAAGAGGATGCGCGAAGGTATCTACGCAAGTAGCGTCCCATACCAGGGCTATGCCTAGTTTCCACGGCACCAAAGTGGCTCCGTCGGGACGCTTGCCATTGTCCCTTACCATGCCTGTGGGTTCGAGAACTGCAGGCACAGAGGCGGTGGCAAGCGAGCGACGGACCAAAATCATTAATGGTGCCATGGCGAAACAGGCCACCGGCGCTTTTGCTGCATGAAAGTCCGTGTCGGCCCAGCTCATCGACATTTTTGCCGCAGGAGCACTTGTGAGGGATACATATTTTGGACCCAAGCCTTAAGCATATAGCTATTCTCAAGCTACTTGGGTCCAAAACAGTGCCAATCTGATGGATGCACTTTCTTTCTGCTGTCACTTTTTGATGTAAAACGCAATAATTTCATATATAAACGCAATAATCACCAACAAAAAATTGTGTTGTGCTTTATTTTATTTTTACTTTTTTATGACGCAATTAATTTACGAGTACTTATACCAGTCTCGAGATGAAGGAATAAAGGATGGAAATTAAAAAGGCAACATTGCAAAACTGCTCGTGTGAAAACGTGACGAACATACGATGTTGCCACTTTTTAATATCTACTCTTTTTGCAAGACTTTAAATTACAATATGTGCATTTGCAAGGAAAACCCTAAGGATATTCTTAACTGTGCGTAATGTTAAGTAAGTTAAAGTCTGTCAAAACTTTTGTCATTCCTATGTTTATTACATGTATGAAAAGCACACTATTTATGAAGGTAATATTAATTGGTAATGTTCGAAATTAGTATTAATAGTACCTACCAACTTGTGCACCAGTCTTCATTTTTTGGTTTTGTTCTTTATTATCTCCCATATCTGAAACAAGATAATAATCACAATAAATGAGACGTGAAGTCTGACCATTGGGAATTTAACTAATACAACTGATAATATCAGGTGATTCCCGATAATGAACCTAACAACGAGTCGTATTTAAGGGGAAACAAAAAACACGCTGTATACGTAGGTACTTAGACTTACACATAATATGTATGTATTTATATGAACGATCTCTAGATATACCAATACCTAAGTCATTTGTTTCGTTTGCAATTTGAATCTTTATTTTGCCAAACTTAGGTTTGCATTCATCTTAGTAATAGTGTTTATGTCTGGGCGACTTATACAACATAATATGAAAAATAAAATATTGTTTAGGTACACCATAAACCAGTACCAAATATACCGTACCACCTCACAAAAGCTAATCAAGAGAGATCTCAAAACGAAATAACAAACTTTGGTCAATTCAATTTATAAATACTAATGGAATACGTAACTGTGTGTAAATTAAACACTTACCTACTTCGTTTTATTTTATATTCAGTCTGTTGCACTTTATCAGCGTATATCTTCACGCGCGGTTAGATTCGGTCTGAAACACTACGAACCTGGATGGATATGTCGATGTGGCTGCGCTGGCGCTGAGTCACTTTGTATTAGGGCGATTTCAGACTTGAGTATATATTTATTGCAAGCATACACGCGCGCCCCATTCCCCTACGCCTATAAATAATGGCCAATGGGCCTTGTTAGTGCGTTTTCACATTATGTATGTATGTATGTATAAGCTTTATTGTACATAAAGGAAACAAAAGAGACACAGTTACAGAGTCAGTAATATACAATGTAGGCGGACTTATCCCTTAATGGATTATCCGATCCGATATCGGATGTCGAAAGGATTTCAAAGGCAAAAATCCAAGATGGATGCTTAAATGTATGGGATATCGGATCGGATAATGTAAAACGCACTTAGACATGGTACATCCGGCCCGTAGGGGCGGGCGAGCCGAGGCCCATGCCCGGGCGTCAAGTCCAAGGGAACTCCAAATGCGAACTTCGGTAAGTCCTAGGGGCGATTCGACATTTTTTTAGTTTTTGTCCCCCCCTCTCCTCGAAAAAAGTCTAGATCCGGCTCTAAGTGCATACCTATATTAGGTATTCAAAAAATAGGAAAATAGAGAAAAACGTGTAGTTACAAATATTTGGGTATCTTGGCTGCTCCAATTTAATCATTAAGACAAAGACTTTGTATAAAATTGTGTAGACCAATAGCTGTTTATTTACCAGTGTGAAATCGTCTTACGATAAATTATTAATAAATCCAATCACGCGTAGATACTTTGTTGTAAACATTACTTAAATACAAGAAAGTGCTACAATGACTCAGACGAGACGGGGAATTTCTGTGGTATCTCATTAAATGTTGCCATATTTAAAAAAATACTTTTGAGTATTGCCCAGTGAAAAATAACGAAAATGGGGAATCCACACAAACATACCTCTAGTTTAGACAGTTTTATATTTGCGGAAAATACCTACTTATTTAATTTAAGAAAACAGTATCAGTATAATCTATATATTATCTTCTATCAAATCAAATCAAATCAAATCGTTTATTTGCAAGAATACAGTCAAGTAGATGGTATCAAACAAATGTAAAGTGCAGTGTATTCAGCCAGCTAGAGGGCATGCAAAATCTTATAGAAAACTAGTTTCATACAGCGTTTCTTATAACTATGACTAGAATTTATGACTATCATGCAGCATGCATAATAAACATCCTACAATTACTTATACTTAATTAATACATGTGCGGCATATAGTTTAAATATTCTTTTATAGAGTAAAAAGCATTTTGCATCAAAAAATCCAATAAATATTTCCTAAATAGCGGCATTTCAGATTCCCTTATTGAGTTAGGTAACTTATTGTAAATTTTAGGCGCCATCCCGTAAACACTCTTTGCACGCAAGGCTGTTTTGGATTGCTGATATGCAATTTTATGTCGCTGCCGCGCACTATTGTAAGCAGGGAATTGATTTATATTTAATTTTACATACATTACTATTTCAAAAATATTTAAACACGGTACAGTTAATATTTTCAAATTCACAAAATATTGTTTACATGAATCAAGTATCTTTAGCCCACATGCAGAGCGCAAACATTTTTTCTGAACCTTAAATACCAATTCCCTATCAGTTGAGTTACCCCAGAACATGATACCATAGCGCAGTGTAGATGTTACATATGCGTGATAAGCAGTAAGTACTTGAGTGCGATTTACGATTTTATTCAAATTATACAATGCATACGAAAAACTATTTAACTTCTTACAAATAATGTCAATTTGGGTTTCCCATGTCAACTTATTGTCTAGATTTAATCCTAAAAATTTTGTACAATCGGTTTCCTCAATTAAACGATTATTATTATGTCACAGTAAGATTATTAATCATATCATTTTTTTTTTGGTAAAAATTCATAATTTTCGTCTTTTCCAAGTTTATATGTAGATTATTACAATTCAACCAATTGATTATTAATTCCAATGTATGATTTATACTCTCTTGACATTGCTGTGGATTTTCTCCAGTCAATATAACTGTGCTGTCGTCGGCAAAGAGAACCATTGGGTGCTCAACGGACTGTGGGAGATCATTTATATAGATGAGGAATAGTAATGGCCCCAATACGCTTCCTTGTGGAACGCCACGTGTGACATCTCTGTATTTAGATGAAAAGGTAACCTCGCATTTCGTTTTTAAGCTTATGTAGTCTATTTTAACCATTTGTCTCCTACCTTCTATATATATTATATTATTATTATATATATAAAAGGCAAAGTCCTGACTGACTGAGTGACTTAAATCAACGCACAGCCCAAACCGCTGGTGCTAGAGGTTCCAAATTTGGCACGGGCGCACTAAGAAAAGATTTTTCAAAATTCGCCCCCCAAGGGGGTGAAATTGGTCTCCAAAATTTGTATGGGGATCTAACTTTATTTAGAAATATGAGCTTGAATCTTCGTATAAAGGTAATAAATTAAAATTGAAGAAAACAATTTTCAGCGTTTTTGGTTTAATTCCTTTAATTAATAGGGTTAAAATAGGGATCAAAGTTTATATGGAAAATAAGTTTTATTTTAAGCTATGGACTTGAAACTTGGTAAAAAGGTAGTTAAGTATGAAAGAAGAAAAGTAATTTCAGCGTTTTGGAAAAATCATCCTATAAGGGGGTAAAATAGGGGATGAAACTTTGTATGGTGATTTGACCTACTTTCTGAATTTGAACTGAAAATTTACATGCGTACCTAAGTACTCAGATTTTACGGTTTTTAGAACTCTCTCTATGAGTATTAGCTGCATGTACAACGAAAGTACAGTCAGCGATAAAATTAACCAACCATTTGTACCTACCTAAGTAACCCATGTCGACGAATTTGTGATATGTGTAAAGTTCCCGTGACGATTATTTTACATATTAATTAATATTTTCGACTTTCATCTTTAAACATTGATGCTGCAGACCCACAGATTACCTGAACAGGGACTCATTCAAATTTTACTAAATTATTACATACATTAGATACATAGAATAGAATAGAATAGAATAGAATTTCTTTATATGCCAGACTACGTATGGTACAGGATGATAACAGGTTTTTAAAGTATCTGTATCATTACCATGAGTTTACGCAGTCGATACTCGCTAGCGTCTGCGTAAAAGATTTCTATGGAGAATAGTACAGCGCTGTCGGCGGTCACTCGTGGAACTAAAAATCGGCAGTATGAGTTCAACGCTAGCGATTACTTTTCGATAGGTATTTTACTTAGCTCGCTAGCGACTAAGTTTGTAACGGCTGCCTATAGAAATCGGTACCATGAGTCACATTTTTGACATACGCTATCGAGCAATACGTTATCGACTGTAGTAATCTATTTCACTGGCATTTTGGAGCGTGAAATCTTATTAGAACTCGCGTTAAAGTATATTTTCTTATCATTATTTATGGAAATAATGTCAAAAAGGCATTATTTGGGATATGCTAGCGAAGGCTGCCTAGGTATATGACGTAAACAAAAAAAAAGCCGAATATGAGAAGCTAAGGTCACTTGACTTGCAGAGGTCATCATTGTTCCTGTTAATACAAAGGCAAAGGGTACTTAAAATATAATAGAATAGAATAGAATAAACATATAGAATACTTTGTTAGCCACTTGAAACTAAAATATTTCATCATAATAAACTAGGGCGACTGTAGTACCTACAGTTTAAAGTAATTATATACATAATTGAAATGCCTATTTAAAGTAGATATGTACTTACTTTTGCATAAAGTCGACTAGTAGTCGAAACTGTGAAATACTACTATACGCATTTTAGTTCACGATAAGAAACAAAAGATCACAGAACAGCAGTAAGCAGCCGGAGGACGCATCGGATACTTCAGCACTCAAACACTCACTCAAAATAAACTTAAGTTGAGAACTGTTGAACATTGATTGACATTATTTTATTAATTTAATGTAAGTAATTTTTAAAAAACAATATTGTTCATTGTACCATTCAATTCAATTCAATTCAAAATATCTTTATTCATGTAGGCCTAGTTACAAGCTCTTATGAATAGTTCATTACATATATATTATGATCTTAATCTAACCTAATTATCAGAGCAATTTATTGTTGTAATTATTGTTCATAATAATATTGAGTCTATAATATACAATTTCATATAAAAATAATCGTTAAACAAAAAATATATAATTAGGTATATGTATATATAAAAATACATGTCTAGAATATTTTTAGGAAAAATCCAATGTCCAAAAAAATACAATATTAATTTCATCAACAATAATAATAATAATAATAAACGTAAAAATAAGAAACCATTTCGAATAACAATTAATCCCACGTTGTTTTATCATTCATGTAGTCTTGTGTTGTATAATAAGCTTTGGAAATGAGTACACGCTTTACATGATTCTTAAATTTATTAATTGACAAGTCAGTAATATGATTCGGAAGTTTATTATAAAATCGAACACAATTACCCATGAATGATTTTTTAATTTTACAGAGCCGTGTGAAGGGCACCGCGAGTTTATGTTTATTTCTAGTATTTATATTATGTACATCACAGTTTTTCTTAAAATTACAAATGTTTTTATGTACATACATAATATTCTCATAAATATATTGACAATGCACTGTCATTATATTAATGTCCTTAAATTTATCTCTAAGTGAGTCTCTATGGTTCATTTTATATATTGCTCGAATAGCCCTCTTCTGCAGAATAAATATGGTATTTATCTCTGAAGCACTGCCCCAAAGTAAAATACCATATGACATAATGCTGTGAAAGTAACTAAAATAAACTAATCGAGCTGTTTTCACGTCTGTTAACTGACGGATCTTGCTCACTGCAAAAGCTGCAGAACTAAGTCTATTCGAGAGGTTAACAATATGGGGACCCCACTGAAGTTTAGAATCTAAAGTTATACCAAGAAAAACTGTACTATCTACCAGTTCTAATTCCTCATCCTTCACAACGACACTTGTTTGCTCATTCCTTACGTTATAAGCTTACTTCAATAAATAATATTTTTACTTGATTGGCAAACTAACCAATACTAATACAAGAACCCGCTAACACTTTACATAATAATACTGTTTCATGACGTTTTAAATTAGCAGGGTTATGTTTACATTTTTTAAATATCGTCCTATTCCGTTGTTTCAGTGTAGTGAAAAAGAGATAGGGTTCTAATGTGAAGTTAGGCGCGCCACTCCAAGGCCAATCCCTATCGAAACGTTAACTACACGATGGATCGAGCTTACGTTAGCGAGTATAGTAAGCGAGTGATTGACTCATGGTACCAGTTGTATAGAAATCTATTCGAACCGCGTTTAGACGCTAGCGAGCGTAGTAACGTAATGTATGTTTTCGATAGCAACTCATGGTAATGCTACAGTATTCAGTCGAAAACACGACATGCAAATAATTGACAATATTACAATATGAAAACTTTACAAAAATAATACCAAACTTAAGAGGGCTTTCGTGTTAAAAATAGTGAAATCGCAACCGAGCCACAGTGGATCGAAATGAATAAAAAATGGACATTCGCATTTTTTTTCAAAAATCCTATTTTAAAAAATGCTCTTCGGTTGAAAATGATATGAGAAATAAAAAATATTATATAAAATTTTTCAAAATGAGGCTTATTTTAAGCAGAAAAAAATAAAATGTGTTTTTTTTGTATGAAACTGAAAAATAGGTATCTTATTGTAAGAAAACCGTAACCGATCCCGCTTTCAAACCTTTACAATGTCATTGTCCTACTTTAGAACAGTAGAAAATAGTAAAAACCTTATCTGAGTAGGTGCCCGTTTTTTTTTGTAGTCCAATCAAATGTCAGTAAATACAACATTTTTCTTAGTGCTTTATTTTTTTATTTATATTAAAAAAACGGTGTATTCATGACAATTTAGTATAAAAACAAAATATATATGACATTTTATTAAGGATAAATACAATTTTTTACAAGAAAATTGCATTGAAAGAGAAACAATTATTGCGGTGTTTTTATTGATAGTAAACAAATAGCTAAAATATACTTGAAATCAACAATAACAATTTTTTGGTGTCATCTGATCCAAGATTGTCTTTTTTGAGGCCACCGCTAAGTAAAGCGACTAAAAGACCCTCTCTTCTAAAGCTTTGGAATTATTAATAATAGAAAACATAAGCACTGATGATACTGAAAATATAGAAATGTTTGAAAGTGTAGAAGAAGGTGGTGAATAAAATAGATCTATACAATGTATTTTTTTTATAACTTATATTGTTATTGTTGATTTCAAGTAAATTTTAACTTTTTGTTACTATCATAGTTACTAAAAACATCGCAATAAATGTTTCGATTTCAATGTAATTTTTAACCATTTCCTTGTAAAAACTTGTATTTATCTGTATCAAAATGTCATATATATTTTATTTTTATACTAAATTGTCATGAATATACCGTTTTTTTATGAAAATAAAAAAATAAAGCACTAAGAAAAATGTTGTATTTACTGACTTTTGATTGGACTACAAAAAATAACGGGCACCTACTCAGATAAGGTTTTTACTATTTTCTACTGTTCTAAAGTAGAACAATGACACTGTAAAGGTTTGAAAGCGGGATCGGTTACGGTTTTCTTACAATAAGATACCTATTTTTCAGTTTCATACAAAAAAAACACATTTTATTTTTTTCTGCTTAAAATAAGCCTCATTTTGAAAAATTTTATATAACATTTTTTATTTCTCATATCATTTTCAACCGCAGAGCATTTTTTAAAATAGGATTTTTGGAAAAAAATGCGAATGTCCATTTTTTATTCATTTCGATCCACTGTGCGAGCGCTCGATCATACCGTGTGTGGTATCAAATTAAAGGGCTTTGCGAGTAGTTTACAAATATATATCACATTATAGGACTTTTTCTACTTGGTCTAACAAAATATGAGAAAATGTCCAAAAGTGGTAATAATTGTACCGGTGAAGGCTCGTTTTCAAAAAATTGGCAAAAATCAATAATAGCAATTTATAATCACTAAGGCATAACAGCAATTTAAGTAAACGTTGCAGATTAATTTAGTACAAAACTTACTTCGATGTGATGTAGATTTTCAAAGAAATTGTCACTTAATTTTAGGTAATTTCTGAAAAAAATTGAATTCGCCTTAGGCTAGTTTACTCTTTTTCAAAAACTTAAAATAAAAATCTAGTCTGAAATGATTGTGGTACAGGATATACGAATTATAAATTTACCCGTTTTAATATTCAAAATTGTCCAAATTTTACAAATAAGATCGACTGATTCAGCTCTATACGTGCGTTTTTCTAAACGTGCATTAGAGAAAAATTCATAATATAATGCAGGTTCGAATATAGAAACCACCACGGCAGATTTAAAGACGTTTATTGTCAAGAAAACCGAACGACAGTAAATATTACACAAACAGTAAGGCAAGCGTTAGCTAAAACTAAGAAATGGAAAAAAAACTAAAAGCAATGAGTTGAATGCGTCACAGTAAATATTAACAAAACAGTACGGCAAGCTAGTACCAAAAGTGAGAAATAAGAAAGCTAAACAATAAGCAACAAGCGTAAATTATTATTGTGCAAATATTAACATTAAACAATGTTAGCAAATGAGAAAACTAACTATAAAAGTTTACAAGAGAATATAATAATACAGTGCAAGTATAACTTTAACAAAGCTAAGCGTTTCGAAAATCAAACATGCGCAAAAACAAAGCAACAGAGTTTAACTAATAATTTTACTTTAACAATTAAGCGACAAGCTAAACTTAGCATTTACAACTAAAACTAAAACATATTAGAACTTACGGTTCTAATACTAATATGCATACGAAACGTAGTGCAATGCCAAACAGATATCCCGTGCTACGGAAGTATCGCTCAGCGCAACTACACCTAAGTACAAAGTGTACGTCCTAGCACTTAGAAAAATACCTCGCGGCTGACCGGCACGTACCGTGCTACGGAAGCAATACCGGGCGGTCGCGATGCTTAGCTCGTCAAGTCAGCTACTCCGTCCCATGTCAATGTGATCGGATCGCTGCGCGAGACCAACTGAGCGAGCGCCGGCCGCGCGGTGGCTTATAAAGGCCTGGCGCGGGCGAACGAGCGGGCTGCGCGCGCGCGGGGTAAGGCGGGTTACTAGTACCGGGCTCATTGAGGAGCGCTTATCGCTCATATTTTTACTACGCGCGGTGGTTTCTGTTTACGTTGCATTATAATCTCCCCCTCTGGCTCCGAAGACGTCTCGGCGAGGAAGCCAGATTATCTTGTTGACGGGGTTGACGTTGACGACCACGCGGGCGCGAAGTGCATTGGGGTGCTTCCTTGGCTGCAGGTTTCTTTGGAGGACGACCTCTTTTGCGGATTGGTATAGCAGGTAATGGCAGTGGGCTATCTTTATCGCATTGGTATGGGCGCAATGCTGAGGCGTGATACAATCCAATACTACAGTCAGGATGGCTAGGGTCGGCAATATGGAAGGAACTTGGTCCATGGCTGCTGAGGATCGTATATGGACCATCTCTTCGAGGTGCGAACTTTGCACTAAATCCTTGAGCGGTTTTACTGACGGCATGAGTTTCTACCATCACTCGATCTCCAGGCTTATAATTTGGACAATTTCTTCTACTCTTGTCGACGTATTCTTTTCTCTTCTCTTCCTTCATTTCTTGAACTTCTCTTACTCGTTTCAATGTTTCAGCTAGAGTTAGTAACTTCGGTGTTATTTCCGGTATGAAGTTTTCTGACAGTATAATCTCTCTTAGATCATGCTCATTGTCATCAGGGGTTCTCAACTCACGACCAAAGGTTAGATAAGCAGGTGAGTGGCCAGTGGTTGAACCTGTCGCAGTGTTCATTGCGAAACGAATACTCGGTAGCTGCTCAGACCAGATACGATGATTGTCACCTACGAGTATGGCTAATTGCGTCTTCAGATCTCTGTTTTTCCTTTCAACAGGATTCGTTTCAGGGTGGTACACGGGAGTAAACGCATGTTTAATCTTGAGGACATACGTTACTTGTTGCATTACAGCGCTGACAAATTGGGTACCGTTGTCACTAATCATCCTTCTTGGCATTCCATAGCGCAAGAAGATCTCGTTGATAAGTGCCATTGCGCAAGCTTCCGCTGTTGCACTCTCTAGTGCAAATAGTTCAACCCAACGAGTACACAAGTCTTCGACTATCAAAATCCACGATTTGCCATCAGATGATGTCGGTAACGGGCCAAACAAATCAAAGGCAATTACTTCAAACCTCTTGTTCATAGCTGTGGTCTGGAGTAGTCCAGCTGGCTTCATGTTAGAAGGCTTATATCTTTGGCACGGTATGCAGTTGCGGACGTAATTTTCGATGTCCTTTCTCATGCCTTTCCAAAAGTATCTCATACTGATACGATTATAGGTTTTCTCTGCTCCGTAGTGTCCTGCTGTAGGCTCGTCATGGTAAACAGAGATAACATCTTTCTGCTCTTGTACTGGAACAACAAGCTGACTATTTTCAGCGTCACTGTCGGGGTTATATCTGTACAATATACCGTTGTTCATGATATATCCTTTATGACTCCAGTATCTTGCATCTTCTACTGAGCTTCCTTCTAAAGCTGTAATAATTTTCTTTATATCTTCATCTTTCAACTGTTTCTCTCTTATCTCTTTTGGACTTTTCGTAGGTGCATCTACTACAACGCTACATATTCCACAACTCTCTTTGTTGTCCATATCACAGTTAGGACGTGACAACATATCAGCAACAACATTAGTCCGACCTGGTATATATTTTATAGTTAAGTCGAATGGCTGCAACTGTAGAGCCCATCTGGCTAATCTACCGGTTGGAGATTTTAGCGTCATAAGCCATCTCAAAGCTTGATGATCAGTCATGATCGTAATCTTCGTACCTTCTATATATCCACGGAATTTGTTTACTGCCCAAACGACGCTCAAAGCTTCTCGTTCAGTAGTCGAGTAGTTGCGCTCTGCCTGATTTAACAACCGACTAGCGTATTCCACGGGATGCTCTTGTTCTCCCTCCCCTGCACTAAAACTGCACCGATGGCATAGCTGCTGGCATCTGATTTGATTATATAAGGCTTAGAATCATCAGCCTGTGCCAAAACGGGAGCTGAAACAAGAAGTTTCTTTAAAGTCTCAAACGCAGTCTGCTGTTCGCTTGTCCAAGTCCACTCTGTGTTCTTCTTTGTCAAACGTGTGAGAGGCTCAGCAACTTTAGCGAAGTTTGGCACGAATCTTCGGTACCAAGAGCAGGTTTGTATAAAAGACAGTAAGTGTTTAAGGTTAGAAGGCGCGGGCATCTTTAAAATAGAACTGATCTTGTCTGAATCGAGTTCCAGTCCATCCGCTGTAATATAGTGGCCAAGATACTTTATCTTTGCGACGCAGAAGTTGCACTTTTCTCTATTCGCTGTTAAGTTGTACTCCTTTAAACGAGCGAATACATCTTGAAGATCTTTTAAATGTTGCTCAAACGATGTTGACATGATAATAAGATCGTCGAGATAAACTAAGAGTTTTATATGACTCAGTGATATACGGAAACCATCCATAAGCCTCTGAAATGTGGCTGGGGCGTTCCGGAGTCCAAATGGCATACGGAGAAACAAATACATGCCAAATGGCGTGACAAAGCTAGTTTTAGCTTGATCTTCGTCTTTAACTTTGATTTGCCAATAGCCAGCACGCAAGTCTATGGTAGACATGAAAGGCGTTCGTTTAGCGTTGTGCAGAAGGTCATCAATACGAGGCAAGGGATACACGTCAGGTGTTGTGATAGCGTTTAATTGTCTATAATCAACGCAAACTCTAGTCCCTCCATCCTTCTTAGGAACCATAACAACAGGTGCGGACCATGGTGACTGGCATGGCTTGATTATCCCTTCTTCAAGCATTTTGCTGACTTCCGCTCTCAAAATTTCAGTTTTTGCTGGCGGTAAGCGATACGGTGGTACAGAGATGGGTCTATGACTTCCAGTGTCGATGACATGCTCTGTATGCGTCGTTGGTTTTCCGTTTGGAATAAAAATGTCTTCGTGTTGACTTATCAACTCGTTCAACTGCTGATCCTCCTCGAGACTGAGAACTCGTTCAGCTACGTCAATAGAGGCAATATCTGTGCTCGGAGTTCCAAAAAGGTTTCTGGAAACAGGCGATAACTCTATGTCATCTTCGTCAATAGCTCTCATCGCATCACGCTTCAAGACATCTATGATAGGAGAGTATCCATCGAGCAGAATGTTACGTTGACGTTTAGGTGGAGTGCGCAGTTCAATTGGTATTAGAGGTCCATAATTCTTAAGAATCTCTTCAGGTGGTAGCTGGCTAGAACTCATGCTTTGAACAGAGGTAGAAGGGGCTTCATCAGCTAGTTGTGGCTCAAGCTGTCGCTTAACGGCCATCTTTGGGGAAACAGTCAACCCAATACTGAAGGACGGTCCATATGGACGCTCAAGACTCATTTCAGTCGTTGATGTAGACTTCTTCGGAGTCGTACACTTCTCTGGAAGTGATAAAGTTGGAGAGAGTAGTTCTGGCAACGAAACTTCAGATACTACTTGGCTAATAAGAGTTTCTCCTATATCTTCCATCATCAAGTCGAAAACTTTGGATGGCTCATCTAAAAATCGACATGTGAGCTGGGGAATGTTCACAACCATCAGAGAGTCGGTTATATAGTCAACCCCTAGGTAAGTTTTCGTATTACTGGGTCCTGGTAGTACAACCAGTAAAGTGGGTACGGCTTTACCATACACACATATAGGAACAGTGATGGTGTGAACGTCTTGCATCTTCGGTACACCATCTGCGAGGGTTATATATCTCCTTTCTTGCTTAAACTTGTATCCCTCGTCTGTAAGTCTTCGATACAACTGATATGAGCAGACACTGGATTTCGCACATGTGTCAACATAGCCAATTGATTCTATGTTATCAATCTTGATAGGAACTGTAGGCCTTCGGTGTGTTCCGGATAAGTTAATTGAGCAGATTTCCTCTAACTTAACTTTCTCAGTATTGCACTTCGGACACCGACTTCGGACAACGCCTGGCTCACCACAACCGTAACACTTGAATTTTGGCTTTGCAGGGTGCAAAGGAGTAATCGACGACGTCGTTGATTGACTAGGCTTTGCTTCTGGTTTCTCAGTAGCCTGTTCGTTCCTTCGTAATAGCTTTCTGCAAACGTCAGCTGTGTGACCTGGTATTCTACAGTAATTACAGCGTGACTTCAATTTTGTGTTGTGACTGGCTACTGGTTTGTCCATCTTCGCCGCTTTTTCACTTAAACCGCGTTCAACATGTCTGGCCTTTTCAGATAACTCTTTAAAAGTAGTTATTGTGTCTCTGTTTATTTTATCCCTGATCTCAAAACGTAATTGTCCAAAAACCATATCTATCTCGAGTTGCTCTGTGAACCGAGGTGATGGTAACTGTGCAATAAGTGCTCGCTTCTTTTGTATAAAAATCTCTGTTGGAGTATTCTTGTCTTGCTTAATCTCAATGATATCCTGTAGGATTGCATAGGTAGGCTTCTTTGGTGCGTAAGCGTGTCGTAAGCGATTTTCAAACTCCTTCCAAGTATCTATCTCATGCTTAACACCTTGCCACCAAACTGCAGCATCGTCTTGTAATATCAAGGGTAGCCCCTCGAGGATTGCGCTATCTTCTAACTCTTCAACTTGCATAAAGGTAGAAACGCCTGATATGAACGCTTCCACTGCTGTAGGGCTTCGAGTGCCATTGAATCTTGCGGGACATTTGCTAAGTAATGTTTTCTTTTTGCTACTGCTACCAACCGCTTGTAGAAGTTCCCTGAACTGTTCTGTCGTTAGACTCATTATTTGTGAAGTCTCCGTCGGAGACGTGCCGGTTGACATCTCTAGCTTGACGTCCTTGACGACCTTCGTCTTGATGGATTTCTCAACAGTCCTAGGTCTTAAGTTATACCGTTTGGCCTCCACGGCTGGGCGCCAGATTATAATGCAGGTTCGAATATAGAAACCACCACGGCAGATTTAAAGACGTTTATTGTCAAGAAAACCGAACGACAGTAAATATTACACAAACAGTAAGGCAAGCGTTAGCTAAAACTAAGAAATGGAAAAAAACTAAAAGCAATGAGTTGAATGCGTCACAGTAAATATTAACAAAACAGTACGGCAAGCTAGTACCAAAAGTGAGAAATAAGAAAGCTAAACAATAAGCAACAAGCGTAAATTATTATTGTGCAAATATTAACATTAAACAATGTTAGCAAATGAGAAAACTAACTATAAAAGTTTACAAGAGAATATAATAATACAGTGCAAGTATAACTTTAACAAAGCTAAGCGTTTCGAAAATCAAACATGCGCAAAAACAAAGCAACAGAGTTTAACTAATAATTTTACTTTAACAATTAAGCGACAAGCTAAACTTAGCATTTACAACTAAAACTAAAACATATTAGAACTTACGGTTCTAATACTAATATGCATACGAAACGTAGTGCAATGCCAAACAGATATCCCGTGCTACGGAAGTATCGCTCAGCGCAACTACACCTAAGTACAAAGTGTACGTCCTAGCACTTAGAAAAATACCTCGCGGCTGACCGGCACGTACCGTGCTACGGAAGCAATACCGGGCGGTCGCGATGCTTAGCTCGTCAAGTCAGCTACTCCGTCCCATGTCAATGTGATCGGATCGCTGCGCGAGACCAACTGAGCGAGCGCCGGCCGCGCGGTGGCTTATAAAGGCCTGGCGCGGGCGAACGAGCGGGCTGCGCGCGCGCGGGGTAAGGCGGGTTACTAGTACCGGGCTCATTGAGGAGCGCTTATCGCTCATATTTTTACTACGCGCGGTGGTTTCTGTTTACGTTGCATTATAATAATTAATTTAGTGAGTTAGTTTTCAAAAATCCAGTCTTATAAAAATCAAGACAATAAGATGCTCTAACTGGAACTTGAATTAAATAAATCTATTGGATAACGGAAAGTGTAGTATTTCACCGACTAAAACTATCAATTTTACATTCTTTTGACGTTTTTTTTGAAAGCAGCCTTAAATTAAGATTAAAACAAGATAATATGGTTGGTGGGTTTTTTACATAATAAAAAGACATCCACTTATAAAAAAAAAATGCAACTGTCAAAACGTTATTAATACTAGTCGTTAAAATTAAAAAATATACAAAATGGAAGTCATGAATTAATAATTAAGAATTATAAAAGTTAAATGTCAAGAAACGTACACATATGTGAAGTATACTACTTGTTTAATAATTTATGTTCCAAAAATTCCCTTACACTATAAAAGCAATTTTCGGATAGCCATTTGGTAATTTTATTATTAAATTGTTTACAATCAATTTTTTTGAGTTCATCAGGAAGGCTGTTAAATAAAACTATACACATGTTATATGCATTCCTGTGGTATATAGTGGAATGTGAGGGAGGCTGAACGAACATATAATCACGTTTAATATTAAAATTAATAATAATATAGTGCTAGATTAGTACTGTGGCATTTTTTGTTCTGGTCCATGTAAATGAAATATATCAGTGTTTGAACATCGGACTTCTTAAATCGCCAGAGACAACCACAAGTATTTTGTTGTTAGAGTGGCCCAGTCTTCTCCAGAAGGAGGCCCCGCTGGTTAGCCACAGCTGGGAGGTAAACGTTACCCACCTAAGCAGTATGCCTTAAAGAGTGTGATTTAACCCGAATCCCATAGACGACTTCTAAGATACCCACGGGAAGAAAGGAAGTGGTGAAGTTCTTAACCCGTCAACATACGGGCACTAAAAATTAAATTATTGTTTCTATGAAGCAAATCGTTTATGACTTTATATTTATATGCAACTCTTCGGTTATGATGCTGCAGAGTTACTACGGGCTGCATGCACGAAAAAGTTGACATCATTGTCCCATTCTGCAAGCGATTGTCCCGTTCCTATAATGTTTGACGTTGTCAGGCATTTTCGCGAAAAAATATTCAAAAACTTTTTTTTTTCTAAAATAGGTAAATATAATGTGAGCCCTTTCGAACCTACTAGGCAGAAAAAAGCATCTCAAATTTATTTTTTCCACTTTGTTACCATTTTTCAAACACTTTGTCCAGAGGTTACAAAGTGAAATGTATGCAAAATGATAGAAAATTTTGGGACCATTTTTTTGTCTCTTGTTTTGTGTCCTAGACCGAAAGGCCTCGTGATTCTGAGTAGGAAAAACATAAACATTTCCTACCTTAGAAAAAAATTTTTTGGTGATTGTTCTCGCGAAAATGCCCTGTCCTAAACCGACTTTACAGACAACCAAGTTTTTTAATTCCATTATGTAATCGGTTGTGTTTTAATTTTGTTGTCTTTATTTATATTGGCTGTTTGGTAACTGAATTCTGAGAATTCCTTATAAAGAAATCATTAATCAGCATAAAAAAAATATTTATTTCCAAAAGTATTTATTTTATCTTAAAACATATTCAAATAACATTTCATGTACTTCATCTTGTATTTTGTATCAGATACTTTTATGGTCTACGTCATAGTCTACGTGTATAGGCTACTTGCCACCTAGTCAAATCAGCTTCTTTTTAAAAACTGTCAAAACGAATTTGAACGACTTCCTAATATGGAATTTATATGAAATCGAATTTAGTGGCGTCACAGTCAACTCAGTTGCTTTATATATTTCTACCTGACTTATTAAATAGAAATCTCCTCGAGTAGAGGCTCGCGAGAAAACCACAAAACACACACGAATGAACACGAAAGGAGAGACACACACAGAACATTATACACTCACAAACACAAAAACACACACATAGACATATGCCAAGTAAACCTCCAACACTGCAAGGATGCAATGTCCGAGCTAGGACAATATGTTAGGAGGGCCAAAGTAGACATAGCACTGCTGCAAGAACCTTATGCATGGAGGAATCAGGTGACAGGCCTGGGACATCTGGGGGGAGCTCTTTACTATGAGGGAAATGGTGAGCTACCTCCTAGAGCATGCATATATGTGAGCAATGACGTAAGAAATATGGGATGTGTAATGACCATATGTTGCAATGACCTTGTTGTGGTGGAAACATACTTCATGGATGGAGAAGGTGGTAGACACAAGGTGGCGCTGGCGTCCTGCTACCTGCCGGGAGACAGGGTGGCACCCACGGAGGAGCTTGAAGACACGGTACTGAGGTACAGAGGTAAGAGAATACCCCTGATTGTTGGTTGCGATGCTAACGCACATCATGAAGTGTGGGGTAGCACCGACACCAACGACAGGGGGGATATGGTATTAGAATTTGTAACGAGTAATGACCTAGATATTGTAAATATAGGCGATACGCCAACGTTCGTAACTAGGGTCAGGTGAGAGGTGCTGGACATAACCATGGCATCAAGAGAAATAAGCGGCAAGATAAGGAACTGGAGGGTGGACGAAGAGGACAGCATGTCCGACCACCGCAGGATACTCTACAGTATTGAATGTCGCATAGAAAAGATGAAAATAAGGAATCCGCGCAAAACAGACTGGACAAAGTACGAAGAGAAGCTGAGAGTCTCGGCTGTCTGAGCTTGAAAACGGGTCGCAGAGGATGAAAGAAAGGATAACAGAATCTTACCATAAGGCTTGCCCGGAGAAAGTGGTACAAGCCGGGAGAGGGCAACCATGGTGGAACAACGAGTTGCAAAAGGAAAGAAAGAAAGTGCGGAAAGCGATGAGGGGAGCCGTAAAGAGGAATGACCCTCAAAGCTGGGATGCATACAGAGCAATTAGGAACAACTACACGAGACAAAGAGAGAAAGCCAGACAAGAGGGCTGGAGGAGGTATACGGGAGATATAAACAGCTACTCAGAGGGGGCACGGGTGGTAAAAGTACTCTGGGGGGAAAGAGCGTGTCAACTAGGTAGTTTGAGAGAAAACGGAGTCCTGATTACGGAACCGGAGGAGATGTTAGGCGTCATGCTGGAATCACACTTTCCGGGATGCGGGGAAGTGTGCGAGAGAATAGAACAGGCAGGACTGGAGGAGCCTGATTGGGCGGCGGCCCTGGAGGTGGTGGAGGCAGATAGGGTAGAGTGGGCGATTAGCTCCTCTGCACCCTTTAGGGCTGCGGGGCCGGACGGGGTCCTACCGGTCCTACTACAAAAGGGATATGATCACATAAAAGAAGACCTAAGGGAATTATATAGGGCGAGCATAGCACTAAGATACGTCCCAAAGGTGTGGAGGGAGGTAAGGGCAGTATTTCTGCCAAAACCAGGGAAGAAAACGTACCAGGAGGACTTAAGTCCTTTAGGAGTGTGTCCTTTAGGGGGGGGGGGGGCGTGTACATGCAGGCCTACTCTGACGATGGAGTGCTATTAGTGAGAGGGACGGTTCTTGGTGTCATGAGAAACACGATGGCCAGAGGTCTAAAACAGATAGTCAGATGGTGTAGAGAGAGGGGACTAGATCTAAATCCGTCGAAAACAAAGCTAGTACTTTTCACAAACAAGAGGATGAGAGAGCTAGAACCCATAAAAATACAAGGTACAGAAATAGAAATAGTTGAGGAACTGAAATACTTGGGGGTGACCCTAGACAGTACACTCAGATATAAGACTCACATCAAACAGCAAGCGTCAAAGGCCATGAGAACACTGTTTCAATGCAAAAAGGCAGTAGGAAGGAACTGGGGGCTAAAGCCTGGAGTGATCCACTGGATATACAAGACGACCATACTTCCGAGGGTGCTTTATGGCGCAGTGGTATGGTGGCACAAAGCCCAAGTCAAAGAATACAGGAAAGAGCTAAACAAAGTACAGAGAATCGCATGCCTCATGATAACGGGAGCATTAAGAACTACACCGACAAGTGCCATGGAGGTGCTGATGGGTCTAAAACCTCTGTGGATTGAGGTTGAGAAAAGAGCCACGGAACAATGGTATAGAATGAATAGAATAAAGAATAGAATAGAATAGAATATTTTTTATTCGAAAGCACACAGATAATAAACAATTTTACACTGACATAGAATAGTAATAAAGTGCCACGAAATGGCCTCACCTCAGCATATTGCTGGCGACTTCTAGCGCTGGTCTTCCGGTGAGACCATTAAGTGAGAAAAATCACGGAAGGTAACATACAAAAGAAGAAACATAAGGAACAAAAGCATAAATTTAAAAACTAAAAAAACATGACAAGAATAAAAACATGGCTAGACAAGAATGAAGGCATGCAACGAGTGGAGAGGAAGCTGCGTGGACAAGAGACATGCACTGATACAAAGAGAAGCTCTATCAAAACTTGAGTTGGTGATGGGCTACAATGACCTAATAAAAAGGAAAGAGATTTTTGATAAAAAGTATAGAATACATATAGGTGAAAGGGAGAGCTGGAAAGTGGAAATTAGACCCCCAACAACGGTCTGTTTCACGGACGGCTCGAGGAGAAGCTCGACAAAACTAGCAGGAGCGGGGATAGTCGTTCCCAAAACAGGAGATAAGGTTTCAATACCGCTGGGAAGATATGCAAGCGTGTTCCAAGCAGAGGTGTATGCAATAACACACTGTGCGAGGCTAATCAAAGAAAAACGACAAGAAGGTGATGTGGTGATATACACAGACAGCCAGGCCGCACTAAAAGCTTTAAACAGAACATCGGTTACGCCCTCGCTTGTAAAAGAATGCAGGGAGGAGCTAAATGAGGTAGGGGAGCAGAGAGAAGTCACGGTTGCATGGGTGCCGGGACATCAGGGAGTTGTGGGCAACGAGAAGGCTGATGAACTGGCAAGGGCAGGGGCGGGAATGGAATTCGTAGGGCCTGAACCGGCACTGCCCATGTCAGCGGAAGTCACGAAAGGAGTAATAGACAAGGTCAACGAAGCAAAGGCACAAAGGGAATGGGAGAACGAGACTGGATGTAGACAGTCGAAGATGATGATCAAAGGCATGGACCAAAGAAGAACCAGGTATCTGCTGAATCTAGGTAAGAGCAGTCTGAGAATGTTGACAGGTATAATTACTGGGCACAACACTCTCAATAGGCACCTCAAGGTAATAGGAATAAGAGATGTCGAATCCTGTCCACACTGTGGTATGGAGGAAACTAGCCTACATTTGTTAGCGGAATGTATTATGTATGCGGCACCGCGATACAATACATTCGGTAGAGATAGGCTAAAAGCAGAAGAACTCAAGGATGTCGAACTAAAAGATGTCCTTTTGTTCTGCAGGAAAACAAGAAGATTTGAAGAAGGAAGTGTGGGAATGCTGCCGGAACAGTAACCTGCAGCTCCAACTCCAGGGAATTGGGCTGAATGAACACAAGCAAGTGATCGACAGCCCGCCTGCCTCCGGCCGGGCGTCCCTACACTACATCAACATCTACATCTATTAAATAGAAATTGGATTTAATAATAACTTCTGTCCATGTTTTTCTTATAATTATCTGATGCTTTATTTCGTGCACGATATAAAATATTTTATTTTAACTACAGTCAAGTTCCCAATTCTGTGTAAAAGTAACCACAATTCAATTGGTACTCTGCGGGCCTCTTCAGAATTGTATATTGTTGCTGAGTTACCTACTCTTTGTTGACTTGGCATGATCCACGTTGAGGTTTCCATTTTACTGAGTGGACCCAAAAACATTGATCAGTTTGTTCAGGCCCGCCGCAAAATCAATATCAATTTAAAGAGATCAAAAGAAGCAATTAAAAGGTCCAGATATTTACAAGGGATCGTATCATTGAAGTACTTGCAATTTTAAAATGAACATTAAAGAACGTAAATATTGTTTTATAAGATAAGTTGATACAGTATTCTCTATTTTATTTTTTCTTCAATTTGAAGAAGAAATACAAATTTGTGTGTCCCAAAATTCACAAAATGTAGGTAGGTTATATAAATTTCTCTTAAAAATTCAATCAAGCACTGATAGGTGTAGGTACTAGGTGAAAAGATGGACTTATCCCAGCTCCGGTGGCTTACTTATATACGCGACTATTGCAGCTATCGGGTTCAGCGAGATAATCCCCTGGTTTCGTGCCGTGCCAAATGGTGTCCTGGCGACCACTGGCCGTCGGCCATGGGACAACTGATTGGATTTATGTTTAATGCGAGCTTAAACGGGATCAATGAGTGTCGTGACACTAGAACCTTCGGTCAGAGGCTTTAGTGACTATAGATGGTCGAGCAAATTTTGTCACTAAATACAGGTCAATTGTCTTCATTTTTTTTTTATAAGTTATGCGCAGAGTTTCGTGTTACTTAACTGCTAAGCCAGAAATGGCTTGTTTACAGCTAGAGTTCGGACTTATCTATTTAATTTAAGTATATTAGTCTTACATAAAGCGCGTGTCTTCCTACACTTTGATGGAATTATCGACGAGTCTTAACTCTTTAAAAAATATTGAAAATGTAGTAGCGAAGGGTTATCGTCCATTTGGATTCCGCATTTTTTTTAATTAGTGATAATGTTTGACCGTCTCCCCACTGTACATCAGCAGTGGCTGGTCCATACAAGCCGATTCTCACCGGGTGGCCTAAAATTGATTACTAGTAAAGTACTTAATGGTAAGGTAGGTTTCTTTTTGCTTTGGTGTTTCCTAGCAGAAATTTTCACCAGCCGCCACTGCTGTACATACACTATTAAAACTTAGGTACCTTATGATTCTTTGCCTCCTCCTTCTGGGCAGTTTCCCCTCGGGCATCTGGAGAAACCTAACAGATCTACGATATCTAATTGGCTTAATGTGTCTAGGCGTCAAAACATTACATGGCATTGCGATCTGCCTGATAGTGACCTTACTTACGATCGGCCGCCGACATTTATAAGATGTGAGCTAACCTCTATACCTTGTATATCAATGTATTCACCATAATACAATAGAAAGTTCGTATTCCGCCGTGATAGCTGGTCGATTGGGCTTCAGAATAGTTTATGTTTGTGCCCGTCGATGCACTCTGTTTGAATTAGAGCGATTGTTTGGGTGATGAACGGGTCTGAATGGCCAATAGCCATTAGTGGACACTGACACGGTTTTGGAATTTGCTTTACTTTTAGACAATAGTGTACATGCACCTATGTAACATTATCTTACATTTTAACAACATTGTTTCGTATAATAAATATGAATAAGATCTCACTCATACCGGTTAGAATAACTAACCTAACCACAAAATTAAAATTTTGAAAAAGACCCCCGACCGTAACATAGTGGACCAATTTTCATGAATCATGGCTAAGAACACTCCCGACTAACTCAGCTCTTAAACAATTTACATTAATGACCTTCCAGATATCACTTCTCATCAATGCACCCTTTTTGCCGATGATATTTCAATCATAGTTACTTGTGAAAATGAAAAAGAATACAGTAATGACATTAATAACACAATAAAATCTACAATAGAATAGCTTCAATTTAATAATTTATCGGTTAACCTGAATAAAACCCAATATATCCAATTTTATAATCCCCGAGATCAAATTTTAAACGTTACATATAATGATGTCCAAATTAGAGAAGTAGATTCAGCAAATTTTTTAGGCATCACAGTTGATAAAAACTGTAATTGGAAAAACCAAGTAAATTCTGTGTGTGACAAACTAATAAAATTCGCATACGTTTTGAGAAGATTACGCAACATTTCAGCTTGGAACACAGTCCTGATGGCGTATCATGGATACATTGCATCCAATTTAAGATATGGCCTCCTTTTATGGGGCAACTCCTGTGAAATTAATAGGGCATTTATAGCCCAAAAAAAAATGTTTAAGGGCCATGTGTGGTGTAGGTCCACGGGAATCGTGTAAACCACTATTCGAAAAACACGAAATACTTACACTACCAGAAATGTATATATTCGAGGCAGCAGTTTTTGTTAAAAAATACCCGCATCTATTTAAAAAGGCCGAAGATGTATATAAGAGAAACACGAGATACCCTAACAAACTAGTTTTAGACTTTGTCCCAAACAACTCAATTTTTATGAAAAACAGCTATTATATGTGTATGAGAATATTTAATGCCCTTCCAGAAAATATAAAACCTTTACATTTAAACTCATTTAAGACACAACTCCAACTCTGGCTCAAAAAAAATATGTTTTATTCAGTAAATGACTTATTCAACGTGTAAATATTAAAATAATAATTATTTAGTACATAGTAAGTAAGTTTTATCATAATGTTGTAAGTATTGTTATTATTAACCAAAAATGCCATTATTACCTAATTTTAAGTACCTAAACATTTGCATGCTTAACTAGCAAAATATGTCTGTTCAGAAATATTGTTAAAATAACACCTTATTGTACCATATTTTTCGCAAATAAAGAATATTATTATTATGTTTGTTCTTTACATATCTCGGGACCATGGGGTCCCGGACCTTTGTAAGGCATACGTGGGGCCGAAGCCAACAGCGCAGAGGCCCTTTAGAACAGTTTAATCTAAATGTAATGTGACACAAACCAGCGATTATCCCTGTCCGCACTTATTATTATATTTGTATGTCTTTCCCATCACGGAACAATGGTGTTCCGGACCTTTGGGAGGCGTGCGCGGGGCCGAAGCCAACGCGTAGAGGCCCTTTCGACACTTTAATGAAATGTAAGGGGTACACCTAGCGGATGTTGCCCTTGCCCGTATCATGGGACACACGCAGAGGCAACACCCGCCAGGGTGTAAGGACTATTTGAGAGTTAATGGAATCTAAAATGAACTGGTCTACTTTGATGAAAGTGATGGACTTAATACTGGGCTATGGATAAAAAACCGGACGCCTGCCTAATAAAACGGTATCCAATTTTATTTCCGGCAGACGGTGACTCGTCCCCACAAGATGGGCCCCCACAAAAAGCGACATCCAAGATGGCTCAAGGGCAACACCGGTGTGAGAACTCAAGGGTGTCGAGAGGTGTACACCGCTTTCTGCCCAGTGGCTGTTAAGCCACTGTACCAACTCGCGTCTTATGCAAATTTTCACTTCCACCCCTGGGGCATGTAGCCCTAACGACTCCACTCTGGACGGCCAGCCAAGGCAAGCCAGAGGTAGAGAGTCCTGTCCCACCCACCCGCCTTACGGGTAACAGAACTCCCCAGGAGCACTCGGGTACGTGGGGTCGCTGTTCCCCAACAGCTCGCCACAAGCTGCCCTGCGTTGACTGATTGCACTGGTAAAACCAATGGGCGATGGGGTCGTCACATCCCTACGCCAAATCATTATTATTATTATTATAAAACCGGCCAAGAGCGTGTCGGGCCACGCTCAGTGTAGGGTTCCGTAGTTTTTCGTATTTTTCTCAAAAACTACTGAACCTATCAAGTTCAAAACAATTTTCCTAGAAAGTCTTTATAAACTTCTACTTTTCTGATTTTTTTCATATGTTTTAAACATATGGTTCAAAAGTTAGAGGGGGGGGGACGCACTTTTTTTTTCTTTAGGAGTGATTATTTTCGAAAATATTAATATTATCAAAAACCGGCCAAGAGCGTGTCGGGCCACGCTCAGTGTAGGGTTCCGTAGTTTTTCGTATTTTTCTCAAAAACTACTAAACCCATCAAGTTCAAAACAATTTTCCTAGAAAGTCTTTATAAAGTTCTATTTTTGTGATTTTTTCATATTTTTTAAACATATGGTTCAAAAGTTAGAGGGGGGGGACGCACTTTTTTTTCCTTTAGGAGCGATTATTTCCGAAAATATTAATATTATCAAAAAACTATCTTAGTAAACCCTTATTCATTTTTAAATACCTATCCAACAATATATCACACGTTGGGGTTGGAATTAAAAAAAATATCAGCCCCCACTTTACATGTAGGGGGGGTACCCTAATAAAACATTTTTTTCCATTTTTTATTTTTGCACTTTGTTGGCGTGATTGATATACATATTGGTACCAAATTTCAGCTTTCTAGTGCTAACGGTTACTGAGATTATCCGCGGACGGACGGACGGACGGACGGACGGACGGACGGACGGACGGACGGACGGACAGACAGACATGGCGAAACTATAAGGGTTCCTAGTTGACGACGGAACCCTAAAAAACGATCTTAGTAAACCCTTATTCATTTTTAAATACCTATCCAACAATATATCACACGTTGGGGTTGGAATGAAAAAAAATATCAGCCCCCACTTTACATGTAGGGGGGGGGGGGTACCCTAATAAAACATTTTTTTCCACTTTTTATTTTTGCACTTTGTTGGCGTGATTGATATACATATTGGTACCAAATTTCAGCTTTCTAGTGCTTACGGTTACTGAGATTATCCGCGGACGGACGGACGGACGGACAGACAGACAGACATGGCGAAACTATAAGGGTTCCTAGTTGACTACGGAACCCTAACTAGTTGACTACGGAACCCTAAAAAAAATTAAATCGGTTCATCCGTTCAGGAGCTACGATGCCACAGACAGACACACACACAGACAGACAGACAGACAGACAGACAAAACAGACAGACAGACAGACACGTCATACTTATAACACCCGGTCATTTTTGCGTCGGGGGTTAAAAATCAAATAGGGAATAGGTACGAAATAAAACTACATACCTATATTATATTCCAGTACAAATGTATTAAAAAGGAGTCAAATGGAGGAAAATGGCCCAGATAGACATAGATAGCTACGGAGTGTAAGCGATTGTGACGTTGGCTAAGTACCCTACGCAGAGTTTGTGAATCCTTATTTTTTACTGCCAAAGTTGGCGCCTCTGGCGAAGCCTGTGCCAAGACCCATCCCTAATCCCCAGATAGCCCCGAGAACTGCCCCCGGCGGGCCCGCCATACTCCCGATCGCCGCCGCGCCGGCAACTGTACCGAGTGTTGCACCTAAACACACCAAAAAAAGTAATTAAAACATCGAAATAGTAGGTAGGTAAGTAACTACATATTGATAAATATTGGACTCTTTCGCTTGCTCGGGTATCAATATTGACACGTGCGGTTAAACAATAACTTTGCCTAATGTTCATCACACAAATAAATGCCCTTACCGAGATTCGAACCCGGAACCATCGGCTTAGCAAAGCGGGGCCACTGCCGAATAAGCCAGTCGGGTCGACACATATAAAAATATACATAGGTATAAATTGTATACTACGAATTGAGCATATCTTATTTCTCCGCACTAATACAGAAAATAGCACTTTCTGTGCACATTTAAAAGTGACAGGGAATAGAAAAAGGGAAAAAGATTAAGCGTCCTTCTTGTTGAAGAATATCAATGTGTTGTACACGTAATCAGTGTATTAATAAGTGGCGTAAGTACCTACTTATATTAATAGGTAGTAAACTTGACTAAAACTATCACGTTTAACTTTAATAGTATTAGGATAGGACCTACCAATTGCGGCTCCCGTCTTTATTCTTTCTTTTTCTTCATTACTATATCCTCCGGATCCGGATAGTAGTTGTCAAAAGTCTAGGATAGAAAGAGTACCAATATCAAAGGTTGAACAGTATTATAACCCTGGGAACCTAATGCACTCTGTTTACAAAAGATTTTGGTCGACGTATAAACTACTGGCTTTTGCCCACGGCTTTGCTCGCGTTAGAAAGAGACAAAAGTAGACCACGTTACTCTCCATCCCTTCAATTATCTCCACAGTGCCTAAAAATCAGATCAATTCGTCGCTTCGTTTAGCCGTGAAAGACGGACAAACAAACAAACACACACACTTTCCCATTTTTTATAATATTAGTATGGATAATTATATCTACGCATATATAGCGTACAATATTTTAAATATGTAAAACGAAGTCTACAATTACACTTTAAATTTATAAAATAAACATAACTTCACTTTATCAATGACTAAATTATCTAAAGTACGGGGATTATGTATGATTCTAGTAAGTGATTTCAATGTGTATACCTACATATTTAGTGGTACCTATTAGACATCAGCATCACATAAACTGAGTACCTATTGTTTTGGACTATCAATTATGTACTTTAGACGGTCTTTGGCCTGTGCAAAATAAAATACGTTCTAAAAAAATCCTATCGCAAATAGGTTGAAAAAATATGTAAAATTAAAATCACGTATCACTTTCAAATGCGCAAATTAATTCTGCTGTCACTTTTTGATGTAAAACGCAATAATTTCATATATAAACGCAATAATCACCAACAAAAAATTATGTTGTGCTTTATTTTATTTTTACTTTTTTATGACGCAATTAATTTACGAGTACTTATACCAGTCTCGAGATGAAGGAATAAAGGATGGAAATTAAAAAGGCAACATTGCAAAACTGCTCGTGTGAAAACGTGACGAACATACGATGTTGCCACTTTTTAATATCTACTCTTTTTGCAAGACTTTAAATTACAATATGTGCATTTGCAAGGAAAACCCTAAGGATATTCTTAACTGTGCGTAATGTTAAGTAAGTTAAAGTCTGTCAAAACTTTTGTCATTCCTATGTTTATTACATGTATGAAAAGCACACTATTTATGAAGGTAATATTAATTGGTAATGTTCGAAATTAGTATTAATAGTACCTACCAACTTGTGCACCAGTCTTCATTTTTTGGTTTTGTTCTTTATTATCTCCCATATCTGAAACAAGATAATAATCACAATAAATGAGACGTGAAGTCTAACCATTGGGAATTTAACTAATACAACTGATAATATCAGGTGATTCCCGATAATGAACCTAACAACGAGTCGTATTTAAGGGAAAACAAAAAACACGCTGTATAAGTAGGTACTTAGACTTCCACATAATATGTATGTAATTTACATGAACGATCTCTATATATACCAATACCTAAGTCATTTGTTTCGTTTGCAATTTGAATCTTTATTTTGACAAACTAGATTTGCATTCATCTTGGTATAGGTAATTCTAAATGAAGATTAGTACTGATTGCAAAAAAATGAATGAATGAAATGAGTGAGTGAATGTAAAAAAAAACCGGCCAAGAGCGTGTCGGGCCACGCTCAGTGTAGGGTTCCGTAGTTTTTCGTATTTTTCTCAAAAACTACTGAACCTATCAAGTTAAAAACAATTTTCCTAGAAAGTCTTTATAAAGTTCTACTTTTGTGATTTTTTTCATATTTTTTAAACATATGGTTCAAAAGTTAGAGGGGGGGGACGCACTTTTTTTTCCTTTAGGAGCGATTATTTCCGAAAATATTAATATTATCAAAAAACGATCTTAGTAAACCCTTATTTATTTTTAAATACCTATCTAACAATATATCACACGTTGGGGTTGGAATGAAAAAAAATATCAGCCCCCACTTTACATGTAGGGGGGGTACCCTAATAAAACATTTTTTTCCATTTTTTATTTTTGCACTTTGTTGGCGTGATTGATATACATATTAGTACCAAATTTCAGCTTTCTAGTGCTTACGGTTACTGAGATTATCCGCGGACGGACGGACGGACGGACAGACAGACATGGCGAAACTATAAGGGTTCCTAGTTGACTACGGAACCCTAAAAACGATTAATATATTTTTGAAAAACATTATTATTTATTGATATACTTATCATTAATGGTATTAAAAGCAGTAAAAAATAATGCACAAATCCTTTTATAAACCACCGTCACTTGGCATATCTTCATCTGATTCGTTAGGATTGATTATAAGGTTTTGGTTTTCGGTTAAATCATCTATCATAGGTTCCCTTTCCCTATATCTTTCTTTCTTCGTTTTCTTGGGTTTTTCTGAAAATACTGTGAAACGTTCGTTTCTTTATCAAGTGCTGCTATTTCTTCGTTTAAATTTGTAATAATGTGAACTCAGTATTACTAGCTGGAAGTCGCGGTGGCACGAATAAAATTTTGCTAAGGACAAACGATATTATTTTATTAAATTAAATTATCCGGTGAACTTTATAGCTCATATGAAATTTCACTTCCAAATAAGTATTCAGCTACTTATCGATATATTTAATATCGAAAGGATGTCCCTATGTTAAGTGACGTTATTGCTACTGCGACTTCTATGTCTGCTAATAAGTAATGAAATAATTTTTAAGAAAAAAAAACCGCCTTCCTTTGGGGTTCTGGTGATAAATACTTTCAAATGTTGGATTATGTTATCAATTCGTCTGTATATTTTTTAATGTTTGTTATTCGATATCTCCGTCATTTCTGAACCAATTTTGAAATCTGGATGATTCTGAAGTACTTACAGATGAGAATGATTATCAGAACGGAACTCTAACCAGGGGCGGCTCACTCTTCACCAGCAGTTCCACTGCACCAAATGTCACTGTTCTGGACGTAAGTGCATGCTGTTCTTATAAAAATACCAAAGTCACTATAAGTGTGCCGTTCAGATTTGAGGAGTTCCGTTCTGACCATCATCAGCAATTCCACTGCACCAAATATCACTGTTCTGGACGTAAGTGCATGCTGTTCTTATAAAAATACCAAAGTCACTATAAGTGTGCCGTTCAGATTTGAGGAGTTCCATTCTGACCATCATCAGGAGTTCCACTGCACCAAATGTCACTGTTCCGTACGTAAATGCATGCTGTTCCTTTAAAAACACAAAAATCACCATATATATGCCTTTCACATTTGAGGAGTTCCCTCGATTTCTCCAGGATCCCATCATCAGAACTGGGTTCTGAGAAAAATGGGACCAATCTGTATGCATATACATTCAATCAAAAAAAAAATTTTTAAAATCGGTCTAGTAACGACGGAGATATCGAGGAACAAACATAAAAAAAAAAAAACATACAGACGACTTGATAACCCCTTCCTTTGAGATTTGGAAGGCGGTTAAAAATAGGTAAACACTATTTTAACAGCTACGATGATAAAATAAGGCAATTTATTACATATTATCTTTGATTTCTACGATTTATATTACAATCATAATCTGACAATTAATTAATCACATACGAGATATTTTATTTTCTGTTTTGTTTGAAAATTGTTATATAGACGTAATTCTTAACAAAATAATAAATAGAAACTTTTTGGTCTTTCTTGCAATTCACTGTTGAATTTGCAGTCGGTACACGGTAAGAACACTAATTTCAAAATTTCGTTGTCATTACATGACAGTGTTATAGTGTGCGTGGCCTCAACTGAGTTGAAACTACCTATACTAGTGTTTATGTCTGGGCGACTTATACATAAATATGCAAAATAAAATATTGTTTAGGTACACCAGATATACAGATATACAGACTTTATTGGTAAATATAAAATATACATATTACACGTCATAGCCTTAAAACTAGTTAAAACAATTACACTGAATTCGTCCATTTTAAATGAATTAAAACAAATTTAGGACATTATACATTAGGTTAAAAGCCACCATAAACCAGTACCACCTCACAAAAGCTAATCAAGAGAGATCTCAAAACGAAATAACAAATTAGAAATGCGCAAACTTTGTGTCAATTCAATTTATAAATACTAATGGAATACGTAACTGTGTGTAAATTAAGCACTTACCTACTTCGTTTTATTTTATATTCAGTCTGTTGCACTTTATCAGCGTATATCTTCACGCGCGGTTAGATTCGGTCTGAAACACTACGAACCTGGATGGATATGTCGATGTGGCTGCGCTGGCGCTGAGTCACTTTGTATTAGGGCGATTTCAGACTTGAGTATATATTTATTGCAAGCATACACGCGCGCCCCATTCCCCTACGCCTATAAATAATGGCCAATGGGCCTTGTTAGTGCGTTTTCACATTATCCGATCCGATATCGGATGTCGAAAGGATTTCAAAGGCAAAAATCCAAGATGGATGCTTAAATGTAGGGGATATCGGATCGGATAATGTAAAACGCACTTAGACATGGTACATGGTACATCCGGCCCGTAGGGGCGGGCGAGCCGAGGCCCATGCCCGGGCGTCAAGTCCAAGGGAACTCCAAATGCGAACTTCGGTAAAGTCCTAGGGGCGATTCGACATTTTTTTAGTTTTTGTCCCCCCTCTCCTCGAAAAAAGTCTAGATCCGGCTCTAAGTGCATACCTATATTAGGTATTCAAAAAATAGGAAAATAGAGAAAAACGTGTACTTACAAATATTTGGGCATCTTGGCTGCTCCAATTTAATCATTAAGACAAAGACTTTGTATAAAATTGTGTAGACCAATAGCTGTTTATTTACCAGTGTGAAATCGTCTTAAAGTGCTACAATGACTCAGACGAGACGGGGAACTTCAGTGGTATCTCATTAAATGTTGCCATATTTAAAAAAAATACTTTTGAGTATTGCCCAGTGAAAAATAACGAAAATGGGGAATCCACACAAACATAGTTTAGATAGTTTTATATTTGCGGAAAATACCTACTTATTTAATTTAAGAAAACTCTGCTATCAGTATGAATGACGATTATGTCGATTATGTAGTATGATCCTCTATAATCGACATACTTAATCGTGTAATGTCGATTTGTCGAAGTTTCAGTGTATCTCTTTCGTTCACAAGGAACTAGATCTTGTTTAGCGTCAGAAAAGACACAGGTACCTACGGGTATTCTCTAGTCATTTCCAGTGAGCCATCTGCCTCTTTAAAACCTTCCCTGCAGTAAGGTTAGTCAAAATATTTTTATTTGACGTGACAACTTCTAATAACTCGTTACTACGGACTGCATGCACGAAAAAGTTGACGTCATTGTTCCGTTCCGCAAGCGATTGTCCCGTTCCTGTAATGTTTGACGTCGTGGGGCATTTTCGCGAAAAAAGAATCAGATATAATGTATGACCCCTCCGTGAATATCCGATAACGGAGAGCAAAATTTGTAATCCTACCAGAATTTACGTCAGTACTGTGCACAATTGTCGTTCGTTCAAAGTTCAAACCCTACACACACACTTACGTCTGTTTTCCCAAACGAGTTAGACAGAGCACGTGAAACTTCAGTGCCACTCTTGCAAATTAAGTAGGTACAAAGGATGCATAAAAATAACAAAAGCACTTTTCTGCTCGTGCGAAGCCGCGGGCAAAAGCCAGTTTATTTATATTTTTGTCAAAATGTGAACCGCAACTTTCGTAACCCGGAACGTAATTTAGACAGCGCTCCGGTCCACGCAGAGTATGATCACGACTACGATTAAAAATATGATTTATTTGAAGTAATGTACCAATAGATGTGTAGTAATTGCTGCCTATTTATACGCAGTAAAAAATTTTACAAGAAATATTTAATAATTTACAATATACTTGTTGAAACAATGAAAACTGTAATGATTACCTTTTCAACTCTTGTCACAGAATACATATTAGTACATCTTGTCGCATAATGCATAAAGCTAGGAACATACTACGCGGACGTCCGTCGAAGCGCGACCGCGGACGCGGATCTGGACAAAGAATATACACTTAACCGTGCAAACTATCGGTCGACGGTCGTGGACGTGGCCTTGAGCGCATGTACGTCCGATCGAAATCTGGCTCGCTGGATGTTTTGGTCAGCCGAAGCCACGTCCCGAAGACCGTGCACACTGATCGGTCGCGGTCGCGGTCGCTCGACGGCGGACGTCCGTCGTAAATCGACCGCGACCGCGACCGAACAGTGTGCACGGAACAAAACATCCAGCGAGCCAGATTTCGAACGGACGTCCATGCGCTCAAGGCCACGTCCACGTCCGTCGACCGATAGTTTGCACGGTTAAGTGTATATTCATTGTCCAGATTCCCGTCCGCGGTCGATTTACGACGGACGTCCGCGTAGTATGTTCCTAGCTTCAAGCTAGGAACATACTACGCGGACGTCCGTCGTAAATCGACCGCAACCGCGACCGATCAGTGTGCACGGAACAAAACATCCAGCGAGCCAGATTTCGATCGGACGTCCATGCGCTCAAGGCCACGTCCACGTCCGTCGACCGATAGTTTGCACGGTTATGTGTATTTCCATTGTCCAGATTCCCGTCCGCGGTCGATTTACGACGGACGTCCGCTTTAAGCTAGGAACATACTACGCGGACGTCCGTCGTAAAACGACCGCGACCGCGACCTATCAGTGTGCACGGAACAAAACATCCAGAGAGCCAGATTTCGATCGGACGTCCGTGCGCTCAAGGCCACGTCCGCGTCCGTCGACCGATAGTTTGCACGGTTATGTGTAATGTCATTGTCCAGATTCCCGTCCGCGGTCGATTCACGACGGACGTCCGCGTAGTATGTTCCTAGCTTCATGCCTGTCTCATTTCGCGGGCTTTTAGACGTCAATCTGTTTCTGTCATAAATGTCATACTTAATGCCATTTGTATTGAAATAAGAATGTGCAAAATAAATTCTTTTAAAGTGGTTTTAAAAGCTATTACTGTGTAGTTGATATGCGAATAATGAGAAATTAAGTTATTTATTAGTGACGGTTTAGTGGAATCTAAGGAAAATGAGTTCACTTCTCTCTGCGGAACTTTCTGCAACCTGCAATGCATTGGGAACTTTCGACAAGAGAACTGGGAAGTATTTGATAGATGACTATACTCTTAATACGGTAAAAGACTTAATAAGATACTTACGTCGCGATGGTGAGGACCATGAGATTCGCAGACATTTCGGACAAACAAAAGTGTTGCAAACTGATCTGTTGCCTATGTTGATCGATCACTGGGAGAATACAGAACTATTTGACGTTACTCTCAGGTAATACTTCTAATAGTATGATTATTTTAGTTTTCACTATCAAGATTTAATTTATGAATTTTAGTTAATAGTCATTTTGTTTCAGACTTCTTGTTAACCTAACAAATCCAGCGCTGTTGCTGTACAGAGAAGAAGTGCCAACTGAGCGAACTGCCAGACATAATTATTTGCAAATATTACTTCATTTGCAGTATTATAAAGAAGAAGCTTTCACCAAAGTTGATACTTGGAATGTTTTTGCAAAGAAACTGACTAAAATCCTGGAAATTGTAAGTTGTTATGTTTGTTTATTTTTGACATTTATAAGTTTCAGCAAACAGAACATGGGTGAATCAACTTTTTCTTGCCTGTTATTGCCATGGTTACGGTCCCCTGGGCTCTGAGTCACGCTGGTTTTGTGCAAAATTATGCTACTGAAATTATTCAAGCATGCATGTAGTCCATGTTTGTAGGTGGCAAATTAAGGTGTGCATAGTTTAAGTAGCATAATTTTGCATAAAACCAGTGTGACACAGGGGACCCATGTCAATAACAGGCACGAAAAGTTGATTCACCTATTCACCGTGTTTCACTTAACACTAAAAACCTGAAAACCGTTTGTTCAGAATCGAGAGTAGAATCGATTGAGCTATATCTTGATGGGGGTAATATTTTTTGTTTTAATTTGTATTATTAGTTATTGTTTACGTGCCCATTCTACAAATTCGTAATACAACATTGTGCATATCATATTGCTAGAGGTTGTATACCTTTTTCAGTATTTAGGGGTATTAATACTGGCTGGTTACTTGGACGATTATTTTTCCGCTACGAGTTTGACGTTGTGTGTCACTTTAATTTTATTACCTAATTACAACCTTGTCATTTTGAATGTTAGGTTTAAATTTGCTTACTGTGTCACCTGTCCAATTTGAAGAGTACTGTGACACAGTTTAACGTGCTTTACAGTGACATGGCTGTCTATTGGTAAACCTTATGTCGTTGCAGTAACGTACACAATTAATCAGTTTTAAGGTTTACGATGGTAGCTAGCAATTATTTTATTGAGTGTAGAGTTAAAAGTCGAGTAGAGCTGCACAGAAAATTAAATATTCAATTTAAAAAAATAATAATCATCAAATTAAAAAATGAATATTCTAGATACGTTTAAAAAAATAAAAATCAGTTGGGGTGTCTGAGGTTTTGAGTGATACCGGAAACACGGCGTATACTAACTTTTTTATCATTCTCAGAAGTGGCACTCAAGGTTAACATGAATACCGTTTTGATTATTATTCTAGATGTGTTTAGTGTAAACTTATAAAATTTTAGCTGTCCTCATTACATTGGTTATAATAACAACAACATAAGTACCTACCTTTCTATTAACTCTATCTAATTGTACTAATGAGTTTTTAGCAGTTATTTTTTCTTATTCTCCTGCAACTTAAATTTGTCCATATATGCACAGGACTGGAGTGAACGAGACGAGGACACAGGCCTCATTATTGAGAGAATACTAATTCTGATCCGTAATGTGCTCCATGTGCCTGCAGACTTGGACAAGGAACGGCGCCCGGAAAATGATGCCAGTATCCATGATCAAGTAAGAGAAACTGTGATTTTAACTTTATTTAGAAAGAGATTGGTGACAATAAAATTGATCAAATTTTAACAAGCAAAGGGGTTAATTACTTTTTAGATACCACTGCAAATCTGCCCATAACATTTTTACCTTTGCTTCAGAAAAGCTTGGTTAAAATCTTTCAGTTCCTCATGTTACACTGTATGAGTGACAACACTAATGACAATCCAAGTAGGCTTAAAAGATGGGAGATACTGCGTCTGGACCAGAGGCACTAGAAGATGAATTCTAAAAACATCATGAGAGGTTATTAAAGGAATACCTATCTGACTTATAAAAAAAAATATATGAACAAAAAATCTGATTATGGCTGAACAT
This sequence comes from Leguminivora glycinivorella, assembly GCF_023078275.1. NCBI lineage: Eukaryota > Metazoa > Arthropoda > Insecta > Lepidoptera > Tortricidae > Leguminivora > Leguminivora glycinivorella. The sequence goes on from NC_062973.1 coordinate 16,271,897, forward strand.
AGCTGAGCATTATGGCAGATAAAATGAGAAAAAAATGTTACACTGTGTATAAAATTTGTTTTCTATTTCTTTACATATTTTAGGTATTGTGGGCATTAAATCAATCGGGCATACTAGACATAATCCTGTACATGTCGTCAGAAAATGAAAAGCAATACTTCATGCACATCCTAGAGATCATATCCCACTTGCTACGTGAACAAAACCCGACCAGCTTGGCTGATGCTGCATTGCAGCGGAGTGCAGACGAGAAACTGAGGGATGAACAAGAGTTACTTACGATAAGGATGTCGGAGAACAAACAGAGGCTGAATAGAGTAAAGCAGTTCTCCGCTTCAAGGTTTGCATGGAAGTTAATATTATTTTGCTGTAATGTCTTATATTTTTTTATATTAGCCTAAATGGTGTCCGACTGCTGGGCAAAGGCCTCTTCTTCCTTTCTCCACTCCTTACGGTTTAATGCCCGCTCTTGCCAGTTGTTGCAAAATACGTCGAGGTTGTCCTGCCATCTCTTATTTGGTCGTCCTCTGCCCCGGCTAATTTGCGATAACCACTCAGTCGTCACTTTGGCCCACCGTTGTCTTAAATAGCACTGTTAATTTCTTTTTGTTGTAATGTAGTAAAATGAAACTTAGGCTTATCACATTAAGAGATTCGCATTTGCAAGTTCCAATCACAATGAGCGAGGCAACCGCAACTATTTGTTAAATTAATACATTATTATATACTTTTTTAGGCATTCTCGTTTTGGAGGTACTTACGTAGTCCAAAACATGAAATCTATATCGGACAATGAAATCATCTGTCTGAAGCCATTGAACAAGATTTCCAATCTAGACTTCAGTGGAGGTAAAAAGTCTAAATTAGTGAAGCCAAAAAACCGCAGGCCGGCCGAAAGTGGCATTATGGAAAGAAGATCAGCTTTCGCTATTAGGTAAGACCAAACAACTCAACATTTAGACGTTAAACTTTAATATTCAAATATCGACGCAGGAGGCCTTCACCCAAAAAAGGTATTTGGAAGATTTTATATGATAGTTTAGTTTTCTAGATATTAAAGGGAAATTCTAGATATTAAAACTGATGTATGTGTGATTATGTTAATTTAATGTGTATTCCGTATTTGAAAAAAAATAAAAATAAATTAATAGTTTAAAAAACACTATAAAACACGCTTTTATAAATGCACGTAAAAGCCAAAAATAAATTATGGATCGTTCAAGTTGTCTCTATTTGTGAGCTGAAGTTTAAAAACTATGTGCTTTTAATTATAATATTTGATTGTAAAAGCGTGGGGCGCTGGAACAGGAAAGACTTTTTGTATAACTTGCTTATAAATCAAATTATGCTATGTTACGGGAAGGAGGTTACACAGATTGACGCGCTAACTGGAGTTGCAGCATGACTAGTAGGTTCTACATTAAGCAGTCAAATCAATTAAAAGTCAGTGTTCAAAGTAGGTACCAGTTTGTCGAACTCAGACAAAATATGCGCTAGTAGCGAGGAGAGTCGACAGTCACCGACACTTAGAACGCCGCTTTTTTCCGCTAATCAAAGTACAAAAGGGGAAAGTGTCTACAGTGACAGGATGCAGAGTTCTTGTTCGTGGACGAGATATCTTTGGTTCTCTTTGGTAACCCTTAGGCGGCATATCGTCCCCTTGGGGAAATAAAGCCATATGTGACTATATGCCCAAATCGATTTTATTTCGCAAAAGTTACACAAATGCTCTATACTATTCAAAACAAAAATCCTTTTTTTTGTATCTTCATTAGTTTGTGAAATAAACCAAGCGAAAACCGACGCATGTGATTAGTTGAACATGAAACAAAGCCACTTCCGCACATCCGTCGTTGTTTCCCGTTGCTACCGCGAACGCCTTAGCTGCGCACGCGGCGATTTAAAGTCAGTTGCGTCAGTGTCACCGGGCGAGGAGGATGTTTCGCGAGTTATACGAAAATTGCCAAACATGGATAAAGGAAATACTTTTTGAAATTGATCGTTAAAATAATATTATTACAAAACAATTCATATTTATCCATCCAATTGTCTTACTGTTGCAAACAAGAGGGCATTTCTTTAGTTTTTTTTACCAATATAGTGAGACTAGATTAGATTAGATAGAAAAGCTATAATTGTATCATGTTAACACAACTATAATTATGTTTTAGAAGACTTTTATTTTTTACCTAAGATCTCGTTTTTACTTTTGTTAATTTAATCGGAACCTTAATAATGTTTTAGAAGACTTTTATTTTTATTTTTTATTAAAACTGGTAATTTAATCATTTAGTGACTTAAAATAAAAACTAACCAATAAAACAGCTGTTATTATTGCACTTGCGTCCTTCCTCTAAAATATTATTTCAGTAAATAAAGATGCATGTACACATACTTCATGCAGATATTCATGCAATAGGGACGCATGTTTACTTACGTCTACTGTAGCTTGGGACAATAAAGTCGGAAGTACACATGCAACCCACTATTTCCGTAAATAATTAAATAATTAGAATAACTTCCATCGTATACCATAGAGAACGTTATTATAAGAACAATTGTAACTTTTCATAAATCTAGCATTAGGCAAAAAAAAGTTATTTACGAATGTTCATTGACAAAATCTTTAAACCTCTCTCCTGAAAAGTTGTCACTTTGCAGATGTGGCTTTATTGCCCCAAGGGGACGATATGTAAACGTTATGTTCTTATGCAATTTCATTCGCCAGGAAGTTCGGATTAGTATTTGTTTACAAGAAAGTCTTTCCTGTTCCAGCGCCCCACGCTTTTACAATCAAATATTATAATTAAAAGCACATAGTTTTTAAACTTCAGCTCACAAATAGAGACAACTTGAACGATCCATAATTTATTTTTGGCTTTTACGTGCATTTATAAAAGCGTGTTTTATAGTGTTTTTTAAACTATTAATTTATTTTATACTTTTTAGTCATTAATAATGAAATACTTTTAACATTTATACATAAATTTATTTCAAGTAGGCGGATTTTACATGCCATTTGTGGCTTAACGTGTACTTATTGCCAATTGCTACTTAATAATAACTAGCGGCTACCTTCTTATTACGGTATTATCATAAAAATGTTTATACCTAGTAAGTTATCCGTAAAAGATAGACAATATAGACATGTGTATGTATGTATAAGCTTTATTGTACATAAAGGAAACAAAAGAGACACAGTTACAGAGTCAGTAATATACAATGTAGGCGGACTTATCCCTTAATGGGATCTCTTCCAGTCAACCTTGTGCCATCGCGGACTTTTTGAAGACATTTGAGAGACATACTTTCGCCATACATTGTTTTGAAGCTCTCAGCTAGTGGGATTTTGTTTGACTCGATTAGAAAATATTGTCACATTTCAACTAATTCAAACAAAATTTAAGTATTTCTTTTTTGCCGAGCCCCCCTTTATTTGCTCTTAAGGGTCACAGGAAAACCATTACCCAACTTATTTTAAATACAACGTTGATCTTTTTTTATGCGGGGGGCTTCGCCCCCCGAGCCCCCCTTTGTTTGCTCTTAAAGGTCACAAGAAAACGCTAACCCAACTTATTCTAAATACTACGTTGATCTTTCTTTCATGCGGGGGGCTTCGCCCCCCGAGCCCCCCTTTTCTTTACTCTTAAGGATCACAAGAAAACCTTAACCCAACTTTTTTAAATACAACGTTTATCTTTCTTTTATGCGGGGGGCTTCGCCCCCCGAGCCCCCCTTTGTTTACTCTGAAAGGTCACAAGAAGACGCTAACCCAACTTATTTTAAATACTACGTTAATCTTTCTTTATGCGGGGGGCTTCGCCCCCCGAGCCCCCCTTTGTTTGCTCTTAAAGGTCACAAGAAAACGCTAACCTAACTTATCTTAAATACTACGTTGATCTTTCTATCATGCGGGGGGCTTCGCCCCCGAGCCCCCTTTTCTTTACTCTTAAGGATCACAAGAAAACCTTAACCCAACTTTTTTAAATACAACGTTTATCTTTCTTTTATGCGGGGGCTTCGCCCCGAGCCCCCCTTGTTTACTCTGAAAGGTCACAAGAAGACGCTAACCCAACTTATTTTAAATACTACGTTAATCTTTCTTTATGCGGGGGCTTCGCCCCCGAGCCCCCCTTGTTTACTCTTAAAGGTCACAAGAAAACGCTAACCTAACTTATCTTAAATACTACGTTGATCTTTCTATCATGCGGGGGCTTCGCCCCCGAGCCCCCCTTTTCGTTACTCTTAAGGGTCACAAGAAAACCCTAGACCAACTTATTTTAAATACAACGTTGATCTTTCTTTTATGCGGGGGGCTTCGCCCCCCGAGCCCCCCTTTGTTTGCTCTTAAAGGTCACAAGAAAACGCTAACCCAACTTATTTTAAATACAACGTTGATCTTTCTTTCATGCGGGGGGCTTCGCCCCCCGAGCCCCCCTTTTCTTTACTCTTAAGGATCACAAGAAAACCTTAACCCAACTTATTTTAAATACAACGTTGATCTTTCTTTTATGCGGGGGGCTTCGACCCCTGAGCCCCTTTGTTTGCTCTGACAGGTCACAAGAAAACGCTAACCCAACTTATTTTAAATACTACGTTGATCTTTCTTTCATGCTTCCCCCCTCGAGCCCCCCCCCCCTTTTTTCTGTTCTTATCTTCCGGCACCATCATCAGGCCTTGAAACCTAATCGTAGTCATAGTTCATTACAAAACTTTTCTAAGAAGCCCAAAAACAGCTATGATACGATGTTTCATCATGTAGTTCCAGTTCATATCTTCCGACTCCATCATCAGACCTTGAAACCTAATCGTAGTCAAAGTTCAGTACAAGACTTTTCTAAGAAGCCCAAAAACAGCTATGATACGATGTTCCATCATGTAGTTCCAGCTCATATCTTCCGGCTCCATCATCAGACCTTGAAACCTAATTGTAGTCAAAGTTCGTTACAAGACTTTCCTAAGAAGCCCAAAAACAGCTATGATACGATGTTCCATCATGTAGTTCCAGTTCGTATCTTTCGGCTTCATCATCAGACCTTGAAACCTAATTGTAGTCAAAGTTCATTACAAGACTTTTCTAAGAAACCCAAAAACGGCTATGATACGATGTTCCATCATGTAGTTCCAGTTCATATCTTCCGACTCCATCATCAGATCAGCTCAACAGTACCATAGTATTGTATTGTCATCGGAACTACATATAGCTGCCAATTTTCATTACGCTACGACTCCTGGAAGATGGTTAAATTAGCTTCCTTAGATTCCATTACATACATAGTTACATACACGACGACCTAATAAAAGCGTGTTAAAAAATTGACATGATAAGATTGATAAGTAAAGTAAAAAAAGGGTCTAATGTACCAACATAATTAAATCACAATTTATGTAATGCAATAGAATAAGTATTAAGTGCAATTATGAAAGGCTTTTTATATTATTTTATTCAAATATCATCTCCATAATATGACTCAAAACATGTCGCCGAACTCGATGTATTATCGTGAGTACATCCACATTTAAAAACTCGAATTTTCTTCAGTCATGGGTTATCTAGTCTAGTCCTAGTCCTGTATCATTAAACTTCATTAATTGAAATTCCATTAGGTACTAAGAGAAGACGTGCGGAAATGTGATCCAATATGGGATCCAACAGTACTCTCCTGGACCTTGACTCATCTCTTTCTGGAAAAAACTTAACTTTCTTATAACTCTTAAGTCTTAGTGCGTTTTCACATTATCCGATCCGATATCGGATGTAGGACCGATATCTCATACATTTGAGCCGCCATCTTTGATTTTTGCCTCTGAAATCCTTCCGACATCCGATATCGGATCGGATAATGTGAAAACGCACTTACAAGCTTGAAAACGCGAAAAAAAATACTCTCCTTTGGAATATGTCAAGATTGTCAAGTTCCAATATCCAAAACTTATGAAATAGCCTTTTTTCTGCCATAGTAAAAGTTACCCAGCTGGTGTGACCTGTGTATTCCCCCCGTATTTTTTAAAAACCCTCTTTGAAATGTTGAGTTGAAAATATGTAAATAAATCATCAATTACAGGTTATTTTTGAAGGAATTCTGCATAGAATTCTTAAACAGCGCGTATAACCCTCTAATGCACTACGTGAAGGATGTGCTGGTGCGATCCAAGGCCCAGCAAAACGACGAATCTTATTACTTGTGGGTCGTCAAGTTCTTCATGGAGTTTAACAGGGGACATGACTTCCAAGTTGGGTTGGTCAGGTGAGAAATAAACTTTCACAACAACACTGAACACTGGTGGCAAACAATCATATGGCGTGCCGTGCCTTGCGGTATACAATCACTAAATGTTACGGGCGGCTGCAACGGAAGGATGTCAAATGCTTTGCCGACGCTTTAAAAATCTATAGTAAGCTACAAGAACCCCTCTGGATATATCTGGATAAGTACATATATGCATACATATAATCACGACTGTATCCCATAAAGGGGTAGGCAAAGCACATGAACTACTAAGTTTCAGTGCCACTCTTGGCGATAAGGGGTTGAAAGAAATCCAAATTGTGACATTGCAGTGACAGGTTGCCAGCCTCTCGCCTACGCCACAATTTAACCCATATCCCACAGTCGCCTTCTACGACACCCACAGGAAGAAAGGGCGTGGTGAAATTCTTAACCCTTTCCTTTACATTTCCTTTCCTGTTATTTTACATTTTAATTCTTTTTTGGATAAGGGATCATCCATAAATTACGTCACACGTTAAGGGGGAGGGAGGGGGTCGGCGAAGTGTGACAATGTGTGACATGGGGATGGGAGGGGTCCTAAAGTTCGTGACGTCACATTTCAAAATCTATCATAATCTAAGGGTTAAAACACGAACTTTATACTGTTACTTTATGAAAACCTCATAAGCATATAAACAAAATTACAAATACAGGAAGTTCGTTAACCGGATGAAAAGCCGAAAGTAGGCGATAGTCTAGGCCATTTAGAACATTCTTTAGCTATAAATGTCTTGGACAAAATTTGATTCGTCGTTTTTTTTAACTTTTCGATGAAAACTCCAAAATTTCAGACTAAATCGATAAACGTACTCTTGTTACTGTATTAAGTTGTTTTGGTTTTATTTCGTATTGTAAAATGTCTATCGTATACCATTAAATATATTAGAAATATATGTGTCTAAAGAAAAACAAACTACAGTGATTTAAACATTGAATAACATAACAAAATGATTGGAGTGATTACTTGGGTCGATAAATAAACTAAAATTTGTCTAAGCTACCATATAGCTAAAAAATGATTTAAATGGACTAGACTATCACCTATTTTCGGCTTCGCATCCTGTTATAAAAGATACCAATTGTTTTGTAGGGGTTTCAAAGCACGTAGGTTATATAAAGGCACACACACACACACACACCAGCAGGTGGAAAATATTAACTGCAAAACAAACAATGTAGCTTGATTCATTTTTTAACATTTAAGAGTCCAAATCATCATTTAAACGTTTATTCTACTAGCCATACCCGTGGAAATCAAGTTAAAATGACTATGAAATTACTTTGCACTCTTGTGGATAAAATGAAACTTTGTCATTCGTTTTTTGAAGTATCAAGAATTCAAGACTATCAAGAGAGCATTTACCTGTTGGTGTGGTAAAGAATAATTCAAGCACATAAATGAAAATAAGATTGATTTCTAACCGCTGTTTTTATTCAATAATCGCTACGTGTAAATATGTGACGTCACACTAGGGAGGGGGGAGTCTAACAAATGTGACCAGCTGTGACAAGGAGGGGGGGAGGGGTCAAAAATCATGATTTTTAGTGTGACGTAATTTATGGATGATCCCTAAGTAAATTCATATAATTTCGACAGGACATTCGTTTGATGCGCAGTGCAACTTTATACATATAACGCGATTGGATGATAAGCACTATAATATAACACGCGTGATTGGTGTCATACACTGTACACTTGGCTCGCTAATGGCCATCTCAAAACAAACTAAACGTAGGTAACAGTTGTAAATTAAGTTCAACATTTCCTTGTTTTAGTGAAACTATGTCAGTTCCAATATTCCACTACGTCCAACAGCAAATGGAGAAATATTACGACATGATAAAAGTAGAAAAGAAGAAATTCGCAGTCTGGGTCCGTCGACTGCATCTAGCCCTCCGGGCTTATAAAGAACTTCTAAACACGCTACTGGCTATGGATAAGAGTACGGATCATACAGTCAAAGAGTCCGCTAAAGTACTGAAAAGCAACATTTTCTACGTCTTAGAATATAGAGAGTTTATTCTGACGACGTGTCTAAGTTACGACGAAAATAAAATGCCAAGGTATTTATAAGGAGAGATATTAAAACAAGTTTTGTAGAATTAAGTGCTTCAGTATTTTATTGCGGTTATTCGAAACTTCAATATTCATTTTTCGTAGTATGCTCTCAAGTTAAAATAGGTACAATAATCCGAGGACAATCGGCAATAAGTAGGTATCTAATTGAGTGCCGAAATATATTAGATAAAATTCTTAAACGTCTGCTAATGAAATATCATTTTCAGGACTTATCTCGTGGATTTAGTAGAAACGGTCCATTTATTTTTGAAAATGTTGGAACATTACGTGAAGAAGACGGGACTAGTCGTGCAGAAAAAAGTGAAGAGGAAAGCGAAATCAAAGAGTAAGTGCTTTATTGACTTTATGATAATAGTTGTAATTATAGGTACTTAATATTGTAATTGGGACTTAATCGAGTATTCCTAAGTTTTTAACTAACCTCCGACGTTTCAAGGACTGCATTGTCCCCGTGGTCAGAGAGATCTTCTAGCTGTCCGAGTTTTTTGAACTATGTAATTGTTTTAAGTATGTTGCAATGGCAACATTTTACGTAAAAGAAAAAAAACAAGTATATACAATACAATACAATACAAATACTCTTTATTGCACACCTCAATACACGAAACAACATAACATATATTGTGTAAATAACATTAATGTTCAACTCGAAATTACCAAAACGAATTTTATGTTATGTATCATTATTTTTTTTTCACCTTTATCTTTAAAATCGAATTTATATTCGACTTCGACAGAACTAGGTACATTTGTTGAAAGTATCTAAATTAATTAAAACCTGCATAGAAAAAACTCTGTAACAATAGCAGGACCGCAATATCAACGTTGGAAAATAGTTACAAAAAGCTTTGATGCCTATATATGAGCTATTTTTATTTAATTTTACGGCGACCTCGCAAAATTTTATCACAAACATGTTACGTCATATAAAGCTAGTTTATCGGCTGCGAAAATGATATTCCACTGAAATCCGATAGAATAAGGGATTTACTGGAATCGTATATAAAAATCTACAAAAAGCATATAAATTCTATACATATGGGTAAATCTTGATAACTCCGTCGATAGAGCAACATCCCGGTTTTTAGCGAATCCACGGACTTTATGAAAAAAAAAACAGTTATTAATGATTTTTTTACGTGTGTTCAATAAATATTCGAATTTTATTATATGATGACGGAAACAACGCAACCGAATCTTGCCTTGCTAAAGTCCTCTATGGCCGAAAGTACACTATCATATGTTTATCATAGAAATATGATCATAGGTCTGTATGGCTCCCTTTTTCTCCAACATGAAGAAAAAGGACGGAATGTTGCCTATAATCATATTTCTATGATAAACATGATAGCGGACTATCAGCCTATGATTTGTAAAGGTTCGATAAAATTGACAGAAAAGAAGCGACCAGTAGAAAAGCCTCAACCGAGCCGAGTTGAAATACCGGAATGGGAGGAATTGCGAGCGCAGTTGGCCGTTGTGCTCGCCGCCGGCGTTGAGGAGTGCCCGCCGCCGTTCGACGCCGCCTCCGACCAAACCATCGACCAACAGAAGTAAGTATCACGATCCCTTAAATATAAGTGACGTAACAATGTAAGGGGATCTTCGTGGTTGTTATGACGCTGCGTGACTATTGCGCACTCCAAAAAACGCCAGTGGTTAAAGTTTACTAGGTATAGCAGATGTGGGGACGGAAGGCTGAAGCGAGAAGAGCTGCGCGCTCAGCTAACTTGTGCTCGTCGGCGATTAACTGCTGCCATTTTATGCCGCCTCCGACTAAACGGTTATAAATGACAACGTTTCAACATTTTCAATGTCCCTAAATCGAAAACCATCTCGAGATATACGCCTGTAGATCACAAAACTATATTTTTTAATTTTTTTTTCCTTATTTTTAGTAAAAAATTCTTAAAAAATAGTTTAAAGGGGAAGTGACGTTACATAGTTGAGTCAGACTATTCAGAGCTGCCACTATAACCAAAAAATCTTCCGGTTGGGATGTCACTTGAGTTTGACTGTGGATAAGTGTCACAGTGCCTAAGAATCATACTTGGTGCTATGAAGTCAACTGCAAAGAACGCCATGCAGGTGGAATGTGTCGAGCCTCCACTTGCACTTCGTAGACAGTATCTTGCCGATAGGTTCCTCATAAAGGCTCTCTCCAACTCCAATCACCTGCTGATCCCACTCTTGCGGTCTCTTGCTTTAACGGTCACTGAAAACCCATATTGGATGCATAAGCCATTCCCTAACATCATAATAAGTTTTTCTAAATTAAATAATTTAAACCCTTTTATAATGTACAGCTCAGGAACAAACCCCATGTATGAATCAAAATTTGAAACTTTAATTTTCTCCCCTCATATCATTTTGGATCTGGGAATATACAAGGATGACCCAGGAGCGCAGAGTAAATTCAACAATCTGTTAAAAAAATGGCCAGGTTACTTACCAGTGTTTACTGACGCTTCCAAAATAGATTCCGCAAATTGTGCTGGATCAGCAGTAGTGATTCCCAAATATAACATTGTCTTAATGTTCAAGTGCCCTCCACAGTCCTCGATATTTACAGGTGAAGCTGTTGCTATCTTAGAGGCTGTAGCATATGCTGACTCCCATAATATACAAAAAGTGATCATTTTCTCTGATAGCAGGAGTTGCCTTCAAGCTATTATGGGGACCCCGCTTAAATTAGCGAGGAGTAAAAGCCATGACGAGATTTTGACGGAGAAAAAAAAAAGTGTCACAGTCAAACTCGCTAGTTGTATGGAGATTAGAGGTAAGGAGCGAAAGCTTTAAGTTTCAGAAGTGCAGATATAAAACCAGGTGGCGCTGCAATTGCAGGTACATAAGGGTTTGACACGTCATTTTCGACTGTTCTACTTTGACAGATTTCTCTCCTTATACTTCTACATTCCATAGCTCGTAGTTATTCAATATTTGTTGCCAGTGACACTTGACAGACATCTCGGACTGTTTAAGCTGACTGTTAAAACTTTTTTTTTGACTGACTTAAAAATTTTGTCTATTTCTTAGGTGTATGAAACAACACATGTGACGTCATAAAGCTGTGTCTTGACGTTTGTAACTTACGCTCTTTCGGTTCGAAATAGTAATAAAAAGAGATTTTCGCATTAAAATAGCAGTTTTTGGGAAAAATAAAAAAATACGTGTATCTTTAAATATTGAGTTCTTCCAAACCAAACAATAAAAAGTATTAGTCGAAAATATGAAATGTTGTCAAATGTCAACCTTCAACATCAGTATAAAGAAAGTATTTGTGATATGAACCATTTCAGTTATAGATTCACAAATCAAAATAAATAGGCTGCTTGCCTCCTAGTCAAATCAGCTTCTTTTTAAGAACTGTCCCAACGAATTTGAACGACTTGCTAATATGGAATTAATATGAAATCGAATTGAGTGACGTCGCGGTCAATTCAGTTAATTTATACATTTCTACCTCACTTATTAAATAGAAATTATATTTAGAAATGACTTCTGTCCATGTTTTTTTTTATAATTATTTGATGCTTTATTTCGTGCATGGTATAAAATATTTTATTTTAAGAACACTCAACTTCCCTATTATGCCTGATTCAGAGAGTATAGGTACTATGTAATGTTTAACTCAAATAATTCAGATGAAATTCCGGTAAAAATCCACTTAATTTTGCTAATGCGAAGTGATGAAATTTCCCGATAGGTACCTGTCCTTTATTTTGAACTACCACAATTTCGATTCCTAGATTTTATCATTGCAATTTGTGCATTAACCGATCATGTGTGGCGTGCGGATTTACAGCTTTTGATAATTTGACATTAACATAAATGCCGGATTCATTATTCATTTAAATTCACACTGTGTGTGACACTTTTCCTCCTACTCAAATCAGCTTCTTTTTAAGAACTGTCAAGACGATTTTGAACGACTTGCTAATATGTAATTAATATGAAATCGAATTGAGTGACATCACGCTAAACTAATTTACTGTACATATATACAATGTATATGTATATTATACATATTGCTAAGTATCCGATTTGATTGTAAATATACGTTGGAGTTAAAAATAACTTCTATCCCTGTTTTTCTTATAATTATCTGAAGCTTTATATCATGCATGGTCTAAAATATTTAAAGTACATTCAAGTTGCCTATTGGCACCCAAATCAATTTATATTCTTATATTAATATAAATTGATTTGTATTCCGATATGAATAATATAATACAATAGTTTAACAATTTATTATTTTTAGTTTACTAAGATATGTTTCTCATGATCATTTGTACACATAAATACAACATGTACCTAAATAAAAACTACAGGCTAGAGATTTAAACCTAGGTATAGCTCTCAGTTTCCCTTTCCTCTTGGAGGAGAGTGGCCTTGACTTGACGCCGATTGAAACGGAGTATTCATATTTTAAGTCGCGCTAGAGGCCAAGTTGTATTACACTACTATGATTAAAGAAGGACCCGATGTATCATCCACAGTTAACATACATTAACGTCACAAAAAAAAATGCGAACGTTTATTTATCACCTATGACGGTTTGGTGCAACCGACCTTAACACGATGATTTGCTTGCAGGGAAACGTGCATGAAGAACATTCAAAAGCTGATGCGGGAATACAAATTCGAGGACGCCGTCGGAATGCTTCGCACCGCGAGGTATGTCATTAACTCTATTCACTCCTTAATTTGCGTGTGCATTTTTCAAACTTTTTTATTAACCCCCGACGCAAAAACGATGGGGTGTTATAAGTTTGACGTGTCTGTCTGTGTGTGTGTCTGTCTGTGTGACTGCCTGTCTGTTTGTCTGTCTGTCTGTCTGTGTGTGTCTGTAGGCATCATCAGTGTAGTTATGATAGTATTTAATAGGTGGCGCTAAAAAAATGATATACGAATCTTAGTATGAAGATTGTAAACCATATTTAAATCATCCTTGCCCTTGGTTATAAGATAGGTATGCGTTATGCTTAGGTATTATATCGTTACAACTGATACATATTTTGATAAATTTAGAACTGTTCTCTGATTATATTCCATCTCTTTTATATAAGACATTACTCAATATTCGATTAAATAGATGATTCCAGACGTACGAATACCATTTATTGCGGTATAATAATATTATAGGGATTCATCGAGCCGCACCATACGCACGAGTAGGTACATTGTTTACACAGAAAATTATTACCGAATAACAGCTTCGATGTAAAATTGAAGATACGTAGGTACTGATATATTTGTATCACGAATCAATGCAAGTATCAAGTATCAATAGAAATTGTTAACAATGTACCTAAACAAACCGGCCTATTAAATATCAAGTACAAATACAATCAATTCAAATTTATTCAGCAAATAGGCCACAGAGGCGTTTTTACACGTAAAAAAATTACAGAAAATTAACAATTGAAAATATATGATCTGAGCGAATTTTACCCCTTTCCGACCGAAGAAATCGAGGTTTGCTAATTTGTTTTTTTAATGACATGTTAAAATTGACAATAGGCTACTTGCCTCCTAGTCAAATCAGCTTCTTTTTAAGAACTTTCAAAACGAATTTGAACGAAATCGAATTGAGTGACGTCACGGTCAACACAGTTACTTTATAATTCTGACTTACTAAATAGAAATTCGATTTAAAAATAACTTCCGCGCATGTTTTTCTTCTGCTTCTGATGATGCTTTATTTCGTGCATGGTATAAAATATTTTATTTTAACTACAGTCAAGTTCCCTGTTATATTTATGTTAACAACCCGCTAACAACCTAACGATCGTATCAGCTCAGGTGTAAAGGGATAAAAGGAATATAGTTCATAAAACGTCAGGAGCAATTTAACCCATTCTCAATTGGAATGTCACACGAAGAAAATTTAAGTAAAAATGACAGAAATTATGACAGAAATTGACTTACACGTGTCGCGATTTACACAGAAAACGTTGGACTGGCATCTTATAAGATGTCTAATCGATATAGCTCTGTATTATCGTTGCCTATATGAAATTAGAAATATTTTTTTCTTCATGTACGATGCGGGTTGTGAAGTCTTTCGTAATGTTTTGGTCCTTCGTTGAACATATTATTTTATTAAGGGATGATTCTGTGTCTCTGTAATCTGCGACGGGCGCTCCTCGTGCTTGTTAATTACTGACGTAGGTACGTTTAACATGCCAACATGTCCAGTCCTGTGAAATTTTCGTTCATTAACGATGGATTCGTTAAATGCGAGCTTTTATTATGAATAAAGCAGAGTTTAAACAAACCGAAAGGCAGCGCCTATCTGCTTTGTTTAAAATGTGTGATTGACTATAAACTCGACGTGACTATTAGTGTATTTCAAAATTCCAAACAACTGATATAATTAATTGTTGAGTTACTGGCTCTGGTCTCTGGTTGTTTCGCCGTTTCGTAAGCCGCGGGCTAAAGCTAGTATTTAAATAAGCGATTCAAGGCGTTCAAATTTATTCTAACGCCATACAAATTTAAACAAAAATTCCACTATCTATTTCTATAACCACAACACACTTAGCCCAATAATTAAATCTTACTTACTTACTTACTTGGTTGGCGCAATAAGCCAAAATGAGTTTTGGCCTCCTGCACAAGAGCACGCCATTTGACTCGGTCTTGAGCGGTATCGCGCCAGCTTTCGCCGACGCCGAGCTCACGGAGGTCTACCTCCACTCTATCCGCCCAACGGTATTTTGGGTGTCCAGCAGGACGGCGTCCAATCGGTTTCCCCAAGTAGGCCCTTTTGACTGCCCGAGCTTCTCCCATTCTCTCAAGGTGACCTAGCCAACGGAGACGATGTGCTTTGGTTTCACCTATTATATTTGGCTCGGCTACCAGTTTTTCAATTTCGTCATTTTTGCGGATCCTCCAACTGCCATCGCCTCTTTTAACGGGTCCCAGAATCTTCCTTAATACCCTACGCTCTGTGACTAACAGGCTGTTCTCCTTAAGTGTAAGCGTCCAAGCCTCACACCCATACATTAGGATGGGGCGGGTCACGGTCTTGTAGATCCGTAACTTAGTACGTTTGCTAAGAAGCTTGGACACTAACACCTTATGAAGCGCAGCACTGCAACGTAGGGCATTTTGGGTTCGGATGTTGATTTCGTCCTCCCTTGTATGAGTATCAGTGACAGTACACCCAAGGTATTTAAACTTAGACACTCCCTTATAGGTATTTCCAACCACAAGTAGGTTCTGCCTTTGAGCGCGACTGTCCTTGTACCGCTTCATGTGGAGGTATTCCGATTTGTCATGGTTGATTCTGAGCCCCACTTTCGCTGCTTCCTGTTCCAAGATTCTTGCCGATATTTCCACCTGTTCACGGTTTTCCCCTAGCAAGGCTAAGTCATTCGCATACCCTATCAGTCTATGTCTTCCGTTCAGTTTAACTCCAACCTCAAGCGTGAGTAGTTTCTGGACAACGTGTTCTAAAACCAAATTAAAGAGCATAGGGGACAGGGCATCGCCTTGCCTCAGGCCGGTACTCACCGTGAATAATTAAATCAATATACCTAAACTCCTTTTTACTGAACAGAGAAGTGTGGCCGGAGGAAGGAATATTCGGCGCGAGCGACATACAGCAAGAGGAGGAGTTAGAAATGCTGGAGACCATTTACGGGACCGATTTAGGAGTGGAAGTACCAGGTAAGGTCCCAGTGGCGGCTGGTGAACGTGTCACTTGACAGTTGAAGATTATCCTTAGGGTGGAAACACATCTATCTCCATCGAGCCGCCTTACACGTAGGTACATAATCTCACTCCTGTATTACCACAAGGGAAAGGCAGAGCACAAGAAACTGCTCAAGTTTTAGTGCCACTTACGGTTTTAAGGGTTTGGAAGAAAACGAAATCATGATATTACACCGACAGGTCGAGGACGAGCCCGTTGTCCACACCACAATTTGGAACCCATATCTTACATTCGACTCCTACGATACCCATGGGAGGATAGTGAGTGGTGAAATTCCCGTCACCACACGGATCCTCCTTACCTTACTTTTGATAAAAAGGAATTACTGACTAAATGTGAGTGTGTTTAGTAAAACGTCCAACTTTGTCGCTTACCATAAAGACGAGATTTGCTTTATCTTTATATGAATAAACTGACAAAGCGGCTGTATAGCAATCGACAGAGTCCCACGTTTTACTAAACGCACTCGCAAAGAGATTTCATGAATACTTTGACCAACATTATTTTTATTTTTAAATAGCTTCTTGGAGTAAATACAATGAAATAAATCCTAATTAATGTTTCAGAGGTGGTCGAGGAAAATAATGAAGAAATTACGGACGACGAGGAAGGTAAAACAGCCCTCTTGCAATTACGTTAAAAAATTAAACTTTATATTATATTATATTATAAAATAATGTTTTCTTTTTAGATGAAGAGGAAGAAGAAGAACGAAGTGCGGCCATAGTTGAAACAGATTTTGATTTCAATGATTTTGTGCAAAGGTAAGTATTTTTAGTAAGAAAATATTTTTGGGTCTCTCGTGTGCATAATCTGTCTATCATTCTGTTTTAATGAGCTACTTTGCTCTGTAACTATTGGAACGATTCAGATAAAATTTTATTATACAAACTTAAGTGGATAAACCAAAAAGAAACCCTCTAATGACGAGTAATTTTGCTCGAAATAAAAAGGCGGCCATTTCAGGTGACCTTTGGGTCTAAATATTCTGTGTGTTATTGAAACTCGCACCGAATACACATATCAAACCATTAAAAATCTATATTATTGACCATGACCATGGTTCATTAATATTTCTTGTATGTGGGTAACTTTTGCACATTGTAATTTTTTGAAAGTTTTGCATAAGTCGCTTTTACATTTGAAAGTTTTGCATAAGTCGCTCACGTAAGCGGTAAAACTCACAGGTGTATAGGCGGCCTTACTGCAAAATTACAGACTAGCAGTCGAACATTCAAGCATTAATTGACCGCAGCGAAGCAAGGGCTACGTTTTAACTCAAGCAGTTTGCTTTTGTATGTCCGGATGTCTCGCTCTACAGCTCGCATTTCCCAACCGATTCGCGTGAAATTTTGTGACCAGATTCTATGACTCAATAAATTTTTTTTGTCGTCCCAGATTTTGGAAATTGTAAAAAATTACAAAGTCATGGGGCCTCACGCCTTAACTTTTAGCCGTATCGATATCTTAAAAGTCTTGTCTTTTAGATGCATGTATATAGAGTGATTGGCAAAAAAATCAGACGTTTTAGAACACAGGTTTAGACGGTAGATGTAAAAATATGTAATTTTGCATGAGAATAAGCATTTTAATTTCGCCAATCTACGTATGTGTTAGGGTGGCTCAGTGGTAAGTCACCGTGCTTTTTTTTCAAATTTCTAATCACCAAGTTCTGCGTTCGAATCCTCCAGGTGCCATAATTTTTGTATTTTTTTTTGCATTTGATTTTTTTATTATAATAATTATATTTTAACCAACTAAGCGATATATACATTTTATATACATATAATCTTTTTTTTTCAGTAGAAAGTAAAATCCTGTTTGCTTGATGATCGAAATTTGCATTTTTATGTCCGTATATTTTCCTCTATTCAACCGATTCTCGTAAAATTTAATTATGTAACAAGACTATTTATATTTATTTTTTATGATCCAGTGTTTAATAATTTTGAAGTACAAAAATAACTTATTATTTATAAATAAATGTAGTGCCGAAGATGGTAAAAATAAGTACTAACCAATTTGATATAGAAAGGATGAGCTGAAATAATTACGATGCCTCTCCTACAACGTCACGCCACAATATTCTCACAGATGGCGTTAAACAGAAGATAAAAACTTACCTCGGAAAAATCAACAAAATTGTGTCTGACCAAAGACCTATATAACTTCGTCTGACTAAGACTCTATACTCTCTGGTTTGACTAAAGAAAACGGACGCAAACATTAAAAATTTGTGCGTGGAGTCCCTCCGCGCGGCATAAGTGAAACTTCGTAACATAATTATGATAGCTGTTGGCAACAAGAAGAAAAATAATAAAAATAAAAATACAAAAAGTTTTGCATTTGCCGGGAATCGAACCTAGAAATATGACTAGCGTGAGGGCAAAAATGTACCATGAATGACACTGCACCACCGTGGTTTGTACTAATCGGTGCGAATTTAAGTGTTATGTGCAGCCACTTTCAAATAGATTGAATTAGTGAGTTGGCGATGCATCGTATGACCGTAGTATTTAAAATAGTTGGGTTAGGGTTTTCTTGCGGCCCTTAAAAGCGAAAATAGGAAACCCACTTCGCGGGCTACCGTCGACACGTTTACAATACAAAAACTGATAACAAAACCAAAATGGACGACGAGGGGGAAGCACCCACAAGGGGGGCTCGGGGGGCGAAGCCCCCCGCCAAAAATAAATACCACGTAGTACGTATTGAAAATAAATTAGGGTTTTCTTGCGAAGTTTAAGATCGAAAATAAGGGGGGGGGGCTCGGGGGGCGCAGCCCCCCGCAAAATAGAAATACCGATTAAGTATCCAAACTAAGTAAGGTTAGGGTTTTCTTGTGACCCTGAAAAGCGAAAATAGGCAACCCACTTCGCGGGCTAGCGTCGACACGCTTACAAATCCAAAATTGATATGAAAAACAAAATGGACCACGAGGGGCGAAGCATCCACAAGGGGGGCTCGGGGGGCGAAGCCCCCGCCAAAAAGAAATACCAACGTCTTACGTATTGAATATAAGTTAGGTTAGGGTCTTTTTTACGACGCTTAAGAGCGAAGATAAGGGGGGCTCGGGGGCGCAGCCCCCAAAAAAGAAAGATCAATTAAGTATCCAAACTAAGTAAGGTTAAAGTTTTGTTGCGACCCTTAAGAGGGAAAATAAGGGGGGCTCGGGGGCGCAGCCCCGCAAAATAGAAATACCGATTAAATATCCAAACTAAGTAAGGTTAAGGTTTTCTTGTGACCCTGAAAAGCGAAAATAGGCAGCCCACTTCGCGGGCTAGCGTCGACACCCTTAGAAATCGAAAATTGATAACAAAGCCAAAATGGACGACGAGGGGCGAAGCACCCACAAGGGGCTCGGGGGGCCAAGCCCCCGCCAAAAATAAATACCACGTAGTACGTATTGAAAATAAGTTAGGTTAGGGTTTTCTTGCGAAGTTTAAGATCGAAAATAAGGGGGGGGGGGGGGCTCGGCGCAAAATAGAAATACCGATTAAGTATCCAAACTAAGTAAGGTTAGGGTTTTCTTGTGAACCTGAAAAGCGAAAATAGGCAGCCCACTTCGCGGGCTAGCGTCGACACCCTTACAAATCGAAAATTGATAATACCAAAATGGACGACGAGGGGAGAAGCACCCACAAGAGGGGCTCCAAAAAGAAATACCACGTAGTACGTATTGAAAATAAGTTAGGTTAGGGGTTACTTGCGAAGTTTAAGATCGAAAATAAGGGGGGGCTCGGAGGCGCAGCCCCCGCAAAATAGAAACAGCAATTAAGTATCCAAACTAAGTAAGGTTAGGTGTTCTTGTGACCCTGAAAAGCGAAAATAAGCAACCCACTTCGCGGGCTAGCGTCGACACGCTTACAAATTGTGGACGACGAGGGGCGAAGAAAGAAATACCACCGTTGTACTTATTGAAAAGAAGTTAGGGTTTTCTTGCGGCGAAACACCCACCCCGGGGCTCGGGGGGGGGGGGGGGGGGGGTAGTAGCCCCCACGAAGTACCAACGTAATACCTATTGAAAATAAGTTAGGTTAAGGTTTTCTTGCGACGAACAAGAGTGATTATAAGGGGGGGGGGGCGGTCTTGGGGGGCCCAGCCCCCGAAAAAAGAAAGACCTATTAAATATCCAAACTAAGTTAGGTTAGGATTTTCGTGTGACGCTTAGAAGCGAAAAGCCCACTTTGCGGGCTAGCGTCGACACGATTACAAAACAAAAGATGATAACAAAACCAAGGGCAGGACTTGCCATTTTATCACTTATCTACGCGGATAAAGCATCCGTCACGTTGTGGCAAGTTAGTCAGTGTGAGATTGACATATGTCTTATCCACATTGATAAGTGATAAAAGTGCAAGCATGATAGCCCAACAGTTTTTATATGTTAAATGCAGAAATTGCCGTTAAGGGCTTGAGTTGAGTGCCTATAGCGTACGAGTATATGTCGCTTGAAACTGTTGCTGTCATGAGGTCATGACTTGACTAAGTGATTACACTTAATTAGCTTTCAGTTTTGCGTTCTCTAAGCATTTCGCGAAGGTCTACAGCTCCCAGAGCCACTAGTTATTAACAACCCACTTTACCCGATCAGAGTAGATAGGCTATTGCTTGCATGACTGGCGCTTATGATTTTCGATGCACTAAATACTAATAGGTACACGTGCACCTCCCGAATCCTAAATTGCACTACTTGAGCATCGATTTCCTTGATTGAGTTACGCTACGTTACCATATAAAGTTATAAACCCGTTTTAGAATGCATCGAACCCTATCAATTTCCAAATCTCCCAATTCAGGCACGAATTTACTAGTTCAGGTACTGGTTTTGTGGTTCAATTAAAATTAGTGTTAAGGTACAGCGGGATAATTTCGACTGGGGGACAAATGCAACTGATCCATTTTTTTCCATGTTTTGAAATGTTTGCATTATCAAATTGAGTGTCCACTGGTTATATTTGGCACGCGTGTTCAGTGGATACATGTGGAACTCAATAGTGTAATAATGGACAAAATGGATCAGTTATAATTTCCTCCCAGTCGATATTTTCCCCGCTGTACTTTAATTGTTTTACCATTTGTTACATAGCGCCGACGTAGAAACTATTATTAATTTATATATTAGCTGTTCTAACTATAATTAACTATTTTTACTAAAACATTATTCCACTAGTTAATATTTATTTTCACGACCTTCTGACAGAATGCTGAAGCTAAAATACGTGGGACTGCGAGAGAAGCGATCATAAGCATGTCAGTATGATCGTGCAGATCCAACTTTCACTGTTGTATTATTTCATGGTTTGCGACACCATACACCTACGGATTTGTCCGCCGGGCAAGCTTCAGATCTGAATGATCTGATCCGCGATTAGCCATACACATACGGACTGGTCTGCCGGGCAAGGCTCGGCCGCGGCTTGCCCAGCGGACAAATCCTTGCTATTAACTAAGGTGCGATCCGGCGGGCACATCCGCGCTACACGCACACGCGAGGGCAGCCGACGGGTCTGCCCGGCCCTTGCCCGATCCGTTGGTTTTGAGCACGGGCAGCGGACGGGTACCCGGCGGGCAGTCCCTACTAAAAATGTAATAAATATATTTTTAATTTTTTTGTCAACTTGACAGAAACTAGCACGATATAATTCTCACAGGTTCTGCAGCCCCAAAGTAGTAAGCGCATGTGCGGCCCTTCTGGACGGCTACGAGAAGAACCTACCGCACACAAACCACTGCGTCACGAAGATGCTACACAGGATAGCGTGGGACTGCAAACGGCCCGCCATGATGTTCCAAGCGTCCCTGTTTCTGGTCTTTCAGAGGATACTTAACAACCCTATTCCTCAATTTAAGGTTTGTTCCTCAGAGCATATGATACTAGAGAAACGATAATCGCCCGGGGGCCGTGTCGCAGTTGTTGTCTTTGAGTGCGTGCGTGATGACGACTCGTTAGTTTTTCGCATGTACACAGACATAGATGTCGCAGTTGTTAGCTCATTGACGCCCTGTTGTCTTTGTGTGCGTGCGTGATGACACGACTCGTTACTTGTTCGCGAATTTGCGACAGGCATGTTCAATACAATTATTGAACTGTGAATCGATCGGCAACGTCATATTAATGGGCAAAGATACCCATTTACGGTATACGAGTAGGTATACCGTAAATGTCTCATCTTAACTTACTAAACCTGTGAATTCTATACTTACCTATTTAAATTTTTTTTTGAAATATTAAATTTCAGCAATTTGCTGTTTGCTGGCTGTTGTTATGTTTTTAGGAAAGAGGTACACCGATGTCAGATTGGGCTTTTGGTTGAAAATGTTGGAATTAATTCAAGCCACCTTCATTTAATATTAAATTGAGATTAATTTCTCCCACGTGGAAAGCTTACAAGTTACAACTGAGAAAATCAGAGATTGATTGAAACTTACCTTACTTCTAAGAAAAGTAAGTTCAACGTTTCATTACAACCAAGGAAATTACTCATGCTATATTTTTTTCAGGAGTTAGAAAAGTTCGCTATATTTATACTAAGGAAATTTACTGAAGTAGCGAAGAAAAATCCCAAAGTTTTTATTGAGCTTCTTTTTTGGACTAACTCGAAGGATGCTATCGATATAGAGTGCGGATACGACCTCTACTCCGATCAAAAGTAAGTTGTGTTTGTTTGATTTTTACTTTCAGATATCTGTATCTAAGCAAAAGTTGTTAATATGAATTATCTTCACAAGTCACAACACAAGTGCAATTCTAAAAAGTTGTAAACATGTTAGAATTCAATAATTAAGTACATATAATGCCTATACTGAATCCCACTGCTGGGCAAAGGCCTCTCCTGTTTTCCGCACAAAATAAGTCCAGGCCCCGTAGCCGAATGGCATTTCTACGACGCGAAATGAAAACGAAACGCCACGAAAGGTAGTCTGGCTCTGTTGCGCCAATACGCAAGTGCGATAGAGAAAGATATCTACGAGCGTTTCGTTTCGTGAGCGTTTGTGCCATTCGGCTACGCACCCAGGTCTTTCCTCTATCTCATTTTTGGCCTACCTCGGCCTCGGGTAATTGGTGGTGCCCATTCGGTCGCTGTTTTTATCTGTCTGGATGCATCCGACAGATGTTTACTGCCCAATCCCATTATTATATTAAATTATTTTGCTTGCAAAACGACACATGTGTTTATTCTTTGACAGGGATAGAGTGGGAAAAGGAACGTGGAGCGAGGAACAGGAGGAGGAACTACGAAATCTGTACATGGAGAACCAGTCCAATCCACAAACTGATCAAGGTATATACAATTTACGATCATAATTTTTCTTGACTGTCTGTTACCATACCCATATCGTATATATTATATGGACTGGTGAAAATGTTCACTGGCTATGGAGAGGTCTTTTAGCTGGCAAAACGCTGAAGTGTCAAGCCAAAGACCGTGAGTGAAGTCTCATTTAAGGCAGTTTTTCCACCTTTAAACCATGCCCACAACTTATTTTTAATTATGTATTCCTTGAGGCGCCAGGCTCAATTCTCTACTAATTAATGAGTTGGAGCGAGTTCTGCAGTGGGTTACAAACGACCCAATGGGCATATATGGGCTAAGCTTAAGTCTGTACACGTTTTCATTTCTACAATTCATATAACAATTAACAGATGTCATCGACTGGATCCTGGAGAACCTAATCGACCAGACCCGAACTCGGCGAAGCGTCATCAAGAAACTCAAAGAGCTGGGTCTCATATTCCGCGCTCCTACTAAAAAGAGCAATAAAGAGCGATATAGGGAAAAAGTGCCTAAGGAATTCAGTGAAGAAGAGGATGAAATGCTTAGGCAGCTTTGGGAAGAGTTTGGCGGTGCTACTGGTAAGTTTTTATTAACCGACTTCTTTACCGAAAGAAGAAGGAGGTTATATATTCGGGATCATTTTTTTATGTATTTTACCTGATTACTCCGAGACCCGTGGTCTGATTTCAATAATTATTTTTTTGTTTGAAAGGAGCTACCTCCAAGGTGGTCCCATATTAATCTGGAGCTGTTCTGATGATGGCATCCATGAAGAGTTGAGGGAACTCAAATTTAAAAGACACATGTATAGTGATTTCGCTGTTTTTTTAAGAAACTTGAGCAGTTTCTCTCGAAAACTAGCACTTTCATAAAGTCTACCTCATGATGAAGATTGTTCTTTTTGAATTCGGTTGTATTTTTTTGTAAAAAGTTTTTTTATTTCACTTAACACTTTGGCAACCAAGAGCCCCGCCCGGTAGGCACTCGTGATCTTTACTCAGATGCCGGACAAACCGCCGAGCAGGCTCTCGCCACACCTCGGACACTGGCGATCAAATATATGAAAGAGGCTCGTTCCTAGCACACAGTCTAAGCCCGTGTAGGTGAACGGGTACTATGCTTGTATTGGTGAGATATGACAGGTCGACTGTTCGCGTTTTTGACAGGCGGTAACTGTGAGGTAACGGAGAGGGGGTGGGCGACACTTTCAGCGGGGAGCGGGTGTGGCCATACTGTACGATAGTACTCTTTATTATACTGTGCTCTCGCTGTACAAGCGGGCGGCCTGGCAGTTGTAAATAACGTCCGGTTTCTGGCGTAGTGCGCCATTTTTTGGTCTGGTAGTTTATGTGTTGAAGTCGTTTGTACAAGAGCATCATTAAATAAGAAAGGTGAGGTTCGGTCTCTTATTACGCCTTTCCACCAAATAAAGCAACAAAGAATGATAGCAGGAGGAAGTGGCAAAGGAGTTCAGTATAGAGGAGGATGAAATGCCGTAGACCGATATATAAGACCATGCGCGGATCCATGGGGGTCATAACCCCCTCCCCCCTGGGGCCTGGGCCTTTACCACGTGCCCCCCCCCCCCCCCCCCCCCCCAAGCTGGATCCGCGCTTGTATAAGACACATACAATAGCCCCTTTCACCGAAGTTTGATTAACACAAATCTTCGTGTAACATTGTACTACCAGCAGCAACCTGCCGCCCCTGTGGCCTGTCTCAACACAGTGACAATTGTCGCCCAACAATGACACTTCGCCGTGTCTGTCCAACAAGGAAATAATGACGATAAGTAGCAATGTTGTTTATCGACCCAGTCAAGTCAACGTGTCAAGTGTCACTTCACACTTTTTTTGGATTTGGAAAGTTTTATGTCGTTTCCACTCAGATTTGCGAGCTTTTTCTATCCTAATAGGATAAAAATGTGTCCTAAGGTTTGTTTCCCATTCCGTTACCATTTTTTCGTACATTTTGTATGGCGGTAACGGAATGGAAGGTTTTTAGAAAATGTATGGGAATCTTGGGAGATTTTGTTCTCCTATCAAAATCGAAAGACCTCACGATTACCCAAAAAATACCCATGTTACAAAAAAAATGGGGTCGACAACTTTGAAAAAAAATGGCCCAAATAGGCCACTGGTCCACACATAGGCCACTATGCACCAGAATACATATATTTTACCTGCCACTTGGCGCAAACCTTTGTCCCGTCGGTTAAACTGAGTCAACGCAAAAGTTCTTAAGTTATCTCCTCGGACCTCGAAATGTTGTCCAAGGAACCGCAAACGTCGAAATTTGATTGTAGAGTTTCAAACGAATGTTCAAATTATCCGAAATCCGGGTAAATTGCTGAAGGATTCGACGCTTTGTAATGACAGATGTCGATTTCAGTCCGTTATTCTAATAATTCTATTTGGTGCTTACTTAGGTACATATTCGCAATTAAGGGCCGGTTGCATCAAACCATCTGTCACCGTTAAAGCGTTCGTTAAATTTTATTGTTTGGGAAGTTCCATAGACGTCTGCTGCGTGACGATGATGTGTCTGTCAAATGTGGTTGATGCAACTGGCTCTAAATATAATAAAATCAGAGCTGCCAAAGCTCTCACACATATCGAAACACGCCTATTTTTTTTTTTTGACGACCCGTCTGGCTCAGTCGGTAGTGACCCTGCCTGCTAAGCCGCGGTCCTGCGCGCTGCGTTCGAATCCCGGTAAGGGCATTTATTTGTGTGATGAGCACTGATATTTGTTCCTGAGTCATGGATGTTTTCTATGTATATAAGTATGTATTTATCTATTTAAGTATGTATTGTATACCGTCGCTTAGCACCCATAGTACAAGCTTTGCTTAGTTTGGGGCTAAGTTGATCTGTGTAAGGTGTCCCTCATTTTTAATTTTTTTTCTACGTTGGTGGCAAATAAGCATACGGTCTGCCTGATGGAAAGCGGTCACCGTGACCTATAGACGCCTACAACCAAGGGGTGTCATATGCGCGTTGCCAACCCTCGTGATAGTTTTTGCGTTTTGTATATAAACCTTTGAGCGTATGTTTGCTTCACTTACCCGCGGCTTCGCCTGCGTTAAACTCGGAAATTGCGGAATGTTCCATACAAACTTCCACCCTCCATTTTAGGGAAGTGTCTCCATCCCTTCAACGATCTTCACTTAAAATAAATCACGTCAATTCGTCGCTCTGTTTTGCCGTGAAAGACGCACACACTTTTTCATTTATAATATCATTACCATTAGGTATGGATATCTGATCGTGATCACATTACCACATTCTACAAAAAACTGCATGCTACATCAGAAGCAGAAGTATTCAATAATATCGTCATACCATTTAATCATAATTAATTGACGTAATTAAATTACAATAATTATGAATGATACTCGTTCGGCCCCTGCTTTTAACCGCAGCCGTGCCTGTCGACTCGACGCCAAAATTCCCCTTTGGAAACCCTCCGTAATTACTAGTTGCCAACTCTTTATTAGGTATTTGAATAATTTATTTGTAATGTTTTAATATTCAATTTTGGTATATTATTAATGTAGTCAGAATTCTTGATACAATTCCTTATAAGCTAGTTATTCATTTTATTTTGTGTTTGTACAGTTAAATATTGTGTATGCACACAATTGTACTCTGTATGTAATTGTGTGATTTTCAATCAAAAGGTACTTATTGTCGGTTGTTAATAAGGCGCTATTTATTATATGAAATCGATATTATCGACAACCGACAATGTGGTAGCTTTTGTTTGAAAACGTCGCATATTTACATATCTATAATAAATGTATGTTTAAACTCTTCGAATGTATGAACGACGCTGACTGAATATCGTAACTCAGTGACTTCGCTGTAGCATTATTCGACTACCGGCTGGCAGTCCGTAGATCACAAGTCAGTGCAGTGCTATGTGCTACGATCTACGAGTCTACGACCGTAAAGACCTATACCTAACTATGCGCTATCTCCTATGTAGCTAGTAAAAAGCGATTATGAATTGTTCGGGTTACCAGCTGTGAATGCGTAAAATTACGAATATGTAGGTAATTAAATAAAAAAAAAGTTTGTTGATATTATTCATCATCAATATTTAAAGGTTGCTGGGCCATGCCCGTGACATTTCTTCTCATAATGGTCCGTCCATTGAGATAATTATTACTTTTTATACTAATTAATAATTATTTAACAGTCTCCTCACATACGTTCTCTCCAACAAAATCAAAAAATTAAACTGTAGGCTCTACACCTTAAACTAACTAACAATAGTTCAGCTACTTTTAAAATGTATGAAGTCTTAATTTTTTATTTTCATACAATAGAAATATTAGCTTCAATGTACACCATTATACCATTATTATTTCAATTCATTGACTCAAAGCATTACCTCTTGGTAAAACCTTTCAAGGTTGATACTAATCTAAATAGGTGTGTACGTATTTAAAAATATTTTAAGCGGGTTACTCACGTATTAAGTCGATATAGCGTTCGACATGTTTCGGTTCAATTTCGAGAACCTTTCTCAAGAGTAGCGACACCCCGCCTTTACATGTCGAGAGCGCGACGCATACGCGAGAAAGGTTCTCGAAATTGAACCGAATCATGTCGAACGCTATATCGACTTAATACGTGAGTAACCCGCTTAAAATATTTTTAAATATGTATGAGTCTCACGGGAGGTTTATAGGTGTGTACGTGTTATGTTTTAAAGTCGCTGAACAAAATGTTGGTCAGTTTAAGGAGTACCTATAGCCTACAGTTTTTTTTTTTCTTTTGTTACAAGGCCCACCTGTATAAGTAATACGGAAAAAACAAATTCTTTTAATAAAAGGCCTTATTTCTGTAATGATAAACCACAAAGGTTCTCAAAGACTCCTTTACAATATTTATCAATATTTTAATATTCAACGTCATAATGAAATTAAAATTGATAATAATGAATGTCGTAAAGCCTCGGGCTTAAAATGTCCGTACAAACTGCCACTCCACTTGAGTTTGTTGACCCCGCAGTTTGTCCTCAATAATAATTACCTAGTTGACAACTTACTATCTCCATCATCATTTGTTGAATGTACCTCTATAGTGATATCACTGTTTGAATTAGTTGTTTAGTTGGCTTGTACACAATTACATCTGTCGAATATTCGTAACTATTGTTTTTCCCTATTTGTTATTTACATACCTGTTTTTGGAAAGTTAAGTGATATTACTTTGTTATATTTTTGCAGTACATCAACAGTCTTTTACTAGGTTGACTGTATTGTCCCTTTAAAATGTAACTCTTTAGCGCACGTAATATAAAATTATGTTAGAATTTTTAACTTTATTAGCTGTGAATATTATGCCTGCCAGATACAGCTTCGAGAGACCTATCAAAAATGTGGTAACACATGCATTCAGTGCTAAGTGCAGTGCTTAATTTTGGAATCAACTTTAGAGGCTACCTTTCCCTTCCATTGAATACGTAGGTATTATATGTAATTATGGGCCATTCATTGTCATACATATACGAAACTAGCTTTTACCCGCGGCTTCGCCCGCGTAATAAAAGTATTCTTATTGAAACGTTTACAAAAAATAAGATTTTCATTTGGATCCTTAGGTTTCTTTGTAGGTACAGATGTCCGCGATTATTTCGATTAAGGTAAAGCGGGGCCATTCTCGACTGGAGGGCCATTGTAACTGATCTATTTGCTGTACGGTCCGGTTTTGGCTGACTGTACCTTACACATATTACTATTGCTTTAAAATAAATTCTTGCAATGATTGTAGAATTGTTACAAAGCGACCACAGCGTAGGTAGTAGGTACGAATATGTATGTATTTTACCTATTTAAATATTTATACTGGGGAAACTTCATACAACCCACATAGCCAGTATCTCGACGCTATGGTCGGTAGGGTAGAAAGTACTTCCTTGCATTATCGCTTACAATTTTTTCCATTTTGCTTATACTTATTGCAAACGTAAACATATAAAAGGCAAGCAAACAACGATCTTCTTACAGCACATTGAATGTAATAGTTATTACGGATGCAGGATAGATAGATAGATAGATACATTTATTGGTACTAATCATACACCGTCAAACACTGTTACAATTATGTAAAAAATAAACTATACTCGCCGATGCCTACTTATTAATACCTTCCCACTGAGCCACCTGCATTTTACACTGCCTTGATATCGATTGCCGACCGATTATTCCGACCCCAATCCCTATTCTTATCCCCGTCTTTATCTCTATCTTTGTCCCCGTCCCCGTCCCCGTCCCCGTCCCCGTCCCCGTCCCCGTCGCCGTCCCCGTCCCCGTCCCCGTCCCGTCCCTGTCCCGTCCCTGTCCCTGTCCCCGTCCCTCCCCTATCCCTATCCATATCCCCGTCCCCGTCCCCTATTTCTATCCCTATCCCTAACCCTATCCCGTTCCTGTCCCTGTCCCTGTCCCTGTCCCTGTCCCTGTCCCTGTCCCGTTCCTGTCCCTGTCCCTGTCCCTATCCCTGGCCCTGTCCCTGTCCTTGCCCCTGTCAAATTATCATGCTAGGAGGTAAACTTTAAAAAATCCTTTCTTAGTGCTCCTCTAAGGAACTTCCGTGTTAATTTGAAATCTCTTGAACCAGAAGTAAAGATAAAAACTAAAGCTATACTTATGGCTATTTTGGATATTTTAACCCCATTGCACAACAACAGGGGAGAAAATTTCTTTTCTACCTCATTAAATTTTAAAATCGTTGTATTTATCGTGATCAGCGACCCGATAAACCAAAAAAACGATACCCATATTGTGCTTTTGACTTTACCCCCTTTGCACCCCTTTAGGGGTCAAATTTCTTTAGGAATCCTCCTGTGAAGTTTCGAATAAAATAGTCAAACTAATCTTGTTTCCCCATACAAACTTTGAACCCCCATTTCACCCTTTTAAGAGGAGAATTTTGAAAAATCCTTTCTTAGTGCTCCTCTACGCCATATAAGGAACCTATGTGCCAAATTTGAAATCTCTAGGACCAACAGTTTCGGCTGTGTGTTGATATGTCAGTCAATATCTTCTTTTATATATTTAAACCCCATTGCACCACAACAGGGGAGAAGGTATTTCACTTCCGCCTCGTTAGATTTTAAAAACGTTGTGTTTATCGTGATCAGCGACCCGATAAACCATAAAAACGATACCCATATTGATTTTTTGACTTTATCACCCCCTTTTCACCCTTTTAGGGGTTAAATTTTCAAAAAACCTGAAACACGTAGTCAGTCATATGTCTTAAGGAATCTTCCTGTGAAGTTTCGAATAAAATAGTCAAACTAATCTTGTTTCCCCATACAAACTTTGAACCCCCATTTGACCCCCTTAGGAGGTGAATTTTGGAAAATCCTTTCTTAGTGCTCCTCTACACTATATAGGGAACCTACGTGCCAAATTTGAAATCTCTAGGATCAGCGGTTTCGGCTGTGCGTTGATATGTCAGTCAGTCAGCTTCTTCTTTTATATATTTAGATAGATAACCTACCCCTCTGGGAAACAGGCGTGATTGTATGTATGTATGTATGTATGTGTACATATACGAAATAACAGTAGATCAAACCATTATTATCAAATTAAATTATACACGGTGTTTCCGGTATCACTCAAAAGCTCAGACACCCCAACTGATTTTTATTTTTTTAAACGTATCTAGAATGTTCATTTTTTAATCTGATGATTATTATTTTTTTAAATTGAGTTTTAAATTTTCTGTGCAGCTCTACTCGGCTTTTAACTCTACACTCAATAAAATAATTTCTAGCTACCATCATAAACCTTCAAACTGTTTAATTGTGTACGTTACTGCAACGACATAAGGTTTACCAATAGACAGCTATGTCAATGTAAAGCACTTTAACCTGTGTCACAGTAAACTTCAAATTGGACAGGTGACTCAGTAAGCAAATTTAAACCTAAAATTCAAAATGACAAGGTTGTAATTAGGTACGAGTTCAATTTGTTATGGCTTATGATAAACTTTAAAATTAAACTGACGCACAACGTCTATCTCGTAGCGGAAAAAATAATCGTCCAAGTAACCAGCCAGTATTAATTAATACCCTTAAATACTGAAAAAGGTATACAACCTCTAACAATATGATATGCACAATGTTGAATTACAAATTTGTAGAATGGGCACGTAAATAATAACTAATAATATAAATTAAAACAAAAAATATTACCCCCATCAAGATATAGCTCAATCGATTCTACTCTCGATTCTGAACAAACAGTTTTCAGGTTTTTAGTGTTAAGTGAAACACGGTGTATAAGCCGTGGTACCTTAACTAGATCACAATAAACGGATAACGATATCTATTGTAAAGCATTCTATTCAGGTCTCTCCATTACAGATCCGATGATGTTAATAATGGGCCGTATGCCTCGCAATCGCCCGAAGCGAAGCTTCGTCGAAAGGATGCTGGAGCTGGGTATTATACAGGACAAGAAGCAATGTAGGAAGAAGAGGCAGAAGGGAATGAAGAGTAACGGTGAAGAACGAGGCGATAGCGATAATGATAAGTCAAGTGGTGAGTAGTAGTCTTAAAGTTATGGGCGTCCTTAGTGAGCTAGCCTTAGATAAAGTAAGAGTTTTGAATGATTCACGGTTATTTTCATTAGACTTATATTGACCGGGATATAGACCGTGATTACCTTTTTGATTTTTGTCGAGCTCCCGATATTTCGACGCAGTTGCATGCATCATGATCACGGAAAACTGACGAAGGCGGGTGGATGTTAAAGTTGTATAGACAGCGCGCGATCTACCCTCCTTCGCGCGCGTCGGCTGCGTTCACTTTCAGCGTTACCACTGGTCGCGTTCACACTCGATGGTCTGTCCAAACACACTACACTCACAGTGTCACTACGTTTGTTCAACATCCACCCGCCTTCGTCAGTTTTCCGTGATCATGATGCATGCAACTGCGTCGAAATATCGGGAGCTCGACAAAAATCAAAAAGGTAATCACGGTCTATATCCCGGTCAATATAAGTTTAGATAAAGTAAGTCTTTCAAAACCCGGTTTGGTGTATAATCATGGGTTGTAAGACTTGTAAGCGATCGAAGTGAAGCTTCGTCGCAAGGTTGCTGGAGCTGGGTATTATACAGGACAAGAAACAGTGTGGGAAGAAGAGGCAGAAGGGAATGAAGAGTAACGGCGAAGAGAGAGGCGGCAGCGATAATGACAAGTCAAGCGGTGAGTAAGGGTGTGAGAGTTGCAGCGTCTAACCATCAGTACACAGAGTCCTTTATTCGCAAATGTGCACGTTGTGGTTCGTATTGTCATACTACTCAAGTTTAGATTTGATAAATCTGCGCATCCTCTTTGTTATAGAAAAACAGCTTTTTGAGAATTAAAAACGTATATTTCGTTTTAAGTAAAAATTTACATGGCCTATTTCTCAATTGTTCTAAAAAGGCGGTGTTGGTGTTGTCACATTAAAAATAAAAAAGTATTCTAGCCAGTTTGAGACGTATTTTTCCTATACAAAATATAAAAATATAAAACCTTCATGTTAAAATATATTATTTAATACTCGTAAATGCTCTTTAGACTTATTTAATTCCTGCCACAACCTAAGAAGCCTCAAAATAGTCAAAATATTTCCTCTCAAAACTCCAGTTGCCAATTGTTTTTAGCCAATTATATTATTTACTCTATATTTTTACTGCCATCCTAGATTCTTCCTCCGAATCTGCTCGCTCCGATTCAGACTCCGACAGATCTCGACCGTCGTCCCCCGTTACGAAGAAGCCGATCAAGAAGACCGAGAGAGCCAAGGAAGCTCCGAAGAAAAAACCGGCGAAGAAACAGGTTCAACTCAGCGCCAGCGAAATTGCCAAGTTATTGGTCGGAGCTGTCGAAGCTGGTAAGTTTTTAACTTTAAATTGACTAACATAGATGTATAACGTAACTTACGTAATATTATGTATAACGTAACTACCTACCTCTGTATTTTTATCTGTTATATGATCGGCAGACAGCGGTGAATTATAATATTTTTTTAATTATAATTACAGTACCCTATTGAACTACTTTTTTTGCTCAAGGTCTCACCGAACCTCTAAAGTGGGTAGCAGAAAGTTTAGAAGAAGTTGCACTGGACCAGGAAGCAGAAGGTTTCGACCCGACTAGCGAAGGCATCCCACTACTCCCGCTCTCCAGCGACTGCCTGGAAGCCATGGAAAACGAGCAATTCAAGAAAGTGTTGATGGGAATTGGAATCATGCCGCCGAGTGATGAGCAAGTAAGTGTTTTCTCTACCACTGTATTACGAAGCAGATGAAACAAATCTGTATAACAAGCAAATGGTTTCGACCCGGCGGCCGAAGGCGTCCCATCCCACTGTTGCCTCGGTCTAGCAACTGCGTGGAAGCCATGGAAAATGAACTATTCAAGAAAGTGTTGATGGGAATTGGAATCATGCCGTCGAGCGATGAGCAAGTAAGTGTTTTCTCTGGCACAGGACCAGGTTACAGGTTTCAATCCGACCGTCGAATGGATTCCACTGTTGCCCATGTCTAGTGACTGCCTGGAAGCCATGGAAAACGAGCAAATCAAGAAAGTGTTGATGGGAATTGGAATCATGCAGCCGAGCGATGAGCAAGTAAGTGTTTTCTCTTCCACTGGACTACGAAGCAGATGAAACAAATCTGTATAACAAGCAAATAGTTTCGACCCGGCGGCCGAAGGCGTCCCACTGTTGCCTCGGTCTAGCAACTGCGTGAAGCCATGGAAAACGAACTATTCAAAAAAGTGTTGATGGGAATTGGAATCATGCCGCCGAGCGATGAGCAAGTAAGTGAAGACCAGGTAACAGGTTTCGACCCCACCGCCGAAGGCATCCCACTACCGCTATCCAGCGATTGCGTGGAAGCCATAGAGAATGAGTTATCCAATTTAAAAGTGCTTATTATAAGCCTGTTTGAATAAATAATATTTTGACTTTGACAAGAAGGTGTTAATGGGACGGGTTCATGCCGCCAAGTGATGAGCAAGTACAGTAGAACCCGCTTAAAACGATTCTGAGGGGACCCAGCCAAAAAAGCGTATTATGCGGGAAATCGTATTAAACGAGAAAAAAATTTGATTTTTCATCGTAAACTTTTAATATGGTTACTTTTTCTTGGAGCATTAATGTTTTTCTTCTTATTTTTGACATCACTGAACCAAAGATGGGACAAAGAATTCAGAGACTCAACACCGACACTCAACACCGCAGCAGTGATAATGAGCGAAGTGTATGTAGGTTGGTACGAACTATCGCACTAACCGCTGAGTTAGGACGACAAATTACAAATTAATCTTTACGGGTGGCGGTGTCGATGTCGCCAGAATCGCGTAATTAGTACAGTACAATTAGTTCCGATTATTGTCACCCGCATAAATAAAGTTGTAAAGTAATGCAAGGTGAGTGGTTTTAGATGGTGTATTAAGCGGGAACGCGAGTCGTATTAACCGTGAAAAAATGTCTGAAAACAAGTCTCAAATTGTAGGGACCGGCGTAAAATGGCGTATAATGCGGGAAATCGTATTAAACGTGATCGTTTTAACCGGGTTCTACTGTACTTAAGTTTAGCCATAGAAAAAAAGTATGAATTTGGATTTATCCTGTGTGACAGATAATAAATCTACCACAGGAATCATACTCCATTTCAAATACGCAGGCCCAATAGTGATTGTTACCTTTTGTAAATTAGTGCATACGTTTATTTATCAAGTTTTAACAACAACAACAATTAACTTCAGTCCATAAATTTAATGTGTTTCACTCGGTCAGATGGAGCACATGTAGCCGGCTATACTCTTAGAACGTTCTTCAGCTGTTATCATTGGATGTCTGTGATGTATATTATATTCGTTATTTATTATATCTCGTTAAACATCGCACATTTCACGTTACCATTCCTTATGCTTTGGTTTATTTCATAGGAAGCATATTGGAGGATACCCAGCAGTCTCCATTTCGAAACAATAAGAAAAAGGCGCGAAATTATAATCAAGGCTGTAAACAAAGAACTAATAATAGATCCAGCGGACGAAACTGCCACCGAAAACGTACCTGAAGTCGCAAATGACAATGCGAACGCGGAATCTAGTGATGATGACGATTTGTTCGCTAATTTGAGAAAGATGAGAGAAAATAATATTGAAACAGTGAAAAGTGCTCCAAGTACGGAAGTGAAAATAAGGCAGAAGCGAAGTCGGAGCGTGGATTCCGAGGAATCAAATAGCAGAGGGAAACTGCAGAGGATCGAGGAGGAAGTGAATGATGACGGGGAGGACCTGCTGTCGTTTGCTAAGAAGACATTGCAGACAGAACTGCCGGATACGGAGGACTTTTTAAGTGGCTTGCCTAAAGCAGATTCAGGTGAGTTTTATTGAAAATTACTACTATTAAGGAGGATTAAATTATTATTACTAAGCGCTGGTGGCCTAGCGGTAAGAGCGTGCGACTTTCGATCCGGTGGTCGCGGGTTCGAACCCGACTCGTACCAATGATTTTTTCTGAACTTATATGCGAAATGTCATTTGATATTTGCGAGTCGCTTTTCGGTGAAGGAAAACATCGTGAGGAAACCGGACTAATTCCAACAAGGCCTAGTTACCCTTCGGGTTGGAAGGTCAGATGGCAGTCGCTTTCGTAAAACTAGTGCCTACGCCAAATCTTGGGATTAGTTGTCTGCGGACATTGCGGACCCCAGGCTCCCATAAGCCGTGGCAGATGCCGGGATAACGCAAGGAGGGTGGTGACTATTATTAAGGATAACAGGAGTAATTATTTCCCATACAAGTTCTTTATTCTAACCGTTTGCAATATATGAGATAGGTATGAGTTTTTTTATATAGATCTCACTATACTTTCATACTTTTTGAAGGCTCGTCAATTTTATTTCTTTTTGCATTCTGACCGCCCCATATTTTAGGCTTTGCTAATAGTAATAAACTGTAATTCTAATGTTCGGATCTAACGTGTTCATGTCCTGAATAATTGAATATATTTACTTACTAAAAAATAATGTACATGGTAACTTGCAGATGACAGCGAAGAAGAAGATCAGATAGTATTGCCGACAAACCGGGACAAGAAGAGGCGCAGAGTCATCATCGACGATGACTCAGACTAACCAATGACTAACCGACACGATACTAGACCCTTTAGCACAACTTGGCTTGTCGCGCGCGAGCCGATACATCAAGCGCGACTTCAAGTATGGACTCGCGCGCGACAAGTCAAATTGAGGTAGAGGGGCAGTTGTATCGCCCTTTAGACGTAGCCGTGGCTCCGGCCCAGGACTGGGTGTAAAATAAATAAGTTTTAAAGTTTTATTTGCAAATAAATAACTAGAAACCATCTGATTCTTCCCACATCTTAAACCTAAAGTTGTAAAGTCTGATAATGTATAAGTAAGTGGCTTATCCGTGTCGTGTCGTGTGTAATTATTATTTCATCATTCAATCCCACTAAAATATTAATAAGGTCGTAATAATAGTGCACTCTTCCAGATCCGGTATTTAAAAAAATATTAGAATTTTGTTGGCTGGCACTGTATTGTTAAAATTATTTTGTTTCCATTAAATATAATGTCTGTAAAACAAAGCAAGAACTTTTTAATTCCTCCTGCCCCTAATAAGTCTATTTTTTTAATTGACTGGATTCGCTGGCCCTTAGGGAATCTAATTTTAATCCAAAAAGTATTTTCTGCGGGTATTATAATTTAAGTTTGTTTTTGCTGAGGCAATCTTTACCGTGGCGAGCCTGAATGAAATATCAAACAGAAATCCCGCCCGTTAAATATTTACATTTTTATACGAACAAATATTTGAGGTTCAATCTTTTTGCGCGCCAATTTGGGCGATATAGGTGAAATTAGTAAAAACAGTTAAATGTGTATAATTGACCGAGCAATCTTTTAAAATTGTCTAGCCAACGTAACAATCACTTGTTGTCCTATGACAACGAAACGTTTTGTGCCTCTATCAATTATCCATATTATTTCGACAGTGACCGTTGTCTTTTGTTCGACACGGAGGGTTTCGGATGGCAAATAATTGGCATGGTGGCTACGCAAACAAATTAAATGAGTGTGTCTGATGTCTGTCCACCTTTTCTCCTATATATTTATATATTTAAGCGTATGACGTATATTTGCAGACAATTAGTATTATAAGTCGACATCCAGGTTACGCAACCAACCGATCACGTCAGGTGTCAATTTGGTATAGAGATCCACCGGGCTGCCTTGGAAACGTCTCTTAGGGCATCGTTCGATTATGTGCTGGGTAGTTTGATCCTCAAGGCCGCAGTCACATAACGGACTCTCGTTCCAACCCCATTTGTATCGCATGTGATTGCATCTGCCATGACCCGTGCGAATTCTATTTAGGCGGCACCAGTATTTCCTCGGCAGCGAGAAGCCCTTCGGCTTCTGAGTAGGATTTTGGGTACTTTTGCAATGGCCAGTTGCCATCTCCGACCATTCTTCCTTCCATGCCTGCTCTAGCTGGAACCCGACAGCCCTCAGTTTTCTTCCTGCTTCGCTCGTAGGTCGGCGCGATTTGAGTCGCTGCGGTGGTGGGTTAGTAAACTCTTGGTGGGTAGGTAGATCGGGACGGGAGTATATTTTTTCTGTTTCCCTCAAAAGTGCGTGTTTTCTGCGTAAGTGAGGCGGCGCTATGTGGCTAAGCACTGGTAGCCAGTGAGTTGGCGTAGATTTTAAGGTGCCGGAGACACACCTCATGGCGTCATTCAGTCTTGTGTCTACTTTTTCTGTGTGCGCACTTTCACACCATACAGGCGCGCAGTATTCTGCTGCAGAATACACGAGACTGATTGCTGTAGTTCGGAGCACATCGGCAGATGCACCCCATGAAGTGCCACTAAGTTTATGCAGGATGTTATTGCGTGTGGCTAGCTTGAGAGACGTTTTGGTGATGTGCTCCTTGTATGTCAGGGATCTGTCCAAAGTAACACCGAGGTATTTTGGGTGGGAGTTATATTTGAGTTTTCTCCTATGGTGGCATTTCGACGGTTCTTATAAAATGTTGTCGGAGTTTGAAAATTCTTCATACTTAATTGGGATTTGTAGAATTTGGCTAGAATCATTGCTCGTCAGCTCAGGCTATATTTACTGGATATCAGAAACTTATATTACATTCGTACAGTCAGCAACCAAGCTGTGAATACAGACAAACTGCTAAAAATATGTACACAAACCTTAATGTACAGGCAATAAAGTTCTGTATACATATTTTTGGCACTGGCTACAAATGAATACATAGCTTTGTTGCTGATTGTACAGCATCCTGTACCGTCATTCTGTATTCTGTTCCCTGATTATCAATATCATACACCTACGCACTGACTTAATTAAAACTGCCACAAACAGAAGTAACGGATAAACCATGCATAAATAAACT
Source organism: Leguminivora glycinivorella (assembly GCF_023078275.1). Classification (NCBI taxonomy): domain Eukaryota; kingdom Metazoa; phylum Arthropoda; class Insecta; order Lepidoptera; family Tortricidae; genus Leguminivora; species Leguminivora glycinivorella. The sequence goes on from NC_062973.1 coordinate 16,310,708, forward strand.
ATTATTAACAAATCCAAAGCATTAACTAATAAATATTTAGAGATAGCAGTTACCGCTCAATGGTCCATTGACGCGTATTTCATTCACTAATTCCTGTTTATTCAGGCATATTTGTAGCCGACCGAATGCGGCGTATTCGAATCTGTATGCAAATTAATTTACCTCGGACCAGCATATGTAAAGCTTGTAAACGCAGCACAATCACACTTGAAACGTGTCAAAAGGGACAATGGTGTTTATGCGGTGGCCTCTTGGCGGCCTTTGTTCCTATTGGTTTGTGGGTACAGCTGTATAATGGGTTATCGCTTGTGTAATTGCTCCGTTTTGGACAAAAAACCCGAAACGGCTTAAGAGGATACGGGACAACAGATTATTGTACAAGCATAGGCAGTCTTTGCGTCCCCATTTTCCTCTTGGATATTTAAAAAATACTATTTAGTATTTCGTAACAGACATTTGTGCCGATACAAATATCAAAAAACATTATTAAACGCAGGAATGGAATATCATTGAAGCTAGCGATATGTCGATTCAGTCCGCGCACTTGTTGGTATTTTCTTCCCATTGCGAGACCGTGCGCCCGGTTGCCTAGCCAACGTCAATCGCTTGCGCTTCGTAAAAGTATCGCAGCTATCTCCTTATCGGTCTTCTGTAGTGGAGCGATAGAGCCAGACTGCGTTTGCATCGCCACGTAGCGTCATCGATTGTCAGTTCGGCCAGGGCGGCCTGCGCCCGATATTGCAAATACTCTGCAATTGCAGTATAACCAAGCGTTACTGCAAATTGGAAATATATGAAGGTATCTGTAAATGGAGCTTTTGGAGGATGTACTGGATTGTCGGATTTTTGGACTGACTTTATTGTAGTTTTGTGGAACACGACAATGTTAAGTTTAGCTGGGTCCGTTGTATTATTTCAGCTATTACTTTGTGTGAATGATGTCTTCGGTTAACGCGATAGTCATCCATGATCATTGATCATGCATGAAATAAAACTATCGAAACGGAGTATTTCGCGTATAGGGTTGTAAATAGAAAAAAAACCATGTTTTTTTTTTCAGAATTATGAAAAAAAACATAAAAAAAGCCAAGCACCGTGGTTTTTTTTCGAAATATGTTTTTTTTTTCAGATGAACAAATGATACCACAATAACGGTTTTTCGTGATTTGTAACGTTTCAATAACAATAACGTACACTTAACACACTACACACACACACTGTACACTTAACTGTTTCGCAAATTTTGAGATTTCGTCCTTTGGAAAAAAAAACATACCCCAGAAAAAAAACTTTTTTTTTCATGTTTTTTTTTCAAGCCAGAAAAAAACCATTTTTTTGCAACCCTAATCGCGTATTATGAATTTTTAATACATCCCGACTGATACCCGTTGACCATGAACGCTGTAAAAGGTTCGACACGTCGATATGTATTATAAATGAATTATACATAATGCTTTACATATATGCGTTTCCATAGTTTTATTACAACTTCATAATATAGAAAAATTTACCATCTGCACGTGACTGAGTGTGTTTTTTTCTACAAAATATATCAAAACGTATTTAAACAGTGTGTTGCCAAGTATAAGGGTACTAACCGCTTTACCTTTAAAGTCCCTTTGACAGTCAACTACACGTGGCTGTGGTTTTGAACTACTTTCGGTATGTCCCCTATTACACATGTCCCCGACTTGTTAATTTAACAAATCCGTTTGCCAACCTCTTAATTAGGGTTTCTGCTCGAGAGTCTCGAACTCGAGACTTCTCGAGACTTTCGGCTTCATTCGAGACGAGAAAAAAATGACAGGTACTCGAGACGTCTCGAGGCCCGAATGTAAAGTACGACCTGAAGTGAAATGCAACTTTTTACCTTCTGCCCGGTCTCATCGCGAGGCGGTGGGGACGGTGTCGAACGGCGGTCATAAATTATAACGAAATAAAGCGATCTAACCTCTCATTCCAACGTAAGCTGGCAGCGACTTTGGCTAGTTTTGACAGCCTCATGTTATTTAAAAGCAATTCGTCATTACAAAAAAGTCAGCGCGTTTATGTATCTTGGGTCATTGATAACCTGCGAAGAGTGCTATGGCTAACTTCGACAACGACACAGATGTGGTGCTGGCGAAGACTGCTACGAGTATAACTTGAAAAGCTAGAAGAACTAACAAACATCACTATTTTGCAAGAACTGAATATCACCACACGGCTCTCTAAAATATGCCAAGAGCGACCCTCAGATTTTTCGGACACATTATGAGAGCACCAATGCATAATATGGCGAATTAATGGTAAACATTCTTGGGGTGGGGCTCGTAAGAGATGGTCTGACTGTGTGAAGAAATCGTGTGGCGACAGCGTATACTGTGCAGTCCACATGGCTTATGACCGCGTTCAATGGAGACACGCTACTTGTGGTCGCGAACCTCGGCAATGAGGAAACGAGGAAGAAGAAGAAGTTATTTTAAACGTTTAATTTCAATGACATTATGATTTAATACATGACATTTTAATTTACTTAACCCGTGCACAGGCGGGGAAGTTAAAGGATTAGGTATTATTTTCAAGACTATAATTGTAGTTTTCTTGTAAAAATTTGATTTATGTTTATTTCAAATAAGATTTTTATTGCTCTTACGCATTTTTTATGATAGTGTGGTGCAATAAAAACTACTAATCATATTGTTGTTTATTGTTTTATCAAAATTTTACCATTTATAAAAAAGACTCGAGACTTTGGGCTCGAGATTTCTCGAAACTCGAGACTTCTAATAGGTCGAGAAATCAGAAACCCTACTCTTAATCCTGCCGGATTAATGTAGTTTCCTTAACCCCGGCAATGCGCAGCCCATTACTAATTAAATAAATTCCCCTCGACCTCGTACCGTAAGAGATTAGCCCTATTATACCTATCATACAACTTGCCGAGATTCATTTCGCTCGGCCCACACTAAATCTTTTCACTCGCCATCAGATTACCACCCTCCCGGAAATGTATCGGTGTTTTTCTAACATTATCTAGCTCCATAAACAGGCCCGGCCTAAAATAACATTCAAATTATTTCTACTTTGCATTTAATCTGCGGACCCCGCATAATTTGCTATACGTTACCTAATTATTACTGTACACAGAGCAAAATTTGTGTAAATAGACTGGTCCCAAAGTAAATTCAAGTGTAGAAGGTATTTTTACCAATTCAAATACAGTTGGGGAACAAAATTCGGACGAAATCAGAGCTCTCGTCGTTTTTAAAATACTAATTCCAGATCTCAGTCATTCGGAATATCCAACATAATTATCTAATTATATGAGAACCTACACACATACACAGGCACACAAACAACTTGGTTTCCATTCACTTATTACCTAAATTAAATTGCCTCGAGCAAGCAAATTAATTTAATTAATTTTCCCAGAAAGGAACGATGCTTACATACCTGACAGATAAATGGAAAAATTAAACTTTAGTAGCTGAGTCAGTTGGAAATTCAGAATGCCTGCGGAGATTTAAAGTATCATAAATTCTCTCTGCCTCACTTATGCTAGCCAATCCCGAATGATGTACGAGTTGCACTTTAAAACTAGTTCGATTTCGATAGGTTGCCTACAACAGTATTAAGGCGAGCTATCGGCGGTATTGAAAAACCACTCGAAATAGAGAGCCGTGTACCAATCTGAATATATTTACACTCCAAAAAAAACACAAACGATCGCGTAATCCCCCGGGCCGCGGCTTTCTTATTCAAATGTTCAGTCAGCTTTTTTAATGTTTCAACACAGCACATCATCAATCTTTGCGGCGCTCGATCGTGCCCATTACGACCGCCCCTTACAATTATCCAGTCGAATAAAAACGTTTTAAGTGTTAAATTAACGATATCTCTGCTGAGCTTGTCTGACTAAGTGATTAATTCCTACCCTCCTGGATAGTGAGATCTTAAGCACGACCCTTACTTAATATTCTATCTATTATTACAGATTTTTGTTAATGCTAGCAAATTTATTGCTAGGCGAGCTAAAGCTAGGCGGTGAATAATTCGGTATAAACGGTCCGACATAGATTATTTCATTGTTATTCAGATTCTCAAATTTCGTTCCGATTAATTAAGTTTTGAAGGAGGAAAGAGTCGAGAGCGGAATCTCGATTTTAAAAATATTTTTGAAATTAAATGTTTTTATTCCTATGTTGTTACCAAGATTTATTTGAGAATTGATTTTTTTGCACTTAGCTTTTATTTCGTCATTTTATATTTAAAACATTAGGGACACAAAATTATCTTACAATAAAACTAAACTATTAAATCTAAAATTAAACTTAAAATTAAATAAAAATTAAATTTTTTGAAATATCTTTTGACTGAGTTGTTCTTAATGGACAATTTTTTTTCGATAAATCTAGTTAATAACACTTGTCATATTAAACTAAAATAGAATAAATATTCTATTAAAAAAGACTCTTACTATAATATTTCTTTCCTATTTTTTATTTTCATACAAAAATACATTACAATCTTTATTATGCCTTTGTTGATAAAATAAAATATTACACGTCAGGTCAGGTACATAGGTCATAGTGTGGCATAGTATTAGTATTAGTTAATGTGCTGACTTCCTTACATTTACTGAGCTATGTTATTGTTGTGTGAATGTTTTTCTTCAACAACTAAATAGTTATATATATGAATATGTATGTAGGTATGTGGGTAGCTTTTGCACATTGTAATTTTTCCTCAGTCACCCGCTGAGCTCAGAGACCACGAACGCTGTAGTGTAGGCTTGTGCCGTTTCGTTCGTTGATCGGAGCGCTCCGATCTCGTTCAATCGCTCTCACGAACTAGTTCGCTCTTTTAGGTCTTTTGCTCATTTAGTTCAGCCAGACCAGCGACCACTACGGTCGGAAAGATCAGAACGAATGGTAACGAATAGTGTCAAAATGATACGAATAGTAAACAGATAATGACATTCCGGGCCGAAATGTTGTAAGTAACCGAAACCTAATATGAAAACTTGACGTTTTTGTGTTGCTCTGCTAAGTAGCTCTCGATCCCGGTCGGCGCAGTCGCACTCGTTCTCGTTCCGAACCGCTCGCGCTCGCCGATCCTATACTGAACTAAATGAGCAAAGACCGATTCACAGAGCACGGAAAGATTCAGTTCATTTCGGTCATTGATGGGATTTTATTCCTAACAGTTCATAGTTCTTGAACGACACAAGCCTACTTAATATGAAAAATTGACGTTTTTGTGTTGCTCTGCTAAGTAACTCGCTCTCGGTCGGTGCAGTCAGACACTCGTTCTCGATCCAAACCGCTCGCGCTCGCCGATGCCCGATCCTATACTGAACTAAATGAGCAAAGACCGATTCACAGAGCACGGAAAGATTCAGTTCATTTCGGTCATTGATGTGATTTTATTCCTAACAGTTCATAGTTCGTGAACGACACAAGCCTACTGTAGTGTTCGAAACGTCGGGATAAATTGTAAATTCATTATACACGATTTAATCCGTTTTCATAGTTTTTATTTCATGAGTAACTATCGCGGTAACTGAAGACAATATTAACTAAATGGTTACAAATAATAATTATCATCAATATAATCTGATCCAGGCAGGCAATTATGGCCGCGCGATAAATGATAAAACATCTGGCCGTCCCTATAATCGCACTTACTAATAGTGCGACAGGGACGGCTGACGGATCGTCTATCGCGCGACCATGCTTCCCGTGCTGTACTAACTTTAGCCCGCGGCTTCGCTTGCGTTAGAAAGAGACAAAAGTAGCATATGTCACTCTCCATCCCTTCAACTATCTCCACTTAAAAAACATGTCAATCCGTCGCTCCGTTTGGCCGTGAAAGACGGACAAACAAACAAACACAAATTATCTTTGGTGAAACAACGAATTCTTCCACTTCAGATTATAGAGTAACCAGCTTTTCCCATTTATAATAAACTAGCTTTTGACCGCGGCTTCGCTCGCGTAAGAAAGAGTCAAAAAGTAGCCTATGTCACTCTCCATCCCTGCAACTAAATCCCCTTAAATAATCACGTCAATTCGTCGCTCCGGTTTTGCCGTGAAAGACGGACAAACAAACAGACACACACCCTTTCCCATTTGTAATATTAGTATGGATTTGACATTATTATTTATATTTAAATAATTATACATATATGTATAGCCCAATTTCGTCGATAACAGCGTGTTATGTAATGGCGTCGTTGGGGAACAATCGTCTGTCACGCCGTGAAGGTGCGTTCGATTCCCAGGATTATATAAACTTTTTGTATTTTTTTGGATATAAATTTCGTTTTTTTTATTGACTGAGCAAGAATGGAGAGCCGAAGGTATCAATTTTGTCTTAGAGAACATATTGATTTTTTTATTGTCATTTTGATTTTCTATTTATTAAGTTGAGATATAAAACACAACTTTTAATACCCTCGCTAAATATAATATTTTATCGAAATCACTCCTTAGATAAAAAAAGTCCACTTGAGTTTTTAAAGCATTACGTTACTCAGTTAACTATTGCATTTTCATTTACTAATTTAAGATTTCAAAAGCGATTTGAATCCATCCATCCAATCCATCAAAAATAAACAATTAGAAAAAAAATCATTCGGATCGTAGTTTAGAAACTAAAATTTATCTATACTTTTTGGATTTTTTTTAAAATATCAGATTAGGATAATTATGTTAGAAATTCTGAGTTCGACGAACAAAAAATAGTGTCACATAGTGTTGTGTTCCTGCCGGTGAGTAAGGCTGCCAGAGCTCAACGAGGGTGCGGGGTGCTGACGACGGGAGGACTTACGGAACTAATTTGTTCCGTCTATTGTCCTTTGAGTCGTCGGCAACCCAAACCCTCCTTTGAACTTGTACACTCCTTTTTGCTGTGCATACGCAGCAAAGGGGAGTGTACAAGTTTCTAATGGGGCGGCAACGCGCAAGCGACACTCTTCGAGTTGCAGGCGTCCATAGGTTACGGTGACCGCTTTCCATCAGGCGGACCGTATGCTTGTTTGCCACCGACGTAGTATTTAAAAAAAAAGAGAAAAAGTCCTGGATTCGAACCCAGTACTTCCATGCAAATCATGCGATGGCACGTATTTACCGCAAGGCTATTTAAACAAGCTGTCGCCGCGTGAAATTATCGACTAGAAGGAATACAAAAACACTGTTTGTATGTGTGAGTGGTACTTAAAAATAGTGTAAATAGTAAATTTATTTACATTAAGGGGATTAACGTTACAATGAGAAGTTGAATGTTTGTTGTAATACGTTAATTTTAATATTAAATGTTCGCAAAGCATAATTGAAAGTATATAAATGCCTGTACGACTCCACAAAAAAAATAAGACTGGTAATTTGCAGATTAACGCCATCTAACGCAGCCTGAGCTTCGGGTAACCTAGGCGAGCCACCTTAAAAGATTTATTTTTGTTTATTTTGAGTTTGATTTACCTAATAAAGTATATATTTAAAAATATTTCGATGGGAGTTGCAGCATCTACGGAAATTTTCGAGGAGGCGTTCAGCTGTAATAAAATTGAAAAACATGAAACTTTTGCTGTTCCTTTTTGCTTTTTAAGGAGAGTACTTGATGCGATTTCATAAAAATAACGGTTTTAGATAATTTATGACATAAGTACTTACCTATTACATTATACTTGGATATTTAAGACGCAACAGGAGGGGTCAATTCTCCATACAAACGCTCTCGACTATTTCCTCCCTGGTTTTTGAAGACAGATCAATGATTTTTTTCAACTGCAACACAGATTGTTATTATTTTTAAGTGTCGGACCGTTTTGATTTTTTTTATATTCTTATTTTTGAAGACGCCTAGAACCTATCAAAAATTTCCAAAAACGGCCTTATTGATTATGGTGCAAAAAAAGCTGTGGTATTCAAAATTGGTAACAATTAGCCAAAAAAAACTAAACGGTCTGACACAGATTATTTCATTATTATTCAGATTTTCAAATTTCGTTACGATTGATTAAGTTTTGGAGGAGGAAGCAGTCGAGAGCGGAACCTCGATTTTAAAGATTTTTTCGCAATATCTTTTAACTGAGTTGTTCTTAATGGACATTTTTTTTTCGATAAATCTGGTTAATAACACTAGTATATTTAACTAAAATTCCCAAATTGAGAGGAGACTTTCCATTTTATCATTTTCGCCCCTGTTGTGTCACAGATATTTAAAATCCACAGATTCATTTTGTCATTATAAATTAACTCCTTTAAGTATACATATAATGCTCTCGGTTACTGATGTGTCGACGGAAATTTTCACATTGGAAAACTTCGGAAACTTTCCATACTTTGTATGGATGGAAACTTTCCATTTCATAAATTTAAATTCCCTTTATTTTTCGTGAAAGTTTCGTTGAATTTTTTAAGTTTAAGATTTTTTTGGAAAGTTTCCGCAACTTGCACATCACTACTCTCGGTACCTAGTAGTGCCTACTCTACTGATCGTTCTATGCTGCTTTAGAGTATCCTATTTTTTACTTCATTATTTATCTCCCTGTGTGTTCCTACTAAAGTAGATTGGTATTATATTTTTGTCACATAATTCCGTCAGCAAATTTCATCAGGAGCATTTTTAACCAGATTTTCCATGCCAGTAGAGTTGAATGTGAACAGGTAATACAATTTCATGGGTACCGTTTAATCACGCATTCAGCAAACTGCGTCAACCGCACGGATATTACCTGGTTATCGTGCCAAATATCGTCTGTTTTAATCGTATGTTACGTTAGATTATTACCACATATGCTATTTTGTATAACGTAATTACTGGTCACCTGATTTTATGCATGAAGCGAACGCGCACAGTGCAGATTATCTCTAAGTGGATTTCGTAACAAATTTCGCTTTTCGCCATAACAAATTAAGTGGATCAAACGAGTAATATAGTTTACTATGCTCCATTCTACACCTGTTATATACAGTCAAGTATAAAATGTACTGGTTGATATGATAGGCGAGTAGCTATACCTACCATGGGTTGTAATTTAAGAATGTATATTAGTCCATATTTTCTTCACTAGAATGACAAGGTCGAAAATATTTTAATTTTACAAACATTTTTTTAAATCAGAAACAGTAATACAAGATACCTACAATACAAGGATTTTCCCGTATATAGCGAAAATGGGTTGTAGTGTAGTGGCAGAACGCTAACGTGTCGTGATAAGCATTGATAGGGTTATAGGTAGCTATGCGAACAATTTCATCAGTACTAAAAAACTCACATTTGAAGTGGTAGAACCTCCGAAAACGTCTAGTATTCATGATACAACTTTAAATACCTAGCTCGCACACTAAAACTTTCATTTGTCATTAATGTCAACTTCGGTGATCAACAGTCAACAGTGGCGGTAAAATGTATTTCCAAAAATATTTAATTCTCTTTGTCCCGCAATTCCGAAAGCTCATACGCATAAAGGTAAAATGATTACCTGTTTGACTCGTGAAGCTTGCAAATTGGCACGGATCAATTTCAAAGTAGCATCATGTGTTATTGAATCTCTAGTTCCCGGAATAACACCCGATGCAATTGTGAGCACACTCTGAACTTGTTACGCGCAAACGTTTAAACTTTAACTCGATATAGGAACGAACAGAAGTTGCCCGAGCTCGTTTTACTGAATGTTTCTTTTCTGACGATTTTTTCCAATAAGTCACGCGAGCACTGGCGAGAAAAAAAGTAAAAAGGCGCTCCCTGATTTGATATAGTTATCTCGGGTTTCTAGCTCAGTTATAACAGTTTAGTTTACGTGGTTGAGAATGCGATCTAAAGGCATAGTCACTTAGCTACGTAAATATAAACGAGTGTCATTCTTCTTCTTTACTCGCGATGGCGGAGAGAAAAGGATGACAAACGAGACGAAAGAATAATGGAAAGTAAATGAAAACAGCAAAATCACTTTTGTCAACCGCTTTCCTCCTTCATTGTCGTCATTCAAAAATGTTTAAAAAACTCCGTAAGTACACAACGAGGCAAAGTTATAATAACCTTCTTGCGAATTCACCGCATGAATTTATTCTAGGCGTTTTTTGAAAAGTTTCTCGAGGAAGAAGTTTCTACTTATTATAAATGGAGCCACGCGCAGAGCCCCCCTCTAAGCCAAAATTAAAAAGCAATAAACATCACACATAATTATTTAACAATTCTAAAATGATACAAAGAATCAACGAACAATAATAAAAGTAATCCTATGATTGTCTAATTTTGTAGGTACTTAATTTACCTAATTATTTTGATTCATCGTTAATTAGTATTAAAGAGCATTTTCAGAATTTGGGACACGCCAATTAGCGTAAGTGCGTTTTCACATTATCCGATCCGATATCGGATGTCGGACCGATATCCCATACATTACAGGCGCCATCTTGGATTTTTCTATTGAAGTCCTTCCGACATCCGATATCGGATCGGATAATGTGAAAACGGTCTAAGTTGTTAACAAAAATTAACTCACTGTCAGTTTTGTAACGATAATTAAGCATGTAATTTCAATTCAAATATTATTTTTGTGTTAATTACATAAATTTTAAGCGATAATCTGCATTCAGAATGCGAAAAAAGTAAATTTTTAGACAGATTTTATGCTTAATTGTCGTCACAAAACTGACAGCGAGTTAATTTTTGTTAACAATTTACGCTAATTAGTAAGGCGGCGGAATTGAAAAAAGTCGTCTAGTTTTAAAGTTGATGTGACTGGAGAGTATACTGCTGACAAGTGGTATCGTTGTGATCGGTAGACTTTACTGAGTACGAAATAATGACTTGTCACATTCTCAGACTGTGGGGGGGTTAACTATGACGTCACAAAGATCGCGGTCCCGGGTTTCAATTTTTTGCCAATTTGTCTAGAACCCCTTATCCAATTTTGAAAAATGAGGTGTCGATTGAAAGCGTATAACATGCTGATTAAGATTTGTTATAAGTGAAAAGTATAGTTTTGTTATTTATTTTTTAATTAACAATAATGCAAAAAATACTTTTTTTTACTCTCTTTTTTTATTTTTGTGACTCAAAAAGGCAATGAAAACGGCCACTTAGCTAAAAAATATGTTATATAAATCATTTAGCTACATTATTAAGCTATCTGTTGCTTTTGAAATTTCTACGATCGGATAATAAATAAGCAAACTACAAGCACATACCTGTAGGCGGGGAGTACCGCTTGACACGCGTTCCCATACATTCGGCGTCTACCAAATTACACCTCGCGCAAAATTCGTTTCAAGCAGATATACCTCTAATCTTATTCATCGTAACCTATCAATATTTGTATCATTTGAAAGTACAATTAAAGTCCTCTAAGAAACAATATCAACCATTTTCTTAAAATCAATAATCGCCAGTCTACGGTGGTTACAAAGAAAAAAGCGGGGATTCAATTTGACTGGTTCCCTAGGTTTGATACCCTAGACGAGTTTAAAAGGGGAGGTAAAGGTGACAAATATGGGTCGTTCTCTGGCCTGAAAGCTACACAGAGGGCCAGGGGAAGAAAAACTAGGGTTTAAGTTATTTTTTCTTTTATTTGTTGATTTTATTGTGTTTAATTTTTTGTAATTTTATCAAGAATACACGCTGGTTTCTTTTTGTGAAAATGCCCTTTTTTATGAGAAAATCGATGAATTTCATGGCATTTTCCGATAGAGACTAAAATTAACTTTCAAATAAGGCCACATAGTCATACTTTTACTTATATAATATTAAGGGAAATAGCCCCGGCGGAGTAGTGCAAGCGGGACAGCAGTGTAGCAATCCATAAACCTGACTTCACTGGTTCCTCAGTGCCACACATAGTGTTACGAGGTGCCCTGCGCGCCCTGCTCTCTAATATGTGGGTCAATACTGCTTCAACGCAAACGATTGAGATGTGTGATTTTTTTGACACTGAGTGTATTTGCAGGAGCTGCATGTACTTAACAAGTGTACCCCAACAACTATTTCATGTTTATAACGCATTATTAATAATAAATATGCTCTTAATGTTATCTTGATCTTGACTTCTGTTGAATAATTATGTTCTGAGAAAAGTGGCTAAAAGTAATGATTATAATTACTAAAACATTAAAGGTAACTTCATTTTAGTGATTTAATGTGTATAACGACCGAAGTCTAATCGTTTTGATTTTAAGATTACTTTTTAATACCTACTGGGTCAAAAAACCGCACCTCTAAGTCGTTTGAGTTCAAACGGTATTACTTGGTATTACCCTTAATATTATATAAGTAAAAGTATGTATATGTGGCCTTATTTGAAAGTTAATTTTAGTCTCTATCGAAAAATGCCATGAAATTCATCACATTTCTCATAAAAAAGTGAATTTTCAGCAAAAGAAACCAACGTGTATCCTTGATAAAATTACAAAAAAAATTAAACACAATAAAATCAACAAATAAAAGAAAAAATAACTTAAAACTAAACTTAAACCCTAGTTTTTTCTCCCCTGACCCTCTGTGTAGCTTTTAGGCCAGAGAACAACCCATATGTCACCTTTACCTCCCCTTTTAAACTCGTCTAGGGTATCAAACCTTAGGAAACCAGCCAAATTCCATACCCACTTTTTTCCTTTGTAACCACCGCAGACTGGCGATTATTGATTTTAAGAAAATGATTGACATTGTTTCTTAAAGTACTTTAATTGTACTTTCAAATGATACCAATATTGATAGGTTATAATGAATAAGATTAGAGGTATATCTGCTTGAAACGAATTTTGCGCGAGGTGTAATTTGGTAGACGCCGAATGTATGGGAACGCGCGTCAAGCGGTACTCCCCGCCTACAGGTATGTGCTTGTAGTTTGCTTATTTATTATCCGATCGTAGAAATTTCAAAAGCAACAGATAGCTTAATAATGTAGCTAAATGATTTATATAACATATTTTTTAGCTAAGTGGCCGTTTTCATTGCCTTTTTGAGTCACAAAAATAAAAAAAGAGAGTAAAAAAAGTATTTTTTGCATTATTGTTAATTAAAAAATAACTAACAAAACTATACTTTTCACTTATAACAAATCTTAATCAGCATGTTATACGCTTTCAATCGACACCTCATTTTTCAAAATTGGATAAGGGGTTCTAGACAAATTGGCAAAAAATTGAAACCCGGGACCGCGATCTTTGTGACGTCATAGTTAACCCCCCCACAGTCTGAGAATGTGACAAGTCATTATTTCGTACTCAGTAAAGTCTACCGATCACAACGATACCACTTGTCAGCAGTATACTCTCCAGTCACATCAACTTTTTCCGAGACCCTCTCGCCGCTCTACTAAATTGGGGGGTCCCAAATTCTGAAAATGCTCTAAAGAGCGTAGCTGCTTCCCTTTCAAATGCAACAACGTACAATCGTACATGCATCCCCTGTTTGCGTAGCCGAACGCCCAAACGCTTCACGATTCGCTCACGTTTCGTGAAGCGTTTCTGCATTCTGCTACGCACACTGGTGTTTCGGCTATAATCGCTTACTATCAGCCGATTTGCCTGCTCGTTCGCCTGATGCGCCTTATAATACCTACAAAAAAAGTAATTAGATTATTTTGTTTATCAACATGGCTTACATAGCCGAGGGGAATCAGCAAGGCTCGGAAAACCTTCATTTTGAAATCATGACTATAATTTCGGACCCATTTAGTCGGAATTGTTCGTACGCTGTCCAGTTATAGGGCATATTCAATTATGAATAACATAGGTACTTAAGTACAGTTTAGTTTTGTCCACAACTTATTTGTTTTACCGCCACCGACTACCGCTACTGCAAAAGCTTACTCAAAGTACCTTATTGTGCCATCTCAAAATTAAATTCTGCGCCCCCGAACTCACAAACGGATAACGCTAAGATATAATTTAAAGTCGGCTCTAAAAAGCGTTTTGGTAGAGGGCATTCCATAACATTAAGGAGAGGATACGAGGGTTCGCACTACCGCCTCAGGTAAAAACCAAATTGAATTTTCCCCAGCCAAATAGGACGGTATCGCGTAGATAAATCTCGAAGCTGCCTCATCCCGTACCTACGAAAAACAAAGTTTAATAGAAAAAGTAAACGCGAAAACACTGAATGTTGGAAGTTTTAATTTGCGAAGATTTCCGACGTTTCGAGTTTAGATTTCGACTTTTAAATCGTCAATAATGCCAAATGTTCTCGTGGTTTAACGCATTCATGGCGGAATTTTACTACGAGAGCTAATTGTTTCGACAAGCCGAGGAAATAATTTGTGCCAGTGTAGGATGTTACTAGTAAATAGATACTTATTTTATATACATAATACTTGGTAAGTAAGTACCTACCCAAATGACCGGTTGTAACTAAATCTCCGCTCACCTTTACTTATTTACTTACTTACTTGACTAACCATTAGTATTACTAACCCCCCTTTAAAAATACCCCGTAAATTTGGCCTTGTGATCGTCTAGCGTGAATAAGTAGAACCCTTCGATGAGAACCGCGATAACCTAGATCCTTTAATGAGTATCAGCTGTATTTTTGACTAATTTTTAAAATTTTATTTATTTATATTTTAAAGAAGAATAAAGGTTATTGTAGCATAATAATATAGTGTTATAGAAGAGTATTTTATCAGATTTGGGCCTAGAAAGTTATATGTGAGAAAATTAATGACGTGATGAAGAAATTTTAGAATAAAAGTTAGTGAGTGAAACTTACATGAAATAAATATTAAAAAATATTTTAGAAAACATCGGCTACGCTCTATTTTCGATTCCGGTTTGGGGTGAGAACTTGCGATACCGTCTGGAATCCTTAGGCCCAATCAAACCACATTATCGGGCATCCTAAGCAAGTAAGCCTGAAGGGCTATCTATCTACGAACTAACCCCTTTTTTATTTTGTTTCTTTTCACTAGCTAAACCCCCCTTTTCCCCAATACTGCTAATAGACCATAACTTCTCGATCTTTCTAATGTTTTATCGAAACACCGAGCAGTTGCTAACTTTTATAAGAAATAAGTAAGTCAAACTTTTCTAAGCTTTAGACTTTCCATCAGTGGACGGCGCTCGCATGCCACTGGGCCCTATAACAAACAAATCCTTTTATTCCAAAGACAGTTTGTTTCCCTAGCCAATTTGATAGAATTTACCTTGAAAAACTAGTTAGCAACACTAAGTGTCCCGCAGCCACACCGAAAAATCAGAAATTGCTACCACAATTATTAATTTCACTCAAATAAATTAAGTAATAAGAGTTTTTATAAATTACCAGTTTTACCACATATTTTAAGATAGTAAACACCACATTTAAAGTCCATTTAAACCATATAAATAGTAGTAGTTAAATTATTTCTCCACAATACACGTTGACCAATTATAATTTAAGACCAATCATAACAGAACTCTACTTTCATAGAAATAGTGTGTGACTTTACCCTATTCCTATCGTTTTCCCTATTCTAGCATATCTGAAACACAGACCGTCACTTACCATAGATCTTGTGTTCAAAATATGCACAAGTGTATCCCTACCATAAGCTGTACAGTTCAGCCAGCGAAGCTGAGATAGGCAACCTATAGGCTTGTGTTCTTATCCCCCCCTCTGCTCTTGCCCGCGGGCTAGGGTAGCAGAGAGTAGATCGCCCTATCCGTGTATATATCCAGTATTCTAGGACACACCAGTACCAGCCACATGAGAGACCCAGCTGCGATCAACTTTACTTAGATGTGGATCGATCACAACCGAAATCCCCAGCAACCAACGCCAGCATGGACCAGAACACCGAGTAAATAAATATATATATATATAGGACCCCAGCCTCAAATACTGCCGACTTCAGTGAGCAAGGATTACTCCTAATGCCTTTCGTCAATCGTGAAAGTCCTCACTTCCATCTAACAGTTGGACTCTTTGAGACCGGTGAGAAAATACGCTTTTGTAAGTAAATAAAAGCGCCCAAGCCCTCCACTTGGAACAAAAAGACTCCTAAACGCCTTATGTTTAACAGCCGCAAGGTATAAAGCGCTTAGCAGGACAACAGTCTGTCACAAACAATGATCTGGCTTATAACTTTCACAAAATAACCCCATAGAAAATTATTAAATTCAATTTTACTGACCAACTAAACAAACGAGTGAAGTTTCCTTTACGTGATATAATCTAAGCTTAGTTTTGCAAGAATTACTCCCTACAAAACCAAACACAGACTTATCTCCAAGCACCAGCCATACATCGACCCAGTCTTTGTATTGCTAAACAGTACTCATGAAACAAAGCACAGAAAACTTCACTATACACATTAATTTAAATGTAACACTTCACTATAAATAGAACACTAAAATAACCCCACAACTGACAGTAAAGCAATTCCACCACAGGTCTAGGTTCAACTGTACGACGATATTGTCCCCGCACAATCAAACAGAGACACAATTTCAAAGTTTACAATCACTTAGAATAATTTCCAAGTAAAAACAAACAGAGAAATAATAGCAGAACAACTTCACTCACCAGTAACACACGAAAGCCAGAGACACTGTTAGTCTTGTAGATATTTTAAGAATGACGCGCGTCGGCTCCCTCCGACCCTTTTATAGATTCTCTATAAGAGACATAATTGGGACACACCTGGGATATAACTGGGACAAACCTGGGATATAACTGGGACATACCTGGGATATAACTGGGACAAACCTGGGACTTGGGATATAACTGGGACATACCTGGGACTTGGGATATAACTGGGACATACCTGGGATATAACTGGGACATACCTGGGATATAACTGGGACAAACCTGGGACTTGGGATATAACTGGGACAAACCTGGGACTTGGGATACGATAAGAAAAAGATCATAACTACTTTGTTTACTAAGCCGTACGCCCTACGTAATAAAGTTCACGATCATCACGCGGATGTTTGCCTATTAACACGTGCAGATTGCAGCTGTTTTAGAGAGAGACAGAGCTATTGGTATTGATACCTATGTAGTCCAATAGTGGAGTGTTCCGTAAATATTTTTACGTAAATATTATTTTGTGAAAGATTGTTTAAATCAATTTAGTAAGTGACTTCGCAATGAAAGATCACATTTGTTCTTAATTGTTACATTGAATGATATATTCAGGAAGTATAATAATCAATATCAGTGATTATTACCTGTTTGACTCGTAAATGAAACCAAGACATAATATCGGAACGTTACGCAGCTGACAACTGTCAGTGTCAGTATTCCGTCCATGTGAACGTAGTTTGTTGATAAATACGTTTTTCCAACCTGTTTTGCATAGAATAACAGTGAATTTTATGAGTGAAGACGTGACTATACATGTGATTAAACATCACAGATATTATTTGTTAAAATATCCAATGAAATCCCAAAGAAAATATGCACCAAGAAAGTTGGTCAAGGAAAAGTTGATTCGCCGTAAGTTTTATATGTAATAACGAGTCCATTTCTCGTCATAGACGCTTGTTCTGTTACACGGTCTGGCCTTGGAAGTGACTCGAATTATGAAGCCGGTCCTCCATTCGCGTGATAAAGTACTAGGAATGTTGTTAATCAGTTATTATTATACATCTACAGTATATGCTTATCAATATCTATCTGTGGTACTTAGTTAAAAATTAGGATTGTAGATAGGAACCTAAGTACGTTTATTATTACTGTAGCATTGTATATTTTATTATTGTAGGTATTAAGCGATTTTAGAAATACAATTTTTAGTTCATATTAGTCAGGTAAGTATAGCAAATAATTTCGAATTGTACAATTGAGGTTTTAACGTGAACTATGCCTACTTACGTCCTATACACGAATACAATCAGGCTTCTGTCAAGTAAAGAGCCCACTAAATTCATATAAAACGTCTGCTTAATGTCAGCCTAGCCCAACAATAGATCCACAGGGCAAGACCACTATTAGACATAAATAGGCTTTAACGATATGCCATTACAAATAACATATCTTCACCGGCGGCGTCACACAATAGGAACCGCTTGGAAATCCCTACCAGGCCCGACCATTTAGGCAATTTATATCATGCCACTTGCGAAAGACATAAACCGATATCATGTCTAACGAGGTCGCTGTTCTGTGGAATAATTATCTTTATATGGGCCCTTTTAATCGAGTCTGCTCCTAACCGCGCTTTACGGTATTATAAAGTTAATGTAATTTTATAAGGGGTCTTAGGCGTGTGTTTAATTTGAGCTATGCGGTGGCTGCGACCGCGAGCACGAGCTGTTACGGTGGATTAACGGGGTCTAGCCTCCACTCAACCTGTGTATGATGAATGATAGACGCCAGATGATTTGGTCAAGAAATTATTACGATCTATCGCCTTCCAAATACGAATATGGCATGAAGTAAGTAATAATTTGTTTATGTAGTACAGATACGGACATGACACCTATTTATATTTTTTTCTACTCCCGAACTGTTATTCGTCATTTACAGGGTCGTGCATAGATCTTTAAAACCCTACATAAAAGTCTATTCCCCAAAGCCCGGCCCCGCCGACTTCCCGCGCATGCGCGCAGTAACGAAAAAATTGTAAACGCATTCTTAGGCTCTGTAACCATGGCAACGCATTGTTATAACGATGCTCCGCGCGTGCGCGGGATGGCTTTGGGTATTGTATGCAACGATGTTTAACTGAGTAAAAAAATGCTCGTGGCGTCTTTAATAACAATTTTCGGCTTCCCCTCAAATTGTTACCCACGCTACTCGTCTTTTTTGACCTCCTGTAAACGCCTGTTGCATAAAATACTATATTATTAACCGCCGCCTCAAATCTCAAAGGAAGGGGTTCTCAATTCGTCTGTATTTTTTTTTTATTGATAGTATATGCATATAGATTGGTCCCATTTTTCTCAGAACCCAGTTCTGATGATGGGATCCTGGAGAAATCGAGGGAACTCCTCAAATCTGAAAGGCATACATATGGTGATTTTTGTGTTTTTAAAGGAACATCATGCATTTACGTACGGAACAGTGACATTTGGTGCAGTGGAACTGCTGATGATGGTCAGAACGGAACTCCTCAAATCTGAACGGCACGCTTATAGTGACTTTGGTATTTTTATAAGAAGAGCATGCCCTTACGTCCAGAACAGTGACATTTGGTGCAGTGGAACTCCTGATGGTCAGAACGGAACTCCTCAAATCTGAACGGCACGCTTATAGTGACTTTGGTATTTTTATAAAAACAGCATGCCCTTACGAACAGTGACATTTGGTGCAGTGGAACTGCTGATGATGGTCAGAACGGAACTCCTCAAATCTGAACGGCACGCTTATAGTGACTTTGGTATTTTTATAAGAACAGCATGCACTTACGTCCAGAACAGTGACATTTGGTGCAGTGGAAGTGCTGATGATGGTCAGAACCGAACTCCTCAAATCTGAACGGCACGCTTATAGTGACTTTGGTATTTTTATAAGAACAGCATGCACTTACGTCCAGAACAGTGACATTTGGTGCAGTGGAAGTGCTGATGATGGTCAGAACCGAACTCCTCACATCTGAACGGCACACTTATAGTGAATTTGGTATTTTTATAAGAACAGCATGCATTTAAGTTCAGAACAGTAACATTTATTTAGTTATGTTTGTTAAGCATATTGAGTTTTCTAGTCAAATTTTGTCAAGCTTCGATTTCTTATAATCGGATTCATGAGGAATTCAGGAAACTCCTCAAACCTTAACGGTATACGTATATTGTTTTTTGTTGCCATCAAATAATTAAAGCATTAAAAGCAGTTTACAAAACTACCGACACATTTCTACATAATCCAACATTCGCAAGTAGCTTTCACCAGAACCCCAAAGGCGGCGGTTTTTTTTTCTTAAAAATTATAATTTATTCAGTGCCAGCACGCTTAATATAGAACAATTAATAGGTAGGTTACACCCCCTACATATCTCATTTTTTTATAATGTTTGACTAGGTATTTCTCTCAATCAAATCCATCTCTTACATTTTGATATCTTTTTCGCATATCTATTGGTCCCATATTTATGATATAGGCGGCAAACAAGCAGACTGATCGCCTGGTAAGCAATTACTGCCGCCCGAGTTGGAAGTGCGTTACCTTTTCTTGAAGGTCTGAATGTTAAATAAATGAAATGAAATGAAATGAAATGAAATGACCTCCGAGGCAAATGCTTAAATAGCTCTTACAATAAAACAAATACCACAAGCTGCCTGCCAATACTGTACGGTTGGCTAACTAAAATTATACTTCGCCAGCTATAATTTGACAAATGAAGTTCCTAATTTCCTATTTCATAATTATTATGACGTGAAGGAACAGTTTTGCAGTTATAGTAAAATATCTGAATGTAAGATACAACAAAAACATTGAAAAGTAAAACATACTTTAGTATGTAATACTAGTACAGATGTAGTGCGAAAAGGGTTTCCTTCGTATTTTTCCGGAAGCGTTCGTATTTGTCATGCTAATTCAGTCAATGTCAGTACCTACATCTTGTTCTGAGACTGAATGAAATAGCATGACACGTTCGTACGTTTCCGTAACAATACGCAAGCAAATCTTTACGCACTACATCTGTAATTAGACGCCTACACTATTTACATAAATGTGGGGTCATTCGAGTGTAAATGGGTCATTCTTTTTAGTGCAGGTTTTTGCACTGCTAAAAATGGGTTTTAAAAATTTTATCATCAGAGATAAATGAAGTAAATTAACTGTTTTTATGCGTAATTATATCCAGACAATTGAAATTAACTGCCAGCAGCGAATTTTGTACATATTTCTTTCTGAAAATGAAGGTTTTGTAGACCAAGGTAGAAAAATCAAACCACTTTGTTACCAATCTAAATATTTTTATTGAGCAGCTTCAGTCACTCATTACAAACAAACAATTAACAAAACGTATTTTAGGAACATAAATCTTTCTCTTCCATAACTATAATAAGAAATTATCATTAATTAAGTCATTTATAAATCACATTAAATGACAACTGTGTTACCGTTGTGCACTTTTGTTTACAAAGATTTGACATAAAATGTATATATGTAAAAATATCTTAACAACGTATTTAACATTGATATTAAAAAATACTATCTTGCATCTGATATATCTGTAATGTAGCTTATTATGCCAATTGTACAACTCAAATTGAAAAACCTATACTTAGAAATAAGGACATAATGGTAACACAGTTGTGCAACAGTAACAAAGTTGTTTCAATAGACAATTCTCTTCTCTACAAAAATAGCTAATCAGTCTCTTAGTTACCACAAAGGTTGAAGATAATAATTTAATCCTACTATTATATCCGTTTTACCAAAATCACAGCACTTATGCAGGTTGGATTACTTAAAAATTAATAAATAATTGCAGTCATTGTTCAAACACTTCCAGAGGATTAGGGAATTCGTAGTATTCGCGTTTCCCTTTAAAAATCTTTTTCGGTGCAGAAACCACTTCAACAATGTTATCATAAGGTTCACAACAAGTGTCTGTTTCGACCGCTTTAAAAAGTTTGCCAGTATCATTTACACCTCTGTAAAACATAAATTGTATGATGTTAAACTAAGTCTTTGACGAGGCGTTTTGTTTTGTGGTACCTGTCTAGAGCCTTTTTTCTTGCTTCCTCATCTTTAACAGGGTCTAATTTTCGCTTGTTTCGGTACCGACGTTGTTTTTCGGCTGGTGTTAGCGACATGATCTTCTGTAAAAGATAAAAACATGGCATTACAGTACTAATTTTACCGTCAGTAATTAAAGTAACAAATGTGAAATTGTTAAAATATAAACCAATATTAGGTCGATACGAAAAAATCAACCTAAATAAAATTAGAAAGAATCAGTGACAGAGTATACTTACAACTGCGTTACCATTTTTACAACTGCGTTACCACAGCGTAACAAAGTGGGCCGGTAACACAGTTGTAAAATAACATGATGCTACCTGATATTTACGAAATTACCATATAATTTGCAAATCCAACAATAGAATACAATTCAGTGACATAAATGCCACGTATCAATAGTTAAAACATAACGTAAAAGTTCTGAAACTTACCTTTTCGCCGGGTAACAAAGTGCACACCAAATAAACACACGCGTCTTGATTCACAACATGGCGGCGATTAAGTGGCGGCACGCGGCTTACTGCCATTCCCCTCCACCCCGCTCTTGTAATGCCCAACCTACCCAATCGAGCCGACCAGTGACGGTACAGTGACATCTAACGATTTTTTTGAAAATACCAGTAACACAGTAGTACCGTATTTCACTTCTTCCTTAGGGACAAAACTAAAGTAATTATTTTGAAAAAAAATAAAGCTTTTAAAAATATATGGGGCCTACATAAAAAACGCAAACATATTAAATAAACTTAATAAATTTTTGAAGCATAGGACTACACTGTAAGAAGAATACTTTTTTTGGTTAAGTTAGTCCGCGTATTGGGTCGGGGACACTTTGCAATACTATGGAAAACAACTATGTTACCATAAAATTCCACTATGTTACCCTAAATTATCTTAAAATAGGCAAAATATTCAAATATAAATGTTAACAGAAGTTAAGGAAATATTACGGAAGTTTCATGTGTTGCGCAATTTTTTTTTATTTCATTAAGAAAATGGCAGATCGACATTTTTTTGTCTGGGGGACACAAAAACCTGCACTAAAAAGTAGAATGACCAAAATAATACAATGTTTTACCTCTACTCTACATAGCTTGACGGATTCCGTTTGCGAACTTGTTCAAACGTGAAGACTGTCACGCATGAATCTTGATAGGGGGCCGATTTTTGAATCTCACGGCGTTCGAATTCAGAAAATTGACACTGAAAATAGTAGGCAATTTCGGTGACAATTTTCTGAATTCGAATGCCGTGAGATTCAAAAATCGGCCCCCTGTTTCTGAATGAATCTTGGATGATGAAATTCTGAACACTTGCAATTAAAATCTACTTCAGGTGGTTACTATTATATTAACTATATGTACATTTTAGTTTAATGAAATGTTTAATTAATTAAACAAAGTATATTCAACAGATATGGTTAAATAAATAAATCCTCGTATAAATGAGGTATCTTTTACATTTAAAACACAAAAGACAGTCGTGTTCCTTTGCGGTTGAACTCCGAATTCAATGGAAAATTCTGACTAACGATGAACAGACTGAGACAAAGTCGAGCTTTCTTTGTGAAAATAAGCTAACTATGCGTTTTATTTGAACAAAATTAGATTTA
This sequence comes from Leguminivora glycinivorella, assembly GCF_023078275.1. NCBI lineage: Eukaryota > Metazoa > Arthropoda > Insecta > Lepidoptera > Tortricidae > Leguminivora > Leguminivora glycinivorella. The sequence goes on from NC_062973.1 coordinate 16,333,926, forward strand.
AATAAATAGGTACATTGACGAATATGTTTGAATACCTATATATTATGGTTACGGTTACGGTTACGGGGTCCATTTGGCCGGGATGGTGGTTAAATGATGAGTTGAGCTTTCTGCATCGAACGTGACATGATCAAATATATTACCTATTTGTCTTCATTTTTCTTCCTTTCTTAATCGGTTTAATAATAGTTATATTTGTTTTACAAGGTGGCAAAGTTGTTGTTTAACCGCACGTGCCAATATTGATACCCGAGCAAGCGAAAGACTCCAATACTGAACCGCGAGCGTTGCGAGTGGTTCAAAAAGTGGAATCTTGAGCGTTGCGAGGGTTTCAAGGCACGAAGGTTAAACAAACTTTGCCGCCGAGTGAAACACAAAATTTTTCACCACGCCAACACGAACCAAATACTGACTATAAAACATCAAACTAAATCAAATATTTATGATTCAAAATCATAATTTATAGGTAAATTCTACCAGCCAGCTTAAGACATCAAGTTAAAATTTGTATGAAATTACTTTGCACTCTTGTGGATAAAATGCAATTTTGCTATGTTTTCGAATAGCAAAGTAAGCTTTTACCAGTTAGTGTGGTGAAAAATATTTTTATAATATAAAAAGGAACTGTATTTTAAAGAAGGTTGTGTGGAGTTTTTTTCCCGATAGGTAATATTTCTGTTGGACTCTTCTGGAAGTTATAACATTATAATTGACTAGTAGGTACAGTCACCGGCATAAATAAGTGCTGATTTTTGTACCTTGTCACATTAACATCTTGTTTGTAATGTCCTACGAAGTTGTCAAATGATTAAAAGCGACAAGGTACAGAAATCATCACTTATTTTTGCCGGTTGTAACTAAACCTCCGCTCACCTTACTTATTTACTTACTTACTTGACTAACCAACAGTATAGCTAACCCCCCCATTAAATATACCCCGTAAATTTGGCCTCGTGTCGTCTAGCCTGAATAAGTAGAACCCTTCGATGTGAACCGCGATAACCTAGATCCTTTAATGAGTATCAGCTGTATTTTTGACTAATATTTAAAATTTTATTTATTTATATTTTAAAGAAGAATAAAGGTTATTGTAGCATAATAATATAGTGTTATAGAAGAGTATTTTATCAGATTTAGTCCTAGAAAGTTATGTGTGAGAAAATTAATGACGAAATGAAGAAATTTTTGAATAGAAGTTAGTGAGTGAAACATACATGAAATAAATATTAAAAAATATTTTGCTAATCAACCGCTACGCCTTATTAGTGGTCCTGGCTTGAGTGAGAACTTGCGGTGCGGAATAGGACCCCTGACCTGACCAAACCACTTTATCGGGAACCTAAGCTAGTAAGCCAGAAGGGCTACGAACTACCCCCCTTTTTTATTTGTTTCTTTTCCCTAGCTAAAACCCCCCTTTTCCCCAATACTGCTAATAGACCATAACTTCTCGATCTTTCTAATGTTTTAACGAAACACCGAGCAGTCGCTAACTTTTATGAAAACTAAGTAAGTCTATTAACTCTTCTAAGCTTTTGACTTTCCATCAGTGGACGGCGCTCGCATGCCACTGGACCCTATAACAAACAAATCCTTTTATTCCAAAGACAGTTTGTTTCCCTAGCCAATTTGATAGAATTTACCTTGAAAAACTAGTTAGCAACACACAGCGTCCCGCCGCCACACCAAAAGATCAGAAATTGCTACCACAATTATTAATTTCACTCAGATAAATTACGTAATAAGAGATTTTATAAATTACCAGTTTTACCACATATTTTAAGATAGTAAACACCACATTTAAAATCCATTTAAACCATCTAAATAGTAGTAGTTAAATTATTTCTCCACAATACACGTTGACCAATTATATTTTAAGACCAATCATAAGAGAACTCTACTTTCATAGAAATAGTGTGTGACTCTATCCTACTCCTATCGTTTTCCCTACTCTAGCATATCAGAAACACAGACCTTCTCTTCCCATAGATCTTGAGTTCAGAATATGCACAAGTGTATCCCTACTAGAGCTGTACAGTTCAGCCAGCGAAGCTGAGATAGGCAACCTATAGGCTTGTGTCGGTCAGATCCCCCCCTTTGCTCTTGCCCGCAGGCTAGGGTAGCAGAGAGTAGATCGCCCTATCCGTGTATATATTCAGTATTCTAGGACACACCAGTACCAGCCACATGGAAGACCCAGCTGCGATCAAACTTTTCTTAGATATGGATCGATCACAACCGAAATCCCCAGCGACCAACGCCAGCATGAACCAGAGCACCGAGTAAATAAATATATATATATATATATATATATATATATATATATATATATAGGACCCCAGCCTCAAATACTGCCGACTTCAGTGAGCAAGGATTACTCCTAATGTCTTTCGTCAATCGTGAAAGTCCTCACTTCCATCTAACAGTTGGACTCTTTGAGACCGGTGAGAAAGTACGCTTTTGCAAATATAAAAAAACGCCCAAGCCTCCACTTGGAACAAAAAGACTCCTAAACGCCTTATGTTTAACAGCCGCAAGGTATAAAGCGCTTAGCCGGACAACAGTTTGTCATAAACAATGATCTGGCTTATAACTCTCATAAAATAACCCCATAGAAAATTACTAAGTTCAATTTTACTGACCAACTAAACAAACGAGTGAAGTTTCCTTTACGTGCTATAATCTAAGCTTAGTTTTGCAAGAATTACTTCCTACAAAACCAAACACAGACTTATCTCCAAACACCAGCCATACATCGACCCAGTCTTTGTATTGCTTAATTAACGGCACTCATAAAACAAAGCACAGAAAACTTCACTATACACTTTAATTTAAATGTAACACTACACTATAAATAGAACACTAAAATAACCCCCAACTGACGGTAAAGCAATTCCACCACAGGTCCAAGTTTAACTGTACGACGATATTGTCCCCGCACAATCAAACAGAGACACAATTTCAAAGTTTACAATCACTTAGAATAATTTCCAAGTAAAAACAAACAGAGAAACAATAGCAGAACAACTTCACTCACCAGTATAATACACGAAAGCCAGAGACACTGTTAGTCTTGTAGTATTTTAAGAATGACGCGCGTCGGTCGCTCCGACCCTTTTATAACCTATACCTCCGACATCCGACATCCGACTTCCGACTTCCGACATCCGACTTCCGACTTCCGACATCCGACTTCCGACATCCGACTTCCGACAAGATGGCTACTCAATCGTGTGCTTTGTTTACTAAGTCTTATGCCCTATGCATTAGAGTTCACGATTAACACACGGATGTTTGCTTATCAACAGGTGCCAAGTGCACGTGTTTTAGAGAGAGACAGAGCTATTGATATTGATACCTACGTAGTCAAATAGTGGAGCGTTTCGCAAATATTTTTACGTAAATATTATTTTGTGGAACATTCTTATTTATTTTGTAAGTAATTTCGCAATGAAATACTTTATCTGTTACTAAATGTTACATTAAACGATATACTCAGGAAGCATAATAACCAATATCAGTCATTATTATTTCTTTGACTTGTAAATGAAACCAAGACATAATATCGGAACGTTACGCAGCTGACAACTGTCAGTGTCAGTATTCCGTCCATGTGAACGTAGTTTGTTGATAAATACGTTTTTCCAACCTGTTTTGCATCAAATAATAGTGAATTTTATGAGTGAAGACATGACTAAACATGTGATAAAGCTTCAAAGATATTATTTGTCAAAATATCCAATGAAATCCCAAAGGAAATATGCACCAAAAAGTTGGTCAAGGAAAAGTTGATTCGCCGTAAGTTTTATATGTATTAACGAGTCCATTTCCTCGTCATAGACGCTTGTTCTGTTACACGGTGACTGTACCTACACTATTATAAGAACTAAAATAATACCTAACTAATTAGAATAATTAGTACTTAAGGATATACCTAAGTAAAATAGGTACTCTGCGCCTGTGTTTTTTTAAAGATCATTAATCTCTTCTCATCAATTCAGGCGATATTCACTTAATATCATACCAATACGAGTATGTCATAATTATCAAGAAACTTAATTACTCTAGAACTAAGCAATTTTTTGGCTTTCTTTATCGACCTAACCGAGCCAGTGGGTGACCTCGTCCCTCCTTAGATTTAGATATATAGGTTGTCCCATAAACTCACCATAATTCGAAGAGGACCGCTCTTAGGGGACCTCATGAATCATTGACTTAACGCCATGGATGTTCATTGTTCAGCCATTCCGTACTACTTACGCCTATGTACTTACTTACTTACGGGCGTGTTGTAGTATTTGTAATTTAATTATAGGATATGAGTTCGTTCCATATTAATCATGATCGGGTGCATATCATATAAAACATTACTTCCAATTGACCTAGAACAATTTTTTTTTGTGAGTAATATGCAATTGTTTTACGACACAAAAATTTAAAAAGTTGAATTAATAAAAATTATTTAAAAAGTTACAATTGTACAGAGCCATCCTTGGCCGGTTTTTTTTAATTACTGGATTACTTACAATATTTAAAAATCAAAAAGGTAATCACGATCTATATCCCGGTCAATATAAGTCTAATAAAAATAACCGTGAATCATTCAAAACTCTTAATATTAAAAAAAAACTTAAACGGGCTTTACTTACTTCATAAGAGACAAAAATTAGCCTATGTCACTTTCCATCCCTTCAACTAAGTATATCCACTTAAAAAATCACGTCAATTCGTCGCTCCGTTCTGCCGTGAAAGACGGGCAAACAAACAGACACACACACTTTCCCATTTATATTATTAGTATAGATATGAGCTTAGTATAGACAAAGCTTTGTGAACCCAAAGCTTCATCGTATTCCTTGTGACATATCTGGAGCATTGTCGTAGAATAATTAAAAGTTTCGACTCATTCCAGCGGTGCGAAGAGGTCGGCGCTAGCGGCCGCAGCTGTCAGAAAGTTGTGCATTAACTTTTCATTTACAAGTTGGAGCGAACCGCGCAAGCTATCGCGAACTTCGTGGCTCCTACTTGCGGGATATATCGTGCAGGCGGCGTAGGATAATTAAACTTATTAAATGGTGAGTTTTATTTTTCCAGTACTTGATACTGGGATAGTTTTAAGGTTGTATCTGATCTCATAGAGTACCTAAGTAAACAGAAATGGAAACTTACAGGTATGTAGAGTGTAATAAAATGCTGGTTTTAAAAACTTAATCAAGTCAATTAATAACGTTTGAAATGATTGATTTAAAGGTGTGTATATTTACATTTGTTATTTAACTTAGGTACCTACTGTGGATATTTGGTTATTTCAATTTCAACTAATAATGTTACATCGCTTGTTTGTAGAAAAAGTGTTATTTCAGGTCTTACATAAAATTCTAGGTTAAAAACAGGTATAAATATTCTAAAACTAACAATAAATTTAACTACGAAAACCGAAACACAACAAGAACCCACCCCCATCCAGCAAATTCCGCTTGCGCCATTGGGACTATTACGCTAACATCGCTCTTAATAAGTTTATACTATGTAATATAGGTAAGGTACTTGTATTTATTAATAATCTCATTGAAGTTTCATAAAATACTGATTGCCATATCCTCAATACGGTAAGATCACAAGTTCAATGTTAACAAAATATTTAATAAAATTAATAAGCTTTCAATTATGAAGCATTGCCGCAAGATTTAACACTTTCGCTACCAAGAACCCGACTGTCGGGTACACCGCTCGTAGAAGCGTAGCCGATTACATGGGTTTCCCCGTATGTAGCGAAAATGTCGTAGCGCCGCGTAGAGCCCGGTTTCGAAAGTGTTAACAAAGACAATATTATTATTAATATGGAATACCGAACGCGGCGTGCGACATCTTCCCAGACGCCTTAATATTGTTTTAATAACTTCATTTAACTTTCGTAAATTAATTTTCGTTTGATCATTTCATTGGGAGATGAGTTATAATTGAAGGGGCGTCGCAATCGCTCGGGATCCACAAACGGAATAATGTCAAATCAATTAAAAGTTGAATTCGGGCATCGCGCCAGGGCCGAAGGCCGAAGTTGATTCATTAGTGCGACGCGCGCCGCACGCCGGCCCCGGCTCATGATCCCAACACTTCCGTAGCTGTTTACTCAGAAATAACCTTCATAATTGGGATATCTGTTAGGCATTATGTGTTTTACGGATATTCATGTAGCGGTTGTACCTTTATTTACTGATTCGCTTGGAATGAAGAGGTGCATTACAGAACAAACTCCAGTGGTATTTCTATGAGGATAATTTATGCTTATATAATTTTAGTATCGACAATAACGCATTAACACAATATGCATTCATAATCTATATATAGCATTTACATAAGTCCATAGCCTACATCTTTAAATAAAATAGTTAAATACCTACTCGGTGAATAATGTACCACTTTTCTGTTAAAACTACGTCATCCGGAAGCTGGTAGCGTCCTCATTTGAGATTGTGTATTCGAATAAATAAAATAAAATTGTTTATGTATGTATTTTAAAAGTAATGTACCTACACACTTATGTTAACATTCTCATTTACTGTCGAATTGTGCGCAAGAACCCAATTAATTGATGAACGAATATCTCGTACGCATCGCACAGGACTGACATCTGATACTGTCAATACTGACCTCATTAATACCCATTTCTTGTAGTAGTGATGAATATCGTTCGATACCCCCTGAAAGGAATGCCATACCCGCCTTGTGATCACTACGGCTGTCACAGATCGCTCCCCATTATGGGGAGCCTTATTCTAGTAATTTGGGGGTCTACTATACCTAATAATGCCTGTAAGTAGGTAAGGGATAAAGCCAATAGTGGGCTACCGACTATTTATAATGGACTCGCCCGTGCTCGATAAGCGATAAGAACAAGACGCAGCACCGACGCGGCGCCACGCGCCACTTATACACGCAAAGCCTGAATTAGTCTGCTGTCCCGGTGCATACTTGTATGGTGCACTGTAGTGTATGCTAGCTACCAATTAGTATCAATTATTTTCATACTTGACTTTCAAGCGCTTTCGTTTTTATGGTTGTTTGGACCAAGAAGTTTCACGCTAGAAATTGTGTCTAATATAATATGATTTTGACTATTTCAATGATTACGACGAGCTAAATGTGGAGGAAGAAACAATTAAGCATTAAAGCGGAAGCGCTTATTTTAATGAATAATTACGTGAATAATTATAATTGTCACAAGTAAAATTAAATGAAAATATTTGGACTTGAGGCCTTGGTCAATTTTTCTTTCATAGGTACGTGTAATTTATTTCAGTTTTAAATTATCATTTAAGTACCTACTTTAATTTATATACATACTAGTACAATACCTTCTCAATTATTTATATATACCTAAGTTCCACGAACTTCAACCACGTCGAAAACATTAATATATAAATCATAGGAAGTCGTATTATTATACTTATATTATTTGTGTAACAGAATATTGACGAGAATTATTAATAAACTCTCGCGGTTTGTAATATAATGTTGTTAATTTTGGTAGCATTATCCCGTTAATTATTACTGACGTTTTAACGCTGGTTGGTTTTCATAGCTGCAAAATAACATTTTAAGTACTTGTCTATATCGAAAATAACCACAACATTCATTAAAATCAATTTATTCTACCGATGAGACCTAATGCTGGTAAATTCAACATCAATAGTTAATAGCGTATCCCGCCAAAGATATTTACCGACCGAATTAATGTATTTACAAAATATTATAGTGACTCTGTGAGCTGTGAATTTAGAACTCGCGACAAGCTAAAAAAATGTGAAAGTGAAAACACTTAGTTCGTTTATTGATTTTGTGTTATTGGCATTTAAAGTTAGCCTGCAAACCTGTATTTTGAAAAATATCCAAAATATGGATCAACCCAAAATTACGTGGAGACATTTTTAGAGGTTCCTATAAGAAAACATCACAAATCGTAGGCTTCGGTAGTAGGTATTAGAAACCTCTATAGGTCACATATATCTTAAAATGATTTATCTCACAAACTACTTTTAAAACCTAAGAATATAAATGTAGGTAAGTATCTTATGGTGAAGATAATATTATGAGAGAACGGTGGACACTATCGAATAGCAGCGTAGCCTAATCGTCCACTAATGATTATTGTGGATTTACTTACCTAAGACATATGTCTTGTGGGTAGGTGAAAACGATATTAACTAGATCTGGTAAGTGATTATACTGGTCATTCAATTACAATATACTTCTGAACATTATTGCTTTTTAGGGTTCCGTACCAAAAAGGTACTTTTTTCACAATGCATAAACTAATCTGAAAATCCGACTTTTTCTCCTTTGAGCAAAAACAGGAAATGAGTAATACTCATCAAAAAATGGAAATGCTTTTTACATTTTCCCTCGCCAATACTAGAAAATGCAATATTGATAGAAGCGCGCAATGTTGATATGTTGAGAGAAGATGAGCTCAATAACATTACCATAGGTCTCCACAACTGCCCGTCTCGTCGACTTACAAATTGCACAGAAAACCTAATATTCAGGGACACGACACGACATTCTTGATCGCGCGTTGCGTGAGAAGCGAACGAGCGGGAACTCTCAAATTAATAATTAATCAGAAACGCTGGCTGCATAGCGCAAAATATCGTGAAATTTCGGTCTTAGGTAAGAGAAAGGTTTCAAGAATTTTATAGTAAGGTACAACGGGCCACTCGATTTAATTCCATGTGTCACTTTTTTTTTCAATTTTAAACTGGGTGTCCAGTGGTTATTTAATTTTAATGCTAATTTAATAAAATAATATTTTAAGGATATGCATCTGCATACCTTGCCTTTTTTGCACAATATTTTAAGGATACCTTGCGTTTTTAGGGTTCCGTAGTCAACTAGGAACCCTTATAGTTTCGCCATGTCTGTCTGTCCGTCCGTCCGCGGATAATCTCAGTAACCGTTAGCACTAGAAAACTGAAATTTGGTACCAATATGTATATCAATCACGCCGACAAAGTGGTAAAATAAAAAGTGGAACTTAATAAAGACTTTCTAGGAAAATTGTTTTGAACTTGATAGGTTCAGCAGTTTTTGAGAAAAATACGGAAAACTATGGAACCCTACACTGAGCGTGGCCCGACACGCTCTTGGCCGGTTTTTTTTGATACCTTGCCTTTATATTCTAACAACCATGGTCATAATGTCACAGTTAATGAAATGTGGTCGGTGTTTTTGTAAAATACTCATGAGCTCGTGACATGACCTACATACATACATACATACAATCACGCCTGTATCCCATAAAGGGGTAGGCAGAGCACATGAAACTACTAAAGCTTCAGTGCCACTCTTGGCAAAGAAGGGGTTGAAAGAAAACGAAACTGTGGCATTGCAGTGACATGACCTATGTTTCTGATTCCTAGTCATATCTCTACCCAATAGCACAGTATAATAAAGAGTATTATCGTACAGTATGGCCACTTCCGCTCCCCGCTGAAAGTGCCACCCACCCCCTCTCGGTTACCTCACAGTTACCGTCTGTCAAAAACGCGAACAGTCGACCTGTCATATGTCACTCATACAAGCATAGTACTCGTTCACCTACACGAGCTTAGACTGTGTGCTAGGAACGCGCCTCTTTCATATATTTAATCGCCAGTGTCCGAGGTGTGCCAATAGCATTGTCTGTGCACCATCAAAGGGATAACACCCCTCGATATAGTAAAAGTTCCATGGATCAGCGAAAGTAATTCGCTTTGCATTCGTTTCTGTGACTTCAGAAACTTTCTTCGACATGACAAAACTGAAGTTTCATATTGATTCTTCGTGGGATAAATAAAAGCGTTTGCTGTCGAATATGTATGTAGTTTTACTTTGGCAGGTGATACTCGAATGTAATACTACTAAACCAAGCTATTATATCCACATACCTACTTAGTAGTAATAAAACAAAGTTGGTTTATGTTACATTGTTTATTCATACTTTAATACGTAGTAGTTGTGTAGTTGATCGAATCAAGACTTGATCGAATCAAGACTTGATAGAATCAACCTGCGATAATATCTACTGTGGGTTTGACAATGTTGCGACATTACAGTTAAATTCGTGTCAAATAAGTCCCAGTTCGACACTAAAAGTTCGCCAACTACATTTATTCTCGCGCTGACTCAGCGAAAGATTTGCAATTTAAAATACTCGATTGAGATATCTGAATGTTTATGTACCTAAGAAGCAATAAAGTGCAGTTCAGGACTAAGTGCTCTTACAATATTTTAGTGATGCTACTTTAAAGTCACTACATTTATCAAAGCTGCCAAGAATCACGAGTACTATAGTGGCAACTGAACGAAGATAGTGGAGACTAATTGCGATTACTAAGCTAATTGCGAATGTAAAGGGTAATCGCAACGAGGAGGCACACTGACATTTTATCCCGCCAGGCGGTGCCTGTGCAAGTGTCTAGGTATGTCACTGTCATTCATATGTGAGAGACAGAAAAAACATATCATTTTATAGCTCTCACGTATGAAATTCTTTATCAGTGCAATGCAAGTAAGTGCAATGGAGTAATAGGGTGGCGCCATCTGTCATAACCTTTGAGTGTGCCTCCTCATTGGATTTTTTTTAATAATACATGAGTGTGTCTCGCGTCCTATATTTTTTACACCATACCAAAACATAGCACATATACCTACATATTAAAAGCATTTAGACACAAAACGTATTTTGTGTCTAAATGCTTTTAATTCCTGTAATTGGCTTCCCGTATCTACTATGTTTTATATACTTATGTCATAGCTGTTGGATCTCCAAATAAATAAATATAATATAAATATAATTTTTTTAACATTAAAAAGAAATCAATCATTCTCAGCATAATACCAACGACTTTAAAACCGAATGAAATAAACCGATTAATATTTAAAGCATCATTTTTATTTCATTCCGGGTTAATTTATGAATTTCCCGACCGCATTTCACGGAGTTAGCAACACTTCGGTAATCCACCTTTTCGGGGATTACCGTATAATCGACGCCGGAAAAATATCCCACTCTGTATCGGCGCCACCGGTTAATTACTCTTGAATATTTATTGGTCGTTTGAATAAATCGCTCCCGGCGTAAGCCTTTCCCCTTTACGTATATTATTCCCGTTTTTACAGTACTAATTTCTTTGTCCCGTACCTTGTGGCTAACAATTGTTTGATAATGCTATCTTAATTCCGTTCCCTGAAGCTCAAAGCCTTTGAAAGTGAAATGAGGCTTTGAAGAAAATATTTTCTGCGCAGACCTTAGTAGGTGATTATTGGGAGTTTCAAATCAAAGATTTGAAAACTCCCAATATCACTTCATATTTAGGACTCGTACTCAGGTTTATTGGTGATTTAAAACTCCCAATAGGTTTTCAGATGATTTAAAACTCCTAATCGGCTTTCTCATGATTTGAAACTCTCAATAGGTTTTCAGATGATTTAAAACTCCTAATCGGCTTTCTCATGATTTGAAACTCTCAATAGGTTTTCTGATGGTTTAAAAAGCACACAAGGTTTACGATTGCATATTTAGAATTAGAACTTGTGAACTGTAAAAGCGCAATCAGATTTTTAACTTAACATTTCGGATTCGTTCATTTGATTGAAACAGATGAAGTATGGTGTTCGTTGTTAAATGGTCCATTTCGAAAATGTAAGCCGTAAAGTTAAGTTAGGTATGATATTAAATAGCAAAAGCTTAACGCAACACACTCTCCGAGGTGGCCAATCTCAGATGTGGTCTCTCTCAAGCGTTTGCTCGATTGACAGTGGCGTTTGCACACAACGTGTCTGATCAGCTCGTCAGCGTCGCAGAACACGAATGGACCCCCAAAGTGTGAACTCTGGTGTAGTCGCGTTTTACATGCATCGATTGAGTTTGACCCCCTCCGGGTATGGGATTCCATATCTATCGACCGCGTAAATACAGAGATCCCCAAGTCTCGAATTCAACACTACATGCCTCGGTTGGCCAAGCCAAGGAATGGTTTACGTGTTGAGGTTGTCGGTCGTCACAACCCGACATACTACACATCTCCATTTTTATTTATATGAAACATTGTAAAAACTTTATAAGTGTGATGTAGACCCAGTTATGCTATTGGCTGTTTCGGATTACGTACTCCCACGTCATATCTACTACGAATTTTGTAATATATGGTTTAAAATAACGTATATAAAATATGATCTTCTTTGACACCCATAACAAAGAGTTCAGTATAAATTAAAGGCTAGCGTATGTCATATACTGCACTTTGCAAAGCAGAACTTTTCATAAAGATATAAGGTTCAAATTTTGATTATATTAAAATCATGACATACATTGAACAGTATGCGAAATTGCAATCACTCATTTAGTTGTAATTTGAGTCAGTTTACCTGGTTGCTCACTCGCTATGTTTATCTTATAAAATGATCACGATTTACATGAATTATAAATGGTTTTGATATATAATAGATCTCAGTATACATATTTCAACTATATTGTGAGTGGTAAAACTCTAAAAATAATATCGTATTTATTCTCTATGTTTTAGTATGTTAAAAATAAAACAATTAATTTATCATGAAACCATTTTATTTAAGTAATGAGATATATTACAAGCACGACGACTAACTAAAAAGTAAAGTACATTTTATAACATAAAATTTTCTAATAATTACTCACTTCACTCAACTTTTTTACAATTTTTTATACCAGACCTTCAGTTGCATTTAATAACTCATCATAGTCATCTTCAACAACATATTGTACTGTAACCCCATTAGATTCGATATTTGATTGCTCCAAATCGGATATACTGATTTTAATCAGACGCTTTCCTTTTGTAACCTTTCTGATGACATGGGAATTTAAACCCATTTCTTTTATTTTCCTCTTTCCTTTCTTAGCGATTTTCTTCTGACTTTTTGCTGGTGTACCTGATAATGGAATTTCTAAAGATGGATTCAGGAGCAAATCCTGGTATTTCAGGTACGCATCCATGTCTTGAGAATAATTGAGCGGATCATGGAGTTACAACAACTATGAAATCTCTTGTATCTATGAATGGGATGGAAGCATCCATGTCTAAGTTATGGGGATTTGATGTCAATGGTATAAAAAACACGGAAGGTACATTTTCTGTGTCTGTACCTTTAAACAAGATTCTCGGGTTTGCTGAGGATTACAGCAAAATCATAATTAATTGCAAGCATGAACTTATTCTTTTAAGATCCAATACTAATTTGAATAGTGTTAAATTAAATGCGAATGAATATATAGACAATATTACTATATCTAAAATAGTATGGCGCATGCCTCATGTTAAAGTGTCTGATCGTGAAAGATTAAATTTACTCAAATGTTTAGAAAGAGATCGTGCTGTTCAGATAGCATTTAGGACTTGGGATTTGTATGAATATCCGCTCTTGCCTGAGACGTCAAAACATTCTTGGTCTATCAAAACTTCATCGCCAATTGAAAAGCCGCGTTATATTATAATTGGATTGAAAACGGGACGAAAAAATGAAGCTAATAAAGACATATCACACTTTGATCACTGTAATTTGAGAGATGTTAAAGTTTTCTTGAATTCAGTTTACTTTCCGTACGAAAGTTTTGATGTTAGTTTTTCGGGTGAAAAGTTTGCTATATTATACGAACAGTATGCGAAATTTCAACAGTCTTATTATAATCGTCTACAAGCGCCGTTGCTTAGCCCTAAAGATTTTAAAGATAAAGCTCCTTTATTTGTTATCAACTGTTCTCGTCAAAACGAAACCTTAAAAACCGGTTCAGTAGATGTGAGAGTTGAATTGGATTGTGAATCTGATATACCAAAGAACACTGCAGCTTACTGTCTGATTTTAAATGATAGTGTATTTGAATATAAGCCTTTAAGTAATATTACGAAAAAAGTATCGTAATGCAGCATATATTTGTAGACCTTCAAGGGTTTAAAACAAAAGAAAACGAATTTATTATCAAAGAATTTGCATACAGCACGCTAGAATACACTCAAGTTTTCTTAATAAAACCCCCTTTTCGATTTTCTAAATTGACGGAAAGTGAAGAGAGGCAGACAAAATGGATTGAAAAACATTTAGGTATTTTGTGGCACGAAGGTTATGTTGATTATAGAGAATTTAGAAGACTTATTTATAATCATATTAAAGATAAGATAATATTCGTTAAAGGTATGGAAAAAATTAAATGGATTAAAGAATTATATTCAAACTGTACTGTTATAGATTTAAGTGAAAAGGGTGCACCGAATTTACAAGAACTGTATAAAAAATATTGTATTAATGATTGTATTTTTAATTGTGTGTACCATAAAAAAACTTGTGCATTAAAATATGTAATATGTATGAAAAAATGGTATTTAGAAAATCACGTTCCTCTTTGAATAAATGAATGTGCTAAATAAGACGCATTTTATTAACCTGTAAATTATACTCCTGAAAACAATGTTTAAATCAACTCATGATACGATATTGTACTCATAATACAGGTATACGATCATAACATAAGTATCCTGAGTTGATTTAAACATTGTACATAAATATGGTGGGTTTAAAAAAGAAAAACTAATGTTTTTTTTTAAAGTTTATTTAATAATAATATACATACTGGCATAGCTAACTTAAAAAGTAAAGTAGGTGTTTACAAATTAGTTCAAAGTTTCCTTTAAAATATCACTATATAACTATATTTAGAAAAATGAAGCATGTCCCCACGCAAGTGTGTGAATATTGTCTTTTAATATTACTCGTTTATCATCATTCGAAGATAGTGCTACTTTATTAAGAGATTGTGTGAAAATTTCGTGTTTGATAGACTTAAATACTGCATTATTTTTTCGTAACAATTCTTTATTGAATAAAACATGTTCATAATCACTAAATTGAAGATCTCTGACCGCATGCTTTTTTGTGCCCTTTGCTTTCTTGAACTGTTTTTCTTGTGTTTTGAAGCAGTATAATTTCGACCTAAGTCCCACAAACTGATCAATTATTTTACCTCCTACCTCATCTTTAAATAACCCTAACACCTTTTTTTTTTTTGGCATATGCCGTATATATTATCCGCTGGGTAATTACTTGTATCTAAGTACCGACCAAAATGTAACTTTAAATCTCTGTACAAATCATCTGTTTTTATTAAATACAAAAATGAATCGGTATCAGTATAGCACAAACTAAGATTTTCTCCATAAAACGGCTTCATATGAGAATAGTGGAAGTTGTACATGTGAGATTTAGATATTTCTAAAACAGTAAATCCTATGTAAATTGGTTTATCGAGCGTAATCTGTTCAGGATTCATTTGAATGGCGACTAAATCTTCAGTAAACACACTTGCACTATGAAAATTAGGACGTGCTATTAATACTTCGGCACTAGCTTTTTTCTTAGTTTTGTTCTTGTCGTCAACCCACTGATTAACTAACATTACATTTGTCCTATTTTCTACAGATTCTAACGTTTTACCGAAAAGACTGTTATTGAGAAGTTTATAAAAGTTCATCTGAAATTCTGATTTTGCATTTTTTCTCAACTCCGTGTTCAATTCAATATACTGCTGTATAAATCGACTTTGCTTAAATTGGATAACTCTATGTATTTTTTTTAATTTTAAACCATGACTCAAACAAGTTTTTAAATGCATATAATGAATAACATATTCATATTTGTCGTACAAGTTCGGAATCAGCTTGGGATTTTTCGAACCGGGGGGTACAAATCTTTGTGGGCAAAATGGAATATCATTATGTAAGTTATGTAGGTATTCTGGATATTCTAAATCTACTTCTAATATGAAACCGTACGGGCTATTATCTGGCACATCTAGAAAATTTATTTTGTCAATTTCATCTTTACTCAATAACTTGAAATCGCCATACGGTAAATTACTGCACATTGCGAAACCGTAAAGATTGTTACAGTCCATATAAAACAAGAAAGAATCCGGGACAGATGTGTCATAATCGGTCATGTATTTATTATTAGCACGTGCATATCTCGTAGAGCAAAGGCAAACACCTCCTCGAATTCCTTTTTGTATCATTCGAATTATTTCAAGATCATTTATGAGTTCTAATTTAACGTTAGTAATAAGCAACATTGCGTCAAAGCTTAAAGATGGAGTTGTCATGTAAAATGCGGGGTCTAACTTGTAGTTTAACATAGAGGTATGTCTAAAGTTTTCAAATATATCAGCCAATAACAACACATCTGACTTGAGGTAGAGGTCGGTATAGTCACCCAATGTCTTTATATTAAATATGTTCCAGACATGCTTAGCTCGGTTATATTCAGAGTTAGAAATAGGACTATCAGATATTGAGCTGTAAAAATAACGTTGTGGTGGTAGTTTGTTTTCTTTGTAAATATCCCAGCAGGTAATATATTCATACGGATAAATGCCCTTACTTCTAAGTAGCCCGAATTGAATATGATCAGGAAAGAAACTTCGTAAATGAACAAAGTCTTCATTATTCAAATCAGTCGCTAGTTTTTCTAAACTGGTTCCTAAAAACTTGAATGAATCGACAAAACGTACAGGCACAAACTCGTCTTTATTTATGTGGAAAAACTTAGTGAAAGAAATATAATTTTCTTTGTTTTTTGCTATGACCTTTAACCTACCAGTCATTTCTCCTAATTCACGAATAAACAAATGACAATCATAGCCCGATAAATTATGAAAAAATACCGGTATAAACTTTGGTAAACGAAATTGAATATTGCAAAACGAATGAGCAGCGCCTCTAAAGCTACCTGTGAGGTGACAATGATCTCTAACTGCATCGTCTAACAGCAATTTATTACAAAGAAAACAATACTTCGCATTTTTAAACTGGTTTTCTTCGTCCTTTGTAAGCTTTAATGGAGCAGGGCTATTATATATTTCCTTTATCTTAGTTACATCACTTTTCAGATAGGTGAGAAATTTACTAACGCAATCTAGCCCCCTATAACTAACATATTTGTTGAGTGAGCTATCATAAGAACACACAATATAATACGCAAAGGCAGCCGGAACGTGTTTATGTAACGTGGTAGTACACTTTGAATTAAGCTCATCATCTGTTTTAGGTTGTAATATACATTCAAAATCGGCATATATTACAAACGGATTTAATTGCATTCGTTCAAAATGTTTGAACTGGATGTGAGTGCCGGGATCGGGTAATACTGTTGCAACACCACCACAAACATGCTTATTAAATTTATCCTCGTTGTTAAAAAATAATAAACACTCATCACAAAAATAAATTTTTCCATTATGTTTCGTTAACTGTGTCTTTAAAAGTCTACCTAAATTTTTTATCAAGCAATAATGTGATTGGTTACCCTTTTCCAGCATTAACAAATTAACATGATGTTTGCGTTTTGTCTTAGTTTTGTATAATGGTCCAACAACTTCATTTTTTCTTAATCCATAAACATTAATGCTTATATTTGGGTTATTATTTTCAAATATTTTGATATCAGAGAGGCCAACAGGGAAGGTCATGTTTTTTATATTGAGAAAGTTATCGAAATGAGGATAAGACGCTATACGATCCTGATTGTTTTGTACGGGAAATAATGCGGCAATTATGCTCCATAAAAAACAGAAATTGTCATTGTTTTTAATATTTACACAAGCTCTTCGATGTTTTATTAACTTTGGTAATTCTATAAATCTAGACGCTCTAAGAGGATTATATTTGTTTATGTTTATCTCGAGATATAAGTTTCGTAGAAAGCTCCAGCCACTGTCCCGTTCTTGAAATTCATCAATTTTCGTGCTCAATGTCTTCAAAATGGTTGAAAATATTTCTTTAAATTCGTAACTTTGATGTAAAATGATATTTTGCGTAGCGAATGATTTAATTTCACATGCTTCATTTTTCGGCAAACCAAATTCAGCAAACAGTTCAAAGTTAACCTTTATAGATCCAAAAGCAAGCCTTCTCGCTTCGAGAATATGTTTAATATGTCTACGAAGAGCGCACAGAAACTTTACCGGTGAGTCATGGAGGCTACTCTCTGGTCCACGCACTCTGTATGATGCTATTCTACTACGGAAAGCGCTGCTTATTTTTTCAATATCAGGAGTTAATTGAACAGAGTTATTATTTTTATGCAAGTTAGTGCGCAAGTGAGCAGAAAAGGCTTTACTTGGAATACTTATGTCACACACTGAACAAAATATGGAGCTATTATGAGGCATTTTGCCTATTGACATAGGAATAGACTAAATTAGACGTAAAAAAGATTAAAGATTATTGGCTTTTTTTATCTGGGAAAAAGGTTCCTTCATCTGTAAAGTCGTCCTTACAACGATTTAGAATCTTATTTATTCCATCTACTATATCCGAAACGGAATCCACACGATATTTAAAATTAACCAGCGCTTTCTCCCAACGGGCTTCAGATGGAACGTTTTGAATATCTACTACGTTATACAGTTTAAGATCAATAAAAAGATCACCGGTTAACGAAGCTGTGCGACGCACGTAGCCGCCTGGGACGCGACGTATCAGCACGGACGACAGAGAGTTGGCAGCGGATGCTCGACGCTGGGCTTCAACATGTCCTTCGTCACCCCAGTTTGAAAACCAGCCTGGCTTACAATCAGGTGTCTCTTTCTTCGACTTGGTTGTCGTACTGGAATATTAAAAACTTATTTATATTATCGAATACAACAAAATATAATTAGTTAATTAGGTAAGTACTTAACATTTAAGAATTTAAATACTATGGTTTAAAATGTTTAGATTCAAAGGCTAATTACAATTAGTTAAGTAAATATATGTATTACATATAAAATAACTGAATTGAATTAATTACCTTTTAGTTTTGTCTTCTTCATCAAGGTCAGTGTCACTGTCCTGCAACGTATCAGTTATTAACACGGACGATGCGTGCTTTTTCACAGTTTTCTTTGGTTTGATCTTCTTGCTGTAATATTAAAAACTTTATATTACTTCCAGTTCTCATAAATAAAGAGAAATAAATAAAAAGTTCGCATTTGTAGACAAGTTTTCAAACACAGTTTTAATTAATTACCTTTTACTAGCACATTCTTCGACGACGTTTCTGTCCAGCGACCAGCCCGCGTCACGTTTCGGGATCTGAGAAGCGTTTTTCCTTTTGGTTGTTTTCTTCTGAGTCCTACAATACATAGTGATTATCCATCAGATCATTAATAATAACAAAAATTAATAATAAGTCAATAAAATCTTAAATTTAATTAAAATACATACTTTAATGATCCAGATTCATCCTCAGAGTCGAGGTCTTTCTTAGACTGGATTACATGGTACTCAAAGTCAGACCTGAAAATAAAAAATAAGATTCTGTTATGTTCAGTCGAACGAGATTTCACAGTTGTACTTGTACCTCTCTCCAGCGAGGGTTATAAATTTTAAGTTAAAGTTAATACCAATACGCACTTAACTCGCATAAAACTGCTGCTTAGAAGGATACTTATCGGTAAATTTAATCGAGAACAAACATCACTCAACACCATATTCAGAATAGTTTATAGCTAAATAAAATATTACAAACTTACGAACATTGTTTCAAGGTGAATTTCTCCGTGTACGTAAAACTCGCACTGTAACACTTGCACTTGTTAGAAAATAGTACAGGAAATGAATAAGCCAGGGGTTTTATTAATAAAACGAAACTGATGTAAAGTCATGAGTTAACAACCTAAAAGCAAATTATAACTAACATAAACTACAACATTTGCAAAAATACAGTAAGAAACCAATATAATACAAAGGTTGATCATCACTGTAATATAATATTCAACTCAGCTAATTATTGAAAAACAAAAGTGTAATATTTCTTTTGTCGGAAACAAGATCCGCATAAAGGTTCCGGCACTAATCAAACGAATGTCGCCGCGTTAAGACCGCGTTCAATGTGCAAGCTATAATAGCTAATAGCTATACTATATTTTGTTACTACGAAGTTATAAATAGAGCATTTAACAAATTAAAATTACAACAGTTCGAGATTTCAAGCCGGGTGCATTATCAGTTTCAAAATCAGAATGGTATGTATTTTACTTTTATTATATTCTGGTATCTTTGAGTACTTTTATTTGGTGTTGAAATATATTTAACTTGATATTTTTTTACAGGGCTCGCAACCTATTAACCACGCTGCTGAAATGACTGAAACCACACCATTTTATTCGCAAGTTTGTGAAAAACCGAATGATCCGCTCAATTATTCTCAAGACATGGATGCGTACCTGAAATACCAGGATTTGCTCCTGAATCCATCTTTAGAAATTCCATTATCAGGTACACCAGCAAAAAGTCAGAAGAAAATCGCTAAGAAAGGAAAGAGGAAAATAAAAGAAATGGGTTTAAATTCCCATGTCATCAGAAAGGTTACAAAAGGAAAGCGTCTGATTAAAATCAGTATATCCGATTTGGAGCAATCAAATATCGAATCTAATGGGGTTACAGTACAATATGTTGTTCAAGATGACTATGATGAGTTATTAAATGCAACTGAAGGTCTGGTAGAAAAAATTGTAAAAAAGTTGAGTGAAGTGAGTAATTATTAGAAAATTTTATGTTATAAAATGTACTTTACTTTTTAGTTAGTCGTCGTGCTTGTAATATATCTCATTACTTAAATAAAATGGTTTCATAATAAATTAATTGTTTTATTTTTAACATACTAAAACATAGAGAATAAATACGATATTATTTTTAGAGTTTTACCACTCACAATATAGTTGAAATATGTATACTGAGATCTATTATATATCAAAACCATTTATAATTCATGTAAATCGTGATCATTTTATAAGATAAACATAGCGAGTGAGCAACCAGGTAAACTGACTCAAATTACAACTAAATGAGTAATTGCAATTTCGCATACTGTTCAATGTATGTCATGATTTTAATATAATCAAAATTTGAACCTTATATCTTTATGAAAAGTTCTGCTTTGCAAAGTGCAGTATATGACATACGCTAGCCTTTAATTTATACTGAACTCTTTGTTATGGGTGTCAAAGAAGATCATATTTTATATACGTTATTTTAAACCATATATTACAAAATTCGTAGTAGATATGACGTGGGAGTACGTAATCCGAAACAGCCAATAGCATAACTGGGTCTACATCACACTTATAAAGTTTTTACAATGTTTCATATAAATAAAAATGGTGATGTGTAGTATGTCGGGTTGTGACGACCGACAACCTCAACACGTAAACCATTCCTTGGCTTGGCCAACCGAGGCATGTAGTGTTGAATTCGAGACTTGGGGATCTCTGTATTTACGCGGTCGATAGATATGGAATCCCATACCCGGAGGGGGTCAAACTCAATCGATGCATGTAAAACGCGACTACACCAGAGTTCACACTTTGGGGGTCCATTCGTGTTCTGCGACGCTGACGAGCTGATCAGACACGTTGTGTGTAAACGCCACTGTCAATCGAGCAAACGCTTGAGAGAGACCACATCTGAGATTGGCCACCTCGGAGAGTGTGTTGCGTTAAGCTTTTGCTATTTAATATCATACCTAACTTAACTTTACGGCTTACATTTTCGAAATGGACCATTTAACAACGAACACCATACTTCATCTGTTTCAATCAAATGAACGAATCCGAAATGTTAAGTTAAAAATCTGATTGCGCTTTTACAGTTCACAAGTTCTAATTCTAAATATGCAATCGTAAACCTTGTGTGCTTTTTAAACCATCAGAAAACCTATTGAGAGTTTCAAATCATGAGAAAGCCGATTAGGAGTTTTAAATCATCTGAAAACCTATTGAGAGTTTCAAATCATGAGAAAGCCGATTAGGAGTTTTAAATCATCTGAAAACCTATTGGGAGTTTTAAATCACCAATAAACCTGAGTACGAGTCCTAAATATGAAGTGATATTGGGAGTTTTCAAATCTTTGATTTGAAACTCCCAATAATCACCTACTGACCTTAAATGTGTATTTTCTGTTTGACTTTCAGGACTAATACGGGTCAAGTGATATTCGCACTAGATGTATTGATCTGTCTCTTTTCAGACAAGTAGATACAGTGTCGAGACCGCTTATTAGGTCCCAGCTGTAAAGATTTTTGACTTATCCTATCCAAACCCTTTAGCACATCTTGCCTTGTCGCGCGCGAGTGCATACATCAAATGTTTTATCAATTTTATCATTTATCGCGCGTCCATACTTGCCTGCCAGGTTTCACTGTACTTGACATACATATAATATGCGGATTGGTTCTATTTAATGTAGTGCTACGAGCATTTGTCATTGTGCTACGGCAGATTTATGATTGCTACGGTTTTATGTTGCTACGGCGTAGCGACATTCTGTGACCAAAAAGCCATTGCTGTCCTTACTAATCTCAATATTTGTACTCCTGAGAGCTCGAATAGGTGTTACCAACTTACCACAAATCACATAATTAATAATTATATGTATAACAGTTATAATACCTCTGATGTTGCAGGACTTGCAGGCCATGGTGTCCTTGCGCTACGGTAACTGCTAATTAGGCCCCGTAGCCAAATGGCATTTCTACGACGCGAAACGAAAACGAAACGCCGCGAAAGATAGTCTGGCTCTGTCGCGACAATACGCAAGAGCGAAAGAGATAGATACCTACGAGCGTTTCATTTCGTAAGCGTTTGTGCATTCGGCTACGCACGCTGGCAAGATAAGCTTGGTCGCCATTTTCATTGTCACCGATATAATATAATAATTACTGTGCAGTCATGTTTCTAATCAAATATTTACTGAAATCAGCCGTAATATAGAATTCTGAAATGAAATATTGTATTATAGTTAGTTGAATCTAATAATCTTACCTATTTGTAATATAAACAGCGTTATTAAAATCTAATTGCCATCTTTATTGAAGCTAAAATTATCACCCCTTTAATGTGAACATCTTTAACGCGAATCCTTTAAACTGCAGCAAATAAAAAACATTTAGTTAAAAGCTAGTCTTCAGACATCTAGGAATCTTTTAAAGTCGACGCTGGCAGGTATTTACAGTCGGTTTCGCTGCGAAGAATTCTCATTTCCGACGTCGTACTCGTGAGTTCTCTGAACTTAAACAAATTAACTTAATCCGTCAGTCGGAGGTACAGTCAGCGGCTAATATATTGTGACAACCCAAGCGCCAAATGTACCGGAACACATCTTTATTTTAATGGTAACAAAGGTGTTAAATATAATTATTTGTCCATTTTATTCGATGCTAAATGTATGCGTCCGGCGTAAGTGACGTAGTGATCCCCCGTAATTATCGTCATCACAGTCAACCTGGAAAATTTCGAATGGCGAAACTTGACTTAGTATTGTAGTTCTCACATGTCAACAAAAAGTCTTTTTTGACACAGACATATCCGATCTATATCGTATTTAGAGCTAATATTTAGCCGTATCTTAAAATTCACATCGGTTTGTAGGGAAATGTTCTCGGTGAACGAACGTCTGACAACACGGCATGCATCTTTATTAAATTTCGAACTGATCAAGTGATCACCCAGCGAGCGATACAAACGCGTGCTCAGTCGAGCGAACCGTTTGACTGCATCTATTGGTGCGCTCGATCACAATTGGGGCCCAGGGGACGAACCGATATGACGTGCGAGGCGTGAGGCAATATCTGGAAACTTACCCAAAGTCACAATCCCTTACGCTTCGTAAAGTGTTCGTAGCTCTCTCTATTACTCTTCTATAGTGGTGCGACAGAGCCAGACTACGTATTGATCGCCACGTACCGTCAACGATTGTCGCTTCGGCTAGGCCAGCTGAAATGTATGCACTTTGGTACAAATAAGCGGTTTCGACTTACGTGCAGTTGCTTTCTGTTACATACAGAGTCTCCCATAAATGGTATGACACAGTGACACATACGAGTAAAGAACTTGCTAATGAATATTAGCAGTCGTATGCATCGTAAGTCATGGAGTCGTAAGCGTTATGTTTTAAGAACAATATTCGGTGAACAAAGAAGAATATAACTTGTGGCGTTAAATAAATATTTTTAAAGCGTGAATTTTGCATGCAGCTAAGTATGAGTACAGCAATCGTATTTGTTACAAAACGCATCGCAAGTCAAGTTATCAACCCAGCACTGACAGTTGCACACGAAACCTCGCGTGTATCCGCCTGAAGGGAGCTCAAAAGATTCACAAGCCAAGAACACTTACCGTAGTTATTACTAGCCTTATGTGCAGGAAAACTGCATGGATTTACGACTTTTTACTGTCCCGTTTGCTATGCAGCTCTATTGTCCGTGTCTGAAGAACAGACGTCTTAGTAGCTCGCACCATGCTTTGTGAGACTTGAGAAACTATATCAGATTTTCTTACATTTAAGTACGGTCAAACGCCTACTGTACGTATGTTACATGTGTGCTCTCACGTACTGCCTGAATAGCTTTGCCCGACAGAATGTATAAAATGCGGCGTGACTATTATTAAATTGTTATTCCACTCTAATACACAAAAGGTTTAAGTTTGTGTCGTTTGCTTTTTGTTCCCGAGCAAGCGAGCGTAATGAGTAAATAGCGTAAGACAATTATCAATCATTAAATAGGCCAAATATTTCTTCTTCTTTACTGGGCCTATGTAAGGCTCCATAGCACCTATACCTCTGCGGCCATTCCTGATTTATTGTAACCTCTACCTTCTTCAGCTCTCGGTCAATTCCTATAAATTCAGAGATGTAATATTATCTTTATTAGTTCTAAATTGAAAGTGTCGGACAACAAAGTGAAAACAACTTGGAGTATTATAAATAAAGAAGCTGGTAAATGTAAATCACACGATTGTCAAGTCAACATTGTATCAGATAATCAACAAATAGTGTCGAACAGCGATGTTGCCTCGGCATTCGAAGATTATTTCTCAAATATAGCCGTTAACACCACAAAATGTTTACATTCTTCTGCGGCTCAAGCCCATTCATTACTTTGTGCTAATGTTAAGAAATGTAATAATTCATTTGAATTTAGTCAAGTAGACTCTGTAAATATTGTTAAAACATTCAAGTCACTCAATTTAAAGAAAACGGAAGACTTATGGGGAACATCAGTTAAAGTAATTAGTCATGTCATAGATATAATACCACCTTACTTGGCCGTAATATATAATATTTCAATTTCACAAGGCACCTTTCCAGATCTTATGAAATGTAGCAAAGTCATACCGCTTTTTAAATCGGGTGATTCGAGTGATATAACCAATTTCCGTCCCATATCAATACTTCCTGTACTAAGTAAAGTCTTTGAGAAGCTAATGTTAAATGATCTACTGGGACACTTCAACAGACATAGATTACTTACAAGCAAACAGTTCGGTTTCACAAGGGGCCGTTCCACGACCGATGCTGCTTCGGTACTCATTAAACATATATATAATTTTTGGGAAAATTCTTGTGATGCAATTGGCATATTTTGTGATCTTTCAAAAGCCTTTGATTGTGTGGATCATGGAACGCTCATTTTGAAATTAGAACACTATGGTTTGTCTATAAATGCCCTAAACTTTATGTCTTCTTACCTTAGCAATAGAACACAAACAGTAGTTGTTAACAAAACTCGCTCTAGCGGGACTGTAGTCCAATTAGGAGTGCCACAAGGCTCAATTTTAGGTCCATTCCTGTTTTTGGTTTATATAAATGATTTGCCATGTATAGTGAAAAACTTTTGTGAAATAGTACTTTTTGCTGATGATACATCACTGCTTTTTAATGTTGACCGAAAATCTACGGATTACAATGTAATTAATAGCACGTTAGCTGATGTACTGCAGTGGTTTACTGTCAACAATTTACTTCTTAATTCTAAGAAAACCAAATGTATTCGATTTTCTCTGCCGAATGTTAAACCAATCGATACAAAAATACTTTTGAATGATGAATGCTTAGAGATGGTAGATACAACACTGTTTCTTGGTTTAACATTGGACAAAAATCTACAATGGAGTCCTCATATAAAGAAACTAGCAAGCAAATTAAGTTCAGCCGCATACGCCGTTAGGAGAATCAGGCAACTGACTAATGTTGAGACAGCTCGCCTAGTGTATCATAGTTATTTTCACAGTGTAATGTCATACGGTATTCTGGTTTGGGGCAAAGCAGCTGACATACAGACTATCTTTGTATTACAAAAGAGAGCCATTCGTTCTATTTACAACTTAGGAACACGTGAATCAGTAAGAGAACTCTTCAAAGAAATTAATATCTTAACTGTAGCTTCCCAATACATTTATGATAGTATAATTTATGTTGTTAAGAATTTAGACTGTTTCACTAAGAATTCTGATATCCATAATTATAACACTAGAAACAAAAATAAGCTTGCCATAAAGAAGTTTCGTGTCCGTAAAGTACAGAAGTCATTTGTTGGGCAATGCATTCATTTTTATAATAAGTTACCTGACACTGCTTTGAGATTACCCCTCCCAGCTCTTAAGAACTACTTAAAAAAATCATTGATGTTAAAGGCTTATTACAGAGTCGAGGACTATTTGACAGACAAACATGCATGGCCCGAACCAGAAACTACAAAAAACGAATAGCAATTAAAATAATTGTATTATGTATAGAGGACACAGTTCAGATAAGAAAGCACATCAAATATTTTATATTTTATGTTGTGTAGGTAAATTACATATTTAATGATATTGAGATTCATATTATCTTTTTCTTCTATGACAATTTGATATGTTTTCTCTGAAGAAGAACGACGTATTATTAAGCAATAATATAATTTATTGAAATTGATTTCCATAGAGTACCTAGTCTGTTCATATTCTTTGATGAATACTTTTGCATGTTAAATTGTATGTTGTTATTTAATGCATGTTAATTATAAGATGTAATGTTTTGAAAAGAAGTTGCCCGCCGAGTTTCTTGCCGGTCCCATAGTGGATACCCCCCTCCCAACTGAGGGGGGACTGAAATCTTCTCGAGGCTGAGGCGTAGGGTTAGAGCCGGCGTAGCTTTATTTGACGTTCATATGCGCATTGTAATATGCCTACTTGAAAAATAAATATTTCATTTTCATTTTCATTTTCATTTTTTCTTTGAACGGATGTTACTCAAGCACATCGGTTGGATCACCAACACCATAGACTAATTAAATGTTCGAGATTTTCATCCGGTTGAGTTCATTACTCGGACAACCCCCCTTAGGCTTTCCATATATAAAAGTAGGTACGTGTTTGTCATTACCATTCATTTTTAGTTTAGCATTCCAGCATCTTTAGTATGGAGGTGAAGTCACCGCGTCGGGCATTCAATGGCGCTCAATAGAAATGTACCGCCGACTCGGGCGACTTTACTTAAGAGGCTCCCGGCGGACCTGGGTACCTAGCCAACGTCAACCGCTTACACTTCGTAGCGTTTCGTAGCTAGCTAACCCTATCGCTCTTCTGTAATGCGACAGAGAGCAAACTCCGTTTCGATCGCCACGTAACGCCAACGAATGTCACTTCGGCTAGGCCAGCTGTGAGGTTTCATGGCTTATTTCGCAATCAACGTCTGCAACTATTCAAATATTCCCTAAGCGACTTTCTTTTCCTGTGAACTGTATGGACGGTGGAAGTTACCTAAACTGTATGGCTATAATAATATAAAAATTAGAACTTATTAATAGTCGGAATGCAATGACATAACAGTAGAACTTCGTTACTTCAAATAGTTCAAATCTCAATACGGTGAAATCTTCTTTCATAGGAAATAAAAATAAATGCTTATTCGTTTATGAAACTTATAAAAAATCTTTATTCAAATACATAATATTATTGGTGTCAATGATATAAAAGTAACATAAATTAAATCAATACAAAATAAATCAGGTAGGTCATACACTAAGACTAAAATATTCCTCCCTGGATCGTACCTGGCTCAAAAGTCCCCATTATTCCCGCTGCATTACCCCGCTGGACGGCAATGGAGACCTAAAATCCTCACCTCACATTAAAAACATAAAATCCTCACCTTGCCATGCATATACTCACTGCATGTATGTATGTGAGATCAAATATTGATAATTACAAATATAGTTCTCAATCACATGGGTGTCCAACGCGTAGGCGACCTAGGCTACTCGCTCCTAGACGCCGACTTGAAAAATCTAGACGGTCTCTCAGTATCATGGGACCAAACCTATACAATGCAGTACCAAATGTCATAAAAGACTCTAAAACTAACACAATATTTAAAAAGAAACTTAAGTTGTACCTGTTAGATAAGGCGTATTATAATATTAATGCATTTTTAGATGAACGCTGCGCTATTGACCCAGCGACGTAACTATTACATTACTTAAATTTTTACTTATTGAATGTTAATGTGTACCTAATGTCTAATTGTATCAATGTATAATGTGTTATAATTAATATAATTAATATAATGATTACAGATATTAAATATGAATGTAAATAGTATTTAAGAAATGAAATTAATGACTTGTAAATGTATATTTTATCTTTTACCAATAAATTACTGTATCACTGTATCACTGTATCAAAGGAGCGAGCCTCTGAGCCCCAAGGCCCCGCCGTCTCAATCGCCACCGGCACAAACTTATAATATAATTTATTTCTTTTTAATAAAACAAAGCGTTCAATGCATTAGCTATTTTACGGTACGGAAGCGAAGTCTCCCAAAGTTTTCGGCTCCGACATCATTGTCACATCACTCAATATATTGAGCAAGCACCAACCGTAGGTACCTACTCTTTATATGCATCATGTTCTCGAAACTTCGGAGCTGACCCACATTTCAGTAAAGTAGGCACTTTTAAGGATGATCGATAACCTTTAATGGAGTGACAATACGATGCGTCTTCGTGAATGACATGTCATGTGCTATACTTTATGAGATGAACATTTTCAGTTCATAAAGTTTTGTAGGGAAGGATAAATTTTATTGCACTACAGTGAGCTGCAAAAGTACATGGTGAATTTATCAATGAATTCATCCATAATTTCTCATAATCTACATGAAATCACGACTGTATTCCCAAACGCGGTATGCAGAGTATATGAAATTTCTCAAGTTTCAGTGCCACTTTTGGAAATTAACCTACCTACATAGGTAAACAGAATTATGATATTTCAGTATTTGCCAATCCACGGCTTTCACCACAATTTAAATTAAACCCATATCCCACAGTCGACTGTATTATAATTACACTCAATAACAATCAAATTACTCGTATATAAAAAACAGAAAACTCCACAAAAACCAATCCTCAAATGTATAAGCCACACTGTTCATTATAATCTCGCTAAGGTAGTGCATTTCCAATAACCCAAAGCTACAGCCGCAGGCCCCGGCTGAACTACAAACCAAATGCGCCCCTTTCATACTCCACTAGTGTCTAACTCACGACCTGATTCGAACAATGGTGTACGTCAAAAATAAGATCTTATGGATCGGATACATCACCGTCAAAAGTGACGTTTTTTTAAGAGACAAATCCGTTCCTTGTAAAGTGAAAGCCAATAAATATAAAGATAGGTAATATACCTAGTATGTAATTCAGCTTTTGTTAACATTTAAGATTTAACATCTATCTACATAATTTTGGAACGTTATAATAGGGAAGAGTGTCGAAAGAATTCTTTAGTTAAAAATAAATGAATAACAAACATAATTATTATAAATAGTACTTGATACCCCAAACCAAAAAACACAATATAAGTGCGTTTTAACATTTTCCGATCCGATATCGGATGTAGGAAACTGGCAAATGTCGAATATGGCATTTAATATAGGATATTGGTCGCACATCCGATATAGGATAGGATAATGTGAAAATGCACTAAGACAGAGAACAAAACTTACGGCAAGAGTAGGGAGAAACGGATAATCATGAAGTAAATTACTATTAAATATATATTTTTTAAATTATCAATAAGTACGTAATATTTGACATATATTAAACTTCGAATAAGGTCTCTACTCACTCACATTTCCATTTAATTCGGCGAGAGTGCTGACGTATGACAAGGGATCGCAATCGCATTAATAGTAACAGTTCCGGGGCCACTCATAATACAGATCGTTTCATTCACGGTGACGCCCAAACTACACAAAGCTAACCTATAAGGATATGATAATATAAACCAAGGCACGCGACTTCGCGTATGACACGAGTTTTATTTGTACCCGACACTAATGGACAGCCTAATTAAAAGGGCAGACGCCTTACAATACAATGTAATTAGTGATGGGAAATACCGGGAATATTTCCGTGGGATTACAAAGAATTTTATATGGAAGTCATGTCAAAGACTCTTTAAATCAAGTGAGAGGCGAATTATATCGCACACGGTCACCAAAATGATATCAAAGGATTCTGCTGTAGGTACTTAACCAAACATCTATTGGCGTTAGCAAGACTCACAATAAAGTTCTGATGTTACACATTGGTATCCTTCTCTGTCACTATAATTAAGCCTTATTTGGAGTGAAAGAGGAAGATGCTTATAATTTGTGAACTTTTATGAAATCGTAACGATGTGCAGTAGTTTTTGGCGAATGCGAATTCTGAATTCTGGGCGAAGTTCTAGTATATTATACCTACTACAAAAATCACAAAAACTCAAAAACTCTGCATGTCAAACAACAACCACATAGACACTTCTTTGCTAACAGAGTAGTCACGCTTTGGAACAAGCTACCAGAGGAAGTTGTCTCAACACCCAACATCAACAGTTTTAAGAACAAACAAACAAAATAATACGAGATAAACCTAGAAGAAGATATCAGGAATTCAGGATACAGGCCATATCAGTTGTTTTTTCAACTGCCTGCCCGAATTATATAAATAACTAGCGTTAGCCCGCGGCTTCGCTCGCGTTAAATTCGAACATTGCGGAATGCATACAAACGTCCCCCATTCACATGCACTCTTCCCCCCCCCTCCTCCCACTCTCCATCCCCTCAACTCACGCCACTTAAAAAATCACGTCAATTCGTCGCTCCGATTTGCCGTGAAAGACGGACAAACAAACAGACACACATACTTTCCCATTTATAATATTAAGTACGGATAATAAACAGCCTAGCCTGACTTAAAATAAATAAAGATTATAATAATACAAATATTTTAATATCGTTACCACATTTACTCCATCCTTATTTGTTAAATATTGTACTATTCCTATGCTCCTGTGTAACCAGTAGTATTTTACCATACGTATCGACATACATATTCCAGCAATTCCCGTTTAGTTTGTACATTTGGATCGTCTTCGATTTGGATAAAAATTGGTAGGCTGATAGAGTCCATGATGCTGAGCAAGATCCACTAGGTTTCTCAAAATGTCCTAAGTTGATTGTATGAAACTTTCCTTTTTTGTTACCGAAAATGTATAGAAATCTGGTAACAAAAAAGGAAGGTTTCATACAAACTACATAGGACATTTTGGGAAACCTAGTGGATCTTGCTCAGCATCACGGACTCTATCAGCCTACCAATTTTTATCCAAATCGAAGACGTGATCCAAATGTACAAACTAAACGGGAATTGCTCATTCATTAGTTTCGTCTCGAACTCCCATTACCATCTTTGCGTCGACACAGGACAACCAAGCTAATTTATACCCCCACCGTCTCAACTATTAGCTTTGCTGAGCTTGTGGACTCCTATGGCTTTGTCATAAAAAAACAAATCGAAAAAAATTTTTTCCCCTCACTAGCTCGGAAACACGTGTTTTGTCCTTTAATAGCAGCGGGTAAAAACGCATTTTATCCACTAGTGGGTAAAGTAATTTGAGCTTGAATAAAGTCAAATTAACTGCTTTAAAATTGATAAAAGTAGGTGAATCTAGTAATAAAGATGATTTACCACCTGTGGAACTACTGAAAGCAGTGATAAACGCATTTTTTGCGTTATAGTTTCCTCGCTATAGTGAGGGGAAAAGTTTTGTGTTACACTCGGGTGCAAATGTATTGGGTTGGCACAAAAGTAATGACACACTCTACAAAACTCTATACATTTCCTTTCTTAAGTTAATTGTTTTCGATAATATTCTAGTATGTTGTAGAACATTCTAGGTACTTCTAATGTGAGGGTATATAAAGCCGCCCTCGTGATTGGTTTAGTTAGATTGAAATAAAATGGACGAGCGACAAGTTTGAACACTTTACTTATATGAGATAGTTTGTGAGAGCTCATCGCAGCTAGGGTTTCTGCTCGAGAGTCTCGAACTCGAGACTTCTCGAGAATTTCGGCTTCATTCGAGACGAGAAAAAAATGACAGGTACTCGAGACGTCTCGAGTCCCGAATGTAAAGTACGACCTGAAGTGAAATGCAACTTTTTACCTTCTGCCCGGTCTCATCGCGAGGCGGTGGGGACGGTGTCGAACGGCGGCCATAAATTATAACGAGATAAAGCGATCTAACCTCTCATTCCAACGTAAGCTGGCAGCGACTTTGGCTAGTTTTGACAGCCTCGTGTTATTTAAAAGCAATTCGTCATTACGAAAAAGTCAGCGCGTTTATGTATCTTGGGTCATTGATAACCTGCGAAGAGTGCTATGGCTTAATTCGACAAGATTTGGAAGAACAGAGGAATCCGATGTCAAAATAAAGTGCGATTATTTCGATCTCTTGTCTTCTCGATATTTATGTATGGTGCCTAAACTTGGACCCTGAAAAGTTTTGATGTGGCTAAGATTGACGCTATTGAGATGTGGTGCTGGCGAAGACTGCTACGAGTATAACTTGAAAAGCTAGAAGAACTAACAAACATCTCTATTTTGCAAGAACTGAATATCACCACACGGCTCTCCAAAATATGCCAAGAGCGACCCTCAGATTTTTCGGACACATTATGAGAGCACCAATGCATAATATGGCGAATTAATGGTAAACATTCTTGGGGTGGGGCTCGTAAGAGATGGTCTGACTGTGTGAAGAAATCGTGTGGCGACAGCGTATACTGTGCAGTCCACATGGCTTATGACCGCGTTCAATGGAGACACGCTACTTGTGGTCGCGATCCTCGGCAATGAGGAAACGAGGAAGAAGAAGAAGTTATTTTAAACGTTTAATTTCAATGACATTATGATTTAATACATGACATTTTAATTTACTTAACCCGTGCACAGGCGGGGAAGTTAAAGGATTAGGTATTATTTTCAAGACTATAATTGTAGTTTTCTTGTTAAAATTTGATTTATGTTTATTTCAAAGAAGATTTTTATTGCTCTTACGCATTTTTTATAATAGTGTGGTGCAATAAAAACTACTAATCATATTGTTGTTTATCTTTTATCAAAATTTTACCATTTATAAAAAAAGACTCGAGACTCGTGAAGACTCGAGACTTTGGGCTCGAGATTTCTCGAAACTCGAGACTTCTAATAGGTCGAGAAATCAGAAACCCTAATCGCAGCGGACGCACTCTGAAGAAGAACGATTTATAAACGGTACCTTGCTACTACGTATCTTGTAATTAAAAATCAGTTCCTATAAAAAATATATTTTTATTGAATTAACATAACATACATACATACAATCACGCCTGTGTCCCATGAAAGGGTAGGCAGAGCACATGAAACTACTCAGGTTTCAGTGCCACTCTTGGCAAATAAGGGGTTGAAAGAAAACGAAACTGTGACATTGCAGTGACAGGTTGCCAGCCTCTCGCCTACACCACAATTTAACCCATATCCCACAGTCGCCTTCTACGACACCCACGGGAAGAAAGGGGGTGGTGAAATTCTTAACCCGTCACCACACGGATTAACATAACATATTCTTTATTATTTGCATATCTAGGTAAGTTTAGTAAGTTACTTAACTTTTCCGGCAATTTCTTTGCAGCATGTTACAAATAAAAGAATTCTAGGTAAATGATCATCACTAAGTAATTACCTATAACTCATTTTACTGTTATCAATCCTAATTTTAGTATGTCAACAAGCTTCGGACATAGGTATATATTCATTTAGAGGGACGATGCTGCACCAAAATTACTGGAAAAGTTACGATGTCTGATTAATTGATTATTACCCATCCATGGAACCAAATCCACAGTGTCCATCCATCTAATATATCCCTCTAACTAAATAAAGCACTAGACTTAAATAAAATATCTTGCTACTTGCTACCAGTATTTGAGTTATCGTGGCTTAGCCTATGCCTATAAATACCTTCGTTGCGGACTGCAGCTGACCGCCCACCGATCACAATGACTACGCGCAAACGGCCTAGCCGGAATGACAATCGTTGACGTTAGACGCCGATCTAAAGTGCAGTCTGGCTCTGTCGCGTCAACGCGTAAGAGCCTAGCTACGATAACGAAATTATCGTAAGCGTTTGTGCCTTTGGCTACATACCCTGGCCGGGCCACGCCGGGCTTACGACGAAAACCGGCACAATAAAAGTGTAGTGCATCACTAGTGGTCTTGGAGCTCCGTACCGTCCGTACGTGCCGCGACTGAGCTAGTGCTGCGATCGATCTCCGTAAATACGACAACAGTTAATCCGGGGACGGGCGGGCTGCACTTTATCTCACATATCGGAAAACACTATGATTTATAAGTGGCCAACTGTTTTGGTAAGCTTCCAATAGAATCGTAGTAATCCTGCAAAGTTTGCTAACTTCGATCGAGTCTTCGATTGTTATGAAAGTTAGTCGGAGTTGATAGACTTTTCGTTCTCGATTAAGTACGAGTAGGTACGAGTATATGCAGTTAAGAGCCCACCAACCTCAATCATCAACTTTTAAGTGGGTAACGTAACAGCATTGTGTTTAACAGGTTTATTAACCTGTTAACTTTTAATAAAGAATATTTTTGTGATTAAAGTTTTAAAAATGTCATTTACTACAATTGCTTCAATCATAAATGGAATTGAATGACGAATATTCATATCTATGAGGCTACATTGAAGCTCATATAAAAAGTTCACATTCACAGCATATAAAATATTGACACTTCAAAAAGCAATTTCAATATATATTGTCGAGAGCGATGACGCGTTAATGGTTTGGTTAGTGGGTCAATCAGCCCGCTCCGCCGGGCACTATTGTGCCCTTTCACATCATGTCAGGGCCCCGTCCCATTATGCCCCATATTCAGTAACGCACTTCGGTTCCATACTCACTTCCGTACCTACCTTTGAAATGGAGCTCGAAGGGCCGACTGTCAAAATATAATTGTTGTATAGTGCAACTTTCATAATATCGCGATGTTACGATTTCGTTGTGGTTTATTTATCACATAAAACTCTAAACGATCACATTATTTCCACAAAGTACAATCATGAGAAACCGAGCCGAAGCGCATATGAATATAATTCTTTTTCTGCAAAAATACTGAACATAAAACTGAATTGCAAACATGATATACATACGAGTATTATAGTATATAAATCTCTTCTGCCTAATTAACGCATACAATTTGTTTGAAGCTCTCAAACTTTTTATATCGCAGGAGTTTCATGCAAAAGTTAAAGGAAAATTTTGTTCATGGACGCGCTCATTACATAATAATTAGAGGCCTCGTCACGTTCACGGAGCGAATTGCATTTCACATTTGTCTCCAGCAGTGTAAAAGGGCCTTAATCGTAGCCACAAACATTGAGAGAAACCAACTCATATTTTTAATGTTTGTATTTTCCTTGCCTAAAATAAAATTTCAGAAAAGGTGTCCATGCTGCAAATTTAATTAAACCTGTAAGGGCGAGGGTAAACTCGGAATTATCAAAATTTTGGAACAATTTTGCGTGCTAGGTTGAATACAAATAGATTTAACTTTAGCATTTCCAAAAAGCTGGGCAATGGAGTCTATTTCATTCGTTCTGAGTCGCTTTTAATTTAATTTTCCTATCTGAAACGAAACTGCGTGGTAACTTTGGAGCTGTCCAGTGGAACGAGAAACTGTGCGGGCACTAAAAAAACGCATCATTTCCATTTGGTGACGGCAGAACTAACAGAACGGCATTACAAAAACGTAATGGCAAAGGAACAGCACTAGAGCATGCGAAGTGGAGCGGAGCGGCGGCGCGCCGCACCAAATGGATTTTTATTCAGTTGAAGTTGCCCGAGCCAATTAGTTTTGCACAAGTGCATCGAGAATGCTCACGGGCTCCGCGCCTCTGAAACCGAAACTCATTACTCAACGCTCTTTAGGGAACAAACTGTACAGCTAATGCTATCCAACAGTCCCGTTAAATAAATTCTCATGACAAACACCCCAATTAGGGAGACGAGATTTGAATTAAATTACTGTCCTATTTATTATGGAATTGTCTGAAAAAAGTTTTCGCCATACGGTTTTAATTAAAGTAAGCCTATCTTTTTTACACTGTTGAATTAATTACAGAAGTAGGTGAATTTAAATCAACGTTTCTCCCCTTTAAGACAGTCGCTTGTGACTATGAAAGAATAAATTGTACGAGTTATTTTTGTCAGAAAATGCTGGAAAGTATTCAAGTACACCTCGGGGAGCATAATTTTCCGTGAGCGCTCAATTAATATACTTAGCGGTTTGTTTTCCCGTCTTTTTACTGACTTAGATGCAAATACCGGCATAATAACATAATTACTTAGAATTCTTGATCTTGAGCTACAGATATAGGTATTTGCAACCCGAGTTCGAGTAGGTATAACTACTTTATGTATACAATTCATAATATTTGTGTAAGGGTAAATAACGTTACTCTTTTATTACATCTTCAGAAGCTATACGGCCCGTATATAGGATTAACTTTCCCGTATTTGAAACTCGTGTCCCGGATTTTCGAGGCGTTCGTTTTGTAACGTATTTGCGACGATCGAAAAGAATAAACGTAGAAATAAGAATCGGATTGACTTATTTCTGTTTCAGCGGGTAGGGCGCTGTTTACTCAATCTTACGCGTACAATCAATATCGATGGTGATGTCGTAGTCGCGTAACATATTTACACATGGTTATATGTCTTTATTTTACAGGACTCATAGACTTGTACCTTCTTCAAAAGGGTTAATTATAATTAGTGACGTGACAACTTTTCCTCTGACACTTCCTAACAAACGCTTGTCTTATTAAAACTCCGCACGCTTTACCTCTTGACACTACACAAAAGTGATGTTTTACAAAGAAATCGTGTCAGTGGGGAACACGTGTGAACCTGCACGATGAAAGCAAAGAGATTCATCGCGGCGCGAACTGCGGCGCGGAATTGCAGGGGTATTCAGACTTTGAAAATATGACATTCTGTTTTCATATCATGTTTGTAGAATGGGAATGCGCTTCCCCGCATCTTGTTTAAGAAGTGCTTCTGAGTCATATCTGTCTTATACTTTAGTCAACAACACGATAGCAATTTTATTCGGGGTGCTGGAAAAATATCTGGATTATAAATGCTTTAGGTCAACCGGGAGAATTCCATCTGGTAGAGAAGTGGCGTTTTTTGAAGATATATTCTGAAATATATATAGCAAACCCCTAAGTTTTAGATTTTAATGTATACGGCTTAGATATGTTCCATGCCCCGTTTAGATGATATTTTTAAATGACAATCAGACGCTTTCAAGCCAGTGCGCTTGGTCTTGATAGTTGATGCTTAGTTGTTGTCAGCTTATTACATATTTGTAAGACAAATTCAGCCTAACATGATTGTTCCCCAAGTTCATTAGGCTCGTTAGCGCGGAGCGGCGATGTGACGCGGACAGCTTCCGCCGGACTATTTTGTTTCGTTTCGCGACTCGCCGCGTTGGCTCGTTTGCGCCTCGCTACGTGACAGGAAATAGGCGGCGCTGGCTGCATACGTTCAGCGCGGCTTAATTTCTCGCAACAGCGTATAAATGTTCTCATTTGTGAACATATATTTATGGTAGCGGTAAAAGGGTGAGAATCTGTAGGTATGAAATGAAATGAAATGAAATATTTATGAAATGAAATATTTATGAAATGAAATATTTATTTTCCCAAGTAGGCACATTACAATGCGCTTATGAACGTCAAATAAAGCTACGCCGGCTCTAACCCTACGCCTCAGCCTCGAGAAGATTTCAGTCCCCCCTCAGTTGGAGGGTGGTATCCACTATGGGACCGGCAAGGAACTCGGCGGGCCACTTCTTTTCAAAACATTACATCTTATAATTAACATGCATTAAAAAACGAGATACAATTTAATCAGCAAAAGTATTCATCAAAAAAAATAAATATACCTACAGATCTCTATCTACTCTACAGACAGCTCATGCTCGCACGCCTCTTCAATGTCTTCCAATATATGTATTTACATTGATGTCATTGTAGGTCTTTCACGAAAACATGTCTACATGTCTAAAAATACCTACAATTATACGTACCATATTTTCTGTTTTCGGTAGGTATATATATATATTTTTTTTTTTTTATTTATTTAGAACACAAACAGTCGTAATATACATCATACATAGGTGTAGTACATAGAGTACCTACAAAAAACTGAAAGTAATACAAACAGACCTGGAGGTTCATAAAATACATATGAAGTTAACTTAAAACAGTAGGTAGTTATAAAACAGTTATATATATATTGATAGATTATCACCGTCACGAATATAATTGTAAAAAAAATACATTTTAGAGCAATTGAGACGAAAGGTATTAGCGCGATAGCCATTTCTCCCGTCGCAAGTTTCGCGCGGCGTACCGTATCGTTTGTCACCTAATTTCCTGCCCATCTTAAAAACACGTAAAGTACGGTCAACCAATTTGAATCCTAGGCCACTCTAGAACCCTGTCTCATTTAAACCATGTTCTATTTGCCATAAGAAGTCACATTGACGTTTACTGTGCAAAGGTTCTACAGTGGCCTAGGATTCAAATTGGTTGACTGTACCTACCTACTTTAGGTTCCAATGTCGGTAAGTAACCGTCGTAAGGAAGGGGGATTGTTATTGAAGGATCAACAATAACAAGCGTATAGCGTGTTTGTTTAGTTACCTGCTCTGATCTTCAAATCCTGTACAAGGGATTGATTTGTTCCTGTTCGGATTTGTTCCCCGTTCCCGTCGTATGCTCGCGAGACCAAGTTATGTGTCGGCTTAGAAGTGGCTACCTGTGGGGTGAATTTTTATCCCGCGCTTAGTATTCAGGGGCTGTAGGCCTATAATTCGCCTGAGGGTACGACCACAAGGGGCAACCGCGGCGCCCCCACTCGACTTAGGGGGCCTTCTCGGGGGTCCACCTGTCAATCTGTCTGAATAGTCGCCGGAATACGTCCGAGGGTTGACAGCAACAAAACTTTAACTTGTATTGGAAACTGGGTCACAAAATGCGGTTTTCACTTAATATTTAATCCGAGACCCGACTATAACCTAACCACAAAATTAAAATTTTGAAAAAACTCCTACCGCGACATAGTCATTTTTATAAAACATGGCTATTACAGAACACTCCCGACTAACTCAGCTTTCAAACAAAAAAAACTAAATCGAAATCGGTTCATCCGTTCGGGAGCTACGATGCCACAGACAGACACACACACAGACAGACAGGCAGACAGACACGTCAAACTTATAACACCCCGTCGTTAAAAATATATACAGCTCATTGTAATTATAATGATTGACTTTGATTTCACGTCTCGATATAGAATGACAAATGAACCGACTGGCGACTGCGCCGCAGTGGTCGTCTGTTT
This sequence comes from Leguminivora glycinivorella, assembly GCF_023078275.1. NCBI lineage: Eukaryota > Metazoa > Arthropoda > Insecta > Lepidoptera > Tortricidae > Leguminivora > Leguminivora glycinivorella. Next base: position 16,373,583 of record NC_062973.1, read on the forward strand.
CAGATATAATAAATGTTGTACGAGATAAATTTAACTTGCAACATTAGCACCCTCGGTTCGACACAACGATTACACAGCAAGTGCAATTTTTCACTGTTGCCCACCCCTGCTGCTACAATTTATGACGCGGGAATGATTTTTCGGCACCCATAAGTTAGATTTATATTTAACAGGCGAACACTTGCCTGCTCTAAATCGCCGATGTAAGAGGAAAATCACTGGTGCTCTAAAAAGTGGAATATAAACACGCTGACTCATGCTTACGGTTTGGCTTTCAAGTATTTCCACATTTGCTGCAACTTCTCTACAGGTACAGATATTACGGATATGAGTTTGTAACATGTTTTTTCATATCTTGAAACGTGGAACTTTCTGCAAAATATTTGCTAAATTTCTTTGAATGATGATTATTTAGAGATGTCCGAGGAGATTTTCCAAAATATATTGTACCCGCTTAGGCAAAAGATCACTACGATCAGGGGCCTTACCATGATCTCTTAACGCGATTCAGTTTAGGACCTAAACTGAACTGCGTCGCTATTTCCTACCACGACGTTGTTATTGCGATCAAATTTCGACCGAGCGAGCGATAAGCGTCCCAGCCGTTTCATTCACTCATCTCAAGTGTATTTCGTACCATGACATGCCACTTGAGCCTAAACTGAATCGCAGGAATGTCAAATTTAGCGATTCATAAAAAGTTACTCACTTACCGCATTATTCTGAATCGCTTTGTTGTAACACTAGCGATACTAAATAGTTTTGTGTTTTTTATAAGGAGTAGGAGATGGAAAATATAACTAAAGCTAGTTTCATCACCTGATTAATTTATTATTTTGGTTTTTCGATCCTTACCGATTCGATAATAAAATATAAAGTTTTATGATTTTGTTTAGTAATATTTACGGACCACCTATTCCAACTAACTACACGTTTTTACATTTTTAGAGTGCCCTATGATCTCGCAACTTTCGCAAAAACGCAAATCAAAAAGAGCGAGAAAAAGTCTGATCCTTTTTTAGTCGATGTGCAAGGAGTCATGTTAACACTTGCGACAAACTATGCCTAGGATGGCTAAGGAATCAACTAGGTCTAGCATAACTTAGCGATATACATTAAATTTAGACACGAGTGAGCTACCTACAAATACTAATGACTTACGTATTTGTTAAAATATCATCCAAACACTGCGAGTTCTATAGCCGAGCACAGCACTTCAAATACATAAATAAAAACTTTATTGGCCCCTGTACACACATGGCCAACGGTTCCACCAGCCCTTTGTGAAACCCCTTGGCCAAGATAAGAGCCGCTGTTTACACATTGGCGAACCAATCACTCGGCATTGGCTCTTCATGAAAGATGGACGTGGAATGAAAAAATCTAGGAAATTCTTGGTCATAGACGTTGTCAGAAAAAAAATATTAAAAAATAATAACCCCGTAGTAAAATTAAATTATTTGCAATATTAACAATTTTTTGAATATTCTGATAAGAACATTTATCTTTTTTAGGAAATACATTAAACATTTGCAAGGTTATTTTATTTCCTAAAATCTACACTATTATTGGCATAGATAAACTTATTATTTTCGTAAATATATCACTACTGTCCTCTCTGACGGCTGACGACCAACTGAATGAAGCGCCAACGTGTAAACGCAGTTGGCCATTGGCGCCAAGATCCTTTGATGTGTGGACAAAAAACCGACACGAATCGGTTGGCCGGCAAGCGCAAGCGCCAACTGCCAACTTACGGCCAAGTAGCCCTCTACACACATGGCCAAGGGGGTTGGTGGAACTGTTGGCCATGTGTGTACAGCGGCCATATTATTAATTACCTACTAGTCAAGGGCGTGATGTTCTAAACATAAGCTTTAACGAACTGTCATTATATATATATTTATCATTTATTTATAGTTTTGTTCAAAAAGACACGATATTTTACACAAAATCATTGTAATTATCGTGAATTTTACATTTAAATATTTTAAATGTTTCTTTTTCCAGTTTTAAGAATAAAATAAAATTAAAAATTAGTAATCGTTCCTGGTTTTCGAACGATCAAACGTCACAAGGGGAAAACGAGATAGATTTATACGATTCCTATAGCGTCATCCTTTTCTTGTCAAAACGATTCAGTTGCGGACCAGAGACAATATCGGTCTTTCATTCACTTGTACGCGGTTCAGTTTCGACTCTGAACATTGGAGGTCATGGTAGCAAATTGAGACGCTCAGTTTAGGCACCTAAACTGAACTGCTCTGCGTTTGAATCGTTTTTAAAAAGATCGTGGTAAGGCTGCAGAACCAAACTGACATGTTTACATATGTTACATGTGACACTGTCTCTAGAAACTTCAACCAGCAGAGCAGGGAGAATAGAGGTACCTACAGCAGAGTTTATACTCAGAGTATTGGCTTCGTGCGAAGTGCATGGAGGGGGTAAGCAAAGCGATCGCAGTGCTTGCGGTGGTCAAAATGGACACTGTTGATTGTGGTTGTTATCTATCAAAACTCATAAAATATAATACAATGTGGTGTAATGTTTGATATGGGGTATCAATGTTGTTTCGTTGTTAATTGTAAAAATAATGGCATAAATAGTCGTTGCACGTTCTATGCGTTTCTTAGAGCACACTAGAAATTGGATCAAAGAACTAAATGGATAGCTACGGTGAAAAGAAAACGTAAGTGACATGTCAAAAGAAAACATGATAATAAATTATATTTAAGCTTTCTTTACCTAATATTGTTCAATACGCTGTTAGTATTTTTCCTACCGTAAAAGATTATGCTTAAAGATTCATGCCTAGCCTGGGAATAGGCCCGTGTCGGATATTTCTGCGGCCGCGAACATGACTACGTACTTACGTTTAGATTTGTTTTATATTGCATTAACGGGACGGAGGTAGGGATTGCAATTGCTGGATCCAGCATCCAGCAATCCAGCTGGATCCAGCGCATTTTTCGGTCTGCTGGATCCAGCAGCCAACGCTGGATCCAGCGCTGCGGATCCGCAAATACAAAAATCTGCAATAAAATGCGTAATCAACTTATTTTACGTCATGTTTAAAACGATTCCGCGTTCCCGCACGTAGCCCGTGGCCGCTTAGCACAAAATAATTATATTTCGCTACAATTGTGTATTTTTTTCAGAAACGTAAGTAGTAGTAAAAACGTAAGATCTCAAAATGTATTTATATTTAATTATTTACTGTTACCGCAAAATTTCTTTTAAGTTTCAACTTATGTTTAGATCAGAATATTGATTGATGTTTGTCTACGTATAATATACCTACTTAAAGGTTTATTTTTTTATTAATATTAAGTAAGTAAACTAAGTACTAGTAAGTAAATTAGTAATTTTCAATGTGAACTAGTAAATGCCCAAATGTTGTGCCAAAAAAGCAGGCCATATCTGGTTGATAGCATTATTTATGTACCTACTTATTGTAGTAACTTCGCTTCATCGTTGTTACACTTTTAATGACATTTTTTATTTAATGTAGATTGCTATAAGGATTAAAAATGGTTACAAAAATTAATGCCAACTTTTTACAAGTAAATTTTAACTTTTCTTCCCTAGGAGGGAGCAAAGTAGCAGTTTTCTGTTCACGGGCTATGTTTGCAGTATAATCATATATGACAGAGTCCAGTTAGGGGCGACGACGAGCGAAACGAGGAGGAGCGTGTTAGGTTGACCGTGAGCAACCCGGAAAAAACTTTTTAAATCTAATAACAATGACTGGTGGCTAAAGCTCCAAAGTAATAAGTTAATAACTGCTGACTCTAATGCATGCGTCACCGCCGTGTCCCTACAAATTAAACAATATTCTTGTAAAAAAAATAAGTAGGTAACTATTTAAAAATATATATACGTAAGTAAAATACATAATTGCATCCCTGTCAATAAATTTAGAATTTCATAGGAGACTCAGTATTTAATATTTTTTGAAATACGCCATAGATATTGTTGGTGTTCAATAAAACATTTGGTATATACAATAAACAACTAGTCGTATATTACGTCAAGTAAAACATTAGGTAACATGAAAGGCCTTTTGAAAAACCCTAAAAACACCCAAACTTTAAGTTGGTAGGTAAATGCAAGGTTGGCAAATTAAAAAAAAATATGATAATTTGGGAAATGAACATTCGGCGGAATAAAATTCCGCGAAACGTGCGTTGGGAAGTGATATTCGGTCGGGAGATAAATAAGAGAACCGTTTTTTTTTATAAATTATGATTACAAAATTGCGCGTTTTCATCCTTCCTTTCACTATTTCAACTAAAAATAATAATAACAGCCCTATAGTAGAGCAAAATGTAATTTTTTTTTTACATTTTTTCTACCTGCTGGATCCGCGCTGGATCCAGCTGGATTGGCGCCGATCCAGCAAAAATCCAGCTGGATTGAAAACACTGCTGGATTGCAATCCCTAGACGGAGGTTTAGCGAATACCATATCACTAGCTCGAAGAACTTGTACCATTACTCCTATGTTCTTCTAGATTCCTTATATGCCCTGCCAGCACCAATTTATTGACTCTTTCTGTAGTCTGGGGTTGGAAGTTTATACCGTGAGTAATGCAACTGATTTTTGGTATTATATCCTTGTCTTTATAATCTATATACCTAAATTACACTTGAAATAGTAGCTCTTGTTATTCGATTTATTTAAAATTAACGAAAAATCGTTAAAATATAGTGTTTGTTTACATAAATAAATAAATAAATAAATAAATATTATAGGACATTTTATTACACAGATTGACTGCGTCCCACGGTAAGCTCAAGAAGGCTTGTGTTGTGGGTACTCAGACAACGATATATATAATATACAAATACTTATATACATAGAAAACATCCATGACTCAGGAACAAATATCTGTGCTCATCACACAAAGAAATGCCCTTACCGGGATTCGAACCCGGGACCGCGGCTCAGCAGGCAGGGTCACTACCGACTGAGCCAGACCGGTCGTCATGTCACATGCGCATGCATGTGTTACATGTCATTTTTTGACATTTTCCACTTCAAATTCACATGGTAGTGGGCGTAATTGTCGTGCACGTAGCCAATACTACCTATAAAAACTTTATGCTAGTGTCTGTCTACTCACCCATTTGTGTAAGTTCCAACAATGGTTAATTAATCATAGGGTGGAAAAAAACAATATTGATAGTTAATTAAACATATAATTAGAATCGGACTACCGCGAAAAGTTTTGTAAAATATAAAAATTATAACCAAGCAATTTTTAGGTGCTTAACATGCTATTCGCGAGTGTTGCAATATTTCCCATTCGAATAGCTTTATTCAGTAGTAAATATCGCAGCAATTTAAGCCGAGCCTGCATCGTCCACACACAGCCAATTAGCCCGACCGAGCTCGAGATAAATGTAAGTAATTTATTACAATTCGTAGCAAACGGCCGCCATTACGCTTAAAATATAGCGCACTCGGCTTCAGTTTGCACCTTCACGAATGTAATGTTATGGCCGTAGCCGGATCACAGATTAACTTCTGTTGCAACTGACGAATATGCTGGCGGGTTGTGGGGGCCGATTCTGAAAACAAATGTCAGCTCGCCGCACCTCGCCCATATTTTATTGTGAAATTTAAATTAAACAAGTTTAAATCGATAAACCTTTGGCAATGGGTTTGAAAAGTAAATAAATAAATAAAATAAATAAATATTATAGGACATTCTTACACAGATTGTCCTATAATATTTATTTATTTTAATCGATAAACCTTTGGCAAAGGGTTTGAAAAGTATGTATTTGGATCTAAGGTTTTCAATCTAAACTCAGGTACCTTAATATTGTAACTACATTTATAGGGGTGATGATGATGATCAAAACAATTTGGCAAGTATTATGTTTCGTATCTGAATGAGCCTCAGGCACGAGGTTCGCTTGTAAATCCGATCTTGTTAACGCATGAGGGGTGTTAAGTTTAACGCTTATTTTAATGTGTGATTTATTTCACACTACGCAGGGGAGCAGCGCATGTTTTACGTTTTGTTCGTGTATTACACATTCGTCGGTACTCTGTACACACTTATCTAAAATGAAAGACCAAACTACGGAAAATTGCTTTGTGCAATCGACATAGAGCAATTTGGAATACATTCGCTTGAAGTATTAAACAATAATAGCTTTCTAGAGAATTTCTTATACCATCACAAAATTCCGATGAAACTTATCACTTAAAACTTCATTCGTGAGTTTACTAACGAACCATCGAAACGTTTTTACTATGCAATATAATGAAAATAGTTATTTGTTTTACAAGGGGGCAAAGTAGTTGTTTAACCGCACGTGCCAATATTGATACCTGAGCAAGCGAAAGATTCCAATATTGAACCGCGAGCGTAGCGAGTGGTTCAAAAAGTGGAATCTTGAGCGTTGCCAGGGTTTCAAGGCACGAAGGTTAAACAAACGCCGCCGAGTGAAACACAAAATTTTTCCCCACACCAACATGAACAAAATACTGACTATAAAACATCAAACTAAATCAAATCTATGAATTTGTTCAATATTTATAATTCAAAATCATCATTTATAGATAATTTCTACCAGCCAGCTCAATATATCAAGTTAAAATTTGTATGAAATTACTTTTCACTCTTGTGGATAAAATGCAATTTTGCTATCTGTTTTCGAATAGCAAAGTAAGCCTTTATCAGTTGGTGTGGTGAAAAATAATTTTCACAGTAACTGTGGGTATATATTGTAACAGAACAAGCGTCTATGACGAGGAAATGGACTCGTTATTACATATAAAACTTACGGCGAATCAACTTTTCCTTGACCAACTTTCTTGGTGCATATTTTCTTTGGGATTTCATTGGATATTTTAACAAATAATATCTGTGATGTTTAATCACATGTATAGTCACGTCTTCACTCATAAAATTCACTGTTATTCGATGCGAAACAGGTTGGAAAAACATATTTATCAACAAACTACGTTCACATGGATGAAATACTGACACTGACAGTTGTCAACTGAGTAGCGTTCCAATATTATATCTTGATTTCAATTATAGGTCGTAAAAATTGATAATGATAAGTAGTGTATATATTTTCTGGATGTGTTTATTGTAGCATTTAGAAACAAAAATGATATTTTGCCTCAAATTTGATTTACAAAACTGGTTAAAAACCTTTGATAAAGTAATATTTGCATATTTATATTTACCACAATATAAAATGTTTCATTACGTACTAGGAATCAACAAAAGATATCTCCATCTCACTCTAAAACACGTGCAGTCATGCAGATGTTACTATTGAGAAGCAAAAACGTACGTGCTGAGATGTCTTGCCTAACATTAATGCCTAAGGCGTACGACTTAGTAAACAAAACAGTTACGACCTTTTTCTTATAAGTGTAATTTAGCGGCTATCCATTGTTATTTGTCGCCAGTCGCCCTTTTGTCGCTCTTTTGTCGCTCTTTTGTCGCTCTTTTGTCGCTCTTTTGTCGCTCTTTTGTCGCTCTTTTGTCGCTCTTTTGTCGCTCTTTTGTCGCTCTTTTGTCGCTCTTTTGTCGCCAGTCGCCTTTTTGTCGCTCTTTTGTCGCTCTTTTGTCGCTCTTTTGTCGCTCTTTTGTCGCTCTTTGGTCGCTCTTTTGTCGCTCTTTTGTCGCTCATTTTGAATCTATAAAAGGGTCGGAGCGAGCCGACGCGAGGCATTCTTAAAATATCTACAAGACTAACAGTGTCTCTGGCTTTCGTGTGTTATACTGGTGAGTGAAGTTGTTCTGCTATTATTTCTCTGTTTGTTTTTACTTGGAAATTATTCTAAGTGATTGTAAACTTTGAAATTGTGTCTCTGTTTGGTTGTGCGGGGACAATTATCGTCGTACAGTTGAACTTGGACCTGTGGTGGAATTGCTTTACTGTCAGTTGTGGGGTTAATTTAGTGTTCTATTTATAGTGTAGTGTACATTTAAATTGTTGTGTATAGTGAAGTTTTCTGTGCTTTGTTTCATGATTGCCGTCAAGCAATACAAAGACTGGGTCGATGTATGGCTGGTGCTTGGAGATAAGTCTGTGTTTGGTTTTGTAAGGAGTAATTCTTGCAAAACTAAGCTTAGATTATAGCACGTAAAGAAAACTTCACTCGTTTGTTTAGTTGGTCAGTAAAATTGAATTTAGTAATTTTCTATGGGGTTATTTTGTGAAAGTTGTAAGCCAGATCATTGTTTGTGATAGACTGTTGTCCGGCTAAGCGCTTTATACCTTGGGGCTGTTAAACATAAGGCGTTTAGGGGTCTTTTTGTTCCAAGTGGAGGGCTTGGGCGCTTTTATTTACTTACAAAAGCGTATTTTCTCACCGGTCTCAAAGAGTCCAACTGTTAGATGGAAGTGAGGACTTTCACGATTGACGATTGACATTAGGAGTAATCCTTGCTCACAGAAGTCGGCAGTATTTGAGGCTGGGGTCCTATATTTATATATATTTATTTACTCGGTGCTCTAGTCCATGCTGGCGTTGGTCGCTGGGGATTTCGGTTGTGATCGATCCACATCTAAGTAAAGTTGATCGCAGCTGGGTCTCTCATGTGGCTGGTACTGGTGTGTCCTAGAATACTGGATATATACACGGATAGGGCGATCTACTCTCTGCTACCCTAGCCCGCGGGCAAGAGCAGAGGGGGGGATCAGAACACAAGCCTATAGGTTGCCTATCTCAGCTTCGCTGGCTGAACGGTACAGTTCTAGTAGGAATACACTTGTGCATATTTTGAACATTAGATCTATGGTAAGTGATGGTCTGTGTTTCAGATACGCTAGAGTAGTGAAAACGATAGGATTAGGGTAGAGTCACACACTATTTCTATGAAAGTAGAGTTCTTATATGATTGGTCTTGGAATATATAATTGGTCAACGTGTATTGTGGAGAAATAATTTAACTACTACTACTTATATGGTTTAAATGTGGTGTTTATTATCTTAAAATATGTGGTAAAACTGGTAATTTATAAAATCTCTTATTACTTAATTTATTTGAGTGAAATTAATAATTGTGGTAGCAATTTCTGATTTTTCGGTGTGGCTGCGGGACACTTAGTGTTGCTAACTGGTTTTTCAAGGTAAATTCTATCAAGTTGGTTAGGGAAACAAACTATTCTTTGGAATAAAAGCATAGGTTTGTTATAGGGCCCAGTGGCATGCGAGCGCCGTCCACTGATGGAAAGTCAAATGCTTAGAAAAGTTAGTAGACTTGCTTAGTTCTTATAAAAGTTAGCGACTGCTCGGTGTTTCGATAAAACATTAGAAAGATCGAGAAGTTATGGTCTATTAGCAGTATTGGGGAAAAGGGGGGTTTAGCTAGGGAAAAAGAAACAAAACAAAAAGGGGGTTAGTTTTTAGATAGATAGCCCTTCAGGCTTACTTGCTTAGGATCCTGATAAAGTGGTTTGATCAGGTCAGGGGTCCCATACCGTATCGCAAGCCCTTGCTCAAGCCGGGACCACTAATAAGGCGTAGCGGATGATTACCAAAATATTTTTTATTATTTATTTCATGTATGTTTCACTCACTGACTTCTATTCTAAAAATTTCTTCATTACGTCATTAATTTTCTCACTCATAACTTCCTAGGCCTAAATCTGATAAAATACTCTTCTATAACACTATATTATTATGCTACAATAACCTTTATTCTTCTTCAAAATATAAATAAATAAAAATTTAAATGTTAGTCAAAAATACAGCTGATACTCATTAAAGGATCTAGGTTATCGCGGTTCACATCGAAGGGTTCTACTTATTCACGCTAGACTATCACAAGGCCAAATTTACGGGGTATATTTAAAGGGGGGTTAGCTATACTGTTGGTTAGTCAAGTAAGTAAGTAAATAAGGAAGGTGAGCGGAGGTTTTAGTTACAATATGAAATTGAAATTGAGTCCATTGTGTACCACAATATTGGCACACTAAGGCTTACGAGGTTATGATAATGACTGTCATAGAGTGTCATAGTTTCAAGTGTCCCCAAACGACTGTATACATAAATGAATCTATTACGTTTGAATGTTAATGAAGGTAGGATCGAGACAGAACAATGCATGACAGCCCTTTAAATGTGCCGGTGTTTAGAATGAAATGAACAGCACAATACAGAGGATACCTCGCCTAAGTAAACAGATGTAGTGTCCATTAACATATCTGAACGGGCAGCGGAGGTGTTCGTATGACTTACAGAGCTAGATTAGTAGAAGTACATAAGTGTATAGGTATTTTAAAGGCGTACCTACAAAGTTCGTCTAGAAATTTATTTGGCCCATTTTTGACGACTTAATTCGGTTAAATTATGGATTTGATGAGATTTATGAAGATCAAACTGATAACACAACCCATTACGGGCGACAAAGCAATAGTATTATTTTAAGTTGTCGCCACTTGCGGTGCTTAGCCTAGAATTAGCTAATTTTCATTCAAAGAAAAATGGCGGCAACCGCATGACGACTGTTGTTGTCCGGGAGCTCCACTTAGGGATAAGATATAATTAGTTAGATATGTACGACTCAAGGTCACATTTCAGTGGCCAAAAACTCAGGTCTACGCTGCATGCCACGAGCAGCAGGCAGCGGCAGCGGGCGCATCCGGCCGCAAGCTGGGCCCAAATTGCGGGCGCCGCGCAAGCAAATATGTAGAGCGGCCGCAGCCGAGCGCCTGATTTATGATGATATATGGCCATCGCGGAGCATGCCATCAATGTTATATCATATTTTAAAATATCGGACACCTAGTTATGCGCTTTTGGGAATCTTTCGTGAACAGCTGAAGCACTGCAGCGGCTTTGAGACTGACCTGACAGCAACTTGCGGAGACAAATGGAAACATCCTAGGTTGCGAAAAAAATAACTACAGTCGACCAAAAGAGCTGCAGCAATGTGCTGTAAACATTTTTGCGATGGAAGTTAATGATATTACAAATACGATAGGAGATTTTAAAAGTATGTCAACGATGTTTTACGCGAGTGCTTTGCATTACATTCCAGTCTTTATGGATAAAATTTATTTTTTATGGATAAAATTTAAATTTCCACCCGTATTATATTTACACACTGTATATACCTACTTATCAGCGAGTACATCGTTCGTGCACCGAACGTACTTACTTAACCTTCCCCAAAGTTTAACTTACAATTAGATTACTTATCGAAGGCACCCCTACATTCTATTTTGTATGATAGGCAATTTCGCACTCGATGTGACACCCCTGCATTTTTTGATAAAAAATAATAAGCCGTAAGAAGTCGGGAGGGAAGTTCCGCCGCGTAACGACGTAGTTACTTTTCCTAACGATGATTCACATGCCCGTGGCGTCCGCCAGGCGACTCAACTCACACTCACAGAAAAGAGTACTTACATATTTTGTAAAAACTTAAAATATAATTTGGCATGAAACACAACATTTTTTGGCATTTTAAGAAATATTTGCATCGAACACTGTTTATTAACTCGTCTATGTACATTTCATTAGGTAACTGCATGATAAGCTTCCAGTTTTTGTACAATTAGGACCTAAATTATGAGTTGTATATCCACGATCGGGTAAATTTAAGTCACATTAAAATTTTATGTAGGTGTAAGTAGGTACCAAATAATACATAATAGTAATTACGTATATGTACCAAAACGTTTGTTATCCCATTGTTTACGCTAAATATTAGATATAATTTTTAAGAAAAAAAAACCGCCTTCCTTTGGGGTTCTGGTGATAAATACTTTCAAATGTTGGATTATGTTATCAATTCGTCTGTATATTTTTTAATGTTTGTTATTCGATATCTCCGTCATTTCTGAACCAATTTTGAAATTTGGATGATTCTGAAGTACATACAGATGAGAATGATTATCAGAACGGAACTAACCAGGGGCGGCTCACTCTTCATCAGCAGTTCCACTGCACCAAATGTCACTGTTCTGGACGTAAGTGCATGCTGTTCTTATAAAAATACCAAAGTCACTATAAGTGTGCCGTTCAGATTTGAGGAGTTCCGTTCTGACCATCATCAGCAGTTCCACTGCACCAAATGCACCAGACGAATTGAGAACCCCTTCCTTTGAGATTTGGAAGGCGGTTAAAAATAGTTATAGTCTCCAACCTTCTGGGCACCCTCCAATAGTGAGGATCTAGGACAATTTTTTTATTGGTAAGTTTTTAGTATAAATAACTATTTCTTTATTTATACATTTTTAGAATAAGTTTTATTGTATTTTAATATGTAAGCAATTGCAATTATGGTAACAAACAAAGTACGTTATCTAATTAGTTAATTTACCTTTATCTATTATGGTCTACGCATGAATGAGTCTTCATCTACTGTTTTGTTTTAATTATGCTAATGGAAATAGCTTAGAAACAGGTACCAGTTACGACAGTTACAGGCAAATAGGCACCTGCAAAAGAGCCTCGCGGGAATGGCACATTAATAAGACTACTTCCATTGAATAGCTCGACTGTAACCATTTCCACGTATAAGTAAATACTGAAACAGTTTACAAATTACATTTTAGATGCAGATAGTGGGATGTAATATCAGAGGACATTAGTCTAGAGCCCCTAATGTGGTGTTGTGCGTTGGCAAGCGCAGCGCGGCGTTCGCTGTCGATGTCCCGCCGAGATTTATCGCCCGGCCCCGCCCCGGCGCGGCGCGGGCTCCCGGTTCATTTCGAGAAAGACGATCGAGTTTCATTTTTCTTTTCGTCTCTTGACGGTAATGGACTGCTAAATGTCTGCTTGCAAACTCCGCGTCACCAGACGTCCAGATCTACATTTATATCCTTTTTACGGAGCGGTCCGAACGAGGGTAGTTTTTAACGCGTCTTCGAAAAATAACTATAAAAGGGAATTTCTTCCAAACATTTCAACGAAACTCGTCAGTGTACGTAGGTTTATACCTATCCTAACCGCATCTACCGAGACGTAAAGAGATTTAAGAAAGACAAAGCAGTAAGAAGGAAAAATTTTATGGCTGTCTGTGCAAGAAGCCAGTCTTGTACTGCGTCATGAAAAAGTCGTAAATGTTGCGTACTCGTGTGTTCAAGTGAAATTTTCTGCTTGAGTGGTCTTGCGATTCACGAACATGCAAAATTTTACGATTCTTGCCTCTTGTTCGTTCCGTTTTACAATACTTTACTTGTATATGGCCAAATATTTTACGACTTCGCTGTTGAACTGGTGGATTATATGAACCGAGGTAGCTTTGCGCTCGTAGTTCTTTAGTTCTTATTGAAGTTCTGCAGTAAATCTATTTTCTGTTCTTCTTTACGTCTTCAGCAAATAGAAGGTAGCTGAGCTCTTCAACTAGGTTCAGGTAAATACTTAGTGTCCTTTTACATCTATCAAGTTGAGCGAGTAAGCGTGCAAAATATTATTATTTTCGTCTAAAAGACGTCCATTAAACTTATCTCTAGAGCTATATTCTAAGGAGTGAGAAGTAATAAAATCACCTTTGGCGCATTTAATTGAAAACTGGTACGGCGTAAAATGAAAATTCGAGGAATAATACGAGTAATGGAAATTCGATTTGCATTTTCACTTGATAACGTTCGCAGCGAAGAGGTAAATAAGGCTTAACACTTACCTGCTCGGGGTTATTAAGCAAGGCCCCGGCATTCCGCCTCGTTTCACTATTGGCGTATTTCACAATTCAGCTCACCGTCTGGAAATCTCATTAGGTACAATTCTACGTTTTCAAGAGAGTTAAGAGGATTGCGACATAATGAGTGTACCTAATTATGCTAAGCGCAGCGACGTCTTGCCAACTCGGGTGGTTTATCAATGAAAGGACTGAGTTAAAAAGTAGACCACCAATGGATGATTTTAACGTTAGTTTTACAACAAAAAAAAAAAACACTTCGACTTTGTGCTCGAAATTTTTGGTAGAAAACTTTTTAAGGTTAAAATGGCATAAAAAATGGAATGAAGTAACCAGCGGTTGTGAGCCGCAGGCTGTATCTTGCAGCAGCTGTTACCGTATGATTGCTATATTCCGTTTTAGATTTTTTAGGTTAGCGTACCTTTACATTTTCTACAGCAAGGAAACCTGTTTTCAACATGTTTAGGGAAGACTCTTGTTAACAATATGATTTAAAATTAAAAGGATGTGTTTTATCAATAACACAGAATATACATGTATAATAATAGTACAAGTATCAATAAGTAGAAATTAATGAAACGTCAATATAGGTATGGTTAAATTTTCATGAGTTTTATTTTCCGTTACAGGATTTGTGCTACACTCATCAATTGTGCCGAGATTGTGCCATATCAACTTTAGGGGTGTTTACTTTATACGTAATGCAGTGTTGTACTTATAGTAAACACCCCAAGGACCTCATTCAAATTTCGAACCATGTTTCCAGGAGCCAACGGGAATACACGACACCGATCTGTCATCGTCAAAAGTAGAAAACCATTTCTTCAAACAAAAAAGTTACTTTTGAACTGACAGATCGGTATTGTGATACCCTATGATCTCTCAGAAGTATTATTACCTGTTGAGTCGTAAACTCAGTCTTTTCATCAATTAGTGAATCTATAATTATCGTTTATTTCCAGCGAATGAAGCCCAAATACCATTTTAGCCCGACTGGCAGGCGTCGAGCTAATTCTAGTATGTATTTATTTGGCCTAGCTTTAATTATAACTGGCATTATCAACAGGCTTTTAAGCATTGCTTTCATGCCGCTCTATTTCAGACTATTATTATGGGCCAAATTAATATGGTTATCGGCAATTAGTACTGTTTAGTTCAAAGGCAAATTACAAATAGCCTGTTATAGGCATACTTCGCGAATGAAAATGTTGAGTTTTGGTGTTTTGACAATTTCAAAGTCTCTCAACATGTAGCCGGGTAAGTAAACATGTTTATCAGTACAAAAAGCGGCAAATTCAAATGTTCCATGAGACAATAAATATTCGCGCCTACATATTTTATGTTTGTCGGTTTTTTACTTACTTATCCGAGCGTTCTAAAATCTAAACATGAAACCAAGCCCTGCGTTAAAGTGTAAAAAGCGTTAATTTGACACTCAGAAAAGAGTTTGTTTTAAAAATACATGTGTCCCAGGCGTCGCAGCATTGCCAACAATTAAGCGGTCGACCGTACGTTTTAATAAACGGAAAAGCTCCGAGCTAAAAAAATTCAGCGCACATTATTTCGCTCAGCCCACTTTATATGTAACACCTGGTGCACTATTGATCGTTTAAGCGCTAATATCACTTCCACTAGTGCAGTTATAGACCAAAACTTGTAGACTCCACGTTCTATTACATTTGGTAAGACAGGCAAGATCAGATGCCTACTAAGTATCATACTACAAACAAACGACAAACGAAAAATATATGATGCAACGAAAAGTCAAGTGCCTATTTCCATACATTATTTTAACACTGCCAAGGTTTTCATAGTAACTACACTCCTAATCATATCATCTATAGAAATCCATGTTAGGCCATATATGTAGCTACATAATAATAACAGTATTTTTATAATCTTTAATTGCGCCTGGATTTAAATGGAAAAATACCAATGCAAAGCATTTTTCTTTTGTATTGTCGAAAGCGACGACGAAAACGTATTTTTTTTTTGTGTTTTTTTAGCACATTTGATTTCTACCGACGAAAACTTCATCAGAGGCTTAAAGACAAGTGATCTGTGTGTGCAGTACATTCGTAGTCGTGCGCGGCAAGGCCGATCAATAGCAGTATGCACTTAAAGGTATATTGGGAGAAGGGCAGCATGTCGCGGCGCGCCGCAGCCCCTATGTGCAGTACATGCATCGGAGCGCGATGAGCATGCAATGTCGTTCGGATCGCGATGTCAACACGATGCTCATGTGTGGTGAAGCGGAACAGTCAAATGGGGATCGGTTTTTGAGCTTAATAAGGTTGTTTAAAAGAGATCGTGTTGCGACGTAATTTTGCTATACATGTTGTGTAAAACTTTATTTAAAATTAAAGCTTACGGGATTGTACTTTTTATATTAAATAGGTTTTACCTACTGATGAGACATACCATATAATGGAGTATGGAATTATGGATGAAATGTCTGAAAGTACATGAAGCCCAGTAAGATATAAACTAAGTACCTAAGTAGTATACTTAAGTCCTAGTGCCCGACAATCCGCCTCGCTAACGATATTACTAACAACATCATTTAAAAGTTGAACAAGATGGCATGCAGACGAATGAATTTGTATGGATATTTAGGTACCTTAATCTAAATTCGTCATCGCTGAAGCTATAAATCCTATTATTTTATCCATAAACGAGCGAGCGCATGAATACATCAAGGCTCCATCACAGACAGGGCTTAGGCCCAGATATATTGTTTAGGGTCAGTGGTGTCAGTGGCGAGGGCAGACTAGCTCACAGCTGTCGTATCAAGTTAGCCTCTCTGCCTCTGTAAGCGATTGGGAGTTTAGGTTACATTTTACGAGGCCAGAATACTCAGAATACGTCAGGTACTCTACGATAGCGAGAACGACACAGAAAATGAACAGCGCTCCCAAAACTCCTAGAACTAAAAAATACATAAGTACATTTTCTGTAACAATCTCGGTATCAAGTAGGTTAAACAATCTGAAATGGTGTCTACCATTGTAGCCACACAGATTTTTTATTGGAGAAATTGATTCATACACAAAACGCCCAAAGTGTTTGTCATTTGTTCGAGAGTAAAATGTAAATTCCTATTGCCTAATTGTCTCTTTGTAGCCTGTCCTAACTCATAACCTATTAATAGAAAATTCCCTCGTACCTATTTTCACGACCGTCAATGACTTCGATCACCCAGAATGGACAGTAATCCGTTACACGTTCCAAAAAAGTAAATGAGATTATTAAACAAATTGAAATGGGTAAGTAGGTTTGTTACGAAAAAAAAGTTTTATAGGTTTACTTTTATCTGATCTTTTTAGTCCTCTGACGATTCAAAGTTGTTTAAACATAAGTGACATTGCTTTAATCTCGTTTCGACGGGCTTTAACGCGAACGATGCCCCCAGAGAGTTACGTGACAATTTTCTTTTTTGTGTGAAAGAAGTTGCAAAGCCGAAGACGTGTAGGCAGGTTTAGACAGGTGGATCTCTCGAGAATCACGCATGAGCTCATGATACGAATCTTTGCGCTTGACATTTTCTGAGGTAATTTAAGTTAACCGCTTGGGTGACATATCTCTCTTTTAAAATCAGTTTGTAAAAAAGAAATAGGCGAAATACTCGCATCTAAAATAAATAACCCGGTTTCTCAAATATATTCTGTTTTTTAACCGTCGCCTCATATCTCAAGAAGGACGGTTATCAAGTCGTCTGTATGTTTTTTTTTTTTTTTTTTTTTTTTTTTTTATGTTTGTTCCTCGATATCTCCGTCGTTCCTGGACCGATTTTGAAAATTTTTTTTTTGATTGAATGTATATGCATACAGATTGGTCCCATTTTTCTCAGAACCCAGTTCTGATGATGGGATCCTGGAGAAATCGAGGGAACTCCTCAAATCTGAAAGGCATACATATGGTGATTTTTGTGTTTTTAAAGGAACAGCATGCATTTAGGTACGGAACAGTGACATTTGGTGCAGTGGAACTGCTGATGATGGCCAGAACGGAACTCTTCAAATCTGAACGTCACGCTTATAGTGACTTTGGTATTTTTATACGAACAGCATGCACTTTCGTCCAGAACAGTGACATTTGGTGCAGTGGAATTTCTGATGATGGTCAGAACCGAACTCCTCAAATCTGAACGGCACGCTTATAGTGACTTTGGTATTTTTATAAGAACAGCATGCACTTTCGTCCAGAACAGTGACATTTGGTACAGTGGAACTGCTGATGATGGCCAGAACCAAACTCCTCAAATCTGAACGGCACGCTTATAGTGACTTTGCCATTTTTATAAGAACAGCATGCACTTTCGTCCAGAACAGTGACATTTGGTGCAGTGGAATTTCTGATGATGGTCAGAACCGAACTCCTCAAATCTGAACGGCACGCTTATAGTGACTTTGGTATTTTTATAAGAACAGTATGCACTTTCGTCCAGAACAGTGACATTTGGTGCAGTGGAACTGCTGATGATGGCCAGAACCAAACTCCTCAAACCTGAACGGCACACTCATAGTGACTTTGGTATTTTTGTAAGAAAAGCATGCATTTAAGTTCAGAACAGTGACATTTATTTAGTTATGTTTGTTAAGCATATGTTTTGAAGTCAAAGTTTGTCAAGCTTCGATTTCTTATAATATAATCGGATTCATGAGGAATTGAGGAAACTCCTCAAACCTTAACGTTATACGTATATTCATTTGTGTTGCCATCTAATAATTAAAGCATTAAAAGCAGTTTTAAAAAATACTTACACATTTCTACATAAACCAACATTCGCAAGTAGCTTTCACCAGAACCCGAAAGGCGACGGTTTTTTTTTCTTAAAAATTATTTATCTACAACTAAATAGTTAAATGCTGTAAGTGTGCAATTAGGTGTTTAATTACACACCTTATAACTTGGTTAACTTTAACTTTTTCTTGAGTTACTTTCAAGAGAGATAAAAACAGGAGTGGTATATTTACCCGCTATGTAGATTACTCTGACCTAAGACTTCACAATCCTTCACCCTACTTTCCGAGCCATTTATCCAATTACACTGACAAGAGTAATGCTCCAAGGAAAGAACTTTAGAATCGGCCTGCTCGGAACGCAGCTTAAGTTAAATGAAAAGAACGTTTCGCGTAATCCGACCGGACAGGTCAGTCGGTAAACGAAATAAAACGTCCGAGTGATATGTTCGTTCCATACGTCTTCATTTCAATGACCATACATTTGCGATCGGTGCGGCGGGCCCGACCTCTCGTAGATTAATGGGAATCGCATTTTCTGTGGTTCTATTCTGCCAGACGGGATCATTATGCGTGGAACAGTACACGTAACGAGCGTTGTTAACGTTCCACTCGGTACGAAGTGCATAGCAAATCATTTAAATCCATTTCGAAAGCCTGTGTGCATGCGTGGGTTTTAGCGTTGGGCTTTGGCGGGTATTTTGGTAGATAAATTGTAACATTTCGTTTTCAAAATTTCGTGATGTTTGGTGCAGCTTTTTATTCAATAGTAAAAACACATCGTTACAATAAAATACCACGAGGAGAAATACAAACATGAAAGATTTAATTCATACCATTATTTTTCCTGAGATTCAGACCCAGGACCATAATGGCTTAGCAAGCAGGGTCACTGAATACTAAGGACTTGTAATCCTAAATTAGAAAATTACAGACACAAACCTCCATGGCACGTCATTCGCTGGCATCCATTAGCATGCATGACCACATTAATTAATAACGCCAATATGTCGATCGATTCATCACTTCGCATTCAGGACGCGCTATGGCTAATTTGAATAGGCGCTTGCAGTATAAGCATTCCAGTGTCAGAATAAGAATCAATTGACGTCGTATGCAACCATGCTTAGCACACAAAACATTAAGTTTAATTATGTTGATGCCATATCGTGGCCTAGGTATACATATTTATTTTATTTTTAGGTGTACCTAGGTATTTGCAAGTATTTGTTATTTGTTGAAAATGAAAATGAAATGAAAATGAAAAATTTATTTTTCAAGTAGGCATATTACAATGCGCATATGAACGTCACGTGTTCATTTCGATATTTGACAAACGCAAATTGCAAAAAGTGTCACTTTGTTGTGCTACGTGAGCGCTACGCTTATGGAGCTACGCCCGCTACGAACGCCCGTAGCAAACGAAACTTGTAATCTAACCGTCTTCCTTAGCCTCATACGAACCTGGTTTTAAGAACGTTATTGCGTAATATAATAATAATAAATATGTCGTATTATCTTGGTAAAATATAATAAAATGAATTGGTAAAGGCTCTCTTGATTCTTCAAAAAATTATGAAAAAATTGCATTTTAACCACAAAAGTTCAAGTTTACACAAAATAATTTAAAAATATATTCCATAATAAAAGGACTACGCTTCATTCGTATGGAAAAGCGGGCGTACTTAAATTGAGGGCTCAATATTGACAGAAATAACGAGCCTTTATGAGTATTACCGGCGGTCGCCCGCAATGAGCCTCCTATTGAAAGTTGTTAATGAGAACACAGAAGCCACACTAAACTAATAGGCAGCTGAGACCTTTCCAGCAATAAGTAATTAAATACCGACTATATCCTCGCCTATCCTTTGATCTACTTATAGAAAGATCGAATGTCTATCGGTATATTTGGATCTTAGGATTCTTCGGTCTTCGGTAATGTTGTAAGTCTTGCGGATGAAATTTCGAAAAGTTGTAACAAAACAAAATATTTTTGGACATTAAAAAAATAAAATAATTCAAGAAAAATATTAGTAGAAAAAAAAGGTCTCATCAGGATTTGAACCCGGGACCTCTTGCTCCGTAGGCGGGGTCACTACCGAGAAGGCAAAGAGATTGTCAAACCCTTATGCACCTGCGATTGCAGCGCCACCTATCTTTTCTTTTATATGTGCACTTCTGATACTTAAAGCTTTCGCTCCTTATATTTCTAATCTCCATATTTAGAGCAATCAGGAATGAAAGAGCGAAATTTATCAACTGGTTATTGACCCGCTTGGCCGAACTTGGCTTTGTCCACTGGCAACCCAATTACAACCAGCGTACGTCCCGTGATGAGGTCAACTACGAAACTCAGCTGCCACGCCTTTGACATTCGGCACCTAAGACCATTTGGTGGCGGAGTCGCCATTGAGAGATAACGCATCTGCCGAAAACATATGACCATTGGTCATTCTTATTGGCTATTTTATGTATGTTAAGAACAAGCAGGCCCAGCAGCTATACCTACTTTCCACCAGCCCCTCTCCTGCAAAAATCGGACAGCTCCCAAGAATCAGTGTTTTGTACAGAAAATGACAGAGAGGGTCGTCTCTCCATTCTTAAATTCTCTGAGTTCGATACATATTATAAAGGTCCGAAAGTGTGTGCGGAGAGAGAAGAGTAATACCTGGAATCTATAGCTTCCATTAGTCCGTTTTTATATTATCCGATCCGATATCGGATGTCGGAAGAATTTCAATGGAAAAAATCCAAGATGGCGCCTCTAATGTATGGGATATTGGTCCTAATTCCGATATCGGATGGGATAATGTAAAAACGCACTTACAATCCACGGCTCTTCTCTTTTCGCACTGTCACACCATCTAATATTCACCCGAACATAACGTTGTATGCCTTCCTATTAAGCTATTTGTAGAAACCGCGACGCCGTCGCAATATCCGAGTTTTACGAAGCACGCTAGCAGCGACATTACTGTTTAATCCGGACATATTGCAGGCAGGCTCTAGGACACTAGTTGTTTGTAATGTTTGTTTGTCGTGCAAACTTGCGGGGCATCAAAAGCGTCCGACAACATGCCGAATCCCGGCATGAATAAAGTAATACTGTGGCATTAAGGGGTCGTCCATGAGATACGTTACATGTTTAGGGGGGGACAAACAAATATGACACGTTCCAACCGAGGAGTTGAATACTTTGCGACGCTCATTTGTAACCGAAAATTGTTTAGATGTATTTCCGCCCGTACCACGAGACATTTACGTTAGAGAATGTATAAACTCGATAGCATTCCCATTCTATCGCCACATCCGTGCGAACAAGATCGATCAAGTTTACGCAGTTATACTCAATGATGTAACAAGGAAGGAAGGAAGGAAATATCGGAAAATCATGAAATTCGTCTGACGTCATTTATGGATGACCCCGAAGCAGCTAGCTGACAGTCGGCTTGCGATGACGTTTTTACCATGTATTCCTGCCAGGAAGGATGGCTATAATTGATGACTAATGGGTGTGTTAGGGTTAAGTTCGTTTGAAAAGGCTCGCGATTATTTCAATGGCCAGGTAGACGAGATAATAACAAAGTGAGCAGATCTATTTAACAATTTCGAACAAGAGAAGAGAATACACTTGAAGGGATTAGAAAAAACGAAGAACAAAAAAAATCATGAACTTTACCAGCTATCTCGGGAAAATTATAATAACAGGATGGAAATGCAGACGATACAAAAACTTATAAATAAAAATAAATTACACAAAGAGAGTGGTAATTATTCGGAAAATATGGATTCATTCTCAACCAACGATACATTTTAATATCGAATCGCTCCACCGTAGTCAATAAGTCGGGAAGGCATTCCCGGTGAGTGTTAGAGTTCTTGATGGGTTGGGTGAACCAGCTTAACGTGAACCCAGAATCTTACCGAACCAGTTGGCTATATCCTCACAATTACCAAAAAAATCTAGACCACTTTGTCACAATACCGTACAGTATCGGCACTCCCGCTCCACCCTAAAAGTGCTGCCCACCCGCTCTCGGTTACCTCACAGTTACCGCCTGTCAAAATCGCGACCATCTCACTCATACAAGCATGGTACGCGTTCACCTACACGAGCTTAAACTGTGCGTAGAAAGCGCCTCTTTCATATATTTGATCGCCATTGTCCGAGGTGTGACTTTCTGTTACGCTCCAAACTGATCTGTAAATTTCGTTGACCGTGTAAGTATCTAGGTAGGTCTATTAAAAAACTAGGGCCCTACAGACAGACATATGTACGAGGGTGAACACAAGGTATGTGTTGCTGGCAATGAATCGGGATGATACTGGTTTCCCAGAGCCCTCGACTCGCTCCCGCTGCGCAAGCGAGTGCAGTACGAGGCAATAACTTCACGGCCCATAGGGCCCGCAACGGCTGAGATGTTTAAACTTGCCAACCGGAATTTGTTTACTGGCAGCCACTTTACAAAGATACACCATAGTATCTTTGTACTGGGTGGGATAAATACACAGTTTTGCTTTCCACTGTGTTCTTACTATTTTAACTTACATAAGACCAAAGTGGACCAAAGCTACTTAAGGCAGCCATGGCTATACGTAGGATTACTTTGACCAAAACAGCCTTTATTACAGATTCTTAACTGAACTTCTGCTTTGCTCTGACTATTGGGGGAAGGTAGCAGCTATGGCACCGTAATAGCTAGGTTAGGCTAGACCGCATTATGGACTAATGCCGTACCTTAACCTCCCATTGCTCTATCTGTACTGTAGTTCCGACTAATTACTGCAGCCTAAGTACGACCCTGAGCTGCGGTGCGGCCAGCTCTTGGGTAGATCCATTTTATGCACTAAAGCATAAAAGTAAATCTATCTTTACATACCTTTAGCCCTCCATTGGGCATATTGTTATCTTAAACTTGGTGGCAACAATACAGCCGGGTCAACCAACGCTTGCCACGCCGCACTAAATCGGCTTTCGAGTCGGTTCGGGAAGTGGGCCCATCAAAACAAGCACATTACTTCGCTTATTTATTGACTTGAATCGGTACCTAAATAACGACATCCTCTGAACATTGGTGCATAGATAGTGCACCAGTGATAGATAAATGTTGGAACGAGTTTGAAGTAGCCGCAGAGGATCGTGAAAAGAGGAAGTTTCTTCTGTGAGCCCTATATCCCTAATGAAGGATTAAAGGATCATAACATTTCAACGACCGGTTTGGCTCAGTCGGTAGTGACCCTGCCTGCTGAGCCGCGGTCCTGGGTTCGAATCCCGGTAAGGGCATTTATTTGTGTGATGAGCACAGATATTTGTTCCTGAGTCATGGACGTTTTCCACATAAGTATTTGTATATAATGTATATCGTTATCCGAGTACCCACAGCACAAGCCTTCTTGAGCTTACCGTGGGGCTCAGTCAATCTGTGTAAGAATGTCCTATATAATATTTATTATTAAATATTTATTGTAACATCATCAACATCACACTTTCATGGCCAGTCTCCACATGAGCATGTATATTATCAATCCTTGAAAAACAGTGTAATTATGAAAAAAATATTTGTCCTAGAAAATTCAACTTTTGATTTTCTATTTCAGTGGTTCTTATAATTGTGTACACAAAAGACTATATTGTCACTGTTTTTTGCAAGAAGTACACAATACATACGTGGATATATACATATTCGCTATTTCGCTTGGTGCATGACGTGGGCGCCGCCCCGCCCCTAGTGAGACATATTTCTTATTTGACAGTTGGCAGCTGCCAAATAGTGTGAAGATATTATCGCCGTGCCATGAAAGTTCATATTTTCACGTCGTGCGTTGGCGTCGCTTTTATTGCCCCCACTAGCGACATCGGAGATAGCCACAGGTATAATAATAATTTCGTTAGATTAGTACCTAAAGATTAAGTTTTTCATCCCTGAGGGCGACATAATAAATTTGTCTCAACATTGCAGGCACCCTACGGAAACTGCTTACTATCAGGCGGATCATTTTTGCCACCGACGTACATGAACGTAACACACTTCTAGTATTGTAAATAAGTGTTGTGTGGAATGTTTTATAGAAAACATTCCAAAACACCTATATTATGAAAATGCGAGCATAATCGTTTGTCTCTGAATTTTTTAAACTAGTCACCAGAGGCCGAGAGGTAAACGTAGATGAAGAAATGGTTAAATGTGCCATCTATGGCTGACACTGAAAAGCTTTACCTACGTCTCTTTGGACGCCCAGCGCCTCGTATCGTTTATAATAATCGTCACTAGCGCCACACTACGTCGCTTACAGTAAAAACGCTAAGCGCTGTTCTTCGGAGCGATAGAGGTTATGCTTATGTGTATGGTTATGCGGTCAGAACGCCTATAATTACGTGCACGACTGGTGCTGCCCTCATTTTGTAGGCTTTTCAAAGTTATATGACTGTATCTACCTATTGTAGTTGTTAGGTACCTATTTACATGTCTCGCTACGCTTAAGATTCAATGTATAGTTCTCGATCACGTCTAGAATTTTGTACTATCTTTTGGATTATGGGCATTTTCAGAATTTGGGTCTCCCCAATTAGCAAAAGTTGTTAACAAAAATTAACACACTGTCAGTTTTGTGACAATTAAGCATAAAAATCTGTCTAAAAATTTACTTTTTTCACATTCTAAATGTAGATTATCGCTTAAAGTTCATGTGATTAACACAAAAACCATATTTCTGTTAATCGTAAACTATAACTTTTCTTTGCTAATCCGCGAATAGATAACGTGCAAGTCAATCAGTGCTAACCTGTTATAATTACTTGCGTATTTTTTACATGCAATTAATTTTCCCACCCTCCCACCGCAAAAATAAAAATAAATACGCAAATAAATATAACAACCCACCACCAAAAATACAAAACTCGACACGTGTTTCGCCTCTCTACGAGGCATCCTCAGGAGCTGATGTTGACGGTCCGAAGTCCCGCAACTGAGTCAGTTGCGTATTTATTTTTATTTTTGCGGTGGGAGGGTGGGAAAATTAATTGCATGTAAAAAATACGCAAGTAATTATAACAGGTTAGCACTGATTGACTTGCACGTTATCTATTCGCGGATTAGCAAAGAAAAGTTCTAGTTTACGATTAACATGGATTTCCGCAAAGTAACGCCTGATTCCATCGATCATATTTTTGTTGAAATTTCATGCTTAATTACCGTCACAAAACTGACAGTGAGTTAATTTTTGTTAACAACTTTCGCTAATTGGGGGGTCCAAAATTCTGAAAATGCCCTTATAAAAGACGGAGATGGAGTAAATCAAAGATCAAATTAAATAAAACAGGTACATTTTATTGAAAAAAATATGTACACAGCAAAACAAATAAATAATCTTATGTTGTATATTAGTCTATAAAACATTAATTTCATTGAAATAAAATACTATACATAACTACAGTAAGATTATGTACACAATACCATCTCGCGGGAGGCGCCGACTATCAATATAATAAACATTTCCCTTTCAACATTAAATACATGTCGGCATCTGAACTCACATTTCTTATTTCAAATTTAAGTGGAATCTCTAAGGTTAAAATACGATATTATAAAAACAGTAAGTAAGCTATGAGATAATTCCTTGATATATAATTTTATCGGACATGTTTAGAAATCACAAAGTAATTTTGCACATTGATAATAATCTAACAATGACTATCCATAACAAATTACCTATCCAGTGGATCCATGGTACGACATGACCTACCTATAGTTAACATTAATTCTACCTAGAGTTTTTAAAATCTTTTATTATATTACTTGAATGTGTTTAAAAAGCATTTTAGAAATGTTTTAACATAATCTCCCTTGCACCACAAAACAAATACTTATAAATTAAGCGACACTTACAGTGATATCTTATTTTAGGTTAACTGAGGAGGATGACAAGGTTAGGTAAGGATATGTGAACGTTGTGATGCCATCGTGGGTACGGCACGGTACGGGCAGTCTGCGCGGGCGATCAGCTCGCAGCTGCCAAAGGAATCTTGACTATAAGCTATAGATGGTTTACTTCAACTAATTGTAATATAGTTTCATGTGACTTTTTCTTTCTCAACTACTTAACAGAAATAATTAGAAAATCAAGACCTAATTTCAGACCATAGTTATAAATAATAATTACATGATAGAGATCATCAAGAGCTTGTAAAGGAAACTTAATAAAGTGATCATTTATAATAGATGTATGGTAGCAAAATTAACACGTACAATTGTATGTAGTCATTTGGATATCAAAATACCCCTATATTGGTGGCCATTAAAACACCAAAGTAGGAATAGGAATACATGGTCATGGAAACGTGTAAAAGGTTTGTTCAAATTGAACATTGAGGCATGGTACCACAAACGAAGGTTGTGTTACGTGTACATTTGTAAAATGTGGCGTGTACAAAATAAATGACACTGCTCTCAATAACTATCACTCGAGCTCAACAAAGGTAAGGTAAGTAACGCAAACAAATCGTAAATGATAATTATGTATGTACTTACTCATTATGTAACCGAAACAATGTTGATCGCGTCAACAAACGCAGGCCAGTGTTATTGTCAATTACCTCGTCTATAAAATCTACATTTAATATGCTCAATATTTTGACTAGAAATCATGTTTCACTTATTATTTTCTAACAACACACATAAAAATTTACACGGTATATAGCGATTTACTTTCTTATTAATTTACAGTTCACTAAACTTGTACAATACATCGATGACAGGGTGTACTTCATAGTATTATTATTGTTGATATCGAAGATACTAGACGAACTAGTGGCTTACCCTAGCGGCCGTGGTTCTCAACCACTGCCGCTCTACAAGTACCTACGTTTTATTTTAATAAATCACTTTCATATATAGGTAATCGTTAAGTAAATACCAAAATATAGATAATTTTCACGCCAGGAACTCTTTCATACTGTCCAAATTTAGTTCAATCCAACATACTATACTCTCAAATAAAAGTATTTCAACAAAGAGATTAAAAGGATATATACAATATTTATCAATAAAGGTACGGAATGGTAGATAATCTCTGGTCAGTAATAACACTCTAGACACGTCGAAAACAAATATCGTACAGATACCGTTTGTACAATCACAACATAATTTTACTAACTATTCCTACACATTGATGACATTGACTATGTGATGTATTAAGGAGTATATATTAAATTGTAGACATACAAATCTATTACATATCGGGAAGCCTAAACGGTAGTTCGAACCCCACGGCGTGTCTTTTTCGGTTCAACACCCGTGGGACAATAAAGGTCTACAATCAAACCGGGACAATCTATCGCCTTTTATCATACCTCTTACGTTACGTCAATTCGAAATCGATGCGTTTGAACGCTGACATAAAACTAAGCGTATACGACAACGGAATAGATCGTACCGATAGCCTGCCGGGGCGTGTCGTTTCAAACCGTGAATAATTTAATTTTCACCACACCAACTGGTAAAGGCTTTCTTTGCTATTCGAAAACAGATAGCAAAATTGCATTTTATCCACAAGGGGGCAAAGTAATTTCATACGAATTTTAACTCGATGTCTTAATCTGGCTGCTAGATTTTACCTATAAATTATGATTTTGAATCATAAATATTAAATAAATTGATAGATTTCATTTATTTTGATATTTTATAGTCAGTATTTTGTTCGTGTCGGTGTGGTGAAAAATTTTGTGTTTCACTCGGTGGCAGTTTGTTTAACCTTCGTGCCTCGATACGTGCGGTTAAACAACTACTTTGCCCCCTAGTAAAACAAATAACTATTGACAAATCGAATAGGCGGCGGCATCTTTCGTCCGCTCGGTCAAACTGTGCCCGCACAAACAATATTCGGTCCGTCATCGCGCGCTGCGCAGACGGCCGTCGGCGAGCCGCGGGGCGCGGCGCCGGCGCGCGGGGCCCGAGGCCTGCTCCGCGCACTCGCTCTTCTTGTCCAGCTCGGCCATCGCCTCCTGGATCGCGTTCTCCAGCAGCGTGTTTAGTTTTCTACTCCTGTTTCGATATAAAAAAAATGACAATTTAATATAGACGTGGATTTTATACATTAGCGTGAACTCGAGTGGCATATTCGGCACGTTAGAGTCGCGAAATCTTTTGGGTTGGGTTAATTTTACATTCATAGAAATCACACAGTTAAATTCAAAACTAACTTATTAGATTTCAAACGGTCGATATTAGTATTCCGCTACAATTTTTTTCTTATAGTCGTATTACGTGCACGATTGAGTGTTAATAGTAATTATGCTTGATTTTGTATGCTACAGATGTAGTGCGAAAAGGGTTCGCTTCGTATTTTTCCGGAAAGGTTCGTATTAGTCATGCTAGTTCAGTCAATGTCAGTACATCTTGTACCGAGACTGACTGAAATAGCATGACACGTTCGTACGTTTCCATAACGATACGAAGGCAAATCTTTTCGCACTACATCTGTACATACCGTGGTTCATCATAATCACGTAATAATTTTGAAATATTAAGTGAAGAGAGTAGTTTCACACAGAATTTACAACGCGCGCAAACGACGTGTCAAATAAGCAGCGAAATACCAATATCGGGACACAATAAAACAGAATTAAGGTTTATCTTTCGTCGTCGACACCGCTCAACCCTTTCAACGTCGACGACACAGAGAGGCGGCGGGTCACGCGAGTCACGGCCCGAATTATCGAATCGCGCGTCGTCAAACATAGGTTTACAAATTCGAGCCGCACACCGGACGCGTCGTCTCCGGTGAAAGGGTTCAGCCGGCGGTGGCGACTCACTTCCGGTGCTTGGTGCGCGCCGCGTGGTGCGCCTCGAGCCCCTCGGACAGCGTGAGCAGGCTGCGCGCGGGCAGCAGCGCGGCGGGGCGCGGCCGCTCGGCGCCGAACCACTGCACGCGCCAGCGCCCGTCCGCGCAGCGCCGGCGCAGCTTGCCCGGCCACGACGCGTAGCCCGCCACCGGGCCCCACACCAGCTCGCCCGCGCTGAACGTGCGCGCGCCCTCCGCGCGTGCGCCCGCAGACTCTCCGGACCCGGATCTCTCCGCTTCGGCGTCGGATTCCTCCCCGCTCTTGTTATCTACCGATATTGTCACAGTTTAGCCCGCGTTCGCCGGTCCTCTTCGCCCGACACCGATACATGAGTGCACTGATTATTACATGCGAGAAGAGTACGACGCGGATATCGCACGTCGACAGGATTACATTAAGTATAGACATTAGACTCGAGCGAGAGTGCTAACTTTACAAGATTCGATACGATAGATACGAGAGTATTTTAGAACAAAAATTTCAATCGTTAGATACATTTGAAGTGACATATAGGTAGTTTTGTGCAGAGAAAAATCGGATTCTTAGTGCCTGTTACGTACGATTATTCAGAACTCGACAGTGACGTGTTTGATACTTTAAATTTCTAAAATTAATTAGATGCTACTCATGAGAAAAAAAAACTCTGGAGATTATTGAATTTACTTACATTTGGAAACTGCATTCTTACATATCATTAAGATATAATACAAATTGAAATAAACATTCCACTTAAAAATCCGACTTTGTAACACTTACACTTCATTAAATCACAAGTGCAAACTTACAAATAAGTTACATCTAGTTTGTGAAGTGAATCATTGATGATATTTTTTATTATTTCCACCTGAACCGAAACAACATAAACCAATAATAATAATAATTCTGAAAATAAGGATATTTCTACAATACAGAAAAATTTGGTCTAAACCCATCTATCAATCACAAACCAGAAGTAAACAAAGTGTACAATAGGTGAAGCAGATTCGTAATTTACATATTCCCACACCAAAGAAGAACAGTAATATGAAAATTGTGCTTTACTTACAATGATGAACAGATGAAATGATGATGGCTTTACAATGATGCGTTAGTAATGGGATCCCAATCTGTGAGCCAATTTTGTTACTTGTTCGAGTGTGGTGCAATGGAAAGCGACAGAAAGCCGGGTGGGAACGGTGGACGCCGCACGTCGCTCATGTCGGATTAGTTTCCAGTACACCCTCTATTAACAGCTGTATCTTGTATTAACCCAACCAAAAGAAAACCAATGACCAATACAGTATCGCATTATGTAGAAGCTGAAATATACCAATACACGTCAGTATGTATCATCAACAAACGTCTAATATACACGTGGTGTCCTCAAATTTCGGGTACGTAGGCGTCAGTCAATCCAAAACCAATACAAGACACAACATAATGATCAATTTGGAATTTTGTTAGCTGTGACCAAAGCGTGAAATGGTTCTGGATAAATTAGTAAACTGTGGCAACGGATTTTGTCTCAAATTGTTAACAAGTTAATATAAAAGCCCTTTTTACATACAAAAGTGTGATTATTAGTTTTCAATTCATTTACAGTGCAGACACAGCAAGTGAAGACTGAAAAGTGATGAAATATTTGGTACGTAATAAATGAAAAATTGTAATTAAAATGCGAATTGTTGGTAGCTTAAATATTTGCGAAAAAGGGCTTTAAGAACTCATATGAATAAGTCACGTGTTGCCGACACTCAAGCTGATGAATAGAATATCAAAGAATCAGATCGTATAGTTGAATTAGCCAAGGATCGAAAGCGTAGCGAGAAAGGTTATACATAGAACTGGTAGTGCCACTTACCATTTCCGGGACCTAGATTGTGTCTGTCAAATACTTTCTGTATGGCGGAGGGTTCGGAGCTGGTTCCGGAGGGGGGGAAGTGGCGGGCCTGCTTGTCGGGGGAGGGCAGGCGCAGGTCGTACTCCTCCTTGGGTAGCGCGTGGAGCATGTTGTAGGTGGTGCGCATCATCTTGTCGGTGCGGTAGGAGGAGCCGTCGCCGAAGTCGTTCTTCCTCTTGTATGTGTGCGTGCGCTCGTAGTAGTTGGTGGTGGCGGGCATGAGCCCGTGCTGGTTGGCGGGCGGCGCCGCGTTCTGGTTGTAATGCATCTCGGTCGACTCCACGGGGTTGTGGTTGCGGTTCTGGCGCATGAGCGGCAAGTTTGACATTACACCTGGAAATGCAACATCTGCGTGTGATTGTCATGTAATTTTTAAACACGTTTCCAAGAAGAAACGACACGAAGATGGAATAATGTTCGATGTCAAAAAAGGTGTTTATTAACGTATTACAGTAGGACTTTGCAAAGTAGGGATAGAAATGTATATTAAAAAATATATGTATATTAGGGATGTTACGAATATTTGCATTCGCATTCGCATTCTTTTAAACATTTGCTTTGACATTCGCATTCGCTTCAAACGATGCGAATGTTTTGCGAATGCGAATGTGTGCAAGTCGCAGCTTGTTCCTCGCCCGCGCCGGCCGCTCCAATTGACAACATTTCATATTTTTTAGTACTACTTTTTATTGTTTGGTTTGAAAGAACTCAATACTAAAAGATACACGTATTTTTTTTATTTTTCCAACAACTGCTATTTTAATGAGAAATTCCCTTTTTATTACTGCTTCGAGCAGAAAGAGCGTAAGTTACAAACGTCAAGACACAGCTTCGTGACGTCACATGTGTTGTTTCATACACCTAAGAAAACCGGCCAAGAGCGTGTCGGGCCACGCTCAGTGTAGGGTTCCGTAGTTTTTCGTATTTTTCTCAAAAACTACTGAACCTATCAAGTTCAAAACAATTTTCCTAGAAAGTCTTTATAAAGTTCTACTTTTGTGATTTTTTTCATATTTTTTAAACATATGGTTCAAAAGTTAGAGGGGGGGGACGCACTTTTTTTTCTTTTAGGAGTGATTATTTCCGAAAATATTAATATTATCAAAAAATGATCTTAGTAAACTCTTATTCATTTTTAAATACCTATCCAACGATATATCACACGTTGGGGTTGGAATGAAAAAAAATATCAGCCCCCACTTTACATGTAGGGGGGGTACCCTAATAAAACATTTTTTTCCATTTTTTATTTTTGCACTTTGTTGGCGTGATTGATATACATATTGGTACCAAATTTCAGCTTTCTAGTGCTTACGGTTACTGAGATTATCCGCGGACGGACGGACGGACGGACGGACGGACGGACGGACGGACGGACGGACGGACGGACGGACGGACGGACGGACGGACGGACAGACAGACATGGCGAAACTATAAGGGTTCCTAGTTGACTACGGAACCCTAAAAACGACAAAATCATTCCTAAAAAAAAAGTTTTAACAGTCAGCTTAAACAGTCCGGTATGTCTGACTGTCAAGTGTCACTGTCAACCACTAGTGAATGACTACGAATCATAGACTAAGCCATGATTTTTTTAATATCTTTGCTACGAACTGTGATAAGTTTCACTGTCAAACTCAAGTGACATCCCAACTGGAAGATTTTTTTGATATAGTGGCAGCTCTAAATCAGCTATTTGACGTCACTTCCCCTTTAAACTATTTTTAAGATTTTTTATACTAAAAATGCGGAAATTTTTTTTTAAAAAATGATTTATGTGATCTACAAGCGTATATATCGAAATGGTTTTCGATTTAGGGACATTGAAAATTTTGAAACGTTGTCAACTGTCGACTCGCGCATGCGCAGATAGGTCAAATTCGTACGGCGTGAAGTTCGTACTCGGCATTTTGACCAATAGTAAGCATTTCAAATTTTTTACCTAGCGGGTTGTTGGTGATTGCTTGGTTTTTATTTTGGTTTTTTATGAAATCAGCGATATTCGCATTCGCATTCGCATTCGCACATTCGCATTCTGAAAATTCGCATTGCGAATGCGAATGTGACACATGCGACATTCGTGACATCCCTAATATATATATCTTTATTTCAGACCAAGGTCCATACAGTGAGCAAATACATTTTTAAAAACTTATTCTAATTAAATTATTTAATAGTTAACATTTATGTACTGGACAAAAAGCTAAGTGCCTTGGTAACAGCCACATACACACTCAGTTATATGTGTAGGTGGCCACCACCGAGTGCATATAGGATAGGTATTTAATTTAGATTTTATTTATTGCTGACATTTCTGACATTTTTATATAGACAGATAGAGATAGAGAGATATATTTTTATAAATATTTTTTTCGGAATTTTGCGACTTGTCGGCAAATGGAAAATAAAATCAAATCAAATTGTTTTCAACTCGATACCTCAAGTACCTCAACGCGTTCCCGAAATTAAATATGTTCTTTCGTTACTTATATTAAATATCAAAAATTTTAAATTATGTAAATGATCAAACAAATTTCATAAAAGTAACCACGTAACTTTTCATATAGAACTGGCATCAATGGACTGAACAAAATTTTGATTTTATGAGTGACAGTGACAAGAGCCACTATTTTGTCCGTCACACGCGTGCACATTTTCATTCACTCATTCGATACATTAGTACATACTAATGTACTAATGTAACGAATCCATTTACCAGCTGTTGTAAATCGACTTGTACATTTAACTGTTTCCGAGCGCCGAAGCAGCAACGTTTCGCTAAACCTAAGTGCGTTTTCACATTATCTGATCCGATATCGGATGTCAAAGGCACAAATCAAAGATAGCGCCTGTAATGTATAGGATCAGTCTTACGTCCGATATCGGATCGGATAATGTGACAACGCACTTAGTGCCTTAGCCATGAGGATACGACACAAAGGGGTATTTCACTAAAAAAGCTGGCCATTAGTCGATGTAAATAAGTAATAACTTAACCCCAAAATTAAAATTTTGAAAAAACCCCCAACCGCGACAAGTGGACCGATTTTCATGAAACATGGCTAAGAACACTCCCGACAAACTCAACATTCAAACAATACTACGATGCCACAGACAGACACACACACACACAGACAGACAGACCAACAAACAGACACGTCCGACTTATAACACCCCGTCGTTTTTGCGTCGGGGGTTAAAAATAAAAATAAATAAATTAAAATAGCATATTTGGATTGACACAATAGAACTACTTAAAGAAATGCATAATTATAGATAATTTGGGTCAGCTTCTTTAGTGAAATACCCGTATGTGCGACAAATGAGAAGAAGACAGGTCTTACTTTGTGCATCGGTGTCGGGGCTGAAGTCGGGCCGCACGGCGGGCCACACGTGCTCGCGGGACTCCGCCATGTCCTGCTCGCTGCTCGACACGCACTGCACCATCGCCTGCAACCACAAACCCATGGGTCAAACTCCGCTCTGCCTGGACCAGATTACGTAAATATACTTAAATATCGATAAATAATTAATAAGCAGTACTTAGTAAGTACGTTCTCAAAAGGTATTTTTTGAAAAAAATATTTCTGTAATTATTCAAAAAATAAGACGAAGAAGGTGGAGGAATGTTGTTCCAACACTTGGTTGCTTGCTAGTTATCAAAAATTGTCTTTAAACGCAACAGTTTCGTGAGGTGATGCAGGATGTGACCTGGAGCACTTTTTCGAGAGTGGAATGATGATGGAAGCAGGAAAAACTCGTCCATATATTATTTTGGTGAATAGTTATTCGGGCTTTTTGTCATTCAAAGCGAAATAAAATATTCATCGGGGGACAAGTCGTGGAATCAGGGCATAAATAATTGCAAACTCGCTTTCAAGGTTTCGCGCGTGAAATACGCATTAAATTAAAAGTGGAAAAGATCGAAACGTAGTTTCGCACCTGTATGACTCTTAGCGTTGAAAAAACCGGAAAAAATCAAATGATTTTTCCCGAAGTTTATGAATTTTTCATTTTTTTCGGTATTTTTCGGGTTTTTTAAGAAAAAAACAAATTAGCAATTCCCGTCAACTTTGTTCCCGTTAACCTATTTTGTTACCAACATTTAGTAATATAATTCGACTTTCGTAAGATATATACAGGATAATTGTTATAATTAAGAAAATATAGATACTAGAGAACCTTAATGACGAAATAAAACTTAATAAAATCTCAATTCATCAACAAAATCTTGGTAACAAAATAGGAATTAATAAAAACAAATTTAACTTTTTCCTTAATTTTTGTACAAAGTTGACGGGAATTGCTGAAATACATTATTAAAATTAGTGTTCTATTAATCACTCTCACTCTCATCATGTACTGACGGTCAACTGACCTTGGCAGTAAAAAAGGCGGTTAATTTTTAAAAATATAGGGCTCACCGGCGAATTGTCTTTATAAAACGCGTGCCTTCTTAAACCTTGAAGTTGGCGGAATCATCGACGACACTTAAAAAAATATTGAAAATGTAAGGGCGAAGGATTAATTCCCATAGAAAATTCGAATCTCGCGCCATTTTTAGTGCCAAGATTTGGTTGACCGTCTGTATTTCAGTCATTTCTGCTTCCATGTCGTCGGTGTAGCCCGTTTGTAGGTGCAAATTCGCCCGAATAAAGATTAATTTATAAAATCGTTCGGGCAATAACCGATTTCTATGTCTGGTATGTGTCCGTCCAAACAATGACAAATTTCTTTCATATTTCATGTTTTTTTTTGAAAAATAAGAGCCGAAACATTCGCGGTTTTTTTCCATAAATTTCTGAAAAAAACCAAAGGAAATGGAAAAAAACGGGAATTTTCCGGCTTTTTTCATCGCTAATGACTCTGTCAGCTTGTAGCTGTTAGTTTATCGTTGGCGTCACAGTCGGTAGGTATGGAGAGGAGATAGAGTAGTATATGTGCGGTGTGCGCGCACTCACCGAGGCGGCGGGGTCGGCGTGGTCGTGCGCGTCGTCGGGCTCGGCGGTGGTGGTGTCGGGCGGCAGGTGGTGCGGGCGCGGGCCGGGGCGCGGCGAGCGCGCGGGGTCGGCGGGCGAGTGCGTGGTGGTGTCCGGCGGCGAGCCGCCCGGCGACTTGCGCGCGCCCAGCGTCTGCGTCGACACCGAGTGCGCGCGCTCCGGCCCGTCCGCCGCCGCGAACGCGCCCGGGCCCGAGCGCGGGAACGCACAGAACGAGGCCTCCTTGTCGGGCGACGGCGGCGGCTCGAACGTGCGCTTCTGGATCTGCTTCGTGGCGAGCAGCACGTTCGGGTCGATGCCGAGCCGCGAGCCGGCGCCGAGCGCGATCGACGAGTGCGCCTGCGAGTTGGACACGAGCGTCGTCTGCTGCTGGACTATGGTCGTGTTCTGCTGGACGAACGTGTTGGCGCGGTTGGTCGGCGCGAGCGAGCGCTTCGGCGACAGCGGCACCATCAGCGTCTGCCCCATCTGGTTGGTCTGGATGAACTCCTGCTGGCCGGGCCGGACCTGCGGCGCGTTGAAGGCGACGCTCGTCGGGCTCAGGTTGGCGAGGAGCGGGCTCAGCTGCCCGTTGAAGTTGGGGCTGTTCATCATGACCTGGCTGTTGGGCGAGAGGAACTGGGCGCCGGGGCTGTGCTGCGACTGTATGATCTTTCCCTGCTGGTTCTGCGCCCTAATGACGACCCCGCCGTTCGCGCCGGCGGCGAAAACGCCAGGGTTCTGCACCGGGGTCAGAACGTTTTGCCCGTTAACGGTCTGCAACTGGAGCTGCATCGGCATCCCGTTGGAGTTGTCCTGTATGATCGTCCCGTCCGCGGTCATCACCATCCCGCCGATATTTGGCACTATGAACTGTTGGAACGCGGGGAAGTTGGGCATCACGTTGCTCGCGTTGTTTATCAGGTTCACCGGCTGGAGTAAGTTGATCTGCTGCGACGGGGACGTGTTGGCTATTATTTGTTGCGATCCAAAGTTGCTCGAGTTGCCCTGACCGTTCATCACTATGTGAGCGGGGGTGCCCGACTTGCCGGGCACGATCGTCAGCGCCTGCAGCATGGGCGCCGGCGAGATGTTGTTGTTGGGCGACAGCTGGAACCCTCGGGGGAGAACTGCGGGCTGGAGCTCTGCTGCGGCGAGGTGTGATGCACCATGATGTTGTTCGGGTTCGGTTGGGGCGCCGTTATCTGCAGGACGTTCGTCACGCTCGCGCCGGTCTTCTTTTTCTTACTTCTCTTCTTGAGGGTCTCCGGGGACAGCATGGCGACGGCCGGCACGAAGCCGGGAGCGGGCTTGTGGCCGTCGCCGGGCGCCACGAGCGGCAGCACGGCGCCGGGCTGCAGCACCTGCGCGTCCACGGCCACCACGGGCGGCTGCAGCACGAAGGGCGCGGGCAGCGTGTTGACGACCACCTGGTTGACCGCCGGCACCGCGGAGGCGGGCGAGGCCACCGTCGTGCTCTTCGGCGGCGGCGGCGGCATTTGATTATTCGAGACGATGATCTGGCCGGTGGACGATATCAAGATCTGGCCGGGCGTCGTCGGCGGGCACGGTCTCCTGCTCGCCTGTACGGGGGTCGTCGAGCCGCCGGTTTCCGGTTTCGCGGGCCCGCCGCCGATGACGTTCTGGACCATCTCCAGGGGCGACTTCGATATCATGTTTTGCGCCGTCGTGCCCGCTATGTGCAACGGGTAGCTGGTCGGTAGATTCACCGAATTTATGAACGGGTCCGGCTGGTTGTTCGGTATCGCGTAGGAGGTGGCCAGGTTGACGCTCGGCGGGGGCGGCGGCCGGATAAAGTTTATCTGGGACGCGTTGATGGAGGTGGTGACGGTGTTGGCCTTGCCGGCGAGCACCGAGGTCACCGTGTCCCTCGTGACCGAGAAGCCGCTCGCCATGGTCGTGACGAAAGTTTGCACGTAGCACGACTGGACGAGCGAGTGGGCGGGCCCGCCGCCCAAATGCGGGGGAGGGCAGTAGCCCGGCATAGAATTCTCCACCCTCTTCCTAGACTCGACCCTGAATATTTCCTGCGGGAGTTTCAGCCCGGGCTTGACGCCGACCATCGATATGTTGTCCACCTCCATGAGGTTTTTATTAACGTTGTGGTTCGATATGAAATGCATCATCTGAGTGCCGGTGATGGATTGCGAGGCGGGCGGGCCGGGGTCGTGGTAGTGGTAGGCGGGGTCGCCGGCGGAGTAGGCCGGGCTCTGCACGGGGAAGGAGCAGCCGGGAGCGAACTGCGAGCCGCCGCTGTGCGGAGTGTCGGTGTTGCGGGAGCTGTTGGAGGAGGTGGGCGAGGGCTCGGGCACGGGCAGCCTGTCGGCGGGGGAGCCGTTGCTGGTGCTGACGGTGCCGGCCTGGATGGGCTGCGCGTCGTGCGAGGGGCTGCGCTCGAGGAACGTGGACGAGACCGGGTTGTCGTCGAAGCGGCCGGGGCTGGCGGCGAGGCCGGCGTCGCCGCGGTTGCCGTCTATCTCCATCTTGTACATGTTGTGCTTCATGTATTTCGCTCTCATCTGGTTGTCGGGGAAGTCGGCGCCGTTCCCCTTGAACGCGTTGCATCCCTTGCAGCACTGCGAGTCCTGGCTCTTGTCGGAGAGCACGCTGCTGTCGGGGGTGTTGTTGGGGGAGGGCGACGCGTTGGGCGCCATGCTTCCTCTGTAGACGTTCATGTCGCACGGTTTATTTGACGTCTTGAACGATTTATCCGGCTGGTTGTTGGCGTAGCAGTTGTTCGTATTTTCGTACTGGCCGCCGTCAAAGGAGGAGTTGATGCCGACCTGTCTGGATATCGTGTTGTTGAGGAGCACCGTCTGCTGCGCCAGGTAGCCGTTGGGGTCGTCCATGAAGGACGGAACGCTGTTGCCGGACATGTCCTCGCAAGATTTTCCTTTAGACTCCTGGACCAGCCGCATGCCGTTGTTGAACGTCATTATCTTGGTTTCGGCGGCACCGTTCTTCTTTTTGGAACCCTTATTGTTCTTCAACTTTTTCTTGTTTATTTCGGCGGTAGGCCACTGCTGACTTATCATATTGTAGTGCTGGGGCAGCGGAGGGACGCGAGAGCACATGGCCGGATTCATAGCATCATTGTTGACAAAGTTATTCTTAACGGCGGCGTCGTCTGATATGGTCAAAGGTGGGTCGTCGTAGTCAATATTGTCTAACTTGGGAGGTTTAGGGCTAGGACTCGACATGGGGTTGGGCGCGGCGTCAGTTCTCTTGACCTGCCAGGGCGGCGTCTTCGCCGGGTTAGTCTTGACTACGGCCCCGTTCTGTATCACCAGCTGCCCCTGTGGCACGTACTGGTTCTGCCCCTGGAGCATGTTCTTGGTCGCAGACTCCGCCAGCTGCGACCTGTAACCCTTCATGGCCATCTCTATTTGTTTTTGGTTCTGCTGGATGAAGAGCTGCTGCTGCTCGTTGATCTTCTGCATGACCTCGGGCGTCAGGGGCTGGTTGAGCCCGCAGAATATCTGCGACTCGTCCTCCTTCGCCGGCGGCTTCGGCTGCGGGAGATGGGGCTCCTTCTTCTCCTCCTTCCGCTCCTCGGTCGGCTGCATAACGTTGGCGGCGTTCTTGAAGTTGGGATGTTTGGAGTAGCCGGTGTTGACGCCGATGATCTGGCCGTTGGTTCCCAGCACGGGCATGCCGACGTTGAGCGGGCTCTGCATGGCGGACGGCGTGTTCTGTTTGGCGAGGTCCTGCGTGTCCTGGTGCTGCGTGATCCAGCCGCTGTTGACGGTGAGGTAGTGCGAGGGCCGCTGCACGTGCTCGTGCTTGTCGTCGTGCGGGTAGGGCGGCGCGGGCGCGGGCGCGGCGGCGCGCGTCCCCGCCAGCCCGGGCGACAGCGTGCGGTTCTGCTCGTTCTCGTGAGCCTGAAACCAAAAATTGCATATTATTATATTAAACTTATTGATACAGTGTAAGGAGCCCAACTACCCAAGTTGACACGAACAGGCTCCTTCGACAATTTTAGAGGAATATACCATGTAATCATAATCAAATAAAAACGAAACGATGAACTAAAATACGATACTAGCGGACACACATTTTAAGAGGAACGACGGAATACGAGGATAAGGAACGGTCAGCCAAGAAAGTGGTTTACCACTTTTCGACTCCATGTTAAACACATAAGGTCGAAAAGTGATAAACCACTTTTTTGGCTCACTGTACACCGAGTGGATCTAAAATGAACCGAGTATTGGATAAGAGCGATGTACTAAGTAAAGACTGTACACGATAAAATCCGGCCATGCATGACATGGAATATTTTTTCCCGAATCCACATTTTAAAGTAATTTTTGTATTTTTATTAACCAGTATATCTTAAACTATATAATAATAGTAGCTATTCGTTGTAATGCACGAGTAAGTGTGAGTTTTCGCCGAATATAGTCCATAGTACATTTCATTTTTTGTCCAGCGTTTTTTGACAATATTCACAGGCTTCCTATCCCACTTTTCACAATTGTAGTTATATTTTTAAAAGCCGTTTTACACGCATTAGAATGTCATCTTACCAAAAAAATTGTTATTGTAACTCATTTCGACATTTGGGAGTCAGGAAGACTTTCTACTCCAAGCACTGAAAGTTGTTTATGTCT
Organism: Leguminivora glycinivorella; assembly: GCF_023078275.1. NCBI lineage: Eukaryota > Metazoa > Arthropoda > Insecta > Lepidoptera > Tortricidae > Leguminivora > Leguminivora glycinivorella. The sequence goes on from NC_062973.1 coordinate 16,414,287, forward strand.
GGAGAGCCAAAAAGTGTCAAAAAGTCGAAATCAGCAAAGTTAGAAAACTTCAGAACTTTCTTAACCTGATTACAATCAGAAAAATGTTTACTATTGTGGAATCAGTATATCATTTTTTTAATGTTTAATTATATTTTGGCTAATATAATTAAACATTAAAAAATCTTTTTAACAGGAAAGTTTTGTAAAGACTGCCAGAAGACAGTGCACAAAAAAATATTGGTACCATGAGATATACACTGCTAAAATTCATAGACCAACTAACGTTATGGTATGTTTATATCTTTAATTTGTAGGTTGATATCCGCAAATTATATGGAAACGGTCCTGCTTGAAAATTAACTTTCTATTAAAAGATTTGCCATATTATGTATGGCCGGATTTTATCGTGTACAGCCCTGTTTCTGTGTTATATGTTCAAAAACCACATTAAAATGTTTAGTTACAGTAAACTTGCATATCACTTAAGAATATAAGAAATTGTAATACACCGTTGAACAGCTGTATGTGTATCCAAGCAGTACCTGTTTGCCACCGACGTGGTATAAAAAAATAGGTAATATTGAGAATGTTTACGATACGTTCAAGAACAAGAAACAAAGTAATCTCTAGATTCATATGATGTTAATTATTTCCCATTAGCATAGTAATGGTCATTGAATACAATTTAACGATATCTAGTAAAACAAAAACTAAACAGCTGTGCGAATGCTTCCAAATGAATCATCGATTCTACTCGAATACCTTTCTCTTTACAAAGTGTAACATTGTAAAGTCAAGTACAGTACCAACAAATACAAAACAAGACCATAATCTTATAAAATCATTGCCAAGGTCTGAACGGAAATGGGATCGCGAAATATTCATAATAGACAGTAAAGGCTGGCAGCGGGCCGGCACTTATTGCTGCTATGAATACTTAATGTGGTGCACACTTTGATCTCCGGGAGGGCGCTTTCTGCAACGACATACGCTATACGATACAGAGAGAAAACTATGATCTTGAGGCTATTTTTGCTGATGTCCAACCATTTGAAGTACCTAGTACGTATATTAGCGTAAAGCCAAGAAGTCATCAAAGAAGACAACCGATTGTAACTTGGTAATGTGTTATTTTAATTTAATTTTCATTAGCAACATATGTAGTTACCTAGTTACACATGTGATCGCCGAGTTAGGAACGCGAACATGCCATATGCATAACATAATCTGGCGGGCATAGGAAATGGAGTACACGTCGAAATCCAATGGAAACGAAAGCATCAGAAACTACGAAACGCTCATGAACTTTCGGTTGATATTATGTATGTACTTACAGTCAACCAATTTGAATCCTAGACCACTCTAGAACCCTGTCTCATTACCACCGTGCTGTATTTGCCAAAGAAGTCACTTCGACGTTTACTGTGAAAGGGTTCTACAGTGACATAGGATTCAAATTGGTTGACTGTACCTACCTCTTCAACTGTTCGTCGGCGACTTTTCCCGTGATCAGTGAACTAAGGACTGTTCAATTTACTAAGCGGACACACTAAAACATCTTTAAAATTTGTAATTTAAAAACAATTGATAAACAGTTGACGGTGACGACATTAGAGAAGCTATCAACGTCGATCGCTACATAGTTATTCTTCCATAGTTAATTATATTTCACGATGCAGCGTATTACTTTGAACGATCGCAAAGCAATCTTGCACAAATGGTGTACTGGAAAGTGTTCTCTGCAAAAAATCGCAAATATGTACAATTTTTCAAAATCAGCGGTGTTCCAAATCGTTACAAAATTTGAAGAGCATCATAAGCTTGAGGATTTACCTAAATCTAGGCGTAGAAGCGGTCCGGCAAATCCTCAAGTCGAGGATAAAGTTAGGCAGTTGTTAAAATCGTAAAATTATCTATCGGTTCACCAAATTGTAAAAAAGTGGGCATTCGCGTAGGTACTGTTCAAAATATAAAAAAATAAATAATATAAAGACATATAAGAAGCAGAAAATGCAGAAGAGAAGTGCAGATAACAAATTGCGATCCAAAAAATGGTGCGGAAAATTGTATAAAGTGTCGCTAAAGAATAAATCTCGTTGCATTTTAATGAACGAAAAAACGTACGTCAAATTTGACTGTAGTACATTACCGGGACCCCAGTCCCACAATGACGTCGTAGGAGAGTATGTGCTAGATGAGGAGAAAACCATAAAAATTGATAAATTCGGGAAAAAAGTACTTGTTTAACAGGCAATCTGTTCCTGTTGATTTAAGAGTGTATCTTATTTTGCTACATCTATTACGTTTGTTGTCGTTTTAATAACATTCAGCTAAATAAGATGTTAAACTATGCAGAAAAAAATGCTTTTTTTAAGTGTCCGCTTAGTAAATTGAACAGTCCTTAAGGTCGCGAGAAATGCCTTATGCATAACAGAATAGGCAGCCATCGAGCCGGAATGAATGAACTATGCATAGGGAATGGAGGGCGCGTTCATCTAAGAGTGAGATAAGCGAACTGAAACTACGAGACAGTCAATTGAAGTTTCGCTACATTCTTGACTCTCGTCCGCCAATATTCGTAGGTGACCTATTATCAACGCACTGAAACCGCGTGAAATATGCCTTACGCATAGCAGAATAAAAAATTGAGAGCCTATAAAATTCTGAGTCAAATTAATTAATCAGATGCTACTAGAAATACGATGCATTAACTATATGCTGGCTAGAGTCAATATTGATATACTTACTCCTTCCTATCGTTATAAATTAACTAAAACTATATCTAGTTTTAAAAAGTTTCTCTTTGGGAACAAAACAACCTGCACACGCCTTTTGAAACCTACTCTAAAACGAAACATCACAACAGCGCTCAGCGCCACTTGCCAATTGTGAATGTAAGCAGATGAATTAAATATCTCTATCATAAATATGTGAGTTTCCATGCCTAAAAGGCCCTTAATGCTTTGGATGCAATATTAAGGTTCATTCTACCTGAAATTTTATCATAAATTCTGATAAAATAACCTTCGAAGCATAGAAAGCCACAAACATGAATAACAAATGTGGTGCGTACCTTGAAGTCCGCTTGGGGTCGCTCGCGCTGCACCGTGAGCTGTGACACGCTCATGTTCGGGAACGCTCGCTTCTTCATCTTCTTCTTGAGGGCGTTCAAATCCGTACCCACTGCTGTAACACAAGCAAAATTATTATTGAGTATGTTTTTATTGTAACATTTAAAAAACACTTAAAAATATCTAGTAGGTGAGTAACTCATGAGCTCAGCATGAGCAATAATAACTTTAAATAAGACAAACGCAGTACCATATTTCCTGCCATTATTTTCGTCTCTATCAACAAATAAATTTGTTTGACTGTGTAATTGTATATGCTATTAATGAATACAATGCTTAGGCCCAGCAGCAGCAGCCAATAAAAAAATGGTTCTTTTAACTATTTATAAACTTTTTTTAAATAAAGTTTTATTTCAACCCTGTGCCACGATTTCAATGTGAACCTCATAAAACTGCTTGGTTCCAAAAAATAATAATTTACTACAATCTTGAAAAAAAAATACAACCTAATATGTCTTTGTCTATAATAACCCTTAGTCGTAATAAAAGCGCCCGCTAGTAAAACAGCACAAAGTATTTACTTATTGTCCTATTTCTACCCTCGCTTGTACAATACTATTAATAACAATCATGACACTATCAGCACACAATACAATAAACACAGCGTCATCAATAAACACCGCTGTCAATAAATAATGAGATCAACGGCCGCTCGTACGAGGATGGCCTAAATGCGAAATGAGCGGGCCACGGGTTGCGGGCACAAAGAGTTGTCGCAATGACGTTATTGAGAGGGACCGACCTCGTGACTTTGTCCTGCTCTCCAGACGGCTCGGTAATTGAAAAGAAATAGCCCCGACCACTCGTAAAACATTTACATACTTATAAAAGATTACATAGACTACAATGTACTTATAAATGTTGAAAGAAGGACACTAAAACATTAAACAAATCAAATCGTATCCTACGCTATCATAAAAATGGAAATCTCATAATTGAAAAGGAAAAGCTTAAGTTATTAAATCGTCTCAATTGAGAAAGATAACAAATTCTATTAGAATATACCCTTATCGAGATCCATTTCCGAAGGAAACTGCGAACGCCCCAGATTCTGGACGAGGGAAATGGAAAATAAGCGGTTTCACAACAAATCGGAAGAGGAGAGAGCATCCGATCATCGACCCATTTGTGTATTAAACGAACCCAAGGATGGCCCGTGTAACTCCGCGTGGAAACGTTCAATCTCCTTTGTATTAAGATTAAGTTTGAAGATACCGTATTATGTTTCATAGCGAGCATAAAGATAGCTAACACGTCGTTAATACAATACACCGTTAGCTCGCGCTCAAGCTAGATCACTTGAAAGTAAGTATATCGTGCTTGTAATTCGATAGCGCTTCATAATTAGTTAGCGAGCCGAATATAATACCGTTATCTATTTGCACATTATCTGGCAGATTTGCAATTAAAATACGGGTTGTGGGCGGCGTGCGGGAGTGGGCCCGTCGGGCGAGACGTGGGGCGCTGGGGTGGCGCGAGTCGTCAGATCAATAGTCGGAGGGTGCGCGCCCACGCCAGGCGGCTCTGCACCACCGCCGATTGTTTCAAATTACGTCCCTTTGTTGCCACCGATCGAGTCGCCAGCGTTTTTGTTTGCTCTAAACGGCCGACTTCCTTTACGGTAATTACGCAATTCTGCGGCTCGCCGTGTAGACTTCCCGATTTACCACTCGGCCGTTCCGAGACCACTAATGCCCGTTCACAAACATTATCTTCTTAACGTTCTTCGTTACGATTTTTATTTATTTTAAAACGCAATTATGAGAAAATATTTGAATAAGTGTAATTAATGAAATGTCGTTGTTTAATCATCTGTAATCAGTTGTTTAAAAGCTCGAAAACAACATTAAGGTGGGCAAGCGAGGGGGATAAAACGGGGTCTTAATGAGTGGCGCCCGAACGGCAACCGTGGGACCGCTTATAGGAATTCGTAGGCAGGGGTTAACAACGAGTGTAATTATACGAATCGGGTTTTATTTTTGCAAATATGAGGGATATTTTATTTGGATTACTTATTGAACAAATTGGTTTACTGATTGGTTGAATATGTGATATCTGTTGTGTTTTTAATATTGTTTATATCTCATAATTCAATAGAAAGTTATTCATTTGGAATTAAGCTATTATTTTGTTTTAGTTTTTGGATTGGTCATTATGATTGGTAGCTAACCATATAATCCTGGTTATTGTAAAAATAGGTGTGTCAACCAACATTAATCTTACAAAATCGTCATCCCAAAAAAATTATATCTACGAGTATTTAACGAATACCAAAATGATGATGAAAATGATGAATGATGATGGGTTAAATTGTGGCGTAGACGAGAGGCTGGCAACCTGTCACTGCAATGTTACAGTTTCGTTTACTTTCGACCCCTTATTTGCCAAGAGTGGCACTGAAGCTTTATTAGTTTCATGTGTTCTGCCTACCCCTTTATGGGATACAGGCGTGATTGTATGTATGTTGTACCAAAATGATATTGCGTTGACATATTTTTACTAAATAGCAGCTTGTCGGCACGCTTAGACCAAACGATGTAGATATGATTATTGTAATCTTGTGTTTAAGCAGTATAAGTTAAATAAATGTTTGAGGCGTTAGCGCCTGGCGGGGGAGTGTGGGCAGGTTGTTCCTCCCGCAGTGACGAAGTGCAGTTACCCGCTATTCATGCACTAAATGCACCCCCGCCCGCCCGCGCCGCGCCCGCGCCCGCCGGCTGCCACTTAACAACAAAGAGATCGTTCTACCCTCTTTGTTACAAGAAACAACTACCCCGAGCAACCACTTTTCAGTGTTGCTTTAGTGCCTTAGAAATAGAGAGCGGCGTGGCTTGTAAACTTTTCTCTAGCCTTTGGGTTTATGTGAGTACAAACGTCAGTGCAATAATATAATTAAAGAACTTTGACGAGCATTATTCGCAGTGCATAGTATTCTGCTCATGGCAAGTCGAAAGCTCAGTACTCTCAGTAGGTCTAGCACATGAATGCCGCGAGAGTATGTCGGCGCGAGATAGATCACACTTCTTTTAACTGCATTAATGACATAAGGACATACTCTCGCGGCAGTCATGTGCTAACGCTGCAGACGGTTGACAATTTTTTTTTAATTATTTTAATTAAAATGGGCAGTTGTGACTAATGCCGATGAATGACAAAAACAACAAAATCATAAATGTCTCGGTTTAATTGGGCAAAATATTTTTAAATGTTATATGCGTAGCCCCTCGAGTCAAATCGAGGATCCGGCAGACCTCGTCGGCGATGGCGGGATAACTTAGACTCCTTTTTGAGAGACTGGTCAGTTGTCGCACAAAACCGAGAGGAATGGAAAAAGAGGGGGGAGGCCTTTGCCCAGCAGTGGGACACAATAGGCTCATAATAATAATAATAATGCGTTAAATGCGTCAAAAGTATCTGCCACGAATACTTTATCAAGCGCATATAATGAAAAGTTTCGCGTTCAATTATTTCTTTCAATTACTGTACATTTTTGAGACATTTTAGACATATCTTTTTTGTTCAGAATTGACACGTCGTCTGACCTGTTCGGTTACTTTTAATGCTGGCTGTACCTAATGTACCTATCGACAAATAAGCAAACGGAAGCAAGTCCCTGCACTTAATTTAGTCGCACAGTCGTGCGTACGCCATGCCATTAAAATCGCACGATCGGGTGCAAAAACTCCTGGTGCGCGAACGGATATCTTGTTAGATATCGACTGTAGGAAGCAATAAAGAACTACAGACGAGCGAGATCGCGGTCTGCGGATAGCGATGCGGTACAGCTGTTTAAACTAACCCATTATACAGGATACTGTCAATAAATCAATAGGTACAATTGAAAATAAACATTATATTAACTCAAATAAATGTCATATACAAAGGAAAAGTGACCAAGGCCTCCAAGTGTTCAAAGCTGGATTGTGGTGTTGGGAGTTGGGTTGGGATATGACATTTATTTCAGTTAATTAACTTAAATCGTAGTGTGACTACTAATAAATACAAACTAAAATATTTTCTATGAAGATAATTTGTTCTAATATTTTGCCCAAAACATGGTCTGTGTAATATGATAATGATTTTGAAAAATCCTGTTTAATGTTAGAACATTGATATTTATGTCATTCCAATGGTGTCCCAAACCAGGATTGTCATATTTAACCTCAAGGATCCCTGACAATTTTTTGTGCTTTTGAATTTAGGACTTTCTTTTATTCTTGTAAAAGTTCAAACTTTATGTACTCGTACGAGGGTACCAGGCAGGCAGGCATGGTACATCAGGCCGTCCCTATCACACTATTTGTAAGTTCGATAGGGACGGCCTGATGTTTTATCATTTATTGAGCGACCATGCTTGTCTGCCAGGCCAGGACACAGCATTATATAATTTATATGGGGTACACCAACCGGAGGCAAAGTGATATTCATTATAAATTTATTTTATTTATTTTTCTAAAATAAATATACTTACGTAAATATATATTGAGACCGCCACTAATAATTAAAATTGCCTTCCATATATAGGAGGTTAAAATTTTAATTATAGGACACTCCATATACTGCAGCCAAACAGTTTTTGCGTATGCAGTTAACGATCTCAACAGTACAGGATGTTGTTAATTACTGCAGCTTAAGTAAAACTAGTAATTTGCCAGAGATCGCACTCCGAGACGGTTTCCGCTAATCCCGTTCGGTTTACACGCGTCTCGCGTAATTGGATAAGGGAGTAGTGTATCCAAATTACTTTTGATTATAGATTTAAAAGAAGTGCAATTATCTAATTATTATGTTTGTGGCAGAATGCCAAAACTGTTCCGAAATGCCGATCAAGCCAAGTTCAGAACAGCATGAGACCGGTTGTTGCATAGATTTTTCAGACGCGGTCTGGTATTCGTATCGCATGTTAGGTGTCGCTCGGAGCTGTAACAACTCGGCAGACTGGTCCGCTAATCCAATGGTAATCAGTAATCGTGTCTCAGGTGTCACACTATAACGTGTGATGATTAGCTGAATGAATAGAGCAGCATGGCAATTGCGTCGATATTCTGTTAATGAATGTGACTGAGGTGGATAGCGGTTTCCCAGTTCAAATCGGGCCTTCGCATCATCATCATGCCGCGTACACTGGTGCAATAGTGTGAACGACTTCTACCAGATTGCGCTCATCCAGCCGCACAAGTCGCAAATGGGATAATAATGGTCCTGGCGAAGCTTTTGATAAATTTTAGTGAAGTAGGCAGCGGTTTCCGACTCGGATCCGGTGTCTCACCGTACCACAATTGGACGCCCAGTCCGAGTGGACACTAGTGTAATTGAATAAAGAGCCGTGCGAAGAATACGACCAGCAATCTGCGCGTATAGTTAATAAGACATCAATGTACTCGGCGAAGTTTCTGTTAGATGAATCCCAGTGAAGTATAGGCAGCGGTTTCCGGCTCGGATCCGGTGCCTCACCGTACCACAGCCGGGCGACCAATCTAGCCAATGCACACTACATAGTGTAATTGGATAAAGAGCCGTGCGAAGAATATGACCAGAAACCCATGTGTTAATTAGACAATTAATACTCCAGCCGAAGTTTCTGTTAGATGAATCCCAGTGAAGTGGGCAGTGGTTTCCGGCTCGGATCCGGTGCCTCACCGTGCCGGCAGCCGGGCGACTAATCCAGCCAGTTCACACTGGTGTAATTGGATGAAGAGAGCCGCGCGGAGATTGCGTCCGGAACGCCGGGCTCGCCGCTAATCGGATAATAATGCTCCCGGCGAAGCTTCTGTTAGATGAATCTTTACCCGACTCACCACCATTAAAATATGAACACGAAATAAAAGGATTGATGAGCAGACTTTTTAATTAAGCTAAAAGGCACTTATATCTGACTTAACTTTGAATTTTGAATAAATTTAAGTAATTCAACGCATATTGAAGACAAAGGACTTCTTATAGCTTAAAACTAATCTCATTTTCACAATAAAGTAACTTTATTGTGTTTTAAATTGCTTTCATAGGTCAACCGTACTACGTGTTATGACTCCGAATCCGATTAACGCCAGCGTAAAAAGAAAAACCTAAACAAAACGACGAGAAAACGGCACAGTCAATAAAGTCGTAATTGTTTACGGGTCATTCTGTGACTTTTACACTTTTTTGCACACTTTTGTACGCATTGAAGTTAAACGTTCTGCAATACGCATTTACCGGGATAAACGCCTTAATAGCGACATGGGTTCTTAGAAGAATACCCGTAATAGGTGGTTTAACGTTTGTACGGACATTTGATTTTCTTAGAGAAACGGATAGCCACGAGTCCAAGAATCAAAAGCAAAAACCACGGTGTTCACAGCTTACCTTTAATGTTACGTAGAATAGAAAAGGTGTTTTATGGCAAAACATATAAAATGTTCAAGCTATTTATCGCATCCGTTTATCTAAGTCCAAGTTCCTCTAGGTAAGTATAGGAAATATATTTTTATTTTTTTATTTTTATATTTCAAAAGCTTTCACGAACAGACTCTATCCTACAGTCCTACACTATTTATTTTCCGATGCAAGGAATAAAAGCGACAAAGTCGGATGGCGGAAATGAAATAAGGCTAAGAATACGCGAGTTGGTCGGGCATGAATAGTATGAATACCGATGCCATAGTAAAGGAACAGAGCCAGTAAACTATCTCATTGGCTACGACAGTGGTTTCTAACCTATTACTAATTAGGAAACCTAGTCAGTAAGTTCATCCTCCCAATTTTTAAGTCACTCATGGGTCAAACGCGATAAAATAACAATGCAATAAATAATAATGTTATTTTTGCCTGTACTTTTATATATTCTGTGGTTCGACCCGACATCGAGTTCGACGAATAACTTTAAAAATGTGTACAAATCGCGAGAATTTAAAGTGTTTTATCGTCCCAATAACCAAGAATAAATGTGTAATTTAAGATTAATTCAAACTGGCGTAGGAATAAATGGGGATGGTGCGAGTCAGCAGCATGCGAATGTGGCATACCAAAGCAAACAATCCGCCATATGGTGCTGGAATGCCCTAACACCAAATTCAATGGCAACGTCGAAGAGCTCAAAACCTTAAATGGGAAAGCCGTAGACTATTTTAAGACTTCTAGGTTTAATTTTTAATTGTATAATGCAGTGACATGCATGTAAATATAATGCCATACGATAAATAAATAATAATAATTCAAACGAGGGTAAGTATTTTTATTTAATTAACCTCAGTTAAGGAACAACTGGTCTAGAATATAGGACCATCGTCTTGAACCATAGTTTGATGCTGCGGGCAGACCAGGCACTGGCTGGGCCAGGACATCTAAAATTCTAAACATCTTATTATCACTTTCTAGCTCATGTTCGTCTCGCTTCTCGAGCTTACGAGATTATTTTGTCAGAGGCGAATTTTAGACACCACATTATTGTATTCCTTCTATTTCCAACTCCAATAGTAGGCTATCTATAGTAATCCAGTCTGGCGGGGCTCAAGAGCTAGTAAGTAGCATACACGTTACTTTTCTAACGGCCCACGTATGTATCATTTGTTTGAAGATAGACCACTCGAAACAAACCCACTCTGCCAATGCCTACATACTTATAGGAAACACAATTCACCCTCTGTTATTTCGACAACAATTTTCTTCTCATCCCACGCTCCTTCCTTATGACATGAATAATAATTTGTTTATTGTTCTCTCATTTCTCCTTGTTTGCCCGTCAAATCGCAGATTGAGTTTCGCAAAGTAATTTGTTTACTCGGCGAAGCTCCCTCTGAGCGATTAGTTCGACTTGAAGGTATCAATGAGACTTAAGTAAAATTAATTACAGCGATAGATTAAAGTTGAACCAACGGTATTAACGGACAGACAGGGTGAGGGTAAACATAATGATCGCATAAATTTATGGGTTGTAAAGTAATGTCACGTAACTTATCTATATATCATTAGATATTACTGTCAGGTTGACCTTTTGCAAAAGTAAAAAATGAAATGGACAAGTAGGAGCGTTTCATATTAATACATCTATAACAGACCCTTATAAATGGTTTTGTAAAAATTACAAGCATTACCAAGTAATTACTCTGGGTTTTTAAAATTAAAATAACATACCGCATTAAAGTACCACTAGGCTTCAATGGGGCTGAGCCGGGTAACAAAGTGATCAAGTGGATGATGACAGTGAAGCGTGAACGGGGCAGACCCCGACAGAGATGGAGAAACGATTCAGACGCCTTGGTCCACAACTGACAAAACTAGGAAAATCGGGAGTTGGGGTAAGAGGCCTTTATCCAGCAGCTAAAAGTGTCCATTAGGTCCACTTGCACCAACGAAAATGGAATGTTAACCCACCATTTTGTATGGAATTTGACAAATGACAGCCGACTAACCCTGTATGAGTTATTGGTTGGTGCAAGAGGGCCTTATGGGCTCAAGGCAAAATGGTTTACCTTTCTTCTGGTCCACAATAGGCGGCGGCGTGGAGGGCGACTGTGCTCTTGCCTGCAGCGTTGCCAGCAGTTTCCGCTTGTGGTTGCACAGCTTGGTCAGCTCCGCGCCCGACGCCGCTTGATATGGCTTGCTTACAACCTGCGGACAAATCGTAAGTTAAACGTTTCACTTTGATAAAAATTTACCGATGACTATCGAACTTTCAGCCCAGAGACCTTTTCATCCTTTTACAGAACTATTAATTACATTTAGGTGGACCATAATTGACTACAAATGAAATAGACTGGAAATCTTTACATAGAACCATTCCTATAACAATAGTCTTAATTCAATGGTTTAGAGTCACAATAAAGCCTTTTAAGAAAAAAAACATGAGTCGTTACCAAATTTTTAGTAGATACCTATCTTTGTTGAACTAGGAAAGGAAACCATAGATTAAGAGATTAGAGAGCTGTAATATGAAAATTGAAAAGCCAACACATTCAGCTCGCTCGTCAACCCCGATTGGAAATTCTCTCGGGGAATGATTAATGAGAATTTTCCATGGTTGCTTGGCAACGTTGTATATTCTCGTTTATATAACCGGAAATACGCTATCAGTGACTAGAAATACAAAGATAAATGAACGACGAACGACACGAGTCAATTGACAGGTTTTTTAAACATGCTCATTGAACTATCGTGTTCAAAATACTGGACGACGAATCCGAATATTGAAATAATGATCGAAGTTGAACACAGTGGGCTTGTCTAAGTACGAGTAAGTGAGTGATAGTACCTCTCACAAACCCATAATCATTTCCCCTTTTAAAACATCCGTGTGGATGCAGATTAACTTGCACAATCGAAACACACCATGTGCATATTCCAGAGCGTAGCTAATCGCTGCAGCCAATGTATTATTCCAACTTTAAAAAGGGCATATGTGCGCGGTACAGGCTTGCAAGTTACGTCGCTTTTATCGGATAGACTGGCATTCAGCTAGTCAGTATCGCGTTATGAGCAACGCCCGTCATCGAGTCGTTTCCTGGTTTCATGTTAACGCGCCGCGCATATTTACTGCAATCACCGGGTATTGAAAGTTTTCGTCATGTGGATTGGCGTTTTGCAGGCAATTTAGTGTTCGATATTTCCGGCCGATTGGTTTTAATTGCTTATTCATGATCGAGAATAAGTTGATATGGAGTGGACTCTGTGGACTATTAAAATTCATTTCTCGTCTCCACATTTTCATGCATGATTGTATCAAAGATGATGTGTACATTTGTACAATACAATTGATTAAGATTTAAATGTCACGCAACAACTCCAACTATTGTTATGTCTAAGTCTTATTAGGGTCGAAAATTATAAACCTAATAAATCCACTTTCGAACACAAATCCTAAATGACTGACAAAGCCACTTTAGAAATATACAATTCGCCAAATGACGTAATAGTAATAAATCATGAAAACGCATTGCGAACAAATCAGCCAGTAGCATCTTCAACTAAGCCATTGTGTTTAGGTGCTGCAGTCACACTAATGCATAGGGCATTGCGTGTCAACTATTAATTTATGAGTGGGCTGGGAGCGATTAAGCGCAGTGCATAATGCAACTATGCAACAAGCTCAGCCTGGTTTGCAGGCATTACTGTACCGTTAGATGTTACTTTCACGTACTCCAATCTCGCTCAATTCGGTATGGGAGACGCAGCCTTGTACACAGGAAGGTAGAGCTGATGTTCGTAACCAAAGGGTTGTTGAGATAGGAGTTGAGGATGGGTATTGTGAAGCTGTTGTGCACGATCTGTGAACACGTCCGCAATTCATTATAGGCGGACGCCCACTGTGCACGGCTGCACACGCAAATTGCTCCCTGCTCGCCCGCTGACACAGCTGCATGTAAAGATTTGTACAAAACGAGGAAATTGCCGCTTACGGGTCTTAAGTAACTGCGGAGTTGACGCGGCCGGGGCCGGTGGGTGATTTACGACGACACTTCAAAAGTGGCAAGCGTGTGTTTAACATTCCCGATGAACAGTTAAGGCGGCATGTCAGGGTTCATCGCGTTCGACCGACGTTACTCAATAAATCGTCTTTACAAAACATGTCTTACTTAGATCATGCTGTCATAGATTTCAATCACTGTCTGTCTCATTTATAACAAATGTTGTTCAGAACTTTTTCTATTTACTATTGCAAATTCATCTACTTTTTTAAAATACTAATACTTAAATAAAATGTCATTGTTATATTTCAAACTTCCAGTTTCACTTAAGAAATCACGCCTCAAAGAAAATACATACTGCATAAACAAATAAAGATTTAGCGCGCAAAAGGGTGTTATCATCATGTTTCCTCAACAATGAATATTGTTACAGTTAAATCCTTTGAAGTAAAATACATGTAACACATCCAAATCCGGATCGAACACAGCCTGCGGCAAGCCCAATTGGCACGGACATCCATAACAATGCCTTGTCAAAGCGGGGGCAGTGGGGCTAATGGCGAACCCGGCTAAATGGGAATGCCTGGGCATACCGATAAGCCTACACAATACAAAGCCATTCATTTCAATATGAAACCAATCCACGAGATGGATACAACGGCTATACCCGACGTGTCACGTGTCAACTAATGACCGAGGTCTAATTAATACTCCGCATGCATCATGTGCACAAGTGATTCCATATGACATCGTCTACCGTCTGTAGACTGAGCTACGACCTTGAGCGGAGGATAAACAAGTGTTCGCAGTAAAAAACGACTGCCGTACACAAGGCTAACGAGTAGGTACATTATGAGAACTTCATTTTGGACTTATTACGGTTGCATTATTATTTTATTAGAGCTTCCGTTTTGAGATAGCTATGCCCAATTAGATTCCGTTATTCTTAGGGTCGAAAGCTAAGCGCGGGCTTTTTGGGGCCTAATTTAATGTAACTTGATTAAGCCGAAATAAAATTAAACGACGGGCAACTTTGGAGCCACTTCACTTCAACCAAAACACAATCTCTTGAAAAAATAAAAAAGTAATCCAATCCAATGAGTGTTCATTATTAAATCGGCAGTGGTTAATTTAACGCAACAGCAATGAAGATCGGTTTCCTGTTGTTTAAAATAGTAATTTACATTGTTTGTTGATGGAGCGTATAAACAATAGATACACCTGGTAATAAATAACACATTTGGCAAAGTTGTTCCAAATGGATATGCTACCTAAGAGCAACGCGGTCCGTACAGGCTAACAGTGCGGTCGTTTTATTTGTGTGCGGCGGCTGACTGTCACCCGGTAATTTGTCGGCGTATCGTCGGGAGCGAGCCACTAATTAACGGGAAAATTTCCATTGTTTACCTTCTAAACCTCGCATCTTAAATCACCGCGTAATCAGAAAAGCAACCTTGTTATCAATGGGGGAGAGATCTAATGAGGAGGAGAGATGAGAGTTTGCGAAATTGATGGGCAGATTTACGGCTGCCAAACTTGCCTGTATCTGAATCTGAACAACCTGTCTCTCCCCCCTCAGCCCGAGTGCATCGCTCTAAAGTTTATCTGGCAGTGTCGCTGCTAATTACATTCAGGTGTCCTAGAATATTCGATTTGTACGTAATTTGAGCATGTCAATTGCGTAAAGGAGAAAATGTGAGCAGGCAGGTATATAATACCGGTCATACAAGAACCTAATACTTTTGACGTCTTGTTTATTAGACTGTTACTTCTTTCCGTCATAAGTGTTAAAAAACTCATAATTTCACAAATTATTATTATAATTTTTGAAAGGTAGTGTTAAAGATATCATAATTTTACCCAAAGATTGAAGAGAAGATTGAAGATTTTGTAAGTTGGCAACCCGAACGGTGAGCTGTTAGTTGACATTGGTCATAATTATGTTCATAACTCATAAGAACGGAACTATAGTTACTGTGACGATCTGTATGTATTAGAATTTTGAATGATTCACGGTTATTTTCATTAGACTTATATTGACCGGGATATAGATCGTGATTACCTTTTTGGTTTTTGTCGAGCTCCCGATATTTCGACGCAGTTGCATGCACCATGATCACGGAAAACTCAAAACGGTAATCACGGTCTATATCCCGGACAATATAAGTCTGTAATGTCTGTATGTATTCATAAATATCGCGGAGAATCTATTTTGGAGTCTTAATTACTATGTCAGTAAAATATCAGAAGTGGGATTGCTGAGTTTGTCACTTCTGAATTCTGATCTTTATTGTCATAACTATCTAAAAGTCAATATTTAATAAATACTATCTACCTACACAATAGATGATTGCTGCCAATTGACGTCTGTCTACTAAATGATGATGGTAAGGTCAAAAAAGGCATGTCACAATCGGCTATTGACGTAACCTAACCATTAGACAACTATAAAACATCATATACCGACGAACTAAATTTAAATTAGCATGTTACTACGGTGACGGCAACCAGCCTTAGGGCCCATTTAGACGGTACAAGAACTCGCATACGAGTTTTATTACATTGCGGTAATTGATAGCTGTGCAAAATTGTATGTAACCACAGAACTTAATTTAGATAGAAGAAACAAATTCATATATTTGTATAGGGGCCGAGCGTGTCAAATTTTGTACTGAAGTTGATTCTTGCCTGTAATTTTAAATATGTCTCAGGCTCTTGATTGTTCATAATTTTTGTGTTGTTGCAATTGAATATCACGTAACGAGGCATTTTTTATGTTTTGGTTGACTTCAACTTACAAAAATTGACGCCCGAAAGCTGCAAGCTGCGAGTAAAGACGGACAACTCAGTGGATTTCACTGAGTTCATTTGACACGCTAAGTAGATACGTTTGCTTGATCTATGGTATATATGACATCTGTGTATGTAACCTCAACAGCCCACAATGTAACTAAAATCGCATGCGAGTTCGCACGCCGTCTAAATCAGGCCTTAAGCATGGAAATAGCCACATATACCTAGAGTCGTAATAAACTGGGTGAATTTGGGTCCTTTGGAGTCGTGGTCCTGATGCGTGATGAAAAAAAGGTATTACCACACACCACACCACATTTCAGAATCTGTTCAGTGTCTGAGACTTTCCACATTAAAGCAAAACGATCAAATCGATGAGTTTTTGCGGACAGACCATTTCATATTTCTTACAAATATTTAACCGAACCATATAGAAATAGGCTAATAAATGTTATAACGTCTGTGTGGCCGTGAGGTCCCTGCCCGAGGCCGCCGTATTCGGGTCGGTACCAGTCCCGCAAGGTCCCGTTGAGTGACGACAAATGAGATTAGCGCCGTCCGCACCGCGTCATCCCATCATCCTTGTTAATTTGACTATTTTGTAAGGGCCACGTCATTTCATGTGATATGTCCCTACGAAATTAAAATTATATGGCCTACATTTTAAGGCCTTTTATTAGTGGAATCAATTTCTAAATCAAGAATAAATTGGCTATTCCACAGAGGTTCTTATAGAGCATTTGAGTTAACCAAAACTAGCATACGTAAGCAATAGTAATTTTTCATGAGTTAGGAGGCAAATCAGCCAGGTCGCCAAATTGTAAGAGATCACCGCGACCCATGGACACCTGAAACACCAGAAAGGTTGGAAGTGCGTTGCCGGTCGATTTTCCGCGCCAGCCAATTTTCTGCCGTTTCGGGGTAGATTGATATCGATAAATCCTTACTGCTAAAAATTTATAATAGGAAACTACTGATAATCAGGCAATAAAACTAACATTTCCTCTATTGCCTATTAAAATTAATTATAAGATAATATCGTTGAATAATCAATGCCGTGTCGTCTCCCTGATATCGCCGTATTTGGGTCGGGCCAGAAACCTCGCAAGGTCCGCGATTGACGACTAATGAATGAAATTAGCGCCGTCCGCCCCGCCATCTCGCAATTTAACCGCACAATGGAATCATCGCTTTTAATTTAAGTATTTACAAGACGGTAACCTTGTTTGATATTACAAATTACTATATAAGTAGTATATAAGTAGATGGTAATTATTTCGCTAATATGATTAATCTTATTTGATGAAATAACTGAAATAAAAACACTTTTTAAAGTCTATTTATACACACAACAAAGCATCTCATTTCCTTTCATTATGTAAGGAAAATCAACAAATTGATTAGGATATAGTTCGGTACGTAGTGGCCGTGACGTCCCCAGAAGAGGTCACCGTATTCGGGTCGTGCGAGCACGCGCGCAAGGTCCGCGATGAGTGACGACACTGACGACAAATGAAT
Organism: Leguminivora glycinivorella; assembly: GCF_023078275.1. NCBI lineage: Eukaryota > Metazoa > Arthropoda > Insecta > Lepidoptera > Tortricidae > Leguminivora > Leguminivora glycinivorella. The sequence goes on from NC_062973.1 coordinate 16,432,093, forward strand.
AAGATAGTGTCGTCCGCGCCGAGCCATCTTGTAATCTAAGCTCACAATAGAGAAGTTATTCTGGTTAATATTTGCTTAATGCCTGAAATCATAAATGTCTTTGCTGTTCAATAAAGGTCAAAAGAACATTAGTCCTAATAATTGTTTTTAAGCTTGTTAACGATTACCTACAGGTATCACTGTTTCCATTTATCAGCAAATATATCACTTATCCGACTTCTCCAAATTTAGTCGCGTGTGACCTGACCGATCAATTGGTCAACAGTAACCAATCCAATAAAATAAATAGGTGTTGTTTTGGCTAAAGCGCCGGTCGTGTTTATGTTTACCCCACTCGAAACCGGTAATAGTATCATCATACAGGGGTGAGGGTTGTAACTTGTACTGCTATTTGAGCTATTGAATATCGACGGCCTTGACCTGGTTAAGGGAGGAAGATGAGGGGATGTGAAATCCCCATACGTGTGGTTAGATTTGGATTATTTGGGATAACCTTCCGCGTCATTCCGCGGTTTAACTTCGAGTTGTTGATGCGTTATGCGTAAAAAGAACCATGAAATGGGGATATTTAATGGATATTTTTTGCGTAACAGTGTAAATAAATTATTTAACTATTAATAACTTATTTTCAAACGGAAATCAAACAGGTTAAAAAATGTTGTCACGATGCTTATTTGTTAATAGGGATTTATTAACACTTCACCGTCAACAATGCTAACTAATCGAACTACTGAGATAGCATATGCATAGTAAATTCTAACGAGTTGGCTAGTCAGCCGTCAAAGTGTCAATAGCATGATTGATATACAATAGCAAACCCACATACGAGTTCAATCGCCCCATAAACCATATACTGGTAAGAATAGTAAGCAAAGAGGGCGAATGAAAACATTGAAAACACAATGCGTGCTAACAGCATAATATTGTACTGTCAAAGTGAATAAGCGAGTTCAGAGCGTCGGACAACACCTACAACTGATTGTGCATTTTACTGCCGTTTAAAAGAAAAAGGCACTAAGGATGTACGGAGCGTTAGCTGCGTTGTAGCTATTGTCCCTTCGAGGATGGTATACGACTCCATTCCACATCGGGAGCTGATCTCAGGGCTCACAATGGTCAATAAACAAAGCTTGTAGATTGTAGACAAAGCGAGCTCGGTTGGCTATCTCGGTATCGCCATCGCCATCGGAGCGGCAGAGCGTGTCGCGAGCGCCGGTGAATACATACACTGTGCCGTGCCATATGCACGTGTTGACTCACTGATAGTGTATGTGGGTACTAACTAACCCCTCTTCACTAGCCGAAACTATTATTTATGCGTGCGGCAGATGTACTATTACTTTTACTAAAATTTAAAGCGCTATTATAGTTTAATATGGTTATGTGCATGTTTCCACCATTAACATACCAAATTATACAAATAAAATATAAGTAATTATAAAATAAGCTAATTTAATGGACTTCAATTAGTTTACACGCTCATTGGCGATGTTTCTGTTTCGATAATATTCATTAATCATAATGGAACCTTTTTTATGAATCGATGGTGAATGTTTATAGTAAATACCTCATAACACCCTCTTTGTTGTCTGTCAAATTACATTAAAAACTATTCCAAATTTCAAATTGATATCATAAGTAGTTCTCGAGATATTTAGTAATGTGACAGACGGACAGACATACAGATGGGCAGAACGGCGCCATAAGGGTTCCTTTTGTACCTTTTTGGTACGGAACCCTAAAAACGGGTATCGCAATATTCTCAATAAAAAGTGATTTTATTATTTATTTATTTATTTATTTATACAGCATAACAGTAAAACCAAAGCACTGTGAAACTAAAAAATAAAAACAATAGGTATAGCACATAAAACAGTAAAAATCAGACAAAAAAAAAAACAATATTCTATTTAGGCGACGACGTAACAGCGTGGCTCCGTTGCGTCGTCTGACACGGCGTAGGGTTCGGCAGGTTGCCCCGGAACCACCGAAACAGCACGCCCTTCGGCCAGAAGTCTGCACTCGCGATGGTGTCCTGCAGCGGCCGCGGCACTCGCAACACAAACGAACTGAAGTGCACGTAGTGGCGCGACTGTAGCTGGAACACTCTCAGCGTGTAGCCAGTCTTCTGGCGAACGTACTCCACCACCTCATCAGCCCCGGCGGAGTAGTGCAAGCGCGACACGTAGAGCGCCCTACTCGGCGTAGCAATCCGTAGACCTGAATTCACTGGTTCCGCATTGCCACACATAGTCTTACGAGGCGCCCTGCGCGCCTTGCTCTTCTTTTGCACCAATGTGAATCCCTCCTCATCCACATTGGTGCGGGGCAGACTTTTCCACAATAGGAGCCCGTGATACCTTTACAGGTGCATTTACCCGGTTCGTTGCGACGGACTCACCGACAACGTCAGCATATGCACGCTGACGCGAGTTCGTTGGGACATGTGGCGGCCGGACGTGCGGGGGGCGCGCGGGCGGCGGATCGGCGCGTGCGACACATTTTACTGCGCCGGCAACAGGCAAACAAACCGACTTGTCAGCAGGTCGATTATCAGACTTGAAATTTGAAGCCGCTGTCTGAGTTGGGGCAATTCGCAAACATTTATTTCTTCACGTAACTCAGAAATAGTAATTAGGCTAGCTTCAAACTTCGTATTCATTTCGGCTAAACTTGTTCTTAGGGCCACGATTTCCTTAAACAAGCATCTGACGTCGACGTTGTCCGGATTGTACGACGAAATGTTGGAGATATCCGTCGCCACAAACTCCGGAATCCGGTCGTTGAAGTCTTTGAGGATCTTCATTATGTCCTCCAGGCTCTTCTTCCCAGTTTCGTCTCCTCTTCGGTGAGGTACATAGGTGCCGGCTATTCCAAGGAACTCACACAACACTTTCTTCGCTACACAGATGTCTATGACAGTTTGGACCTTACCTTAAATGGTGCTATGTTTCAGAACACTCGCGAGACAAATCCGAGTAATCGTAAAACGTATAACGATTAATAACAATTTGAAAGCGTTATGTTCCCTATCGGAATGTTACGTGCGGCCCTCCGCGCGCACTTTCACCGGCGGGCGGTGGGAAAGTCGCGTTTAGAAACCGACACATTTACTACTCGACTTACAATATCCTAGTTAGATTGTATTAATAAACTACACTTCAATGTAAATTAAAGTGTCTCTATTATGACTTTTTTTACTCAGGACCCCAGGCTCCCATGAGCCGTGGCAAATTCCCGATACAAGTGCGTAAAAAAGGAAGTTCGAAACGAGTTACGAATTTCCTCTTCGCACGTACAACGACGTGCGATACATCGTACAACGTTTTTCAGTACAGATGGCCCTCCGAAGTTTCGACCTGAGGGCCGATTTTTGAGTCTCACTGTCACTAAAATACCGGTTGAAAACGGTGAATTGCCAAAATAATAATTTTCAGTGACAATTTTCTGAATTCGAACGCCATGAGACTCAAAAATCGGCCCCCTGACAAGAAAAAACAATTATGAGTTTAGTTTAGATTCGACCTCTGCGACTCATTTTGTGTAAAAATTATACTTATGGTTTCCTTGCGGGTTTTTTTCTATTATGTTCCTGTCCAAGTGTCCGTGTCTAATGGTTATATTATGAAATTTATGACTGCCGGTAATGTGTATTTTTTCCTCATAATTATCGTCATAAACTTGGCATCAACACAATTTTACAACACATTTATCGTTTCTTCCCTTGCTTAAGTAATAATTTAATAAAACTCCTTTAGTTATTGTAGACAAAATACAAAGAGAAGCCTTCTTCTTCAAAAATAAATTCTTGGTGACGCTTCTCTCTAGCGGTCTAACTTTCCGTCCCACTGATAGTATATTTAAAGTTCAATGGCGCCCCTGTGGCTTATTAACGAAGTACTTTCCTTTTAGATATAGATTATAGAGCATTGTACCATTCCTAACGTTAAAGGTTAGGTAAATAAGCAGGGTAATTTGCAACTTTCTCCTTGCGCTGCGGTTGGCATTTTGATATGTCACCATTAGAAAAGCCTCGAGGAGAAATCTTTAACCTGGTTGGTTGTACCTAACTCAATAAGAATGTCAACTGATACAATATTATGAAGCTGACTTGAAGCTGAAAAGATTATTGACTGTATTTACAATTTTACATTTTTAATCTTAAAAAAAGGCAGGTGCAAAAGCTACAAAAGCGCAGCTACGAATCAACCTGGATTAATAAGGACGTGTTTAGGATAACCGAATGTGTCGGGAAAATCCTTAAACGACCGAAGATATGTCACTGCCATTGCCCCTACGCTGTGCCGCGACTCAAATAAATGATGCCCAAACCGAGCTGTACATCGCAACTTTCAATCAGCGACAGCTTCGAATACGAGGATCACGACCTCGATCGATCGCTTAAATGTCACTTGTTGCCACGCGGAACGGGTCTTTGTTCTCGGGCAGACTGCACAACCCGAGGCTACTGTGAAGTCCGATTAATTGGGAATCGTGTATGTATTAACCTTCCGTTGGTACATGATTTATCCTGCATGCATTTACAGTAAATGTAGAGGTATATACGATCGAATAAATACTATTGAGGATTGTAGGACAGGAAATATAATATGAACAATTACAATAGTAACTAACAAAGCGTGTTGAGTGTAATTGAATCTTCTTCCTCCTACCCTTATCCCACGTTATGTGGGGTCGGTACAACACGTCTTCCTCTTCCATTCTCCTCTATCTTTCGTCATCTCAACACTCACATCTTTCTTCCTCATATCCTCTTTCACACAATCCATCCAGCGTTGTTTGGGTTTACCCCTCCCTCTCCATCCATCAACCTTCATCTCCAACATTCTTTTGCCTATATGACATTCATCCCTCCTCATTACATGGCCGTACCACGTCAACCTGCCACTCGTCATCTTTTCCGTTATAGGCGCAACTTTCAAACTTCCCGTAATATACTCACTCCTGATCGGATCCATTCTGGTCACTCCACACATCCATCTCAACATTCTCATTTCCGCTACGTGCACTCTCCTTTCATCCTCCACCTTTGTCGCCCAGCATTCAGATCCATACAATACAGTGTAATTGAATATTAGAAAGTATTTGTTTGGGTTACCGCTTTGTGAAATCCAGTTACACACCAGCAATTGTTTATTTATTTATTACTAGCTTTGCCCGCGGCTTCGCTCACGTTAGAAAGAGACAAAAAGTAGCCTATGTCACTCTCCATCCCTTCAACTATCTCCATTTAAAAAATCACGTCAATTCGTCGCTCCGTTTTGCCGTGAAAGACGGACAAACAAACAGACACACACACTTTCCCATTTATAATATTAGTATAGATAGTTGATATTGGTGATGGTATTTCCGAGCTAGTGTTTACCTACAAGGGTTGTATGACGTCATGAAGACAGTTTCCTAGATAGCTGAGTTGTAGTGGCGAGTAATCTGGATGGTCGTCCGTAAGCGGGTAATGGTCCATAAACGTCACAGCAGCAGCGGTGTTGTGATATTTTCACATTCCCTGCGCGAGCGCCGCTCGTAAAGAGCAACAGTGTAACATGGCCTCAAGATTGCAGACCGCCATTGGTAAACTACGTGTGCACTTCCACTGGTATTGGGACTCTTGGGTAAACGGTAAAGTGGTGATTGGTAAGCTAGAAGAATGTAGGCGAGGATGTGATAGTATCGAGCCCGCGGGCGCATGCAGCCGTGCTCCACGAGTCGTTACGGCGCGAACAATAACTTTACTCACTCTTGTCATATAATCTTCGCTCGTTTTCATTACCAATGTCATCAGTTTTGAGTCTCAATCCCATCTGTCATCTCATACTATTGTATAATGAGATTAATGAGATAGATGTCAACAGCTGATTGGTATACATATTTTCACATGGTGACAAAAGCGTAAACGGTAAATCCAACCCAAAACAAATGCTCACAATGATTCTAGCAAGCAACGACTACGATAAATATAGAAAGGCAAGTTAAATAATGAAACCAATAATAATACAAAGCGCCTGCGAGTTATTATTATAGCCAGGCTCAGCGGAGCATCACACGTGGTTGTATAATTGGAACCGTACCTTTATAACGCTAGCTATATTTATCACTCGTTGGCTAACTTTACCTATTTATAGACGGGATATATTATTGCATTAACTAAGAAATAGATAATATAAATAGCAATTTACGAACTGATGTATTCAGACTCTGACGTCGTAAATTGTTATTATTTTGACAATTACTGGAAGGAATCGATGAAAACGATGTCGTTACCCATCAAAATCTAGCGAGAATCATCTTCTGGGCGAGCTCACTCCATCGTAGGCCACGTCTTTGCCTTTGGCTAGTCTGTGGTCAAGAGTAAGCCCATTTATAATAAATAAAAAAAATAAAAAAATTATGTAGACAATTCTTAATATATATTTATACGAGTAGAAGCATAGGCATCATGTAGACGAATAATCAGTACTATAATATGGCTATAAATAAACAATCATATAAAAATAATCAAATGAACATTATAGGTGAAAACGTCAAATTTTTATCTCATTGTTTATTTATGTCATTGAAACATGGCAAACAACACTTTTAAAAAGAGAAAAGGAATCGAGTTAAATGAAAGAAACGCTAGAATGTAACGTGAAGTGCTCTATGGGGAACAACGAACCATCGTGTAAACGCATGTAACAAGATAATCGCTACAAAACGAGCCTTGTCAAGTATGTGGAGTGGGTGTGCGCTTCGCTGTGATACCGATAGCTGTTCCAAAGGCTTGGTGCTCGCGATACAAGCTCAACTCTTCATAGAATAAAAGAAGGATGACATGCACGTAAAATAAACGAGCAGCAGGGATAGCACATGATTGGCGCGACAATATCTCGCCGCGACATAGATCACACTTTTTTTTTTAATAATTATTTCGCCGTGACATGACGAATAGTATGTCACGGCGAAATAACCTCACTCCAATCATGTGCTTGACCTGCTGTACCAAAGGCTTGGTGCTTGCGATACAAACTCTGCTCTTTAAATGTAGAGTAAAAGAATCTCTTTATCCATATGTTAGAGCTTTAAGTGTCTGCTATTAGAAAAAAGACTTTCTTTTTTAATACCAAGTTGTTAGTTTTAAGTTACTTTAGTGCATCAGGAGAAAAATAATATGATAGAATATATAAGTTACATTTAAAACATACTCGTACATTAAGAATGCAAGCCTGGAGAGACATGAGTGCACTGCACCGCGCTACAGCATATGTAAGCGGATTACCAGCTCGGTGTGTGAATAATTTCTGTTTGTAAAGTAGCTTTACTTTTCTGCCACTAAGGGTGGTATTCCACCTGTGCAATTCATCTCTCTCATTGTCGTCTCACATTTGATCAAAAGCGGAAAAAAATAAAACCGCCTTCAAAAATAAGCGCGTTACAAAACACGGAGAAACTAAAAAGCAAAAAATAATAAACCTTTGAATTCAGATTTCTTATCGTATTGCAATAATCTAAACATCCAAATTATAAACAAATCAATTATTTTTGCAGTCGGTACCAGACCTGTTCGTCGCCTTGCTATTGCCTGTTTGCCCCACCCAACCATACGCAGGCTGGCACCGACTCCAAAAATAATTGATTTGTTTATAATTTGGATGTTTAGATTATTGCAATACGATAAGAAATCTGAATTCAAAGGTTTATTATTTTTTGCTTTTTAGTTTCTCCGTGTTTTGTAACGCGCTTATTTTTGAAGGCGGTTTTATTTTTTGTTAAAAAGTTTATTTATTTGTTGATTTTTAGTGGTTCCTATTGATATTATACGTATCAGTCCGAATACATGTACAGTAGTGAAAGAATTATCCTTTAACTCCTAACCATTGAGGAGTTGACCTTCCATCATCAGCTCAGCCACATAAAATTATTACCATCAGGCGTAAATACTGGTTTACCTTTGAAAAATACACTAAAAACATTACATGTGCCTATAACATTTGAAGAGTTCCCTCGATTTCTCCAGGATCCCATCATCAGACCTTGACTTGGTGCCAATGGGACCATCTCGGGGTTATACCCGTTCGATCAAAAAAAAATTTTGAAAATCGGTCCACAATTCTCGGAGATATCGAGGAACATACATACAAAAAAATAAAAAAATAAAAAAAACATTCAGTCGAATTGAGAACCTCCTCCTTTTTTGAAGTCGGTTAAAAAGAGGAAAATATACTTTGCATTAAATAGCAATTTTCATTGTTCAATTCCGATTCGGAGTGTTTGATCCTACTGCTTCTGAATTATGCAAAACTGCGATTGCAATGTGATTCCTAAGATTCATAAGATTACGTACAGTCGAGTTCATAAATATGTGAAAATATTTTTACCTTAACTCTTTTCAATAAGGTGAAAAAATTTACACATATTTATGAGCTCGACTATAGAATGCAACGGACATATGTACTTGTCGCTTCTTGTAAATATACATACAATAGATAAATGTTTATTACAGCTAAATAAAATAACTTGCGCTAGCCAAGCAGAAAGTAACGGATGCACTCATGTCGATAAACGGGACCACCATAAGCAGCAATCAAATCGCTTGTCCCAATTGAACTAGATGTGTCTCATTCAATTCAAAAGTTGCGTCACTAATCCGGATTTAGAGTTCGTAATATCAAAGACAAATATGTTATATAGACTGTTCGTCGACGAACAACTCACATCGAGCCGTCTTTGTCGTCTAAGCAATAACGTCAAAGCGTTAGCTGTTAGCCACACGCATAACATAAAACTTAGCTATAAGGTGAAAAAAAAAATGATAATGACACCATTGGAATATCGTCACTACTTTTAAAAAACCGGCCAAGAGCGTGTCGGGCCACGCTCAGTGTAGGGTTCCGTAGTTTTCCGTAGTTTTCTCAAAAACTACTGAACCTATCAAGTTCAAAACAATTTTCCTAGAAAGTCTTTATAAAGTTCTACTTTTGTGATTTTTTTCATATTTTTTAAACATATGGTTCAAAAGTTAGAGGGGGGGGGACGCACTTTTTTTTCCTTTAGGAGCGATTATTTCCGAAAATATTAATATTATCAAAAAACGATCTTAGTAAACCCTTATTCATTTTTAAATACCTATCCAACAATATATCACACGTTGAGGTTGGAATGAAAAAAAATATCAGCCCCCACTTTACATGTAGGGGGGGTACCCTAATAAAACATTTTTTTCCATTTTTTATTTTTGCACTTTGTTGGCCTGATTGATATACATATTGGTACCAAATTTCAGCTTTCTAGTGCTTACGGTTACTGAGATTATCCGCGGACGGACGGACGGACGGACGGACGGACGGACGGACAGACAGACATGGCGAAACTATAAGGGTTCCTAGTTGACTACGGAACCCTAAAAATCTCGTATCTCACGCTGTTCCTCAAAGTTAAAACGCAGTAAGTCTATATGCATTCCATACATACTTACTACAATTTTCTTTTCATTGACAGACGAAGATAAAAGTTATTTTAAAAGTAGTGACGATATATCGTAACAACAGGTTCAACACGGACAAACAGCAATCCGAAAGCTATTTACATAGAAATTGTGCAGTCAGCGTGCAGTATCCAAATTACCCATATATGTAAATGTTCTTTAAGCTGCAGTCCGTCTGTACCAGCCCAATCGACTCGCTAATGCGTTTAGACTCTCTATGTCTCTATGGCAACTATCAGTCTTTATTAGTCTTGTCTGTATTAATATCAAATGGCATTCAAGCCAGCCTCATAAATTGGTTGTACCGAATACATATGCATGCGTGATCCAGTAATGAAGTGTTCGAGTGTTGTGTGATCGGCCGCGGTCTGCGGACCGAGGCTACATAAATATTAGATTGTCTATGTGTATTAAGCGCTCGTAGATAGATCTATTGCTGATAAAATTGTGTTCTCATGTATAATACAAAAGTACATTAGAATAGACGGCTATTACAGCCGCCGCAATTACCTATCTGTTTTCCTATCTTGAAATGATTAACATAAACCTATTAGATTCACGGTTAAGCATTACGTTTTGCAAACACGACACAGACAATTGAGTTTATGACACACTTTATTAAACGATGGCTCTAATGTAGAGCTAGGAGAAAAAGTGTTAACGCGGACAACAAAGTTTTACGAGAGGTTTATTCTGAAGATTGTAAATTATGTATATTCAATTAAACTGAAAAGATTAAGAGAGACAATGATTTATCAACTATTGGTAGATGTATGGCGCATTGGGTTCATGCAATCTCCCTTCATTAGGTTAGCACACATGTAAAACAAAGTGCGAACAGTTGCAGCTATTTCCCTCCATGAACCAAACAGCGAACAGTGCTTTTCTACACGTTGCGGAATGAGGATTGACGTCCAACACTCAGTGAATTAAAGTGCAGCGAAGCGTGAAGTGTCTAACGCTCCGGCTCGAAATTGCATGCATCTAAAATTCCTTCTCGTTTGTCCGCGCGATCCAATAAAGGTGGGCCTTCACATTCGTGCGACGGACAAGTTAATTCTGTCAAAGCTTGCTGCGACCTCCTCGCCTCGCCTTTGTGTGCACTTGAAATGTACAAATTGCACAGCCCAGAGGGGGGAGGTCGCTGCACTTTCCCCCCGCCCCGCCTCCGCGCTCGCATCGATTCCTCTTTGTCCGGAGCATTCGTCTTGAGATGCACTCTGCGAGATCTCGATTTCACATTCAAACGAATCGACCCTCTCGTATCTTTTCGTGCTGTCGGCGATGGATGGGGTTCCATAGACCTAGCTACTCAGCGCTGTGATTTGAATCGAGACTTGAATTTGAATTGTAGCTTTTGTAGTGCAAAGTAAATTGAAGCTACAAAAATGAAATCGCTTGTCGTAATCACGGCTCGGCTTCTTCGCAGTTGTGTATTGTTTCTTTACATTGTTACTAGTGCCAAGGACACGGAATATTTAAATAAGCAATTAAATTTCAACACACGTAACGGCATAAACATGCGTAACTAATCATTGGACGAATTACTAACTGTACTGGTACATAACATTACTTGATAGAGGCATTTGAGGCTTATCTCAATCAGTTCGTCTGACATTGTATTGTAAGGGTCCCCCCACATCTAGCGTCTCGCGAGCGTCGCGTCGGGGCAACTGTATGGAAAAAGACGTCGCGTCGACGCCACGTCGACGCGGCGTTAGGCTTTGCCCATACAGTTGGCCCGACGCGACGCTCGCGAGACGCTAGATGTGGGGGGACCCTAATATACGGATTTTTGGGGTTTTAAGTGTAACGAATGATATTCAAAATATGTACGTATGTGGAATACATCTACACTATAAATTAAATACAATCGGTCGACATCACGGTGTTCAATAAATTATAGCCACAAGATAGGTACTTATCATACCGAAATCAATGTATTAAGCCAAGTGAAACAAATAATTAATATAATTATACATTAAATACTGCAACCTTGTCTGAAACATGTGTACGCAAAAAACTGTTAACTACTCGTTCTACTGACTAATAATTATAATAAATGCAGCAATACTTTTAAAAACCAGTAATAAATGTATGTTTGTTTTGTTTTATTACTTACTGCCAATGAGGAGACATTTATGACATTTAATTATGCTAGTATTGGACATAAACCTTCAGTACAAGGCGAGATAGGGTGTAAGCAACTTTTATTACCGATTGTTGTGTCAAGGTGATACTGAAATGCTAATTATCAAGTTTTAATTTATATCTGATCTTTCCGCTCCACCCTTCACTCGATAAAATTGGTCAACCTGGCCAATATTTATTTTTACGAAAATTTAAAAAAAGAACTGTAAAACTTTTACACAATCAAAATTTTGTAATGCATTGTGCAGATGTTTGCGGTTACTTGGTTGACTCCATTCTGAGGATGACTGTAAGCAATTTTCAATTTGGAACATTCCTTTCTTCTATCATAGTTCAATATGCGATTTAATTTTGTATATTTTAAAGGAAATCTGAGAGTCTAATACGTTTATACGCATTATAACTGTCGAAGCTACACGGCATTGCTTGGAAGTTTGATAAATGCAGAGATTATGTTTTAAATGCCGTGTGAAAACGTTACAACGAGTGTAAACTTAATTACCTCCCTCCCGTTGAAGACGCCTTGCAGCGACAGCCATTCCAGCCAGATAAAACATTATCTCGAGAACGGTTCCACTTTTTGTACAACGTGCAATAAACGCTCATAAATTTATATAAACGACGTTTTGAATTTGTAGTGATCGTTGCAAAAAGCAGACGCCAGCGCCACAGAGCTTAAATGGAATCATTTCCACCTCGCAAAAAGTTGTACTGAGGCAGGCGCTTGCATTCCGATAACTTGAATTGTGTGTCGGCTGGAGTTACCATAGATATAGCAAGTAATTAAGCGTTTTTGAATTACCAGTAAGCGTTTCAGAGCTAGAGATAATTCCACGACGTATAAGATGATTATGAGGATGATTTATAGCTAAGTTTAAACTATAACTTTCCTACCTATATCATTTCTGATAATTTAGTAATGATAACATTCAAATGTTCAAGCTTCAGAAAACTTGCAGAAAAACAATCTAGAAAAAAGCTACATACCTTAGAGTCGAAACTGAAGGTGGTCTCCGGTCGTAAAGGGCAAGGCAGCCCGCACTTGCAAGTGCCGGCCGTCTGCAGGTACTCCCTCAGTTGCGGCAGCGTGCTCAAAGCCGTGCCGCTGGGGCTGAAACAAAAAATATTTCATCAAAAAAGGAACATATTGAAGGTACGACTAAACATACAACTTAATGGCTAGCTTTAATCTAAACTGCGCCCTTGAGGCTTTTTACCAAGGATGCTGGCGCATGGCCTCGCTGTATCTGCTGATACTTAGTGAGCTGTTCGGTTACCAGTGACGTCGATTTGACGTCGGCTTCGCGATTTCTGAAAATAACTTGTGCGCGCTAGGACCCCCAGGCCTAGTTTCTGCATTTAATTATCTAGAAAACTTACACTTAGACAAGACAGCTTCATACTCCACGCTCCACGAAGCGCTTAATGTATGTATGTAGGTAGGTACAAACACACCGCCCCTAGGCACGTTTAGAATAATAATTATTAAGTACACTTATCGAAAATAATGTTAGGCAAAAAATTCGAATACACTGTTATGTTGGTTTTCTGCTCCCTTACAAACACGAGGTCACGAGCATATTGAAGATAATCTGAATCTCCTAATTGCTAAGAAATAAAATTAAATAGTTTTGCTTTTATAATGATCGTGGGACTGCATCTATAGAGTACCTATATGGTGTATCTGTATAGGTGTACTATAACGAGCTACTTGAGATACCATAAAAACGCAAACAATAGATAAGGAAATTATTGCAATAAACGCGAACTTAGTTACGGATTAATGAAATAATATTTCATAACACACATCAATCACAAATACCTACTAAATTACTAATAATAATAAACTTCAATAAAAACGTGTTAAGTGAACCAGTACATAACTGAGCGTTTTTAAACCGAACTGCTGTATTCCATGACGTACCAAGCGCTCGACTCTCGTCTCGGGTACAAGTTTGATCTCCATATCTTCAATAACGAGTCGTTTTGTTAAGGTTCACGAGCTACGCTTTATGATGGTTGATTTATGAAGGAGACAGCATATGTTGCTTTTCCAATCGTTTCGAATCACAGGCACTAGCCAAAATGCTGATTAATCGATATAACGCAATCTCCAAGTTAAATTCTCAAGGTCCTACATATTAATATATTCACGCTCGCGCGATCAATGAGAACACACGGGTACAGCACGGGGGAGCTGATGGGCAGTGATTCGTGTAAACGATCGGAGGCATTATTTGCTGAAAAGCGAACGATGCAAAAGCACCTAGTCAAGCGTGAGCGCCGATTCTGCGGACTAATCATGCGGCCAACTGGCTCTCCGGTCAATCGATATTTAATTTCAAGAACCCATTACCTCGCCCTGTTACGTACTAACAATGACGGTCTATTTTATCTAATTTTGTGTTTAGAGCGGGTAAACGCTCCGCAAATTTTGTTAACGTTTTTGCTCAACGAATAGGTATTTTTATATTTCAATTGACGACCGGTCTGGCGCAGTCGGTAGTGACCCTGCCTGCTGCGCCGCGGTCCCGGGTTCGAATCCCGGTAAGGGCATTTATTTGTGTGATGAGCACAGATATTTGTTCCCGAGTCATGGATGTTTTCTATGTATAATATCGTTGTCTGAGTACCCATAACACAAGCCTTCTTGAGCTTACCGTGGGGCTCAGTCAATCTGTGTAAGAATGTCCTATAATATTTATTTATTTATTTAATTAGCGATAAATAGAACGGTGAGCTGTCAAATACACATCAATAGCGCTATATTCACTACATTGACTTAAATATGTGATCATAATTTTCATTGAACTATGTATTTCAGTAGGTACTAGATATTTGCTGCATTCGTTTAAGCGAGATACGAATAACATCAACGGCGCCCCTAATGGGCTATTAAGCACAATTTGCAAACAACACAATCCGTTTACGATGACATAGCATTGCAGGCATTATTATACGTCTAAGTTTAACAAACAGCCTCTTTCAAAAGACGCACAGACATCTATACCAGCAGATCATCCAGATTCAAGCTTCCGAATAACAACACTATCAAAAAGTCTGATTGTAACGATCTGATGGAGAATTTGACTCTGAAACAAAGATAAGTTCGCAAAATAGCCGTTTTTAGGGTTCCGTAGTCAACTAGGAACCCTAAAAACGCCCTTATAGTTTCGCCATGTCTGTCTGTCCGTCCGTCCGTCCGTCCGCGGATAATCTCAGTAACCGTTAGCACTAGAAAGCTGAAATTTGGTACCAATGTGTATATCAATCACGCCAACAAAGTGCAAAAATAAAAAATGGAAAAAAATGTTTTATTAGGGTACCCCCCCTACATGTAAACTGGGGGCTGATATTTTTTTTCATTCCAAACCCATGTAATATATTGTTGGATAGGTATTTAAAAATAAATAAGGGTTTACTAAGATCGTTTTTTGATGATATTAATATTTTCGGAAATAATCGCTCCTAAAGGAAAAAAGTGCGTCCCCCCCCCCTCTAACTTTTGAACCATATGTTTAAAAAAATATGAAAAAAAATCACAAAAGTAGAACTTTATAAAGACTTTCTAGGAAAATTGTTTTGAACTTGATAGGTTCAGTAGTTTTTGAGAAAAATACGGAAAACTACGGAACCCTACACTGAGCGTGGCCCGACACGCTCTTGGCCGGTTTTTTTACGTACAATAAACACATTATAAATCGAAAGACCTAACAAGAACTTATTACATTAGGTACACCCATTTATCCGATGAAAATGGTAATACATACATTATAAAGAATTAGTTTATTACTTATCATAACTGATCCATTGAAATCGTATGTTTCAGGGGGGGTTGGTTTGCATCAAATGAGGTAGTTCTAATTTTTTATACATATTGTTAAGGAT
The DNA here is from genome assembly GCF_023078275.1 of Leguminivora glycinivorella. Lineage (NCBI taxonomy): Eukaryota > Metazoa > Arthropoda > Insecta > Lepidoptera > Tortricidae > Leguminivora > Leguminivora glycinivorella. The sequence goes on from NC_062973.1 coordinate 16,447,613, forward strand.
AAAATAGTGATGTCAAATCCGATTTTTCCACCTCGAAAGCCCACCGGGTCATTATTAAATAATTGAAAAGCCATGACTTTTTTTGGTTTTTCTCATATTTCACCATCAAAAACTTTCTTAAAGGCTAAAGTCATTATGAACAATTTTAAGAATAATAAATTACCAATAAAATAATATAAAAAGGATCTTTGTGGCCCCAGTAGTGTCTGAGATACGCTTAGTTAAAGTTTTCACAATTTCACAAAAACACAATGTATAGTCATATACTGGAGGGTGAGTTAATGTTATGTCCTTAAACTACTTAATAGGACACGGGCATGTCCTTAAACTACGACAACCAATGTTAGTAGGTCCCGCAAGGGGCCATCTGGTCTGCTACCACCCTCCCGCCGAAGTCCAGGCACCAACCAGCCTTGCTGCGTTTCATCTATGTACAGTGCCAGTGCCTTTGGACGATGATTGGGTATCAGTTATGTTGCTTACAGCTAGTCATTTTGGATCCTAAAGTTTACCGGACCTCGTAGCTCACGCTGGAAGGCAGTGAGATCCGAGGCACGGTCTTTTCGGTGGCCGACCGCAGGAAGTTGAGGTCCAGTTGTACGGCAGCCACATGCAAAAGGCTGCCCCGCCACCTAGTGAAAAATCCGCGAATAGCTCCACCGTGCCAGATATGGCGACTGGATGGGAGGAGGAGGCAATCTCTAAGTGAGCTCCTCATTGTCCTGATTAGTTCAAGTGATCCAAGTAGTAAACGCAACACCTTGACAACCAGTTTTCACCCACCCCGTACCCTTCAACAACATGAAACTAAAAAGAAAAAGAATACGAGTAAGTGTAAACACCAACGGCACTTCCTCTCATTGAAAGTGCACCTCACCAACGTGCACTATATCGATCCGGTTCTCCACCATCCTGAAATCGAAAAGCCGCACATATTCTTTTTGACGAATACGCAAATTAACAACCCAGCGGACGCGGCGTACATCAACTACCCAGGCTACTCACTGGAGGACAAATTCAGAGCAGATGCTGGGACCTATGTGTACATCCGCGACGGCATTTTCTACAACGCCTCTGTTTCTTTGAGGTGACCGGGTCCGGGGTGGTGAGGGGTCCGCTTTGAGGATAATTATTTACTTGGGCTCTGAGAAAGCGATCGTATGCCTGTGTCTACCGACGTACAGCGGAAACCAGGAAAGTGACCTTCTGCTAACAAGTGATCCAAACAGGCACTCGGTTTCAGTCTCAGCTCCACTGGGATCCGGCCACTGTCTGGTGAAATCCATGTCGATCCACTCTCCATGCTCTACAAAGCTCAACTCCGATCATATACGTAGTATTGCAGCCACCTGCGGGACGGCTCAGCTAAATACCAACTCACCGCTTTGGATACATTGCAGAGCCAGGAGGATGATGTTTTGATGAGCTTTTCGATTTCAAGATGGTGGAGAAACAGATCGCATTATATGCACGTTGGTGAGGTGCACTTTCAATAAGAGGAAGTGCCGTTGGTGTTTACACTTACTGCTTTAGCCCCCAACTTCCTGCGGTCGGCCACCGACAAGACCGTGCCTTGGATCTCGCTACCTTCCAGCGTGAGCTACTGGGTCCGGTAAACTTTAGGATCCAAAATGACTAGCTGTAAGCAACATACCTGATACCCAATCATCATCCAAAGGCACTGGCACCGTACATAGATGAAACGCAGCAAGGCTATTTTGGTGCCTGGATTTCGGCGGGAGGGTGGTAGCAGACCAGATGGCCCCTTGCGGGACCTACTAACATTGATTGTCGTAGTTTAAGGACATGCCCGTGTCCTATTAAGTAGTTTAAGGACATAACATTAACTCTCCCTCAGTATATGACTATACACTGTGTTTTTATGAAATTGTGAAAACTTTAACTAAGCGTATCTCAGAAACTACTGGGGCCACAAAGATACTTTTTATATTATTTTATTGGTAATTTATTATTCTTAAAATTGTTCATATTGACTTCAGCCCTTAAGAAAGTTTTTGATGATGAAATATGAGAAAAACCAAAAAAAGTCATGGTTTTTCAAGTATTTAATAATGACCCGGTGGGCTTTCGAGGTAGAAAACTCGGATTTGATATCACTATTTCATCCCTAACAATATGTATAAAAAATTAGAACTACCTCATTTGATGCAAGGCTGAATGTACGATTTCAATGGATCAAACTGGACGTTAAGTATAGTACTTATTTTAAATTAATTATTTCGTAAATTTCCTATTAGCAATTTCGGTGCACCATGGTAAAAATAAAAGAGCTTAGTATAAACAGTTTCTTGGTACTCTAAGAACAAATTAAATTACTTATTTTTTTTCTGGTTCGATGCCAGCTCGGAACACTTGGAGGCCTTGGTCACTTTTTCTTTGTATGTATATGACATTTATTTAATGTTTAGTTTCTTGGTAGATGATCAATTAAGGTTCATATTACTGTTATTAATCATAATAAACTATTCCAGCTAGATAGAACATATATATCGGCCTTTACCGCGACAGTCCTGCACCCTTGCTAGACCTAGCGATTACCGCGTATTTGCCCATAAACAGAACAAAAGTTACTGCCAGGGACCGGCCCGCTATCCCTTATACGGGGTTTTGTATGGGTATTTCGTTAGGCTTAACTTACCCTACCCTTTTGACGCGATACCCTTTCATTTTGCTTTTAAAGCCCTAACGAAAGCGCTTACCTAAAATAGCCCAATACCCTTACAAAACCCTTATCATCGGCTCAGCCTAACGCCATAAGGGTAAGCCTTACATTGGGTTTTATTTGCTTTCCCTTATAGCATATCGTGCGAGTTTAAATCCTGTACCTCGCTCATAAAGCACACATTACTCCGAACGAAATAACATACGATCGGTTACCTACGGCGGCACTGTGTGTGATATTTGCGCGTTTCTGTTTGATGGAAACGGCTGTAGATAAAATAAGGTTCAATTTTCAATACCAAATACTTATAGTTATGATAGGCTCCTTCTTTGCTCAGGTGTAACACAGGCAAACGCTGCTTTTTAGGGTTCCGTAGTCAACTTACAACCCTTAGAGTTTCGCCATGTCTGTCTGTCCGTCCGTCCGTCCGTCCGCGGATAATCTCAGTAACCGTTAGCACTAGAAAGCTGAAATTTGGTCCCAATATGTATATCAATCACGCCAACAGAGTGTAAAAATAAAAACCGGCCAAGAGCGTGTCGGGCCACGCTCAGTGTAGGGTTCCGTAGTTTTCCGTATTTTTCTCAAAAACTACTAAACCTATCAAGTTCAAAACCATTTTCCTAGAAAGTCTTTATAAAGTTCTACTTTTGTGATTTTTTTCATATTTTTTAAACATATGGTTCAAAAGTTAGAGTGGGGGGACGCACTTTTTTTTCCTTTAGGAGCGATTATTTCCGAAAATATTAATATTACCAAAACCGGCCAAGTGCGAGTCGGACTCACTCACCGAGGGTTCCGTACAAACTTTTAATGGTCAAAATAATCTAATACTACTCATACTCATTTATTTGTAACGCCATTTTACACGTCAAGATTTGATTTAAAAAAATATTATTCATACAACAATAATACTTAGAAAATAAATAGACAGAAGATTGAAATTACAAAAAGTTAGGCAATATTCACATAAAAAATTAACAAAAATATTTTTCTAATTAGGTAATAAAAAAATTGTCATAAGCAGGGACCGCAACTTTGGTGCCGGTGACGTCATTATGACGTTTAGTCCGATATAGGATGTTCTTTTAATAACATTGCAATACCTCAATTCTTAATGATGAGATATTGAGAACTGCTTGGTATTTGCATAAAAAAATAATGTTAACATTAAAAAACGATGCAAATATTATTTTTATTGGCTTTTTTTACAGTAATGTAATTGTAACAAAAAATATTATTCTTCGTGTACTTAAATAAAACAACATATTAACAAAAGGTTGTTTTATTTTTCCTTCTTCTCGTTCTATATGCTTTTTTGGTTTTCAAATGTTTCTCTATATTACTTGCTTTTCCTCTTAAATATTGGTCACAGCAGGAGCAGTATATTTTTTCATTTTGTAAAATCAGAAAAGGAAATTTCTGCAAATACGGTTCCATAGCCAAACAATAATATTTCGGTTATATTTTACCAATGAAAAATAGTTAAACAGAAATTGGTTGTCATTTCCCACAATCTCGGTTTTAACATGACAAAGACAGTTATGTTTTTATACGTGGCCAGTACGTGGAAAAACTCTTAACTCAAGTTTGAATATCAGTAAACTAAAGAGGCTAATAAGTTGTTATTTGATTAAGTGTATATAATCTAGATAACAACACTCTGTATTTAGCTTGACGTCATACGTCTGTCATCGGCACCAAAGTTGCGGTCCCTGGTCATAAGTGTAGAACGGGTGCTCGACCAGCCAATTTTTTAAGCAATACTTAAAGTTCGACACTCTAGGTACTTCAACCACATATTGCGGCAATTTATTATAGACGGCAGGGTCCATCACATGTGTTAACTTGTTGGATTTCGCCAATATACGGTCGATACCTACTAACTTTCCGGCATTTAGAGTGTTGTACTTGGAACACATATTGTTAGTGTTGTCACAGAATATATACAAGTACAGAAGGCTCACTCCTTTGATGTTCACAAAATACCGCCATTCTAAATTATTACCTTCATTAACAAACGGACCGTACGCGAGCAGCCAACATTGCATTTTATTTCGCCGTGCGAAGGTCGTCGCCAATGAATGGGCCGCGAACTCGCGGCCGCTGACATGTACTTGTAGCGCGGCGATAGAATCGCGGAGTCAGCCACCCCTGGTTTTGTATGCTTCCAAGTTCTCTTTTACATAAATGGCTACCCGCATGATAACTATTGCAGGCAGTCTCAGGATTCTTATTTTTTAAAGAGTTCTTTGGCCGGGGTGTCTACAGGTACCTGAGTAACGATCCTGATAGCTCGTTTCTTAAAGCGAAAGACCCTCTTCCATTCAGCACAACGCGCAACGTCCCCAGAGCTCCACACCGTACTGTATTAATGAATGGACAGTGGCGAAATAGGATGTCCAGGCTACTTCTGGAGCCACAGACTTTGCAACTCGACCTAAGGCAAAGCACGCACTGCCCAGACTATCACACAGTTTATCTACTTGCTGGTCCCATTTTAAGCCGTGATCTGTAGTCGTGGATGACATAGACATAGACATAGACATTTTATTAATAATATTATAAATATTACACGTTCATCAATAAAATTATTTAACAGCAATTAAATTAAGATTATTACAATTTCAGTCTAGTTATAATTTCGAATATTTAATTGAAAGATGCCATCTATAGTCCCGTCTGGCAGAAAACATGAAACTTGGCATGTATATAGCTTATAGGATTATAAGAAAAAAATGAAGTAGAAACACGCCGAGGTGTCAATGTTTCCCCTCCTCCCCACTTTTGTATCCCTGTTTTCAGTTTTTTTATATTTCCATGAAAACCGTAAAAGCTACAACAATAACGTCTAAGAGAAGTATATTCTCTATAAAATTCTCTACAATACTGTCTTTGGAAGTATATAGCTAGAACTTATAATTTTCAAACTATGCTCATTTTACCTTTGCCATATTTGTGTTTGGTGACCAGTAGGATAAGTAAGGCCCAGCGACTTAGCACTTTTGCCTGTGGCGATGCTGCTTGGCAAAATTGTTCCTTGGGTCAAACTGATCCGATTTATTCCAATAGTCATGAAATCGCACGTGACTACTCCCCACAAAGAGAAGGGGAAGGGGCCGGTTCCCTCGATGAAATCTATGCAACCGACGCCAACGACGAGCGCCAACGCCATCTATCAATGGCTATTTCACGAAATTGATGAACGCTCTAAGGAATAAGGGCTCTTAGTGTAGTGGTTATGCCAGTCGACACTAGATGGCAGCATTAAAAAACACTGGGTTACACTGTATGACATTTTTTCATTTCAACATTAAGTAAATAGCATTCGTTATAAGTAAATAGTATACGTTAATTCGTCGCTCAGTTTTGCCGTGAAGGACGGACAAATAAATAGACACACACACACTTTCCCGTTTATAATATTAGTATGGATTAAAATAAACATTAAGTTAATAAAAACAAAATGCAGTATTATTGTGTGCTACTTAAAACTTTCCTTGTTAGTATAAAACCCGGAGTTCTTAAAAAAAAATAAGAAAGTAGAATCTTATAGAAAGAAATAAGCAGGTAAATAAAATCAAATAATCCATACTGATTAAACTGGAAAGTGTGTGTATGTCTGTTTGTTTGTCCGTCTTTCAAGAGAAGCCGCGGGCAAAAGCTAGTAGAACATAAAAGAAAAAAAGTAAATAAAAATGCAAAAAGATTGCGTGAGCCGAGATTCGAACTCACGACACTCATGGCGCAAACGATTCCACCTAGAAGTCAAACCCGCTAGACCATTTGCACATTGTGAAAAACGGCGAATCTTCTGATTCTAATCACCAAATGCTAGTGCCGAAGTTTCGCGCGATGGATACGCGATGACCTTGAGCCATCGCCGTCGCATCGCGTCGCGTCGCGTCGCGTCGCCCGTCGCTCACGCAAGACAGAGCGTTACTCATTGTTCCTGCCGGTGAGTGAGGCAGCCAGAGCTCAACGAGGAAGGACCTACGGAACTAATTAGGACAATAGATTGTCCTTTGAGTCGTCGGCACCCAGGCCCCTTCTAAGTACCTACAGGTTTGTACAAGTTTCTAATGAGTCGGCAACGCACATGTGCCACTCCTTTAGTGGCAGGCGTCCATAGGTTACAGTGACCGCTTTCCATCAGGCAGACCGTATGCCTGTTTCCCACCTACGTGGTACAAAAAAAACTGTCGTCGAATTCACCTTAAACATTAAAAACTAAGTCAAAATCGATTGATTCGTTCGGGAGCTATGATGCCACAGACAGACATGTCAAGCGTCAAACCTTAAATTATTATAAAACACTCCGTCGTTTTTGCGTTGGTGGTTAAAAACAAGAAACTTCCTTCAAAACTATAATAAAACACAACTTTCTATGAAAATTGATCAAGTGCGAGTCGGATTTCGACATTTCCATACAAACAGGTCATGAGCGCCTGACGAAATGTAATGGCAACGTACATTAAATTTCGTACTTAGATTTCGCGTATATTTCGGAAACGATAAGAGATAGAGCAAAATGGACTTCTGATTTTGGTTGTCGATGGCACAATTTTTTTGTTTTCGTATATATACACCTTTTTTTTGGACCTATGTGGGCAATATTATGGTCAGTGAAGTTCTAAACGGTCTTAAGCGCCTCTTTTTTAGTAGGAACTTAAGTCATTTTGGAAAATGTTTTTTTTTTTTTTAACAATTTCTATAACAAACGAAACCGAAATTAATTTCTTTATACCTGTCCAACGCGATTACAACATTTTAAGACGTTTAGTAACTACTTGCAGCGGCAGTGAGTGAAATTCGTAATCTGAGTTTTTTTCTCTTAAGTCCGACTTACGCTTGACTGTAGATTTCTAATAGGTTTTCCTGTAATCTACAGGTAGAGGGCTATCTTGTGTATTTTTTTGAAAATTTTACGCTAAGTAATTTCGGAGATAAGGGGGGGGGGAATGGTCATTTTTTGCGTATTTTCTTAAATTACTTCTAAATTACCAAAATAAAAAAAAAAAAAAAAATATACTTCAAATGCTTATAAAATGCTCTTTCATTTGATATGTAACACAATATAGTTTTAATAACTTTGATTTTTAATTTTCAATGTTACCCCCCAAAAGTGGCCCCTGTGATTAAATTTCATTTAATTAAATTACATGTCCGTCTTTGGGCCACAGGTTTACATATGTGTGCCAAATTTCAAGTAAATCGGTCCAGTACTTTCGGAGAAATCGGCTGTGACAGAGGGACAGACAGACACGCGAGTGATCCTATAAGGGTTCCGTTTTTCCTCTTTGAGGTACGGAACCCTAAAAAATGGAAAAAAAAATTATTAGGGTACCCCCCTACATGTAAAATGGGGGCTGATAATATTTTTCATTCCAACCCCAACGTGTGATATATTGTTGGATAGGTATTTAAGAATGAATAAAGGGTTTACTAAGATTGCTTTTTGATAATATTAATATTTTCGGAAATAATCGCTCCTAAAGGAAAAAAAGTGCGCCCCCCACCCCCTCTAACTTTTGAACCACAAGTTTAAAAAATATGAAAAAAATCACAAAAGTAGAACTTTGTAAAGACTTTCTAGGAAAATTGTTTTGAACTTGATAGGTTCAGTAGTTTTTGAGAAACATATGGAAAACTTCGGAACCCTACACTGAGCGTGGCCCGACACGCTCTTGGCCGGTTTTTTTTATCGGACTTGTCTTGATGAGTACCCGAAGTCTAGATGATGCTGAACCCTGGCTGCACCTAGGGGAACTCGGGTTTAGTGTAACACAGGCAAACGCTGGTTTCGACACGGACTTGTCTTGATGAGTACTCGAGTGAGCAGTACCCGAATTCCAGCTGATGCTGAACCTTGGCTGCACCTAGGGGAACTCGGGTTTAGTGAAACACAGGCAAACGCTGTTTTCGTCATCGGACTTGTCTTGATGAGTACTCGAGTGAGCAGTACCCGAAGTCCAGCTGATGCTGAACCCTGGCTGCATCTAGGGGAACTCGGGTTTAGTGTAACACAGGCAAACGCTGTTTTCGTCATCGGACTTGTCTTGATGAGCGAGTGAGCAGTACCCGAAGTCCAGCTGATGCTGAACCCTGGCTGCATCTAGGGGAACTCGGGTTTAGTGTAACACAGGCAAACGCTGTTTTCGTCATCGGACTTGTCTTGATGAGTACTCGAGTGAGCAGTACCCAAATTCCAGCTGATGCTGAACCCTGGCTGCACCTATGGGAACTCGGGTTTAGTGTAACACAGGCAAACGCTGTTTTCGTCATCGGACTTGTCTTGATGACTACTCGAGTGAGCAATACCCAAAGTCCAGCTGATGCTGAACCCTGGCTGCACCTAGGGAACTCGGGTTTAGTGTAACACAGGCAAACGCTGTTTCGTCATCGGACTTGTCTTGATGAGTACTCGAGTGAGCAGTACCCGAAATCCAGCTGATGCTGAACCCTGGCTGCACCTAGGGGAACTCGGGTTTAGTGTAACCCAGGCAACCGCTGTTTTCGTCATCGGACTTGTCTTGATGAGTACTCGAGCAAGCAGTACCCAAAGTCCAGCTGTTGCTGAACTCTGGCTGCACCTAGGGGAACTCGGGTTTAGTGTAACACAGGCAAACGCTGTTTTCGTCATCGGACTTGTCTTGATGAGTACTTGAGTGAGCAGTACCCGAAGTGTAGCTGATGCTGAACCCTGTTTGCACCTAGGGGAACTCGGGTTTAGTGTAACACAGGCAAACGCTGTTTTCGTCATTGGACTTGTCTTAATGAGTATTTGGGTGAGCTGTACCCAAGATAGAGCTGATGCTGAAACCTGGCTGTACCTAGGGGAACTCGGGTTTGGTGTAACATAGGCAAACTCTGTTTGCGTCATCGGACTTGTCTTGACGAGGACTTGGGTGCGCAATAGCCAAGACAGCGTTGTAGCTGAGCCCTGGCGGTATCTAGGGCAACTCTGGTTTCGGTGCATTATAATATAGAAATATTTCATGCAATGTCAAGTTAGGCATAAAATATAATATTAACTGAACAAAAATCCTACCAGAAGTGAATATTAACATCAAGTAGTTAGAACAAATTTATTAATTTGCCATACATAAAACACTTTATTTATGTCTAAAAAAATACGTATGTATATCCATTTGAATATCAAAATTAAGTACAGTCGATTTCACTAATAGTAACACAGGGAATAAAGAGAATACTGGAGTTCCAAGCGTCCATAGACTGCGGTAACTATTTACTATCAGACGGGCTGTATGCTTGATTGCCACCAGAAAAGTATTTCTGTTTCAAACGATCTTCATAGAATTCACAACAATCAACAGAAATAGTTTGACAGATTCTATGGTACTACTCAACTCAACCAAGTACCAGTCATAAAGACGAGTCTAAGATATTTCACACGAAACATACTATGAACAGAAAACAGCGTTTATTTATATTGCACCGAACCTGAGTTCCCCTAGGTACCACCAGGTCTCAGCTACAGCAGTGGCTTGGGTACTGCGCACCCAAGTCCTCATAAAGGCAGGGCCTATAACGGAAACCGGGTTTGTCTATGTTGCACCAAACCTAAGTTCCCCTAGGTACAGCCAGAGTTCAATATCAGCTTTACCAGTACTCATCAAGACAAGTCCGCTGACAAAAACAGCGTTTACCTATGTTGCACGAAACCCGAGTTCCCTAGGAATAGCCAGGGTTCAGCATCAGCTCTACCTTGGTTACTGCTCACTCAAGTACTCATCAAGACAAATCCGATGACGAAAACAGCGTTTGCCTATGTTGCACGAAACCCGAGTTCCCCTAGGAATAGCCAGGGTTCAGCATCAGCTCTACCCTGGTTACTGCTCACTCAAGTACTCATCAAAACAAGTCCGATGACGAAAACAGCGCTTGCCTATGTTACACCGAACCCGCGTTCCCCTGGGGAAAGCCAGGGTTCAGCATCAGCTCTACCTTGGTTACTGCTCACTCAAGTACTCATCAAGACAAGTCCGATGACGAAAACAGCGTTTGCCTATGTTGCACGAAACCCGAGTTCCCTTAGGAATAGCCAGGGTTCAGCATCAGCTCTACCTTGGTTACTGCTCACTCAAGTACTCATCAAGACAAGTCCGATGACGAAAACAGCGCTTGCCTATGTTACTCCAAACCCGCGTTCCCCTAGGAATAGCCAGGGTTCAGCATCAGCTCTACCTTGGTTACTGCTCACACAAGTACTCACCAAGACAAGTCCGGTGAAGAAAACAGCGCTTGCCTATGTTATTCCAAACCCGCGTTCCCCTGGGAAAAGCCAGGGTTCAGCATCAGCTCTACCTTGGTTACTGCTCACTCAAGTACTCACCAAGACAAGTCCGGTGAAGAAAACAGCGCTTGCCTATGTTACTCCAAACCCGCGTTCCCCTGGGAAAAGCCAGGGTTCAGCATCAGCTCTACCTTGGTTACTGCTCACTCAAGTACTCATCAATACAAGTCCGATGAAGAAAACAGCGTTTGCCTATGTTGCACGAAACCCGAGTTCCCTTAGGAGTAGCCAGGGTTCAGCATCAGCTCTACCTTGGTTACTGCTCACACAAGTACTCATCAAGACAAGTCCGATGACGAAAACAGCGCTTGCCTATGTTACTCCAAACCCGCGTTCCCCTAGGAATAGCCAGGGTTCAGCATCAGCTCTACCTTGGTTACTGCTCACTCAAGTACTCATCAAAACAAGTCCGATGACGAAAACAGCGCTTGCCTATGTTAAACCAAACCCGCGTTCCCCTGGGAAAAGCCAGGGTTCACGGCATCAGCTCTATCTTAGGAACTGCTCACCCAATTAACTCATCAAGGCGAGTTGGATGACGAAAACGGCTTGTTTTTATGTTGGCAATTAACGTTTTCAATGTGTAATGTTAATGGTTAATTGTATTGATTTTCGGCCAACACTGTATATTTACATGCATACATACATATTTACACTTTTGCAATTATCGTTAAGTATGAGGACAACTTTGAGTAGCCGTATTTATTTGCTATTATATTTTTTTCTTAAAACATGACATAGGCTTAATAAGGCACATAATGAGGTTCACATTTTATCCTAGAAACTCGACGTAAAGCAAGTGGTTTAGACAGTATTGACTTAATCCTCCCGAGTAACAATTACGATTCCGGACAAATGCTACTAGAAAATTCACAAAGTGCGTAAAAAACGATACGATTGCGAAAAAAAATTGTACTGTGTGAACCTCAACGACATATGATCCACAAAGCAGAATATCTAGACATAGTCTAGCCATAGTTATTTTTAAGAAATAAAGTTCAGGATCTGTGTATGGCGGCCATTTAGAGAATGTGGCATGGTGCTTCCTCTAACTCCGACTTTGATGTCGAATTTAACTATCATACACTGTTTATATCGATTTGGTTTAGGCACTGTTCAAACACCGTGAATGTCAGTTAGACTTTGGCCTATGGCTAATTTTTTTATCTGTTTCTCTCATCCTGCTTGCATCAAAAATTTACGACAATCCGGAACGTTGCTCAAAATAGCGTTTTTTTTAATTATATAAATTCACCGCATTTATTCTGAAAGTACCCAATTGAAAAACCATGAAGAGGACTCTTAAAGAATATATTTTGGCAACATATTAACCTTTGTTTGTTGAAATCGTACAAACAGTCAATGAAATATTCTCAAATTAAGCCAGATAGGGGTTGTCCGAAATTTATTTGCTAGACCTTAATGAAAGTACCATAAAGTCTCTAAAATAAAATAAAAATTAGACCTTCTTATATCAAATAGTGCTTTCCAATACCTTCAGATCATACTCTCGGAACATAATAATATAAAATTATGCACATGTCAACATTTAGACGAGGTTTGTTTTGTCCTTATACTTATCGATACAGTCCTTATTCCTTTTTCGTTTGGAGCTAGCCACTGACGTTTGCGTGTGTGATATATATATAAGACCCATTTTTCATCTCCAGTGATAAGATGGTCCAACCAGTTGAATGTGCGGCGAAAAGACAGAAGTTGTATGCAGATATCGGCACGGCGGTTTAGTTGATCTCTATCAAGTTCGTGCGGTATCCAAACACTGTATTTGTAGTTTTTTCCCAACTCGTGTAAATGTGTTTCTATGGTGACATGAGAGCAGCCTAACTCGGTAGCAAGAGTACGACTCGTTAGCCTCGGATCTCCTTCAATTAAGGTTTTTAATTTGGCTACATCAATCTTCACCGGTCGACCAGACTTAGGTTAATCTGATAATGAAAAGTCGCCACTACGAAACCGCTGGAACCATCTTTTCGCCGTGGCCTCAGACACAACTTCAGGAGCAACACGCTGACATATATTACGCACTGCTTCGGCGGCTGAATGGCCAGACTGAAATTCATATAGTAAGCAATGCCTTACATGCAGTTTTAATTCGTCCATTTTCTTCCTTATATTAGCTCGGCGACAGCTAGTGAATGACTGACGAGAAACTGTGCGACTCGCCCTTTATATACTTTCGACCATAGAAGATTCTAGAACTCTCTCAAAAATTTTATTTGGAATTCAATCGATCGCTCATTACTTTCTTACCAACCCAATACATAATTATATTCATACATACATACCTACATACATTCATACATACCTACATACATTCATACGTACGAACGTACATACTGATCTATGGGCGGCGATGATCATTTACCATCAGGCGATCCATCACTTCCTTGTCTCCCAGTTCATTAAAAATAATTTCTAGCCGTGTTCTACTTTTATCCAACGAAAACATGTTTCGTTACAAAATTAAAAATGGGGCGCATAGTGCGGAGTGGCAACAGCGCATTTTCCTTCCTGTTCTTACAATAGCTTAGATTCATAATCCTGTCTCTTTTACGCAAGGCTCGACTACGCTTTAACAAAAGGGAAAGCCTTATAAATAGCGCTTAAAATAAGGGTAACCCTTATTAAAGGCTTGCAAGCCGTATCGGATAGCGCTAAGCCAATGCACAGGGCTAGCTTTATTGTTTTGGTTAGTTTTTTGTAAGGGCTAGTCAAATGAATGGGCTTGCAGTTCGAAAGGGAGAGTCTCTCGATTGGGTCGTCCTTACGTTAGGGATTCCCAATGAAAGGCTTGTAGCGCGGAAGGGGTTGTCCGGTCCCTGGTTACTGCGATTGACGTGATTAAAAATAAACTGCAACATTCGACTCGGCCTTTTGCGCTCTGTGAGCAGTAGCTCGTGTTGCCCCCCATGACAAGTCTATTATGTGTATGTCTGTAAGCGCTCCACATGATAATTCACGATTGTTCACGGTCTGGTCGCTCGGTAAAGGTAAGCCGCAACCGCAAAAAGATTTTGTTTACCAGCCTTTTTTGTTCGTAGTCTCGGTTTCGACCGCTGCACAGGGTGTTCGCGGTCGTGCATCGAGTGCACTATGTGCATTGACATGCGCTTTACCCCGATGAATGACGACGATTGAACGAGTAGGTATGTGTTCACTACCGCACACGCCGGTGCCACAGACTCTCTGGACGATCCTTTTAAATTTCCTTTAATTATACGAAGCTACGAAGCCATTTGTAAATAAAGTTAATAAGAAAGTGAACTGAAATCGATACCATATACGAAAGAAAAAGCTACCAAGTCCACCGGTGACCGACCCGAGTTAAATAAGTGAGATAATCTTTCCTGAAAATATGTCCAATTTGTCCATCCTTGAACACATCTTCATAGCCGTAACAACCTTTTGGTTTTCTCCACTCATCTCTATGCTACGTACAAAGCCTTAGGTATAAGTATCCGCAAGAAATACATACTTCCGGATGTTTCTTTTCTCGCGAATAATTTCTGCTCTGCTTTTATATCAGTACCGAAAACGACTAGTGGGCAAGTATTATTATTGAGGTCCAATTTTGATTGGGGTATTTAGCAATCGCATGCACGTTTGGGGGAGCGTGCGCGTATGCATAGCAGCTGCCTACAATAATTACTCAACACGCCAACCCTTTCGCACCTTGCCCGCTCAACGATCCTGTTGTTTACTGATTCCGCTAACTACTGCTTATTTATTACCGAAAACATAAACGTTAATTGCAGACAGGAATATTTACTGATAGTAAATTGAATTTAACAGGAAGTATCCGTTTAATTTGCGTCTTTTTCGCACGCAAGCGCAAGACAAATTTTATAATACATAACAGACTGCGTTGACATTAACGTCTGCCAATGATATGCGACGTAATTTACTGAATTACGTACAAAAAATAATCTAGCTTGTATTATAGTCACTTAACTGAAGAAATTATATTATATTCCATATAATACGATGTAGGAAACTTTATTGGCACAAACATGCAATTTCTTCTCGAAATGAGTGATGTTATTATTGATAGAAATCATCAATTATTTTTTCCTTTAAAATAACAAATAAACAATAGATGATATCTGCGATACCACGCACGCACGTCCGTCTACTATGATCAGCTAGTAAGAACCTCAAGCAGGCAATTATGGTCGCGCGATAAATGATAAAACATATGGCCGTTCCTATCGCACTTACTAATAGTGCGATAGGGACGGCCTGATATTTTATCGTCTATCGCGCGACCATGCTACCCGTGCAAGTCACCTTAAAAATGCATGCAACTGTAATTCTACTTATTCTACATATTAATATGTACTGATGTGACTGATAAAGTGATGACTAGTTTACTATTCTTGTAAAAATGTAAAAATAAAATAACGTTTAATATGAATGTCGAGTTCTAAGAAAATATTAAATGGCAAGATTATGAGAGAACAGTCCCCATCGCGGCCTTGACAAATATGACTAATACATTACAGCATTATCCTCGTCAGACTGGACTTGTTAGATACAGATCATTTGCATTCATTACGATATCTAAACTGGCTATTTAATACCTAGTGTTTAGAAATATAACAGAGATAAACATTATTTTAAATTCATAGCAAGCTAAGGTGACAGAGATTTTACAGACGCCTGAGCAAGGTCATAACTTTCATAGAGATTTGACGTTTAATAACATGCACCGGTACTACCGGCAGGGCTGTGCAAATTGCTTACAACTTAGGCCTGATTTAGACGGCGTGCGAACTCGCATGCGATTTTAGTTACATTGCGGGCTGTTGAGGTTAGATTAATTTTGCACAGCCATCAAATACCGCAATGTAATAAAACTCGTATGCGAGTTCTCGCACCGTCTAAATGGGGCCTTATCTTACTTATCTTGGTATGACTGAGCTACTCATTTCCTTTTGGTAACGTATACGTAGCTCGGTAGCTACCGGTCATCTTTATTAAATGTTACCTTGATATCGATTTACCTAATTATGGTAAAAGAACTGAAAAATAACAAGTGAGTGGCTAGTAACGTCACGTGGCAAATTGGCGTTACTGGCGAACGATAGAAAACTGCCCTCGTTTCGTAAAAATGAGAGTACCAATTAATTACCAATTGCATAACGCAACGAGATCTTTTAATTAAGCTGGATGGTTATTTATTTAACCTGTTGTAGGAAAAATGGCAAAATACTTTCATTAATTGTTTTCTGATGAAAATGTGAAGCTTACCTATTTCTACCCATTTCATGCATTGCAAATGGCATGTAAAATATTAATTCGGTTCTGCTGATATGCCTGTCCAATCATATAGCGTTAAACATTGTGTAGAAAGCCTACATTAAAGTAATGTAATGATTTTTTTTAGCTATGCAGCATAAGTGAGTCATATCTATTTAATTACAGGAAGACATAGAATTTATACAAATTACAGGCATTCCTTGTTGCAGGTAGTATGTTAACATGTATAATATCACAAAACAGGAAAGCAGGTGGTAATGCCTTACCATAGAAGTTTAGGTTGGGTACAGTACAGACTCATGGCACTTAATATAAAAGCTGGCTCTATGCCAGTTTGTGTCGCCAATGTGAATGCTATAAGGCTAATCCGAATAGGTATTCCAGGATCGTCTATCTAATCTGAACAAGCTTTCAGATACAAACAAATATTATTCTGATATCGATATTATATTTTTAAAGCAAAAACGAAGGCGAAAACCTCAGGATAAAATGTCTTGAGCTTGAGCTTTATTTGTGACCTCTAGAAGTAGGTAATTTAATAACCTTTGATGAAGGTTTACCTAAGAGGATTTGCGTGTAATGTGAATTTGCAACTGCAACTACATAATCTTCTTTAATGATGTCTTCATCTGCAATAATAGCCATCGATAAATCACACGAATATTTTATAAAACATATACAAGTCTATAAAAAACCGGCCAAGAGCGTGTCGGGCCACGCTCAGTGTAGGGTTCCGTATAGTTTTCCTTATTTTTCTCAGAAACTACTGAACCTATCAAGTTCAAAACAATTTTCCTAGAAAGTCTTTATAAAGTTCTACTTTTGTGATTTTTTTCATATTTTTTAAACTTATGGTTCAAAAGTTAGAGGGGGGGGGGACGCACTTTTTTTCCTTTAGGAGCGATTATTTCCGAAAATATTAATATTATCAAAAACCGGCCAAGTGCGAGTCGGGCTCGCGCACAAAGGGTTCCGTAGCAGCAAATATAATAAACTTATTATGTCAATTTATACACCTGCCAAAATTACAGTTAAATCAACCTATCTCAAAAACTATAAGAGATACTTTGATCAAACCAAAAATCGTTGAAAGAGTTAATTAGCATGCATCACCTCTATTTTTTTTAGAATTTTATACCCCGTAGTTATAAAAATAGAGGGGGGGGGACATACTTTTTACGACTTTGAGAGCTGATATCTCAAAAACCGTTCACTTTAAGAAAAATGTTTTTTAGAAAACTTTATATCATTTTAAAAGACCTTTCCATTGATACCCCACACGGGTATGTACATCGAAAAAAAAATTTTCATCCCTCAGTTACATGTATGGGGGCCCCACCCCCAATTCTTTTTTTTTTTACTATTTAGTGTCATAATTTTGTAGCGGTTCATACAACACATATTCCCATCAAATTTCATCACTGTAGTACTTATAGTTTCCGAGTAAATCGGCTGTGACAGACGGACAGACGGACAGACGGACAGACGGACAGACGGACATGACGAAACTATAAGGGTTCCGTTTTTGCCATTTTGGCTACGGAACCCTAAAAACGATCTTAGTAAACCCTTATTCATTTTTAATTACCTATCCAACAATATATCACACGTTGGGGTTGGAATGAAAAAAAATATCAGCCCCCACTTTACATGTAGGGGGGGTACCCTAATAAAACATTTTTTCCATTTTTAGGGTTCCGTAGTCAACTAGGAACCCTTATAGTTTCGCCATGTCTGTCTGTCCGTCCGTCCGTCCGTCCGTCCGTCCGTCCGTCCGTCCGTCCGTCCGTCCGTCCGTCCGTCCGTCCGCGGATAATCTCAGTAACCGTAAGCACTAGAAAGCTGAAATTTGGTACCAATATGTATATCAATCACGCCAACAAAGTGCAAAAATAAAAATTGGAAAAAAATGTTTTATTAGGGTACCCCCCCTACATGCAAAGTGGGGGCTGATATTTTTTTTCATTCCAACCCCAACGTGTGATATATTGTTGGATAGGTATTTAAAAATGAATAAGGGTTTACTAAGATCGTTTTTTGATAATATTAATATTTTCGGAAATAATCGCTCCTAAAGGAAAAAAAAGTGCGTCCCCCCCCTCTAACTTTTGAACCATATGTTTAAAAAATATGAAAAAAATCACAAAAGTAGACCTTTATAAAGACTTTCTAGGAAAATTGTTTTGAACTTGATAGGTTCAGTCGTTTTTGAGAAAAATACGGAAAACTACGGAACCCTACACTGAGCGTGGCCCGACACGCTCTTGGGCGGTTTTTTTATTTTTGCACTTTGTTGGCGTGATTGATATACATATTGGTTCCAAATTTCAGCTGTCTAGTGCTAAAGGTTACTGAGATTATCCGCGGACGGACGGACGGACGGACGGACGGACAGACAGACAGACATGGCGAAACTATAAGGGTTCCTAGTTGACTACGGAACCCTAAAAAGGTTATGGCTTCTTTAATTCTTATTATTTAATGGACACAATGGCCAAAAGTAAAAAAAAACGAATATAAAAATTTCGGTAGACCCTCGGACCTCGTTTTGCAACCAACGCACGCGTAACCACAAGCGTATAAGTTCAAGTAGCTATAAAATAAGTTTAGAGCAAAATAAACAGAAACAGTGGCACTCGAAATAACTGTCTAAAGAAGAGCGTTAACGCGCGTTCGAAGTGTTAACGACGGAGATTCGTCCCGCGCTGACCTGCAGAAACTGGGTCGTAAACAGACCGTCACTTGTAGCTTCGACTCCGTTTATAACACGCAATGTTTTGTAAGGATTATTGAAGCTAGGTTAATATTTAATGTTCTCATCCGGATATTGTATTACAAATCTATCTTTAACTATATTATCCCGTAAAATCAATGTTTGCATCTCGTAAGATCAAGATCTTCCTCCTTCCAGGGACCGGAAAACCCCTTTTTAGGCTTAACTTCATCAATTTGCTTACCCAATCAATTTTCTTACTAAATAAAACGGTAAGCTTTTTTAAAGGTAACCTTTTAAAACGGTAAGCTTATTGAATCTGTTACTATGAGGTTACCATAACTACTAACTAAGTTAACTCCGAAACCCTATCGCGATAGGGTTTTTAAAACCTGTTTTCATTGAGTTATGGTAAGCTTTATCCGTTCCTTGTTGTCTTTCTACATTTAAACTGGTTTGCTATAGATAGAGCTTGTCTCAGACGCATGCACTCGAATTTGCGTAGTTATTACCATTTGACATGTACGTCATTTAGTTTCTGTATTTGATAGTACAATTATTGACCTACTCGTACTCATCAGTATATTATAAGGGAATAAAATGAAGTAGGTTTTTACAGCAAGCAAGGTTTTGTACCTACTTTTAGGGTTCCGTAGTCAACTAGGAACCCTTATAGTTTCGCCATGTCTGTCTGTCTGTCTGTCCGTCCGTCCGTCCGTCCGTCCGTCCGTCCGTCCGTCCGTCCGTCCGTCCGTCCGTCCGTCCGTCCGTCCGTCCGTCCGTCCGTCCACGGATAATCTCAGTAACCGTTAGCACTAGACAGCTGAAATTTGGTACCAATATGTATATTAATCACGCCAACAAAGTTCAAAAATAAAAAATGGAAAAAAATGTTTTATTGGGGTACCCCCCCTACATGTAAAGTGGGGGCTGAATTTTTTTTTATTCCAACCCCAACGTATGATATATTTTTGGATAGGTATTTAAAAATTAATAATGGTTTACTAAGATCGTTTTTTGATAATATTAATATTTTTGGAAATAATCGCTCCTAAAGGAAAAAAATGCGTCCCCCCCCTCTAACTTTTGAACCATATGTTTAAAAAATATGCGATTTCTATGTAGCAACATTGTGCGGAAAGTAGTACTTTTCCGCACTAGCGCTTTTTACTTTTCAAATGTTTTTAAATTTTGAACTTCACTATACGTCCCAGAAAAATCGTGTGGAAAGTAGTACTTTTTCAAACTAGTGCTTTTTACTTTATTTTTTTTTTAATTATGAACTTCGCTATGAGTCTCATAAAAATAGCTATTATAATGTATGTGTGCTCGAGAAGTGCGTTTCCTATGAAACAAAATCGTGCGGAAAGTAATACTTTTCCACACTAGTGCTTTTTACTTTTCTTTTTTTTACATTTTGAACTTCACTATCCGTTCCCGGAAAATCGTGCGGAAAGTAATACTTTTCCTCACTAGTGTTTTTTACTTTTAATTTTGAACTTCACTATCAGTCCCATAAAAATAGCTATTACAAAAGTGCGTTTCCTATAAAGTAAGATCGTGCGGAAAGTAGAGTACTTTTCGGCACTGGTACTTTTTACTTTTAATTTTTTATTTTATTTAGGACTTCACTATCAGTCCCATAAAAATAGCTATTACAATGTATGTGCTCGAAAAGTGCGTATTCTATGAAGCAAAATTGTACGGATAGTAGTACCTACTTTTCCGCACTAGTTACTAGTGCTTTTTACTTTTAATTTTTTTTTAAATTTTGAACTTCACTGTCTATCCCAGAAAAATCGTGCGGAAAGTAGTACTTTTCCGTACTAGTGCTTTTTACTTTTTTTTTAATTTTTTACTTCTCTATCAGTCCCATAAAAATAGCACTGTATGTGCTCGAAAAGTGCGTTTTCTATGAACCAAAATCGTGCGGAAAGTACTTTTCCGCACTAGTGCTTTTTACTTTTCATTTTTCTTTAAATTTTGAACTTCACTATTAGTCCCATAAAAATAGCTATTAGAATGTATGTGCTCGAAAAGTGCGTTTTCTATGAAGCAAAATTGTGCGGAAAGAAGTAGGTACTTTTCCACAATATTCACTGGTGCTTTAAACATTTTTTTTTATTTTGCTTTTAACTTTAACTTAACTGATGACTGGGACTGATAGTGAAGTTATTTAACTTCACTATCAGTCCCATAAAAATCGTGTGGAAAGTAATACTTTTCCGCACTAGTGCTTTTTAATTTTCAATTTTTTTATTTTATTTTGAACTTTACTATTATAAGTCCCATAAAACCAATGTCTTTCAAATTCGAAAATTGTACTAACATAACTTTTAATTTTAATAATTACTAAAGTATTTTGTCTTATTATGTTTTTTTATTTACTCGCACAATGCAAAGTAAAGCATTGTTTGAAAACTTTGAAACATGTGCGCAAAGATGATTTCCGAAATTCCGACTCGTATGGCTTATATGACACTCATCAGAAATCACCTACTTTCCGCACTTGTTGCATAAATAGCTATTTTGACATTTTTAACAAAGCCCAATTGAGAAGATGTTTTCAATTATCTAATCGTAAGATATCGATATAATTATTTGCTTTGTTCTTTCACAATATTTTTTGTAGTTAGTTCTTTACTAAAATTTGCTCTCGAGTATGAGCGTCTTTGCTGAGATGGTCCGACGGTCAAACAAGAGGTTGATCTTTAAAAAGCTAAAACTAGAATTGTTCGGAAACGCACAGGTAAGATAGATAAACAATAGAACGACTCGGCGCGCGCTACGAATGCATTCAATGCCAAAACACACTATGATAATTCAGGTCAATTATGTTTTAAATTTTAGTGTAAGGTTTTAAAGTCCAATATTGTTTGAATCGACATAAAACTACGTTATTTGAATCGACATAAACTTGTTTAGAGACGATACGTATGAGCTTGTACTCGCTATGGTTATTCAATAATAAGTTGAATTTCAATGTGCGCAGAGATTAAAGTTGCTTAAACGGTTTAATAACTAAAATGATAGGGTAACCTTTAAGACTGATTTTGGTTTTCGTTAGAGGTTATTTAAGTTAACTGTATCAGATAGGCTTACCCTATCAAACAGTCACCCTTACAAAAGGTTACCATTATGGTTGGGGTTTTTAAAACAACTTCTAAAATAAGCCTATGAAAAACCCCGGTTATGGTAAGCGGTTCCGGTCCCTGCCTCCTTCATGATCAGAACCTTGTGATATGCTTAAATACATAATACATATTGATATGTATACGAATTGATTAGGATAACGTTTTCTCAGTATTTTTATATTTTTACAAATTCAAATTTCCACTATCGACATGCAAACAACAGCGTCCTTGAAATACAACTGTCTGTTTGAGCGCACCTTGCTGGGTAAACACCACGGAATAGGAATACATTAAACCATACTCTACTAGTTCTGTAGTAAACACTGTTCAAACAGTCCAAGTCAAGCTTAAATTGGAGTAAGCCGAGAAGAAATATACGAATACGAAGGTGTAAAGCGGACAATCGCTTACTTAAGACGATATGATACAGGTCAATTCTCCATACAAACGCTCTCGTCTATTTCCTCCCTGGTTTTTGAAGATAGAGCAATGATTTTTTCAACACAGATTATTATTATTTTTATCTGTGTCGGACCGTTTTGATTTTTTTGCTATTTTTATTGTAAAAGACGCTAGAGCCAATCAAAAATTTCTAAAAACGGCCTTTTTCAATATGGCTCAAAAAAAGGTGTGATACTCAAGATCGATAACAATTAGGCAAAAAATCTAAACGGTCCGACACAGATTATTTCATTGTTATTCAGATTCTCAAATTTCGTTCCCTTTAAATAAGTTTTGAAGGAGGAAACAGTCGAGAGCAGAACCTCGATTTTAAAGATTTTTTCGCAATATCTTTTAACTGAGTTGTTCTTAATGGGCATTTTTTTTTCGATAAATCTAGTTAATAACACTAGTATATTTAACTGAAATTCCCAAATTGAAAGGGGGACTCCTTTCCATTTTAGCATTTTCGCTCCCGTAGCGTCTTAAGGCAGCGTTCCCACTTATGCGTCGCGTGTCTCGGGGCGCGCAAAGGGCGTCCGCGCCACGCCACCTGAGTGTAATTCAAAAAGCGTCTCCTCAGTACATTTTGTATAGGAAGGACGTAAGGCGCGCCGCCAAGCGGCGCGGCGCGCGCCCCGCCGCCGCCACGCCACCTGGGGCGCGTCTTACGTCTTTCCTATACAAAATGTACTGAGGAGGCGTTTTTTGAATTACACTGAAGCGGCGTGGCGCGGACGCCCGTTGCGCGCCCCGAGACACGCGACGCTCTGGTGTGGCCGGTCACTAAGGAATTAAACCAGAGTGCAGTACAACTAAATATGAACACAGCGATGATTTCAGAAAATTTTATACAATAAATAAATACGATGATTTAAAAAGCACGCTAGCGATATTTCACAATAGACATTCCAGCGGACACAATGGCCCGCTCGAATTGGATAGTGTGGGGTGGCTTTTGGCTGGCGGCCACCGAATCGTGAGACCATGCACTACATGTTTAATCTACTTCAAATGTAGGCAACTCTGTTCGGTAGACAGGGTTTAACGATTTAGCACCTATGAATCTTTGAA
The DNA here is from genome assembly GCF_023078275.1 of Leguminivora glycinivorella. NCBI lineage: Eukaryota > Metazoa > Arthropoda > Insecta > Lepidoptera > Tortricidae > Leguminivora > Leguminivora glycinivorella. The sequence goes on from NC_062973.1 coordinate 16,471,255, forward strand.
ATGTTTAATGTTTTACCTCTATTCGAAAACAGATTTTTTCTACTCCCGTACTGTTATTCGTGACTTACAAGGTCGTGCATAGTACTTTAAAACCCTACATAAAAGATGTCAGGACAAGTCTATCTAGTCTATACCCTGAAAACATTTAGTAGCAGTAGCACGATATAGCTGTTACAGTTCAGTAAATACATTGCTACCAACTTAACAAACCAATCACTTCATCGTAGAAAATTCAAATATTGTATGAAATAGGTACATTGTTGCCAACCTTAGAATGTCAGATAAAGCCTGGCATTCGCAGAGTCGAGACTCGTTCGTTTTCTGCTGCGATCATTGGCGACGCGTCGAATCGCATTCAAATGTATGAGAACTCGATTCAACTCGGCTCGATTCGTCTTAGTGGCCAGGCTTCAAAGAACCATGTACCATAGACAGTTTTATTTTCATGTTTGCACTCAAACTGCATATTCGAAATGGTAGGTGGTCCACTAGATAACTAAGATGACTGAAAGTAGGTATTTATTGAATTTATAATTTTCTTTCAAAGTAAGTGCTTGGTCGTAGAAAAAGTATTGTATGCAACGGTGTTTAACTGAGTCAAAAAATGCTCGTGGCGTCTTTATTAACAATTTTCGGCTCCGCCTCAAATTGTTACCCACGCCACTCGCCTTTTTTGACCTCTTTTAACCACCAGTTGCATAAAATACTATTACTGGTTACTTACATTAAATTTAGAAATGGAACATTGATTTTGTTTCTAGTTTATTAGGTACATCAAAATTAAAGTACCCCACTCATTATTATTTGGAAGTATTACTTACTAAAGGATACCTCTATTCGAAAACAGATTTTACTGGTTACTTACATTAAATTTAGAAATGGAACATTGATTTTGTTTCTAGTTTATTAGGTACATCAAAATTAAAGTACCCCACTCATTATTATTTGGAAGTATTACTTACTAAAGGATACCTCTATTCGAAAACAGATTTTACTGGTTACTTACATTAAATTTAGAAATGGAACATTGATTTTGTTTCTAGTTTATTAGGTACATCAAAATTAAAGTACCCCAGCCTCATTATTATTTGGTTTGGAAGTATTACTTACTAAAGGATAGGCGCGTAGAAAAAAACAATAGGAAGCAATGAAAGTATATTAACGCGACGGAGCGATTGCCGTATTAAATGTATTACGCCATGAAGAAAATCTTACTTTACTAACATAACCTAACCATTAATTAACCCTATCTTATTTGATGTAGGTATTTAAACCTAATTATCCTTGACATGTAATGTGCACGCCATGCGCTGTCGTTAAGTTTTGCTGATAAATTGGCTAATAGCTTTAAAAAAATCTTAAGTTACGGCACTTGCGTGATTACAGCACGTATTAAGAAAACAAACATGAAAAATGTAAATACCAACGATTTAAATTATTTAGCTATAAAGCTTTCGTGAGACTCGATCGTATTAATAAAATATAAGTAAACGTAAACAGTTTATCGTATATTCCCTATCCCTAACAAGACAATTACACATCATACGCCTTTAGTGAAGTCAACCGCAACACACGAAAGCTATTATTATGTTTCAATTACGTTCATTCACAAATATGACAACCACAACGTTAAGGATATCAACTGGGCTACAGCTACTTAAGAGTCTTCCGCACGTTGAGTTCGACTGGGCTTACGTCGTTTATGTTCACGGAGAATAAGTGAGGCCTGGTTAGGGTTACCAGACACAATAACAGTTGTTAGCGGAATTCGTAACTTTCTTCCTCCAAGTGGATTCTGGACATTCCATCGGGCATAAGCTTGCAAGGCCTTGCAAAATACTTAAAATTTTAACAAAATTTCTGACATACCATCGCACTCAAACCGGCAAGATATTTTAAAGAATTTAAACCATGACGCCGTTTAACTAAGCAGTAATTTGAATTTTCAAAAATACATTTATTAATTAATTGAGAAGTTTAAGAACAAAATATAAACGCCAACATGTCCATATCTCCTGACGACTGGTAACCCTGCGCGACCCGATAACAAGTTGAGTCACGTAAGGGTTTCCCTCGAAATGAGTCACTTTATGTCAAATGCGAATACAAGTGCCTTGGAACTTGGAGCCGTCATCTAACTAGGCCGAACTCCGCAAACTTATTCAAAGCAAGGCCTTATTTTGTTAAATTATTCTCCTGCTGTTCTTGTGACCAATTTATCATCGTATCCAGAATTCAGAACACTTGTACATATTTTACTACTCGTTTATGGTAAGACAACACTATCGTAACGAGATGAGACACGACGCCATTGTGAACAATATGGAGTTTATTAAATGATTATGGACACACGATATTGTACAGTACCGTACCGTAGTTTACCTATATTAACATGCTATCACAACACCGTTGCAATCTTTTAAACCAAGAAACAACATTGAGTGCATTGTATCAGATCAGGTAGCACTCATGTCTATCTGCCATAACAATTGGAAGTTTTCCCAGTTCGAGTTAGATTAAAAATCAATTAGGTAAATCCGCCCGCCTCGGCATTATAATGACTTCCCTTTATAGTACCAGCAGCCCAGCACACTAATTTTGACATAAATTGAAATCAAATAACAAAAAGTTCAACCCCTTGACTGTAACATTATTTGTGAGCAAATGAACATAATTTAGTTACACAGTAGGAGGTGTAAACCCCCAAACGCCGCGACTTTGACGAAGGCTCGCGTCAACATCGATCCCTTTTATAATATTATTTATATTTTATAATACCGAATGAGCTCGCGAGGTAAACACAGATATATTCCCGTTTGTATCCCGAGCGAGGGCGAGAGTCTTTAGACCAGTTCAAATTGACCTCGACGCGAATGCAGATATACTGGCTCTAATGAACTCTCTGGCAGTATATTTTTTGTTAGTTTACCGAGTGCGACGTAAGACCTACGACACAATTTCAACGTTAACATTCAAAGTCCTTAGAGACCTTATAACTGGGTACGTAGCAGCAGCGGCTGATTCATATAAGCCGATTCCCACCGGCTTGCCTAAAATTGATTACTAATAAAGTACCTAATGTAAAGAAAGGTTTCTTTTTGCTCAATGTTGCCTAGCAGAAATTTTCACCAGCCGCCACTGGTACGTAGCCAAATGCACAAACGCTCACGATAATATACATATGCATAGCTGGGCATTAACTCGTTAATCCGTTAATCGTTAATTAACGAAGTTAACATTTCGGTTAACGGATTAACTTTTAAGTTAACTTTAAAAAATGTTAACGGATTCGTTAACTTCCGTTAAATTTCATCGAGTCCGTTAATCGTTAATCCAGCACCCCAAGCGGCTCGCTGCGTCGCGAATACCACGTCCTGACTGCTACTGTAAAAGCCCGTAGTACTCGTACGGCAAAACCTAGTATTTATCGGTAAAAGCAGATCCGTCGGTTATAAACAGTCTAAAGACCAATTGGCGACTTTGGATCACTTATTCGAGATCTTCTAAATCTTATTAGACGTGCTAGATCGATCACTAACCTGGGAATAGAGTGCAATCATCAGGCATGACAGACCAATCGCGCAACCGACGCATCGAGTCCGGCGGGCCTTAGATTACTCTACCAAGTTATCGTGGCCCACAGCATCGAATTGTCGTCTCAAATCTCAATCTGAAGAACCGACGCACCACGATCGCGACCGCATGAATGACCCAATAATTACCAATCCGAAGTAAAACCTAGGATTTAGCCAACCAATAGCGGTAAAAGCCCGAAGAGACCGTAATTATTACATTTCGGTTTTTTACCGATTGGCGTCACAGGTTTTAATGGTTTTTGGTAGATACTAAGTAAATACAAATACATAATACCTACAGTGAAGTCCTATTTTTATGACGTGTTAACGAATTATCGATTAACTTTAACTTCCGTTAAATCTACCGACATGTATCGCTTTAACGATTAACGAAGTTAACTTTTTAAGTAACGGATTAACGATTAACGAAGTTAACTATTTGATTAACGGTGCCCAGCTATGTACATATGTTTCGTAGCTCTATCTCTATCGCTCTTGCGTATTGGCGCGACAGAGCCAGACTGTATTTATGCCGGCGTCTGGCGCCGACGATTGCCATTCGGCTACGCCGGCTGGCCACAATGTATCAAAAACCGCATGCTATTTCGTTGCATGCTCAATTTGTACGAAATCAAACTTCACTTTATTGACCGAATGAAATAATATGATACGAGATTTTTAGACCCCACCTGATTCTCCCGACCGATTTAGATTTAATTCCAAAACTCAAAGATGTTCGTGAGGTTCACAGAATCACAGCTCTTAGACAGTACATACTAAACTACCTGAACATTCACTAAGCGATCACAACACCACCCGATACACGATATTCGAGCACTTCCCGGCTGTCGTACATGTTTTACGTCATTATGCACCCCGTGTGTGTAAACATATAAGCTAAAACGTGTTGACGCTCGAGGATATGGATATTTGTTTACTTTCGATCCTGTTCGACTAGTCGTATAAATTCATATTTTTATAATGCTTGATAGTATTATGACAACTTTGCAAAGGTGTACACGGCACATACATAATACTTATTCATTTCTGAAAGACACAAAGCCTTGGTGGAACTTGAACAAACAAACAAATAGATTATATACATACATACATACAATCACGCCTGTATCCCATAAAGGGGTAGGCAGAACACATGAAACTACTAAAGCTTCAGTGCCACTCTTGGCAAATAAGGGGTTGAAAGAAAACGAAACTGTGGCATTGCAGTGACAGGTTGCCAGCCTCTCGCCTACGCCACAATTTGACCCATAGCCCATAGTCGCCTTCTACGACACCCATGGGAAGAAAGGGGGTGGTGAAATTCTTAACCCGTCACCACACAGACAACTAGACAAATAGATTAATTGATAAATAAACATTAAACAGGCATATATTTTAATATTACGTCGGTGGCAACTGGAAATGGCCTGATAAATAAATAAATAATAAATAAATATTATAGGACATTCTTACACAGATTGACTGAGTCCCACGGTAAGCTCAAGAAGGCTTGTGTTGCAGGTACTCAGACAACGATATAAATAATATACAAAAACTTATATACATAGAACATCCATGACTCAGGAACAAATATCTGCGTTCATCACACAAATAAATGCCCTTACCGCCTTGCCTGATTGTAAACAATCACTGTATTCTATAAAAATAGTCCAATAAAAATCAGTCAAAGATTTGTAACATGACATGTGAATGTATCTCGCTTACTAGATTACCAAGTGACACTGTCACAATCGTTCTAATACAAGTTTATAATTTTTAACGAAACACGTGCATAAAAACAGGTCCCAGAACTTTCAAACAACATCTATGTAGTAAAGGCACTTAAGTTAACAAAATAAGACTAGCGTATTATATGGAAGCTAAATAATTATCACATAATTGAATAAATTGTACAGGACTGGCCACTCAAAGCGGGTGATTGATTTTTCATAACCTGTTGACGACCAGCACAAAAGAGCTCTTAAAAGGCTATAATGGGACTTCTTTATGCCGCTCTTTCAAGTTGCGGGTTAAGCATGAGAGTCCATTTTAGGCCGGAGGCATTTATATCAATGCGTCCGTAAACGAGTGAGCTACAAATTGAGCTTTTATTTATTCATGCGAGGGGAGTAAAGCTGATATGGGTCGGGGTCGCTCGATAAGGGACGTCTAATTTTGGAACTCTTCAAAAGGTGCCAAAATGCGCGTCAGTATTTTGCTTAAACTTCTACTGTCACAACACGACTTTGCTGAACCTTATTGTTCACGAAAGTTGTATTGAATAAATGACATTGTTCGGTTCTCGATTCTCGTCGGACCACTTCGGTAATACGAACGGGTTTCGATCTTCATGTCTTACCTGTGTCAAAAGCTAGTAATTAAGTCAATTCAAACGGAGTCAGTTCACGTTTCATGTTATTAATATTGCGTACCGTACCGCAATAAGCTTAACATTAACTTTAATGTGTATTTTCAGTCTAATTTATGCCGGTATAATGTCAGTATAAGAATATTCCTTAAGTATTAAACGATTTCCGTGGAAACAGCTTTTAGAAACGGACGTAATAGTTTCGCAAAAATGTTCCAATCCATATATGAAATTGTCATTTGTTTTTTGCTGTATACTTAACACAGCAAAAATGAGTGTACACGTTTCTAATGGGTTGCCAACGCGCACGTGACACTCCTTGAGTTGCAGGCGTCTATATTAGGTGACGGTGACCGCTTTCCATCAGGCGGACCGTATGCTTGTTTGCCACCGACATAGTATTAAAAAAAATTATCATTGAAATAAGAAACTTTTGTTTTTCATACAAGGTTTACTTAATGTGGATTGGAAGTATTGGAACCTTTTTGGGTAACTATTACGTGCGTTACATTGGAATGAAATTTAAATACACTTATTAATTGTATTAGTGTGATCATCCTTCCAATATGTATGTCAAAAGTAACTTAGAAAGCTCGAAAGGGTTAAAAAATAGGGAAGTCTACTGAACTTGCCAAATAACAAGATAATTATTAAACATAATGCTTATGCACTTAAAAACTATTACGCTCCCTTCATCAATCGGTTATCATTATCAAGTAACGTTTGTATTGTTATAGTAGCATAAAAAGGCTGCCTTTAAAAAAAAAGGAATAAGTATTTAAACACATAAGTGGTGTACATTTTTGTTAAATTACATTGGCAGGTGAATGGCCGCTCTGACGCGTAACAGCCACGCGTTACCTTCACTGATATACTCGTGCTACTTACTGCTTGTTGAGAATTATGAAAATAACCTAGCCATTTCAAGGCTTTTGTTGTTTCAATAATCAACAACGTTTAAGACTTTAAGAGTTTGAATTTTGTGTCGAAATTGTCGGAGACCGATTCGGTACAGTCATTTTGTTAAGAAGAGTGGTCGGGCCGGTTTTTGTGATGTGATGACACAGAAACACGAAAACATTAAGTGAAAACATTCACAGCTAAGTATTATTTAAACAGTTTTACTTTAAATATTTCCCAACCTGTCATCATAGCCATAAATCATAATATAACTATTTAATTCCATAATTCACGCAAATAAGAAAATGACCTGTAATTCTGTAGGTATCTGATAAGACCTCGGAAAAAGATTCAAAAATGCGATGTTATAACGTACAAAACTGCTAAGTATAATCTTCTCTTTTGCCCATTAAACGCTATCGTAATTTGTCTCCGATAATTTCTTTTAATTTTATCTGCCTTGTGCGGCGCAACTATAAATAAACTCGTTTGTACAACTGAGTATCAGTACGATGCGAATATAAGTTCAGGACCGCAAACACCTGCCGCACGCAACGCCGCTTCACCAAGTACGAGTAAATACATTGAACACTGAGACGTGTAACAACGTCTTGTTTTTGTGTCGAGTTAAGTATTTTATTAGATTCGCATAGCTAACCTTGACTCGATCCCCTCGGTTACTGGCTGTGGGAACAGATAGAATGGGAGCACACGTTTCTTCGACCGTCTGGTGAACATGTGAGCAACGCATCCGGTATCAAGGGTTGTTAAAACATATTGTCGCAATATTTGTCCACTATATAGGCATAGCTATTATAAAATACATGTCGACTCAAAGAATACTGTAGCTTTTTAAATAAAATATGTTTGGTTTAAACATCGAAGATACTATCTTCAAATTTCTGTATCCACCATGTCTGTTTTTACAGTCCGAATGAGGTTACTTAACTGACTACATAATTTAGCAGCTCGTATGTTCTTTTATGGATACCGAGTACATAAATGAACAATTAATTACTCGTCACGATCAAACGGCTTCCATCCGAGTGGCAATCACCAGTAGGAAGACTAATAGCCGTATCATCGGAGAAGTTCGTTTATTTGTTGTGTTGAGACGCTCTCCGAGTCTCCACCTTTCGTGCCTCATTTAATGGAGCAATAAAAAATGTTCGACTTGGCTTACGTAATTCGAATTATTTCCGCGTCCGAGCCGCGGAGGTCAACGCGCGTATGATCTTAAAGCTATTGACGATCATTGTAGGCAAGAAAACCATTGTGTCGCTGGATAGGTACCAACAGTGTAAATAAGTACGTTGGGTGCGCGTTAACGAGCCTATAAAGATTGTATTTTATAAGCAGAGGTAAGGGATTATTTCTACAAAACTAGGTATTCGTAGTGTATAAGTATTAAGTACATACTTTCAAAGGAGAATGCACAATAAATTTATAAGTAGTGTAATTTCATATCAATTTTTATATAAATCTCAAAACTCTCTCTGAAGCACTTCTATCCACTCCACACTCCACTTTACCAAATGTCGCTTTTCGGGAGAGAACGCCATTAAATCCCAATTATATATTTTTAAGAGTTGATAATAGCACGCGTTCATTTCAACAAACACTTTCCAAATAGGTACGTATATGTATGATTCAAATTTAAGTATCAAAACAAACAATCATTAACGTGTGTGTATATTTTATAAAAAACAAAATTTGAATTCCAAGCGAGGACCGCATTCTTTGTTTTACTTGGGCACAATATCGTATTTCACAATAGCCATTCATCACTGAGCGGGACTATAAATCTCAAATTAGGGACATTGTAAAGTTTTACTGACTGCCCGGCTCAGGTAGAGTTCATATTTCAACTAAAAAGCCATTCGCTAAAACATTTTAGAGATTTATCAGGCAAGTAAAAGTAGGCGTTGTTCTCTTTGATTTTAAGTTTCGAGAATTTAGTACTGAAACAAATCACGCCGGGTGGCAAGGAAATGACAAAACGCTTTGATACTGTGCATGTGGCTTATTGTTAACATTGTAAAGAAAGTCGGAACGAATTGTAAATCGGATCAGAATGCCGACGACGCCCATCCGCCGGTCGAAACAATACGCTGTAGGTAAAGTATCGAAGATGCACGGACCATCCCGGAGTCATTGTGCAATACATCACAAAGGAGGCCAGAGAAATCCAACAGAGTTTATGGCCCGAGAGAAAACAGATTTTTGACGTCACCTCGTTTCGGCTTTATCTTGCAATGGCAGTAAATCAACGAGGCTAAAGCCGTATGCTCAGTGTCTTCGTCAGCTGCTCTTTAAGAAACTCGAAAAGGAGTCCCTGGTGTTACCCGTTATAAACACACAGCATATTGTGTGCGTTATTTTTCGTTACATAAACATTAAATCTTCTGCGTCATCTGTCCATAAAAGCCCAGACCATCAGTAACAGATTTCTTGAAATCGTTTAATACAGAACCTAACTCATCGGTAAATCAGGAATTATCTGTTACCCAAATTAATATGAAGTGATTGATTTGTAAACAGACCCTTTATCTGGCTTACTTTATTTAAAAGGATAATTGGGGATTAGGGAATTGAGAGACCTTTCGGGATCCTTTGCCCCTCAATAAAACGTTAAAACCACAACAACTTCTCTAGTTCTTCTAAAGGTTGGAAAGGTAGACACGCAGGCTCCTCCGATTATTTTACAATTTTTTGAACATCTAATACCTATACCTCTCCCTTTTTTATCACAAAGGCGTCAATTTAATTCGTTTGTATCCCGTTTGTTACGTTAGTAGGAAGTATTATATTGAATGGTTTGTTAAAGGAGAACCATTACCGGGCAGGCAGAGTTTTACAGCATTGTTTGCATTAGCATTGTGCTGCCAATGACAGATAAGAGGCAGGTAATGAGCACAGGCAGGCACAATAGAGCCTCCCTCGGCACACCCATAGTGCCTATGAAATATGAATACGTAACTTTCTTTTCTAATCGTGCATGACACGAAGAAAGCTCTTGGATGTGGTTTTATGTTAAATCGAATAGAAAGGCAAACTATTCAAGAATACAATTTAATATTACAATATATATCATAGTTTGGTATGTTTAATTGTTTATCGTATCTACAATCGAACAAGCGTATAAATCCAGCACAAACACTGTTAATGGACTTCAAATCTAAATAAAAAAATTCCTCTCAGCGTCTGTCTTTCATTACTTTTGCATTTTCGCTGATAACCGTAGGCTGCGCATACCTATAGAATAATGTTTTGTTTTACATTTAAAAAAAAATGCTTAAGCATAAGTTACACTCATGCAAACATGTTTGCAACATCTGAATTGCTATCATGTCCAGACATCCAGATGCCACCGGTGATTTTCGTTACTACCAGGGCTGATACACACATTTAAAGACGAAACTCTTTAATCAGTGGTATCTGCGGGCCCGGTACAGGCCATTGACTGCTGCGTTATCTTAAACGCGTCTCACATCGTCAGGCATCAAGAGATATTCCCGGGAGACAGGTCTCCGGACGATGCCGACTGCCGGCGGACGTAAGGAGTTGCTCTTGGATCTTTGCGCACAATGCGCAAGAGTTAGCGGTAGCGGTTGGTTTCAACGGGAAACTTATCTATTAACAGTGACACATGACATGACTCTAATGGACATTTAGGAACCCTAAAGTATACGTAACAGTCACTAAAGTCTTATTAATAACAGAAAACAGGATTAATATGTTTTCCTCGAAAACGAAAGGTCAAAAGAGAAGATTGTCTCGGAATAGCATCTGTATCGTATGTCAAATGCAGTTGGCATCTCATCACTCGTGGGAATTCAACACAAGATACAGATTATGGGCCTTATCGTGCATAGAGTCAGCTGCAGACAGCTGTGATGTGTGCATGTGACAAGTGTAAAATTTCACGATAGTACCTAAACATCCTGATTAAACTGTACCTTATTCAAATAGGAGATTTTAAGGGAGATATGAAACTACACTTGACGCATCTTATGACCGTAGAAACGGCATAAAATAATATAAATGTAGAGACATTTAACCTTCGAATTATAAACATAGTTAATGTTCCACGAAGTCAATGAAATAAGTAATGATAGGTAGATTAACCTTGCTTGGTAGATTAAACTTTCAAGCAAGAGGTAGGTTGGGAGGTTCTGACTTGCGCCGGGCCACGTCCGCCCAGCTGCCCGACTGGTTTGTCCACTTGCGCGGGATTGATTTAACGTAGCGCTCGATCCGAGGCCCGCGTCGCGTACTTCATTAACACTAGCTATTTATCGGGGAATCATTGAGTTTAAGATACCTATCATAATAGCACATCTGACAATGTGTTTAACAAATAAGATGCGATTCGGTGTAGTTAATTAATTTACACAATATCTATGTCTATAGACTAGTCTTATTTTGCAGCTTCTGATACCCTGAAACAGTATGTGGAATTCTTAGAGCGTTTTCTAATTATCTCATCCGATATGGCAGGTAGGAAGGATGTCAAAGATGACGCCTATAATATACAGGATATCGGTCCCACGTCCGATATCGGATCGGAAAATATGAAAACGCTCTTACACCAATTGAAATAATAAAAAAAATTGGGTCCCCTAAAAGTAATATTTGATGGAATTGGTTGCTGCACAGCAAAATTTTACTTTGTAAATATTATTTCAATTTCTTAGAAGCATTCTCAAATTAATATTTTTGTTACTCATAACTACCTGCGCGCCTTTACAACTCATCATATTTTTGCAAGGAATGGGTTTTGTTTTAGTTTTATCATCGCAAGTGTTCGTCAAGTAGTGAGTCGTCAATAAACGTATTGGCTTGGATTAAACGTATTGGTTGTGTTGTTGCAAACAGGTTTCTGCAACTATACATTCGCTTTATGGTTGTCTTATTAAGTTCAATTTATATTGGTAGAATGCTCGTAAGTAAGGGCTGTAATCGCAATGAAATGCGTGCCTATTTTAATAATGATTTTAGCTCTATTCATGGTTTAAGAAGTTTAGGCATAAAGTTAGGTAAATCCGTGTTATAACAACCTACTACTAGTTGGGTGGATTGAATACATCCAATAATCCACTTCATTAAAAGATAATTGCTATTAAGTAAACTATAATAGGAGTGTCTTATGTTATGTTCTAACCTAATGTGTAGCCCTAGCTCTATTTACTAAATGTTAACAGCTAGTTTACTACACCTAACCTGGAGACCTCCAACAATTAAGATAGGAGAATGACATCAAAAAAATTGCAGAACCACCTGGAGCAGAGAAGCAGCAAAATGGGATGCTTGAAGAATTGGGAAGTGTTGGCCTACAGTGAATGTATAGAACATCAGTGATGAAGAAAAAGCTAAGTTAGCTTCCCTTACAAGTTACACGGAACCTATGAAAGCATGTTTGTGGTGTTCCATACCAAATAAAATAAATAATAAATAGGTATATAAATAAATATTATAAGACATTCTTACACAGATTGACTGAGTCCCACAGTAAATATTTGTATACATAGAAAACATCCATGACTCAGGAACAAATATCTGTGCTCATCAATCACTCTCATCAGTCATCACACAAATAAATGCCCTTACCGGGATTCAAACAGGCAGGGTCACCACACACTAGGCCAGACCGGTTGTCACCAAAAGGTGCGATAATCATAAACACCCCTGAGAAAATCAGATTTACTCTTTAGATTTAAAATATTTTTCTCTTTGGTCCAAAAAAAGACAACATCAAACAGACCCCATAATAATAGGGACTTTGCAAAGTTGATCAATATTTTATGCTGCCTATATGATAACTTGGTAAACAGTTACTGATAAATTGCATATTTAGGATCCATAAAGTTAAAATAAGTGTAGAAAATGTATATCATCTCAATACTATTGGATTAGCAAGACTTTGAAGTCTTCATTTAAAATATAAAATAAATATATGTATATTAATTTCATGAAATTCAAGTTTCAACCAACTTTTTTACCCAGAAGGAGAAGATTCTGTATTCAAGTTCGTGTTTTTAATAATATCAGTCACTAGCAATAATTTGTTACAATTCGAAGGCCTCACAAATATGTAACATGATACTCTATTTGCTCTACAATAAGATAGTTTCTGACATTTTTACCGCCTTCAAAGAGTAACATACTATTGCAGGTGAGTGTATCAATATTCTTTTCATCTTTTAATCAAACTTTCTGTGACACGAGGCTAAAGGCCCATTACAAAAAAATTGTATTGCAAATCAGGGATAAGGACAAAGCAACTTGAGCCATATATACAAACAACATGTCAAACTCACCTTATATACAGGACTGATGTGCCACTCACTATCCTTCTCCAACCTAAAGGCACTATAATTGTTTGAGAAGATTCACTTTGCACAGTTCTACTGCTAAGTTCTGAGGAGTCCGGCTGAGGAGCTGTCGAAGGCAGCACCGCCAACACCAGCCCATCCGGTGTCCGCACCAATTGCGGGCCTTCACCCTCACTCACTCGACTCACACCCACTTGCTGATTCAATATACTTATACTCTGATTTACTATTGATTGGTGTGATACACTTTGTTCTAAAAACTGATAGTTCACAAAACTTTTGTCCACTAATTCTCTGTCACTATTCCTTCCTTCACTATTCACATTCCCTGAGCCACTCTCCGTAAACTGATTGAAACTGTGCTGAACTACAATCGGTTGCAACGGCACAGCATTATCAGAAACCCCAGGAACGGGACATCTGTTTTGATATGTTGCTAACTCCCCTGATTCTAATGGTACTCTTGAATTGTAACTTTCTACACCACAAACTTCTGAATTAATTGAACTATTACTACAGTCTCTTCGCACAACTATATTACTCTGTCTCTCAACTGACTTGTTCTCATCGAGTTTTAAACTTTCTTTCAGAAATTGCTGAGCGACAGGAAAGAAATCAGTTCTCTGGACCAAACTGTCACCGGAACCATAAGTGTTCAGCTTGGCATCATTGTTCAGGGGCTTGTAGAAGATGGTGTTGGGCGGGTTTCGGTCCGCCGCGTCGCTCTGCGTCCTGTAGAGCGCGTTGCGGGGCAGCGCGACGGGCAGGTCGTGCGGGTACAGCGGCGGCTCGGCGGGCGCCGCGGCGCCGGGCTCTAGCTGGCGCGAGTCCGCCACGTACACCAGCACGCGCGGCGCGCCGGGCACGCCTCGCGCGGCCGCCGGAGTCGCGGGCTTGCTGGCCATCCCGCACGCACATCACACTCCGCGCGAGCCGGCTGCTCACTAGCTGAACGCTGGACGCGACCCTCCGGAGCGGGTGCCGCTCCGAGCATCGCTCTCGGGCCTCCGATCATCGCTCCGCGACCTCTCCGTACCGCGGAGGCGCCGCACCATCCTCGACCGAACGCTGCGATTCGATTGTCATGAAGCGTATCTGTGATGTTTTTATGATGGCCTAAACGAACGGTCCTAATATTTTTATGGGGGTGCCCCTATCGGCCCCATTGTAAAACTTAATAGACTCCTCTGCAGAGATAATAAAATAGGTAGCACTTTTTTACGACTGTATCTTATTCATTAGTAAAACATTGCCACACTATCCAAGGATGTAAAAAGGTCACACAATAAAAAGAGTTCGCTTCATAATCGAGCAACAAACTTATATGGCTTCCATAAACTTTGTTTTGGTCGGTAACACTGCACAAATTGACACCGTGTAACTAATATTCGATCACTAAAAACATTTTGGAAACGATTTCATCACAAAACGGCGATGCATTGAAATGAAGCACGGCGAATAACGAATGAAGAAACTCTAGCTCTATACTAGGAATATCTGTTGCCTGACTCTACATCTTTCTTGCATTAAAAATTAACTGGTAGAGTAAAAGAGATGCAACACTGATGTAAATTGTCATCTGTCGGCCGCATTAAGAACTAAAATGTCTGCATATAACTCACTGCTTTATCGACAGTTTCAGTAGCGTCATCTGTTGCGTACTTGCGAAAACAAACTTGTCTATGGAAGGTTGCGAAAACTCACCGTTCCAAATTGTAGGAATTTGAATGTAATATTAAAATTTAAATAAAAGTAACATTTCTAACTTGTGAAGCATGTGTGAAGTAAGACATTTTGGTTTATCAAGAGCAACTTAAATTGGTTGGAGTATGTGAGACGATAAATAGAGCTGTAGCTGTACAATATTTTACGACATTTTGGTTTTGTACGTACGCCCTGTAGTATTATTTTAGAACTTAACCTTTACGTGTCACTGTCAGTGTCAACTAGCGTAGTTGTCAGTGTCAGTCAATTATAAGCATGCAGCGTGCTGTTTATCTCATATAGATTTGTTGTCTGAGAATTCTACTTTATTATAAAATTAAGTAAGATGAAGAGGAACTGGAGTAAACCTCGTGGCAAATCACAAATGAAAAAAATTCGGAGTAACGATGAAGACCCCGAAGAAGCAAAGTAAGTTACAAAAACCACGCAGTCTTATAGGTTACGTCTATTTTGTTGTTACTACTAGGACCGTAATATGTATCTTTTTTTTGGTGAAAACATCTGTTTCCGTTCAAAATGACCAAATCCTCTCTAGTTTTACGAGTTTCACATTCGTACTTTCATTCTTCTGTATATTTGTACATACTTTTACAGTCCAAAATCTGTAAGCTACTATTTTAGACGCACACCCTATTTATATGTATAAACTTTGAATGTGTAAAAACGTGATTTTGGACTATAATAGCACTATTCAATGTAATATCATTTTGGTGTTGTAATTATTGGTGAGGTCTTAAGGCTCCTAGCCAAAGTACCCAGTACCAGCAGCATTTTCTTTGTCCAAAAATTGTACCTTAACATTGTAACTTAGCAGAAATAATATATCATTTTATTTATAGGTTGTCGCAGTTACTCTTCCACAAATCTAAAAATATGTCAGAAAAACTGAAATCGCAAGATGTTGAATCCTCAGAGTTGGACCTGAAACCGGCTTGGGTTGATGATGATGACCAGAACCAGGTAGCTTCTAATCCTCTGTTCAAAGGCAAATCACAGTATGCTGATAAACTAAAACAAAAATTTGAAACAATGATGGGCACCCCAAGTTGGGCTAAAATCAAACCAAAAACTGGTGATGAGGACGAATTTTCAAACAGAGTAGGACATTTAGAGTCCAGAAAGAAGTTGCAAGCTGGTACAGGGCTAAAAGCGAAGATTTTGGAAATAAAGCCTGCTCAAGATGCAAATGCTGACACAAAAAATGAAGGCCGCAACATAACTTGTGTGGAGTTTCATCCTAAGTTAAGCGTTACACTAGTGGGTGGATCTGCTGGGGTTGTATCTTTGCTCTCTTTATCAGGGCATGAAAATAAAAAACTACATAGTTTTTCATTGAAAAAGTGGGAAATCCAAACTGCTAGATTCACACCCAGTGGCACTCATGCATTTATTACATCATCAGGCCGACACAGACAGTACTGCTACTATGATCTAGTAAAAGCTGTGCCAGAGATGATTGACCTGCCCAATATTGTAAACAAAGCAAACAATTTTGAGTTATCTAGAGATGGAAAGTATATTGCCATTTGTGGTGGATTTGATGAGGTACTTATTTTGTCTGCTACATCTAAGGAGTTGATCAGACGTTTGAAAAATAATTCGAACATAGTATCAATATGTTTCTCAGATAGTAGTGAGCAGCTGTATTGTTATGGAGCTCAGGGTGAGGTAACAATGTGGGATTTGTATACATTTAGATCATACAGGAAATTCTATGATCAAGGATGTGTGAATGGTTCCATTATCACGGCCAGTCCATGTGGGAGGCTGTTAGCCCTGGGCAGTGGAGAAGGCATAGTGAATGTCTATAAAACATCAGAACTGAAAGAATCAACCACATACAATCCTGAGCCATTTCACGTTGTTAGCAGTTTGTGCACTAAGATAACTGGTCTCCAATTTAATGCAAGTACAGAGATATTGGGTATCATCTCAAATGTTCTCCCAAGTGCAGCAAAACTTGTGCACATTCCATCATATAAGATTTTCCAGAACTATCCCACCCAAGGAAAGGATATTGGTATCTTGAATTGTATTGGATTTTCGCCAAACAGTGGTTACATGGGAGTTGGAAATGACAAGGGGCACGCTCTTCTGTACAGGCTTCGTCATTACACAAATTATTAGGTTATTACAATAAAATGTTAGTTAACAAATAAAGATTTTTGTATTCTCTTCCCATTGCCTCATATTTGTTTCCTCTCCATACTATCATAATAGACTACTAGACTAGTCACCAATGGTTGTCTATTGTTTGCCCGACAGTCATTTAACATAATATTCATTTGCCCGAATCTCACTTGCCTGAATTTCATTTGTCCGAATGATTTGTTTACCATAAAAATCATATGACATACTCGTTGTTTATCCGAATATTACCTTCCATAATCATACAATGCCATACTATTTGTTAGCCATATTATTAAGTGCAATAATATGGTTTCATAGAATATTCAAACGCCATAAGCAATTATTGCCATATTAATTGTTGCCCATATTATTACCTAACCTAACTTACTTTCTGATAGCAGTTTCATTTTCCAGGGGTCACAGTTCTAACCTAACCTAACCTACTTTTCCAGCAGTTTCATTCTCCAGGGATCACAGTTCTAACCTAACCTAACCTACTTTCTGATAGCAGTTTCATTTTCCAGGGGGTCGCAGTTCTAACCTAACCTAACCTACTGTCTGATAGTATTTTCATTTTCCGGGAGGTCACAGTTCTAACCTAACCTAACCTACTTTTCAAGCAGTTTCCTTTTCCAGAGGTTCACAGTTCTAACCTAACCTAACCTACTTTCTGATAGCAGTTTCATTTTCCAGGGGGTCACAGTTCTAACCTAACCTAACCTACTTTCTGATAGCAGTTTCATTCTCTAGTCCTTCTAGTACCTATTATAGTAGTTTTCGATTCTGCCAAAGCACATTATGGAAATTGACTTTACTGGACGCTAATTTGTATGACAAATGATGTTATGGAATGTGGTAATTACGGATTTCGATGATTCTGACAAATGACATTATGGAAACTGACTTTATGGGAAACAAAGTTTCTGGCACTAGATTAATATAGTAAACAATGATTATGGCATAAGATGTTATGAGAAACAATATTATGATTGTTGAATAGGATGGCAAATAAAATTATGGCAAATGAAATTCTGGCAAATGGGGGTATCCCGTCACCGATATCATTAGTTTTTAACCCTGTTGTAGGGTGTTATCAGTTCAAAGTGTATGTCCGTTAGCTTTCGAACATATGAACCGAAAATCTAAATGATTCCGTTTTTTTTTTATAGCTGAATTAGTCGGGGCTGTTCCCATTAGATGAAAATCGATCTACTATGTGAGGAGTTTTTTCAAAATTTTAATTTTGA
Organism: Leguminivora glycinivorella; assembly: GCF_023078275.1. Lineage (NCBI taxonomy): Eukaryota > Metazoa > Arthropoda > Insecta > Lepidoptera > Tortricidae > Leguminivora > Leguminivora glycinivorella. Next base: position 16,489,535 of record NC_062973.1, read on the forward strand.
ATCGTTTTATTTAAGGTTAATACGGGTGCGAGGTCTTTCGCAATCACTATGTAGTCTTGAGGTGGTGTGCAAGAGATCTGAAAAGGCTTGTGGAGGAAGAGACCTATTGATAAATATACTAGTCCAAAGAATTAGAGATCAGCAATATCAGCATATTAGTAAGGCGGCGGAATTGAAAAAAGTCGTCTAGTTTTGAAGTTGATGTGACTGGAGAGTATACTGCTGACAAGTGGTATCGTTGTGATCGGTAGACTTTACTGAGTACGAAATAATGACTTGTCACTTTCTCAGACTGTGGGGGGGTTAACTATGACGTCACAAAGATCGCGGTCCCGGGTTTCAATTTTTTGCCAATTTGTCTAGAACCCCTTATCCAATTTTGAAAAATGAGGTGTCGATTGAAAGCGTATAACATGCTGATTAAGATTTATTATATGTGAAGAGTATAGTTTTGTTAGTTATTTTTTAATTAATAATAATGCAAAAATACTTTTTTTTTTACTCTCTTTTTTGATTTTTGTGACTCAAAAAGGCAATGAAAACGGTCACTTAGCTAAAAAATATGTTATATAAATCATTTAACTACATTATTAAGCTATCTGTTGCTTTTTAAATTTCTACGATCGGATAATAAATAAGCAAACTACAACCACATACCTGTAGGCGGGGAGTACCGCTTGACACGCGTTCCCATACATTCGGCGTCTACCAAATTACACCTCGCGCAAAATTCGTTTCAAGCAGATATACCTCTAATCTTATTCATCGTAACCTATCAATATTGGTATCATTTGAAAGACCAATTAAAGTACTTTAAGAAACAATGTCAATCATTTTCATAAAATCAATAATCGCCAGTCTGTGGTGGTTACAAAGGAAAAAAGTGGGTATGCAATTTGACTGGTTTCCTAGGTTTGATACCCTAGACGAGTTTAAAAGGGAGGTAAAGGTGACATATGGGTTGTTCTCTGGCCTAAAAGCTATACAGAGGGTCAGGGGAGAAAAAAACTAGGGTTTAAGTTTAGTTTTAAGTTATTTTTTCTTTTATTTGTTGATTTTATTGTGTTTAATTTTTTTGTAATTTTATCAAGGATACACATTGGTTTCTTTTGCTGAAAATTCCCTTTTTTATGAGAAATGTTATGAATTTCATGGCATTTTCCGATAGAGACTAAAATTAACTTTCAAATAAGGCCACATAGTCATACTGATACATAGTCATACCCTTAATATTATATAAGTAAAAGTATGACTATGTGGCCTACTGATACATAGTCATACCCTTAATATTATATAAGTAAAAGTATGACTATGTGGCCTTATTTGAAAGTTAATTTTAGTCTCTATCGGAAAAAGCCATAAAATTCATAACATTTCTCATAAAAAAGGCAACTTTTAGCAAAAGAAACCAACGTGTATCCTTGATAAAATTACAAAAAAATTTAACACAATAAAATCAACAAATAAAGGAAAAAATAACTTAAAACTAAACTTAAACCTTAGTTTTTTCTCCCTGACCCTCTGTGTAGCTTTTAGGCCAGAGAAAAACCCATATGTCACCTTTACCTCCCCTTTTAAACTCGTCTAGGGTATCAAACCTAGGAAACCAGTCAAATTGCATACCCACTTTTTCCTTTGTAACCACCACAGACTGGCGATTATTGATTTTAAAAAATGATTGACATTGTTTTTTAAAGTACTTTAATTGTGCTTTCAAATGATATCAATATTGATAGGTTACGATGAATAAGATTAGAGGTATATCTGCTTGAAACGAATTTTGCGCGAGGTGTAATTTGGTAGACGCCGAATGTATGGGAACGCGTGTCAAGCGGTACTCCCCGCCTACAGGTATGTGGTTGTAGTTTGCTCATTTATTATCCGATCGTAGAAATTCAAAAAGCAACAGATAGCTTAATAATGTAGTTAAATGATTTATATAACATATTTTTTAGCTAAGTGGCCGTTTTCATTGCCTTTTTGAGTCACAAAAATCAAAAAAGAGAGTAAAAAAAAAACGTATTTTTTGCATTATTGTTAATTAAAAAATAACTAACAAAACTATACTTTTCACATATAATAAATCTTAATCAGCATGTTATACGCTTTCAATCGACACCTCATTTTTCAAAATTGGATAAGGGGTTCTAGACAAATTGGCAAAAAAATTAAACCCGGGACCGCGATCTTTGTGACGTCATAGTTAACCCCCCCACAGTCTGAGAAAGTGACAAGTCATTATTTCGTACTCAGTAAAGTGTACCGATCACAACGATACCACTTGTCAGCAGTATACTCTCCAGTCACATCAACTTTTCCCGAGACCCTCTCGCCGCTCTACTATATGTGCATATAGTGTGACAGCTGGCTGTACAAGTATCTTGCCCAATGGCCGGATTGGTATACTCTTGCAGAAGGCTAATTATTCCAGCCTATGGAAACTTTTCCGCATGGGTATTTAATATGAATACGGGTAACTATATTCTACGAGGTTGGAAAAATCAAAGCAGTTTCTGAGACAAAAACTTTCTTATATTTGTATTACAGGTGTGTATCAATTGGCTATTTAATTGAGATTAGACATCCAATACATGTTCTTATGACTTAGTCAAACAGATAATTTAAATTGACGATATAAAAGTGTTGACAGTGTTATGCTTTCGTGCTAAACATAAAATAAATATTTATGTATGTTAATACCAAGTCAGCTAGGAGCTTAAAATAAAAATTGTACGAACACAATTATCTAAAAAGAGAAAAGAAATAAAAATCACAGTGATGATTCTTCATAGTTACATAAACTAACACTAATACAATCACCATAAAGCTAATGGACCTAAAATCCCGCGCTTGATTATGCTTTTATTACTAAATTATATAAATAGTAATTCATCTAGCAAGAGCTATAGTATCGTCGATGTAATGAACTTAGCTTTATTCAACTATTGCTTAGTCACCGCGTTTTTATCATTTATCTTTATATATAAAAAAAGTCATCTATCCAGTGACAAATGATAAAAACAAAATGACAGTAATAATTGGGTTGAAATAATGTTACATGCGATACTTACAATAAATATAATCATAAAAGTTTTCTATTAAAAGGTCCCAATGCATATAGAGCATAAGGTAGGGATCCCTTAGGCGTGGAATGCCACATACAACAGGATAAGGTCCATTGGCGAGGTTGGTCGTATAACTACAAGTTATCCTCTTCTACGAGCCCAGGCTGGGAACTTATACCTTCAATAAAATTACATTCTTGTAATTAGAATAACTAATTTGATGTTAAAATATTTGATTATTTTCTAATAGTCTGGCAGTTATAATAGAGGGCTAAAACAATTAAATTAGGGTTACCAAAACTTTCGTTTTACTAGAATACAAATATTGTCAAATTTCATTCAGGAATCATGACACTTCTACATATATATATATAGGTGAAGCAAATTGCGAATAAAGACTGTCTAGCTGAAGGTTTTTTTCTTATTAGCACTCTATTACAACTTAGCTACAGTAACAGATATACATATAATCATTGCTTTATTATGTTGTAAACGAAAATAAAGCACGCCTCAATCTGTTACAGGGTATTGGAAAGTGGCATACACTATGTTGTGGTTATCACGAAAGTGTTGCCAGAGTCTCATTGTAAAGTAACTATCGCTCGACGCTTAGTTTTAGTATAGAAAGTGCAGGTTTGAAACCCCACAAACATTATTTTTAAGTAAACGAGACACAGTCGTGACGAAGTGACGAAATTAACTCTAGCAAGGTAAGTCCTTACTTGACTAAAACTGTATGATAATGATTATAACTATTCTTTTTATTTAGCTGTCAAATGAAAAACTGGGAATCAAATATACATGTAAAAGAATTTACAAACCATTAGGTACTACTTCTTAAATTGTACTAAATGCGTTATTAGGTCTTTACGTATGTGTAAGATGATGTTTGGGAATTGTCAGCAGTATTAATTAATAGAACTAGGACAGAGTGAACGTTTTTGGAGTGAGTGATATTGTCTAAACATAAGGTATTTTATTGTCTACAATCGACGCGTAATACATTTGAATACTAACTAACGCGTTTTTGCGGCCCACACTGGCTGTTGTATAATATTGTGTGACAGGAACAGTCTAATAAAATTCGTATTATCAGGTGTAAAAATAAGTAGGTATGTTCCTTGCATAGAAACACCAATGGTTGTACATTGCTCTACAGCGGACTGTACCTGTCAAACAATATTAAATGTGGCTTTCCACCATAAAAGTATCCGTATTTTCACGCATGGATCACCACATACCTACAGGGTGTAATTATTCTAATAGGCAGTATTTTATGGACATGATGGGCTCGCTATGTAAAAGAAGAATAAAACAACAAATGCAAATTGTTAAATTCTACATAGACTTTACCCCTTTCATTCCGTCTCAAAAACACTAACGCGTCAATTCGGGCGGTTTTTGATTCTTAATGCAGTACCATGCGTTCGGTGTCCTTAAATTCAGGAAAAACTTGGGTACAATTAAGGAACACTTTTTTAGTGATTCGGCTTCCGTAACAGCTATAAAATAACCTCCTTAAATATTGTCTGTTACAAAAATGACACCCCGTATCACGCGATACGGGGTGTCATTTTTACATGTCTAACAAAGCAGTCAGTGCGGGAGCACTATAAGATGAAATGACACGCGCGAATCTATAACAATGGTATTTGATCAGACCGGCGACGTGATCTCGTTTAGGTAGAAGGATGTGTGGGGTGGGTTGTCCACGGCGAGGCATGCGGCCTAGCTGGTGGCGCACTGCACGCGGTTCATGCCGGGGTGGTCGTCGTCCTCGTCGTAGGCGGGCCCGGCGTGCGCGCGCCGGCGCCGCGACTCCTGCTCGGGGTCCAGCTCCACCAGGTGGCACTCCTCCGCCAGCTCGGGGATGTCCACCTGCGACGAGGGAAATAGCTTTAAATTTGGCTGGCGGTTTTGTCTCGGTAAACTGTGTAAACCGGCGGGCGTAGGACACTGATAAATTGTGTCGCTTAAACTTCAAACTTGGGTAAATCCATTGATAATATCTGCCTATAAGGCTGATTATCTTTCAAATCATAATTACATTTTATATATATTCAACCTTAAAGCGCTATGGATTTACCCAAATTTGAAGTTAAGCGACACAATTATGTCACTTTGGCTAGTCTGGTTCTAAATAGCGAACCGCGATCCAAATCCACACCGACGCCCTAATGATGTTCTATTGAATTTTTTTTTTAAGTACAAAGGCGAACTTATCTCTGATAGGGATCTCTTCCAATCAACCTGAGTAATGAAGATGTTGTGACATATGTGTGTGTTACCATCCGTAATTTGTTCGGGACATATGTTTCGTGCGGTTCGCCGAACTACGATCATTATATTTTATTTAAAAGTGGATTCCTGAATAAACTTAATTTGTGATCCCTAGTATAGTTATCACTGCTTTATATGTATACGCTGCAGTGCGCACAAAATGTTATCTAGCTTCGAAAATTTCAATTACACAGGCATCTAAAATTTATAAAAGACGCTAGCGCTACCGACTAACAAAACTGATGTGAGCTATTCAAAAAAGGTGATTACGTATTTCTAAACAAATAAAATCACTCCAGAACTTTCGTCACCCTAAACGTAATCTCTATTGCGTCAGGTAAACAGAACGTTCATTCTAGTGCTACAGAATTTGCGCACGTTCCACGTATTTTGTTGTTTTCCTAATGCTCCAGCATGTTTTCATAATAAACAAGGGGCGTGGGTGTCGCGGCCTTCTTGCTTTATTAATAATAATATGACACACATATATAGAACGGAAAATAACAGTTATAACATACATACATACATACATACAATCACGCCTGTTTCCCAGAGGGGTAGGCAGAGATCACGGATTTCCATTTACTACGATCCTGACAAACCACTTTCGCTTCACTCACTTTCATAACGTTTCTCATACACGCTCGTCGGTTTCGAGTACTGACCTGGCCTTTTTGCAATATTTCCCCGATTTGATCAAGAAAAGTTCGCCTAGGTCTTCCACTACCAACTACACAGTTATAAGTGTAGCAAAAATATGTTGTATAAATGATAATCATAATTTCTGTATCTTAAGAAGTTAAACTGTTTTCATTAAAGACATTTCGTAATGATTGGAGATAGACTTGATCTGAGGGCCAAGTTATTTACAAATTAATCGATAGACGCATTAATTGGCTTCCCTAGGTTGTGTTGCCCTCAACATGTGATGTTGTCATATTAGTCTTGTTATAACATCATCATAAACCATCGGGTCTAATCGTATGGGGGCGTCTACGTAGCTATGACGCCTACGACCTCCAAATTCGGCCTCATCACAAAAACGGCACTAACCTAAATGAGCTAATTAAGATATACAACTCATTACTTATATAAGAACTCTAGAAGTTGCATAGAAATAGTAATAGTAAACAATTTTTTTTCAGTTTTCAATGGAGCAATTGTGAAGAATATCCAATTCTAAATAACCTTTATTTGTAACGTATGTTAGAACGGCGTAGCCTTGCCGTCTTAACTATTAATCAACTGCTGAAGTACTGAATGACAAAGATGACGTAATACATTGTAAATCTACAGGTATAAGATTGATTTGCATTTTTAAACCGCAATTTATACGTAAATCAGATTCATACTCAAGACAATTACGATATGTAATACAGTCACCGGCAATGACATCGCACAAAAGGACACAAAAATATCTTACATAATCTTACTTTTAGAGCCATAAGCTATTTATGCAACCTTCTTTTTGTGGTACGTTATTGCTGGTGACTTACTACTAGAGTCTAGACACATGACCTAAAATTAGTTTAAGAGAGTTTAATTAGTTAAGAGATGTATACTCACGACTGGTCTGGGTGGCAGGCAGTTCTCTAGCGCGGGAATGACTTCGGGGGGAATGTTGTTGGGGAAGTTTACTAGGAACTGGATGATCAGCTGACCCTTGTCGAACGGGTTTTTGTACATTGGCATGCCTGAAATTCGAAGATTTGGTATTATTAACACTTTCGCAACCAAGAACCCGCCTGGTGGGCACTCGAGAACTTTGCTCAGGTCAGGTCGCTGGGTTCACAGGGCGGCTATAAATTACGATCGGTTTCTCACGTAATGCGCCATTTTTTGTCTGGTAGTGAATAGGAGGCAATAGGAGGCATTCATTGATTGTCTCTATTCCCTGGTTCATCTTTTGCAATTCCTGCATTGCAGAATTTTCTATCTCAACTCGTCTCATTGTAAACTGAAATGCTAGCTCAAAACAACCGACGACCCTGAAGTTTTATATTGATTTTTGATGTATTAAGACTTCAATCTGAAATGTGACAATTTAAATTCGCAACCATTATAACTCTCAAAATCTCGAAAATCAAAAATCTTCCAGATCTAATGTCACCTTCTTCACAAAATACAAAGGAAATACTCTTTCAAAGTTATAAGAAAAATAAATGTCTCAACTCACCTTCGTTCAGCACGCATTTGACCTCGCCATGCTTGGTGACCTCCCCGGGCATGACGGTGATCACGATGTCTCTGTCGTCCAGGGTCCGGATGACCTTCTGGAAGCCGCACAGCGCCTCCACCAGCTCGATGTTGAGGCGGATGATGAGATCGTTGCCGGAGCGTTTGAACACCTAAAAAGATTTTTCGTGATTAGAAATTCTTGTTGAGAAAAGGCTACAATAAAATTAAAGTTGAGTACTTTTATTGCGCGGGTTGAACGGAGTGTGAACGTCAAAATTATACGGTTTGAGAATACAAATGAAAATTACATTTATTATATTCAAAGTAGGACGATTAAATTCAAAGAGCGATCAGCGTCGCGACACGTCTACTATAAAATGGGGCCATTTTCCATTGTAGAGAATTGAGCTTTGTGTGGACACACTTATTTAGAGAAGTCTGGGTAGAGTCCTGACATAACTGCCTATCCTACAAAGGACCTACTGTGAATACTATGTCGTCAAATAGTAAAATAAAATTATGAATTATTTATCAAAAGGCAAAATTATAGGTACATTATGAGCAATCAGAGTGTATCCTTGTTGATTAAAGACCAAAAAGCAGTGTACAATCAGTAAACAAGCAAACACAATCTCTTACCCTAAACGCATATACCTTTTCCGTGCCGTCGTGAATAAAAAGAGAGTAGTATTTTATTTCTAATAAATGAAAGCCTGGCAACTTACTTCATGTTCCTTTTCATCTAAAACGATAATAAGGTCGCCGGGCTCCAGCTCCGGTTCCTGGTCGCCTTCCCCGCTGAACACGATCTTCTGTCCGTCTGTCATGCCCTTGTCCACGTGCACTTCGAGGATCTTGCGGTCCCGCACGGTCTTGCGGCCCTGTCGGAGGAATCTATTTTAGTCTAAATATGATATATACCTTATATTAAATAACCTAGTATGTCTAAATGTTTTATATTGATGGTGTCAGTGATAGCAAATATATACATAATTTTTTTCAAACTCCATTAGCTATTTGACGACTGGTCTGGCTCAGTCGGTAGTGACCCTGCCTGCTACGCCGCGTTCCTGGGTTCGAATCCCGGTAAGGGCATCTATTTGTGTGATGAGCACAGACATTTGTTCTAGAGTCATGTATGTTTTCTATGTATATAAGCATGTATTTATCTATTTAAGTATGTATATCGTCGCTTAGCACCCATAGTACAAGCTTTGCTTAGTTTATCTGTGTAAAGGTGTCCCCAATATTTATTTATTTATTATTATTATCCCTGAAATTCTCATGTCCACATGCTCTGACAGATGGGTTGAATGATTAAATACCGAATTCCGAGAGCACATAATAATTATTTACGAAGAGCGCGAGGTCAGCATACAAGACAAATCTGTTGATTAAATAATTGTTTAAAGGAAGTGTTAAGCCTAGATGAGAGTAAAATCTGTTTTCACGATTGCATGCATAAGATCCGGAAAGGAAACGCCTAGGTATGTGGCGATTGCAACTTTATCATATGTGAGTCATCTTTTAGTGGAGTTCAACTTCGTGATTGATTATTTTAAGGGCAATAAGTATATAGTGTATTTTTCCACCTGCAGCAACAAATTTGGCTTTGCTCCAAGTGAGTCTAAATCTGCCGTGTATGCCAATCGAGCTAATTAGTTCCTTTATGATGTAATTGGAATAGAACAATGGTAGGCTACAAACTCACGAGCTGGGAGCTACTCAAATATTTTTTATAAATATTACTGTTATTAAGCAGGTCTGAAAAAATATCTATAGGTACCTATAGGATAAAATGAACACTTTTAATTTTTGCTACAATATAAATTAGGATTGATTTGTGACACTGATATTCCAATAAGTAATCCATACAATCCTAAGAAACCCAAACACACTTCGTAGCATTGTTTCATCACAGAGTTCCAATGTCTACTATAATAGCATTCTCATAAAATTTTCATGTGTATGCAAAGTTTCAGCGTCATCAGAAACCGAAACGTGTTTTGAAACAAAATTTGTTTCTTTTAAACACAGTTACATACATACATGTCAATTCAAGAGCTGGCAAGGACCAAACAAATGAATGAAATTATGTACATGTGTGTGACAGATAAACCAATAAAATGGTGTTTCTTGACAGTTACGTATGATTGTATACCGACGCAGGTGTCACTCAAACAATCAAAGTTCTGTTCATTCCATTCATGCCAGCTTCCGTGCAATGAACTGTACATTGCAAGATAAAGGCTGTAATAGTGATTTTTATTACAAAACATCAGCATGATACCTGGCACATCTTGCAGCGGTCCTTGGGATCAATGATCTCGCGCTGGCCGCGGCACTCGCTGCACACCGTCTGGATCTGCTGGATCATGCCCGGGGCCAACTGCTGGATTTGCACCTGCATGCCAGAGCCTCGGCATGTGGGGCAAGTTTGGACCGCACCCTGGAATTTGGAAACATTTTAATACTGGCCATTCAAAAATTTTTTTTTTTCAAGTAAAATAAGTACTTGAATTTGATCTCTTTATCTTACTAGTGGTCTATTTTATTTAGCAAAATACTATTATTCAGGATGATTCATCAAAACAGTCAACTATCAAAATGAGCAATTAAGCATGAACCATCAAAATAGTTATCATCGTTTTGATAAGGATCATAATTCAGTGATCCATAGGAACTTTAATTTTAGATAATGGATGATGGTTACATGTATATAGGTTTTTTGAACAGATAACAAAACAAAGCTAAGAACTAGAGAATTTTTCAACTAATCAGATTTCGCCTACAATATACCTCCATAAGATAAGCAATTCTCACAAATAACATTCTTCCGAGATGCTAGCTTCCCTCCTAACCTAATCCCAATATAGCTTGATGTGCACCATAACAAAGAGCTAATGGATGACTTCCTCACCCATCCTCTTATCACTGTGTAGGTGCAATCCATAGGTAGTATTAGTAGATTAATTCTTACCTTCTTTCCACCACGGCCCTCGCACTTCTCGCAGATAACATTCTTCTGCAGCGCCAGCTTCCTAACCGCACCCGGTAGAGCTCCTCCAGCGTGACGGAGAGCTGGTGGATGACGTCCTTGCCCTTGCGCTCGCGCCCGCGGCCGCGGCCGCGGCCGCCGCTGAAGCCCCCGCCGAAGAACATGTCGAACAGGTCCATGGGCGAGGAGAAACCGCCGCCGCCGCCACCACCCTCTTTAAGCGCTTGCTCGCCACCTGGACATTGATGAATCAAGTGTTAGTTATTATAAGAAAAATTATGCTGTGGTAGGATATTTTCTTAACGCTTTCAAGCAATCAATGACAATTAAAGTGTAGTTAATGATTATGTGGCGACGTCCATAGACATTGCTCACTTGAAAGGGTTAATATGTTGCTACATGCTTCCAGGTCCTTGCCATGTCAAATTCTGATTGAAAGGTAGGCTCTTTCCTCATAAAGAATGCCAAACATTATGATATGTAACTTGACTTAACATTATGCAAAATAAGTGTGTCTAATACTTTTGGAAACACATCTAAATGTTATAAGTGTAATAAGTTTTATCTAAGATATAAAAATATATGATTGAGCCTGTGTGGAAAGTCTCTCAGGGAAAAAATACAAGTAAACCATAAACTATTAAGTAGATTGCACCTTTAGAACGAAAGTGATATAATGCGTAAACAAATTGCTTGCAATTAAGTTGTGTCCATTTAGTTCTAAAGGTGAAAGAACTAGTAATAATCACAATATACAATATTAGTAGTAGTAGTAGTAAACTCTTTATTGTACAATGAATAACAAAAAACATGGCAATTACAGTAAAGAACAGTACAAAGGCGAACTTATCCCTTTGAGGGATTTCTTCGTTAACCTTTAAGTGAATGAGAGGATAAAGAGATGAGGGTAACAAATGCAGCAACATGTACAAGGTACCAGAAATCAAATAATTAAATAAATACACACATAATTTATGAGAATAAACAAATATTACATAAAAAAAGGAATCAAAAATTACACTAAAAATGGGAAAAAACTATTGAGAATTTAAATAATTCCAATGTCTGAATTATTTAAATGCCAATGAGACAACACAACTCGTAACCGATTGCTTAGATCACATACCTTGGTCATATATTCTCCTCTTGTCTGGGTTAGAGAGCACCTCATAAGCCTGGGAGATCTGCTTGAACCTCTCCCCTTCATTGGGATTCTTGTCAGGATGGTATTTGAGTGCTAATTTTCTATATGCCTTCTTAAGCTCATCTGTTGTACAACTGGGTTTCACTCCCAAGATGTCATAAAATGTTGTTTCCTTAACCATTTTTTAATCTGAAACCGAATTTGTTAAATAGATTTTACTATACAGTGATAAATATGCATACCAGGTTGCTTAAAGTCCTAATTGTTTTATAAATAATAAAATATGTAGTTAAAAAAATAAGTGGAGAAACAAAGAAGGAATGTGGTCCCTGGCAAAGGTCATAATGCTAAGTAGAAGGACATGTTTTACAGTAATTCTGTAAGGTAGCTACTAATGGCTTTCAATAGTTTCAATATTGCTAGGTTATTATAAAGAAAACCTACATCACCAACATGCATACCTGTGTTGTAACAACTAGGCTTGTGCCGTTTCGTTCGTTGATCGGAGCGCTCCGATCTCGTTCAATCGCTCCCACGAACTAGTTCGCTCTTTTAGGTCTTTTGCTCATTTGGTTCAGCCAGACCAGCGACCACTGCGGTCGAAAAGATCAGAACGAATGGGACCGAATAGTGTCAAAATGATACGAATAGTCCACAGATAGTAACATTCCGGGCCGAAAGGTTGTAAGTAACCGAAGTTTAATATGAAAATTTGACTTTTTTTGTTGCTCTGCTAAGTAGCTCTCGCTCTCGGTCGGCGCAGTCACACATTCGTTCTCGATCCCAACCGCTCGCGCTCGCCGATCCTATACTGAACTAAATGAGCAAAGACCGATTCTCAGACCACGGTAAGATTCAGTTCATTTCGGTCATTGATGGGATTTTATTCCTAACAGTTCATAGTTCGTGAACGACACAAGCCTAGTAACAACCCAGAGGACTTGCATTATACAAGCAAGGGTAAATCAGTGTTTAAACTAGGTATGAAAACACTCAATGATAGCTTAGAGAAAATAATAGATGGAGGCAAGAAAAAATATCACATAATCCAAGTCATAGCTGACGCATGCACACAAATTTTGATGTTATATACCTATGCAATCAGCTGATTACGCGTGCAACTTAATCTCGTTAGAACACGGATTCACTAGTAATCTGTAATGTAAGCATACTATTCTAGAATTACCTTTCCTAAGTATATTCGTCTATTGTTAAATCGCTCAGAATGCTCAGATTATGATTACTGCTTCATCAAATACCTTGTCTACATAATAGTATGAAATTGCCAAAACTGTAACTATGTTTCAAAAACGTGGTCCCTACTTTATGTTACGAATATTGATTAGGTACAGTGAAAAAAGAAAATAGTCCGACATTACGACGGATGAAAAAGTTCCAACTAGCCAATACCAAAAAATATTGCGGAGAGTAAACATACCTTAATTTAACAATTCCAAGTGTAGATTTTAACAAAGATAATTACGATACGCTACTTGCACTGTGTAAACTTCCAGAAAACGAATCACGAGCGAGCACACTACACACTGTCTCAGTTCTGTAGAACACCGTTTGACACCAGTCTGACGCAGTCGAAGTTCAAAAATGACGTGAAATATGCGGAACACTTTAATAAAACCTCGGTACATTGGAGATGAACGCAAAACGTGCTTTTTCGAGAAAATTCTTGAATTCAATGATTGGCTTATAAAATTATAAATATGTTCATTTAAATGTGCAAATGACATTCTATCTCATTTACTCCTACTTCACAGTACGTTACTACTAGCGCCAATAATCATAAAGATTGTTGTTGACATATTGACTCCAAAAAGTGGTAGGATTATTCTATAACTACCAAAAGCTATTCAAGACATGAAGGTAAACTCCCAGTTTTCTAAAAATAAAATTACTAGTTCGATATACTCTGTAACTCCTATTTCGTCAGAGTACGCATATGCGTGAAATAAAATAAGCACAAGCCAAAGATTAGCTTATTAATCGAAAATAAAGAAGGAGGTTATATATTATGGCCGCTGTACACATATGGCCAACGGTTCCACCAACCCTTTGTGAAACCCCTTGACCAAGATAAGAGCCACTGTTTACACATTGGCGAACCAATCACTTGGCATTGGCTCTTCATGAAAGATGGACGTGGAATGGAAAAGTCTAGGAAATTCTAGGTCATAGACGTTGTCAGAAAAAATTGATTAAAAAATAATAACCCCGTAGTAAAATTAAATTATTTGAAATATTAACAATGATAAGAACATTTATCTTTTTTAGGAAATACATTAAACATTTGCAAGGTTATTTTATTTCCTAAAATATACACTATTATTGGCATAGATAAACTTATTATTTTCGTAAATATTTCACTACTGTCCTCTCTGACGGCTGACGACCAACTGAATGAAGCGCCAACGTGTAAACGCAGTTGGCCATTGGCGCCAAGATCCTTTGATGTGTGGATAAAAAACCGACACCAATCGGTTGGCCGGCAAGCGCAAGCGTCAACTGTCAACTTACGGCCAAGTAGCCCTCTACACGCTTGGCCAAGGGGGTTGGTGGAACCGTTGGCCATATGTGTACAGCGGCCATTGGCTTCCCTCAGACAGTCTTAGGCTCCCCACAGACAGTCTTAAAAATTCATAATCTTAAAAAAAACTTGTATGCAATCTGACAGTTCAAACTGACACTGACAAGACACTGACAGATCTGAACTGTCAGATTGCATACAAGTTTTTTTTAAGATTATGAATTTTTAAGACTGTCTGTGGGGAGCCTTAAAAATTCATAATCTTAAAAAAAAATTGGTTGTCTGTAAAGTCGATTTACGGACGGTAGTTTAACGTGATAACGTCAAACATTACAGTAGTATAGACAGGGGCGGTCAGAGTATAGCAAAAGGGGCCCGACTCTGGGACTTTTTTCACGTTTTTTTATTTATTTATTTATTTATTAAAAATACACAAAAGTTAACAGTATTTCACCAAAGCACTTATGTGGTAATATAATTATGTACATGTTAAATTGACATAAATAAAAGCAAACACACTTAAAAGTTAAACTATGGTTATTACATTAATCACCTAAGGAGTGTAGAGTCTATGAACCTTAAGAGTTTTCTGTAAAACACACCAACACTATCAGCAAATATGTCAATATCGTCTGTCTCCAACATGATGCGGTTAAGAGCAGCTCGGGCTCGAGCGGTGCGCCGGCCGCCGCGAACAGGCGCCGCCGCCGCCGCGCCGGCACCGCGCTCGGCATGCCAACCACCACATTCGCTCTTGGCACTTGCAGCCCCGTTCTCTCAAGCACGGATGCGTCATCTACTCTATGGTGAAACAGTTGGCGGTAATGCATAATATGCAGCAGTTTCCGTCTGGTTTCTAGAGTTTGAAGACCAACCATTCCTGTTACGAATAGAGATGGATACATATATGGGTATATCCGTACAGTCGTTTGTAAATGTGCCTACAGAACTTCCTCTGCACTCTTTCTAGCATAGTGTTTTGTTCTTATTAGAAAGAATGCATTAAAATAAGCATCTTTTATAAATTAAAGTTTTTTTTTAAACCTACTAATTTAGGAGTTAGAGTGGTGCAAAGTTGCAAAATTTTCCCGTAGCATTACTAAGGCGCCAGAGACAGAAAGCGATATCGACGGAGCCCCGCTTATTACAGAAACTGCACAGAATAGGAGCCTTCGGCCGTTTGACATACCTAACGAACCTAACCTATAGACCTATATAAAAGTCGTCATTTTGTATCCTAGACCGTTTGCGAGACACGCGTTAATTTTATTAAAGTGCTAGTGCCATTTACTAATCTTAGAACCCTAATATCTCAGTAAATATTAATGGAGAAGAAAAAGTTTATATAACAAAACATCCTTATTTAAAAGTGTTCTATATGATTTATCAATATTATTTGTGCCGTTTGTATATCCGAGGTCTTTATAAAGAGAGTACGTCGTAGACGTCGCATCGGACCGGTAGATGGCGCCATCGTTCGTTGTAAGTCGCTCCGGCGTCACACCGCCGCGATGTTGGTAGTCCCGTTTTTCCCCACCTGCAACACAAGGCCCCCCGCGCCCCGACCCGCCACCAGCCACCCTCATTGTTTCGTCGAACGCCGAAGTGACCGGTTGTCGCGTATTCCGTTCGAACATTTTTACAGCATGGTGTCTCGAAATTAATCTTTTAGTTTCTATTTCCTTGTTATTTCTGGTCAAACCAGAGTTATTCGTGTTTTTATTTAAAAAAGTGGCTTATAACGTTTCGGAATTATGAAATTTTTCAATTTCATCCGTCAATTCTTTCTTCCCTTTTAATTTACGCTCGTTCGTCTTGAATAATGAGATATATTATGCCTCGCTAGCGATCATTATTCGTCTTTCGGGGTTCTCACTATAGAAATGAACGAGCGGTGCTTTATGATTCTACCCACTTTTTAGGGTTCCGTAGTCAACTAGGAACCCTTATAGTTTCGCCATGTCTGTCTGTCCGTCCGTCCGTCCGTCCGTCCGTCCGTCCGCGGATAATCTCAGTAACCGTTAGCACTAGAAAGCTGAAATTTGGTACCAATATGTATATCAATCACGCCAACAAAGTGCAAAAATAAAAAATGGAAAAAATGTTTTATTAGGGTACCCCCCCTACATGTAAAGTGGGGGCTGATATTTTTTTTCATTCTAACCCCAACGTGTGATATATTGTTGGATAGGTATTTAAAAATGAATAAGGGTTTACTAAGATCGTTTTTTGATAATATTAATATTTTCGGAAATAATCGCTCCTAAAGGAAAAAAAAGTGCGTCCCCCCCCCTCTAACTTTTGAACCATAAGTTTAAAAAATATGAAAAAAATCATAAAAGTAGAACTTTATAAAGACTTTCTAGGAAAATTGTTTTGAACTTGATAGGTTCAGTAGTTTTTGAGAAAAATACGGAAAACTACGGAACCCTACACTGAGCGTGGCCCGACACGCTCTTGGCCGGTTTTTTGTAAGAAAGTTCCATGCTGCAAAAATCGTTACCGTTAATCAGTTTTCTTTTTAAACTATTCGCATTTCCGAGACTAAAGTAGGAAGTGTTATCCGCGTATTAAAAGTTTCGCGCGAGAATATAAGCGGTAACGTAGGTAAGTTGCTCCGCCGGGGACCACGTGCTCCGGGGACCACGTGCTTCGCGACCGCGGGCTGCGCGACCTGCGGGCTGCGGAGGCGGCGGCGGCGGAGGGCGCGGTGGAGGAATACCGCGCTCCAAGGAGGTTTGAATTTCTCCGACGAATGGGTGAGCAGATTCATATTATTTTAGAAAGAACATGTTCGGTTTCCGATTCGGTGCGGAGGCCCCAACCCCAAGCCACGTGTCGGCGCCGAAACTTACTGTAGCGCTGCGATAGCGCCGCTGACCGCGGCAGTGTTGTCCGCTGCGTCGGCGCCGCCGAGGTTGCGTAGAAGTTGCCTCCTCGTTAACGATGGCCATCTCTGCGGTGCCGCCGAACAACGTTGTGGCACTTGTGGCCGCCGCATAGGCGTCGCGTGCGACGCTGTAAGTATGTCTGCTGCTGCCCCGACGCGAGCGCCGTGCCGTTAGTGATCAGTCGTCAATACGCAGGCTACCAGCGCGGCCACCTTCTGCCCCCGCCACAACGCCGCGAGCCTGCTGAAGCTGTCCACCAGTATCGCTGGCCGCCACGCTTATGCTGGCGCCTCGATGGTGATGCAGAGCGTTCGTCTGCCGTGACAACGCCGCGATCCTGCTGAAGCTGTCCACCAGTATTGCTGGGCGCCACGCTTATGCTGGCGCTTCAGTGGTGATGCGGAGCGTAATACTGTTAACCGCTGCACAGGCGTCGCAATTTTTTTGCTGCGTCTGCCGTGACAACGCCGCAAGCTAAGCTACTTGAAGTTTTCCACCGGTGTCGTCGGCCGACACGCTGATGCTGGCGCCTTGATGTCGCCTCGATCGCACGAGGTAAGATTGCAGACGCGGCGACCTTCATCGCGCCACCGAGCGCAATACTGCGGCTGCCGCGAAGGCGTCGCTAATTTTCCTGCCGCGTTTGCCGTGACGACGCCGCGAACTCTGTCGATGCTGTTCACCGATGTAGCTGACTGCCACGCTGGCGCCGGTGCCTCCCGCGCTGACGGTGGCGACCTCGAGAAGGCCACCGAGCACGATACTGCGTGACGCGACAGGGCATCGAGACGCCTTTAGAGCTGACGACGGCCGTCTCAATCTCACCGCCGAACATAACAGCGTCTGCTGCAGTGACAAGCTGGTAAGATTGCTGATGTGGGCCCTTGGTGCTGCTAGCCGCCACGCTGATAACGCCCGTCGCGCCTAAGATGTCACGCTCACCGCGAACACTGTCTTCCCATACAATGGTGCCACGACCACGACTATCCAGGCTCCGTCTGCTACGGTATCGTTGCAGACTCTGTTGCTGACCAGGCTGATACTACCCTCCAATGTGACGCCGGGCGCCGCTATCAGCTGACATCCCGTACACTATGGTATCCACTCTTCTCTTTCCAGTTCCCGTGAAGTACGACAGTATTTACACTCTATTTTGACCAAGGACTCCTCCGTCGCCGAAGTGAGAACAGATAAATTCTAAAGATGCTACGTCCTAACGTGGTTTGGACACCCATAGTTGAACGAGGTAAGACGTCAATAACCGGACGAGGAGCCGCACTGCTGCGAGGGTGTCCTGACGATGTTCGCGAGCTATCTAATCGGAGAGGCGCCTCGCGAGACGACCCTGTGATTCCTGTACATCGCTCATTGTGTAGGTCAAAGACATCGTAAAGGTTTGCGGAATTAAAAAAAAAAAAATCAGAATGTCCAGATCTGAATTCGAGCCAGTGTCCTGCATCCTGAGCGTGCGTCTGTTTACCGGGTGGACAC
Organism: Leguminivora glycinivorella; assembly: GCF_023078275.1. NCBI lineage: Eukaryota > Metazoa > Arthropoda > Insecta > Lepidoptera > Tortricidae > Leguminivora > Leguminivora glycinivorella. The sequence continues at coordinate 16,508,121 of NC_062973.1, forward strand.
CAAAACCGATCGGTAATCTGGCCGCGGGGGTTCTAAGTACACGACGATTTCCTTGAGGCTTGTGGCGCCCACTGTCCATTCGAGAGATTAACTTATTCGCCGAGCCTCTAATAAACAAATTGGGAAAAATAAACCCGCTTCGCCTTAGTGAACTTGAGATTCCAGCTCAAAGCGAAAGGGGCCAGGAACTCAGGAGGACTTCAGTAGTTATCATCTGGCTCGACTATACTGAATTAATATAGTGCTTGATTCGATCGTAGAACCTGATTTCATCAATTTCACAACTTTCGTAGTCTACAGAGGAAGGTTGCACCGCTGCAGTTTCCAGCATTACCTCGTACAGCTGCCGATAGCTGTAGGCCAATCGCCCCTGTTTTTGCTTGCATCTGCAGCCCGATAAGACCTTCAATAATCGGAACATTGTACGAAGTAAAGCTCTTCCGATGGAAAATAATCTTCAACAGGCGGTGGCGCCGGCGACTGAAGTGACATGCAGCCGGATTAAGGTTCGCATAGCACTATATGCTATGAACAGTTCGGTTGTATGTTATGTTATGCTGTACGATGGCAGGACTACATCTCTTCTGTTACGAGTAACTACGACAGTAACTGCTGACTCCAACAGACTGTCGTACGAGGTCAGTATGCACCCCTGGGAGCCAAGTAAGTGACCTTCGGTGACCTCGCCTTCTGCTTCGCCCGTCATCGTACCTCTTCGTCTGCGAGAGCCCTGCATTACGCCGTACAACGGTACATATTAAGCCTCCGCCACACATAGCGCTAACGCTACGCTATCAGCGCGCTGAATGCGCGTGCATTCCGCTCGCGTCCCGCGCGCATTGCGCTCGCAATCAGCGCTCGTTAGTTCCCGCTAGCGCCCACTGGGCGCAACGCCAGCGTTTGTGCGGTGCACCGCCATTATTGCGCTCCGCCTACGCTCTTAAAGCGCGCATGTGTGGCGGTGTTTTAATTCACCCCTTGACCTGCTACCACGACGTGTTCAGCAACCACCAGCGATGCGACACGGACGTCTCCACCTCTCAGTCTACTCTGTCGACCTTCATTGCACGAAGTAGAAATCCGTCGCATCGGGTTTTGGATTAGGTAATGGATTACCCTAAGAGTCAATGACTGACTTGAAGAAATCGACTGATACCTCCGTCCAGTGTAGTAGCAATCGACAGCGCTCGTACTTTTCATCTTCTAGGCTAGTTTTACCGAGCGATCGGTATCCTCAAATGCCCTCACTAAAAAGAGTTCAGAGTTCAGGAGTCTCGCTTGCAACCGCGCTCGCTTGACGCGAAATAGTCTGATCGAAAATACCAGTATTGTAACAAATAGCCCTTGGGCGCGTGAGTGATGACCTTTTTCTGTGTTTGATATGGACGTAAGACGTTGGACTTTAAATAGTCATATCAAAGCTATATAATATTGATTTAGATAATTTTTACGAAGGGTTGACAAAAGCAGTATCAATTACGTTACCCTGCTACAGTACAGATAGTTACACTACTTTTACAGTTAATTTCCACACTTTGTGTTTGAAATTGGGTTTATAACCTGATAAAATAACGTGTCTGTTAATAATAATAGTGTATCTAAGGTTTTTGTATCTTGTTCAAGTCAGCCTCGCCTACATCTTTTTTGGTTTTGATCTGCGATGTATAATAATGTCATTTCTCTAACTATTCGCTGACTAAAGCTAAACGTCATCACGAAAATCTCTTTAGGCGTTTCTGGCACCGAGATATTCGCGGATCGAAGGCTATTTCGACTGATACATCTGTCAAATCGGTTCAACAACTGATTCACTTATTCTTCTATGCTATGCCAATAGGGCTACCAAAGGCTTGCGCGCCAGCTGACTCGCCACCAGGAGATAATAAACAGGTCTCTATAAAGACCTCGGATATACAAACGGCACAAATAATATAATAATTTTACCTTCCAATAAAATTGTTATTATTTTGCCTGGTATATCCGAGGTCTGAGTGATGCCTTCCTGGTAGGCTTAATATACCGTCGGCACTTCTCCTCAACAATGAGGGTGGCTGGTGGCGGGTCGGGGCGCGGGGGGCCTTGTGTTGCAGGTGGGGAAAAACGGGACTACCAACATCGCGGCGGTGTGACGCCGGAGCGACTTACAACGAACGATGGCGCCATCTACCGGTCCGATGCGACGTCTACGACGTACTCTCTCTATAAAGACCTCGGATATACCAGGCAAAATAATAACAATTTTATTGGAAGGTAAAATTATTATATTAACATAGGTTATATTGGTAAAAAAAATCATCGTAAATTTATTAAGCCTTAGTAAATACTATGGGAAAATTCGCAACTTCGTACTGCTCTAACTCCTAAATAAGTAGGTTTTTCAAACAACTTCATTCTATAAAAGATGCTTATTTTAATGCAATCTTTCATGTTTTTAAATTACAAACACTCAAAAATAATAAACACGGGCGCGCCATCTGTCGCAGCTGTGGTGCTTTACTCAGGCCACACGCTACAACCATACCGAGCGCATCGATCAGCCGCTTAGTTCCAACGCGCGCCAATAGATGGCGCTTAAGCTATATTGCGAAACGGGACAATGACGTCATCTTTTTCGTGCATGCTGCCCGTAGTAACGAGTTATTAGGCCGGCCACAGACGAGTCTTAATTTTCATAATCTTAAAAAAAAATTGTATGCAAACTGACACTGACAGATCTGTCACGTGAGAGCGAGAACAACATACTCTTTCTCGCTCTCACAAACACGATAGCATGTAAATTTTGATGTGAATACTATATGTAAAGCGTGACCTGACCAGAAAATATATGACTATTATCAAGAGGGCGCTGTAATCCTAATATATTATGCGGTGACAGTTCAGTATAGTATGAAGAAAATAGTTCTAATGAAATTCCGCAACATGGCGCGTAGACCGAGTCCACTATCATATGTTTATCATAGAAATATGATTATAGGCAACAAGCCGTCCTTTTTCTTCACTTTGGATCTTAGGTCTGTATGCCTCCCTTTTACTCCAACGTAGGACGAAAGAAAAAGGACGGCATGTTGCCTATGATCATATTTCTATTGGCCCCTGTACACACATGGCCAACGGTTCCACCAGCCCTTTGTGAAACCCCTTGGCCAAGATAAGAGCCGCTGTTTACACATTGGCGAACCAATCACTTGGCATTGGCTCTTCATGAAAGATGGACGTGTAATGAAAAAATCTAGGAAATTCTTGGTCATAGACGTTGTCAGAAAAAAAATATTAAAAAATAATAACCCCGTAGTAAAATTAAATTATTTGCAATATTAACAATTTTTTGAATATTCTGATAAGAACATTTATCTTTTTTAGGAAATACATTAAACATTTGCAAGGTTATTTTATTTCCTAAAATCTACACTATTATTGGCATAGATAAACTTATTATTTTCGTAAATATATCACTACTGTCCTCTCTGACGGCTGACGACCAACTGAATGAAGCGCCAACGTGTAAACGCAGTTGGCCATTGGCGCCAAGATCCTTTGATGTGTGGACAAAAAACCGACACGAATCGGTTGGCCGGCAAGCGCAAGCGCCAACTGCCAACTTACGGCCAAGTAGCCCTCTACACACATGGCCAAGGGGGTTGGTGGAACTGTTGGCCATGTGTGTACAGCGGCCATATGAAAAACATATGACAGTGGACTATCGGCCTGTGATAGGAGTGATCACTGTTCTTACTTATTTCTCTTTGCAAAATGAGACGTGAGTACGGGAAAAGTTTTCATGGGTTTGTGGGTTTAACGGTGCTGTTACACGGGCAACACAATTGCCGCGTTTGTTCAATAGTCAATACGCACCAACTATGGAGCAAACGCGGCAATGGTATGCGAATTGCTGGAAATTGTGTTGCCCGTGTAACAGCACCGTTAGGTAAGCCGGTTTTATACAAACTTTTAATTCTGGATAGGAATGGTATCGATTAGTAATTAAAAAAATTATGACAAAAAAGGCCCAAGGGAAAAAGTGGCGTTTACATGATTTGTTTAAAATCTGTAAACGCCAATATTCATTAATTTGAAGTCGAGGTAAGGTTTTCTAAGACCATTTCCGCGTAGCAGGTACAGCATATTGTTCTGTTCACGTTTTTGACAGGCGGTAACTGTGAGGTAACCGAGAGGGGGTGGGCGGGCTTTCAGAGGGGAGCGGGAGTGGCCATACTGAACGATTGTACTCTTTATTATACTGTGCCTGAATTGTCCGACTATAGCCGCCGTCGGATGCGTCCGCCGTCCGCCGACATCACCATCACATAAATAATTAAACAAAAGTGTGAGAAACATTTTATTTGCAGTTGTAAAAACTGTACAAGTCCTAACAAACTTATATTAACACCTATATGGACCTTTCGCATGGCACTGCTGACGTCACAACTCGCATTGTCGTACCGGTTGTACTCTATGCTTGCCGCTCACTTTCACAGACTACATTACAATAAAATAGACTAATGTCTAAAAAGTGTTTCTCAAAATCTGTGGATTATTTTAAATTATTTTTACTGTGGTTCATAAAGGCGTTTCACAATCTGGCCTTGGCTAGTTTATCGCGAACATCAAAATTCGATAGTCTCTCTCGCTGCATTATTCGAGCAAAACAGACACTAAAATGAAGACTTCGAATTTCCATATTCCTTTATAGCCCTGTCCACACAGACAAACGTTTGCAAACATCCATTCAATTTGTAATAAAATTGTATAAGAAATATTGATCTTGATTAAAATTTATAAAAACCTACGGGTCTGCAAGGCATGATTTGGTACAAAAACTTTTATTGCTATAATTTTACTCATATTTAAATACCCCAACGGGGGCGTAGACAATTAAATATTAGTGCATATAAAGCACCGTTTTTGACACACGTGTTTTAATATCTTTCTGTCTGGGAAGTTACATATAGAACACTTTTACTTAAATTAATATCCAATTCAAAGACTATTACTCGTAAACCACTACCCAAGAAAGTAGATTTATCGACAGAGTAGTGGTACAAGTAATGAATGTGACAGCATTCGAACCGCGAATAACAGTTCGATTTTATAGTCTTTTGATTGGAAAACGTTAAACACTGTTAATGAAAAGCTTCCTTAACATACAAGTTAGTACTCAGTTCACTAATAATGTTAATTTTAACAAAAAGTAAAACCTACTTAGAAATCATTATGGAGTCTCTGTCTATATATAAATGACATATTCGAATAAATTACTAACTATGTTATAATTATTAACAATAAAATAAACGGGTCAACAAAAAATCTAAATTAGGTTTATATACATTAACACTTATACTGAATTTATATGATTACATGAAGTTACATTCACTCGACTCGGGGCTCTTCGGTGTGACCACTAACACTATAGACTTCGTAACGAACAGTTTTATTTGAAATGCAATCAAGCCACTTTAGAAATGCAATGTGTAGATGGAAATGTACAATATGTAAATATATTTAAATAAAAAAACAATGGGCATGTTATGGAATTTTGATTGATGTACTATGTCACCTTAATAATAAATTATAGGATAGGTTATATCGTAAGTAAAAGCGTAAGATTTATTTGTTCGTTCAAAAGTTAAAATGTTGAATATATTACATTTAAGGTCACTTCTTTGAATCCATTACTTTACAAATGAGCAAATTCATCATTTCGAGCTTCAATTATTGTCAAACAGGATCTCTAAAATAAATTAATATTGTCCATAATAATACAATTGAAATGTTTTAACCCTACACCATACTGATAGTGACTAAAATCATGATCTACATCAAATTTATATACAAAAAAATCTTATAGAAGCTGCAATAAAAAGGGATAATAAAATCAATTTTAATATTCGTTGTAACATAATAAATAATAGATATCTATAAAGATTTAACAACTTTAACTAAATTGATATATAAAGTGTAATGGGCATTCAAATGTGTTTAAATAAAGTTAACTTCTTAATAGAATTTATCGAGTTTTCCTTCAGGTAAAATCAATGTAGATAGACTTGGAAATTTTAAATGGGGTGAGTACACTCAAGACTGAAGTTTCAATTCCATCGCAGTAAATTACAGTGTAAACTCCATGTAACGTCACTCGATTTAACGGCACACTCTCTAAAGCGTCGAAACCAATTGACTTTGGTTGGTTTAGCTTGTCTACCATACAATGATACACTCTACATAGCATCACACCCACTCTCAATAACGGCAATAACGGCAACAATTAAGTAATAAAAAGTACCTTTAAGTTGCTAAAATTAGTAAAAACTGCGCAGCTGTGTACGTTCTTTTGTCGCTTTGTTATCCTAGCCGGCAATAAACTCGACGTCGGCATCAAGCGTCCCGAACTTTCTAAAAAATTGGTTCTTTTGTTTACAAATTGGGATTGCTTCCATGTGTAGGCCGTTTTTGACCATGACTAACGTATATTACTACTAACACTATTCTGAAATAAACTTTTTCTTTTTCTAATTCCGATTTTTCTTCTCTCCACTTAACGGCAACTCTCTATAACGCCATAATATGCACAGTCCCTTCAGTGCCGTTATATAGAGTTTACACTGTATTATTTTTGAAAAATTAATTGTGAAAACATATCTCTTACAGGAAACAATAAATATTAGAATGCGCAATACACTTAGACCGTTTGACCGCCACATGACGAATTTAATTTTAACGTGCCACTACTGATACATGAATGATAGCTGAACTTTCAGATTACTGAGATTTTCGACATTATTGGTATATAGTATTAGGATGTATCGTATTGCAAGTAAGGCCAAGCCAGGGTCTACTTAATGACTTTGAGCCAAGCCTATTGAATATGGATTGTACAAAGAAAATGAGGAACATCTTTATGCATGAGACGTGCACATTTAAAACTATCAATAGATGTCGCTGCAAAGGTGGGAAAATTTCTAATCGCTGACAGCGTACTTCGCCCCGTCAATAATGGCTAAATTCACGTCATTCTCTTCGTGGTCCCCTACTTCCCCTAGCGCCATCGGAGGTATTTGTAACTATAATATAAGGCTATCTAGGGAATTTTGCAACAGTTTTACTTTGACAGATTTCCCTCCTTTTCTTACCACACTCCATACTATTAAACTTGAACTTTTTGGCGCATGTGAATGGCGGTCAAAGGGTAATCTATACGCAAGAACCTAACTTGGTTGCAGGCGACGTTAAAACGCCTCATATGGGCCGCGTGAAGTTTGCTGGGAACATGCCTTTCTCGTTCGTGCCTTCCTTGATGCCCATTAGCCAGCCTTCCTCCTGAAAGCGAGAAGTCAACAGTTTATTCATGATTTATTATAAGTGGAAGTTATCGATAAGTACAGAAGTAAAGCTTTGTACGGACTATATTAGTAATTTAGTCGAATGTCAAGTATTTGTGACTTTGCATTCGAAAAGGGCGACTACTCGAATTGGCCCGCCAGCGAGTCGCCGAGGCTTGCGAAGGCCGAACTCCGCGTAGGGCCGAATGCCCGATCGTTACACGAGAGATGTTCTGCCGGGAAAGTTGGAGCTTAAACACGGACCGTTGGTAAAAGTGTTCCGAGAAGCTCACGTCGGGCTACGGCCAACGTAGCCTGAAAATCTGAACTAGGAGTAATGTCGGTAACTTGGTAAGATTGTGGAACGCACCTGCTCCTCGGGGTCGTCGTACTCGACGACGCGAATGGTGTCGCCGACGTCGAAGCTGAGCTCGTCGCTGTCCTCGCGCGTGTAGCGGTAGGTGGCGCGCACGCGGTACAGCACGCCCGCCGGCAGCCCCGCCAGCGTCGCCCCTGGTCAAGGAAACCACACATTACAAGTGATAAGAATGTTACTCAATAGTATAGTCGGACCAATCTAGCTGCCGCACGCTATTGTTAACCTTTCATATGCTTTGTCCCCTATAGGTAGGTCATATTATTACCAAATTGGACTGTAATTTACAGTTTCAAAGTTATTAATTCAACATCATTTGTTTTGTCTCCACTGTATATTTTTTCTGTATCTTCTGCTAAGGTGTGCCAATAAAGAGTATTCTATCTTTTATCTATCTATCATTTTTTCGACATAGGCGTACGAAACTTCAGTGCGCGAGTCCTCTGTTTTCTTGCGCTTTACGCTACATAGTTACTTACGTACATACACATTTGCTACCGTCATGGCGTGTAGCCCGCGCTGTAACTGAATGTGTTAATGACAAGATGTGAAGGTGTCACTAATAAACAATATTTCGATGTAATTATCGCGTTTATTGTAGCACTTCCGCATTTTGCTATTTCAAAGTCGGTGTACAGTTAAATTGGTTCGACTACGTTAATTGGCTGCAATATTCTATGGTACGGACTGTACGTATTTTCCTCGAGCGTTACGATCGTCCATCATCTCTATCACTCTAGATAGAGATATTAGAGATAGAAGAGCTGATGAGCTATTCTTAATACTAAATTAAGAATAGTTCATCAGCTCTTCTCCAAGACCACTTGGCAAAAAGAAAATGGCACTTTTATATTGGATGAAATATACTCAAATAACATTTGGGTTTCTGATGTTTCTAGATAAGTATATGTACACAAAAATACACATTTACACAACTAAAAGCAAAGCATAACACATAGTGGTTAAATAATGCCATAACTTCAAAAAGAATAGTACTTGCCTGCCCTGAAGAATAATATATATAAATATAATAAAAGATACAATTACATAGTAATTACATAGTTATATAATTATTGTAATTGATTAAATATGTTTAACAGAAAATATTTACAATTTACTTGCAGTGGTTACCCAATAACCAATTTGAATTTTATATATTATACATAATTACAGTGTTTTACTACAAAACTTACCATTTTATAGGATTATGATAGTTTTCTTTAAGATCCCCCACCGTTACCAATATTTAAAACCTATGCGATATTGTAACGTCTGTAACATATCTAGACAAACCGTTTTTGTTGATAAGGAATATTTAGAATATAATTCACCCAATTACCAAACTCTCGCATAGGTTTTATTTTCGTCACCTACCAGCGATAATACATAATATGATTAATAATATTAATATGAAAATAATTCATTAATAAATATACTCATATATTATTACTGTCCCGGATCTGTAAGTTCACATTTTTTGACACATTTGTTTTGAAGTAGGTTGCGATGTGGCTAAGACGTATCGTTTGTCAAATCTAACGATTAATTTCGAATTGGTTGAATCGATTAGGCCCTATGTACAAGGATGCGCTTAAACAAATATACGATTTTTGTCAACTTACTGAAATGTCATTTGAATCGAAATGACAGATTCTGCCACAGCACTAGTTTAAAAATAAAAATGAATAATAAATGAAATAATAAGTAAATCCTGCGTAATAAATTAATATCGTAAAATACTCACTAACGAAGATCCGCAAAAATGTAACATGTGTTAGATTATGTTTAAAGTAAGCGAAATATTGTTTTTAAGTACTTGATTTTTTTAAATATTATTACAGAATTTTATTTAAAATTTCATTAGGTTGCGCGAGTTTACGTTTTGTGGACGCTGTCATGTGTCAAAAAGAGGTTCTTACAGCTCTGGGATAATAAGTACCAAGATACACGTATATCACTTTAACGCGTATATGAATTTGAATAGTACAGCGCCATCTATGGGTGATAAAGTGAAACTTACAAAAAATATCGCTGCTAAATGCAATGAATACAATATTTACACTTACCAACAGGTATGTCGTAGACTTCGTCCGTCTTCGGACTGTCATTCTCTTTATCCTTTTCTTTCACACTCTGTTCTACGTCTACTTGTTTCTTTTCCTCGCCGTTATTATTCAACTTCTCGGGAGGTACCGGCGACCCTGAGAATGTTGGTGTTCGATACTAATTCTACTAAACTAGCCTAGGTTACTAGCTTAAGAAATAATTTACACAGGATATGAAAAAAAATAAGAAAAATTAAGTCCAAAGTTTAAGTGGTTTTTAATTTTTTAGGTAAAATTTGGAAAATGATTTGTCAAATGGATTAGGAAAGAAATAGTAAGCATGCATCTAACTACTTTTGACATTTAGGGATAATTGCTGGTTACGTTCTAGGTTATCAAATTTGTACATTTTGATAATTATGTTCTTTGCCAGGTAACCGTGGCGGCAAAAAATACCAATTTATCATATTTGTACATTAATTAAACACATTCATTTTTTATGGTGTTTTTATAGATTACATAAATGGGATATGAGTATAATATACAATAAGTATCAATCAGAATTATGAAATAAATCATGATTCATTTTTGATTGTAAACTTAAGAATTTAAAATCGTACCATGTCAACAAGATAAAAACTAAACTTATAAGTTATAATACAATCACCATTTCCGTTCCAGTAATTAAATTGAACGAGCGTTCCATAATTACAGTAATAGTCAGTATGAATGTGAATATAAATCACCATAAACTCTTCACTTAAAGACCAATGGTTCTTAAACGTTGCGATAGTGATCTTTTATACTAAGGAAGTTCCGGAATACATGTGTACACGATCGGTTGCCAAAAATATGCTTTAGCAGGCTTCGTATGGAAATACAAGCTTATCTTGGCTTTATGGTACCCGATAATGGGACGTTTGTTTCAGATTGCCAGCACAAATACTTAAATTTAAGGACTTCAAAGGGTCTTTAGCTTTACATATTCGTAGTCGACTCAGGGCCAGTTGCATCAACCACATTTGACAGACACATCATCGTCACGCAGCAGATGTCTATGGAACTTCCCATACAATAAAATTTAACGAACGCTTCAACGGTGACAGACGGTTTGATGCAACCGGCCCTAAGACTATTAGTAGGCCGCGGAACATAAAACCACAAACAGTCAAGAACCACTGTTCTAGCGCTTTTATTTTAACTACCGTGGTCCAACCCCTGTGCGACCAACAACCGGCACGGGTACGCCATCGGGCATCAGGCGCGCATACTCACCGACAGGTATATCGTACAGGTCCTCGAGCTTCTTGTCCTCGTTGTTATTGGTGGGCTTGTCGTTAGTGGGCGGGGCCTCGGCGGAAGGCGACGCGGGCTCAGCGGGTGCGAGCGAGACGGGGGACTTGTCGCGCTCCTCGCTCACGTGGCGCGCGGGCGCGGGCGGCGGAGAGTCGCCATTGAGCGCGGGGGAGGGGGGCGCTACACACAGGTTAATCATGCAACACACGGTAGAGGAAAGAAGGCTGTTTATGGATACTGGGTTGAGCCTATCTATATAGTTCGGTGAAAGATCCTCTGAATTTGTCATATTTGTTCTTGACTTGAGTGCGACAACAATGTTGCGCTGCATATGATTTTAAACCGTATGAAAATATCCCAATACGTTGTGACACTTGTGACGAATAAAATACACACGGGTAAACTCAGTATCACAAATAAAATGTCAAATTTAACATTGGTCTGAAATTTATATGTACTTAGATAGGTATGTACTTGTGTATAAATGCAATTTGTAATTACTAATATGTACGTATAATATAACAAATGCCTTCTTTACTCCACAGAAATTAGGTTTAAACATTCACATTACATTTAAATCAATCAATGATAGGAAATAACATCAAAGAAGTTTTCAATGATAAAAATGACAGCACAATATTAGTTGAGGAAAAATTGATCTATCAAACAACTTCGTTATTATTGTCAAACGACCAAAGCCATTCTGGTTTAGTATTGCAATTCTAGACATCACGACACACGTACATCTCTTTATCATACAATCCTTCGGCTAAGATATGTATCACAAGTTTTTTATGAAATTCTAAAACTGTTCAACTTTCTCATCGTAGTACAATTACTTCTTTGACCTTCATAATTTACAAATAGTACTATTAGCTCTTAGTTAAGTAACATTTTTCCATTGGACGATAACGTCATCGGAGCTTCAGAAGACAGAGCAAACATAGCAAATTCCTATATATTCTAACCGATTAGAAAAGATAAAAAATACTTGCGTTATGGCTCTCGCCTTCTGAAAAAATCTGAAGTTCTTATAGACTTCTGTCGCCCTAGTACCTCTCTGTACTGACAGCAACAATCTTTGATCATCGGAGCTAAGAAAAAGCTCTTAAAGACTTCTATCGCCTAACTAGTACTAACTCAAAATTTTAACAATAAAGTTTTCTAACTGGTCATCGTTGGCCTTTTCTTGGTAATCGTTTTTGAAAGTTGACAGCGGTACTCACTTTGCACGGTATCAGTGAGTGAAGCAGCGTTGCCGTTGTGTGAGTTGAGCGTGTTGGTCTTGGGCGAGGAAATGGGCGAGATGTTGTTGGCGATCGACTTCTTGGTGTAGGAGCCGCGCTGGCACTCGTTCGCGAGCTTGTCGGTTATCGCTTCTAGCTCGGCGAACACCTGGAATGGTAAGATTGGACATTAGTCGCCTTACAAGGTTATATGTGTAAGCTATCTCAGTGCCATGTAGATAGCGATGTCGTTCTCGCTCAACAGAACGACGAAGATGAGGACTCAAAGAGTCGCAGTCGTCAAGGACGATTTGGACGGCAACATTTAGTTCTCTAGTAGTGAACAAAGTGTACCTTATCAAGACGACATGCAGCTTTCAGAATAGCTGTTCGCTGTTAGTTGTTGATGTAGAACAGTGCCTGCCAATACATAGTTCATCGATCTAAAATCAACCTCAACTTGTTACCTTTAGAGCTCTCACTATAAAGGAGCCGCGCATCGCTGAACAATGTCAGTAGTTGTTGATGATAATTATGATGATATGAAAAAGGACCCAATAGTACAGTGAGCTGCAAAAGTGCATAATTTCTCCATGCAATTTTGCACCTCACTGTACATGTACAGTGTCTGTAGATTGTTGATGTGAACGAGGACCAGAAAGTCTCTCGACTCGTACCGCCGTTACTAAATTCATCCTCATGTGTTTCTTTCTCTTCTTTAAGCACAACAAAACCTTAAAGTTGTTACCTTAAAGCCCTCGTACTAGAAAAATTGTTCATTGAATAGGAATGTTGAGTACAGCGTGGGTACTGAGATCACAGAGGTTAATTTCATACGTGTTCCAAAAGAAACCTCATATATCGTTTCCAAAATACCTTAGAGCTCTCGTTGTGGAAGAGCTGCTCCGCGCTGAAGAGCGTCTGTAAGTTGTTGACGTAGAACAGGACCCGTGAGTCGTATAGCGCCGGCAGTTCGTCGTGCAGCTCAGAGTTCAGGACTTCGTATGTGCGCTTCGCCTCCTCTAGTTGTTCGCGGCCCTTTGTGATCTGGAATTAGAGGGGAAAAATATAATTTTCAATGGAAATAGCCACTGCAGCAACACACTCAGCTTAAAAGCCGCTAACCGTCTCCATGTCCAGCGATATATAGTGCTCTGCAGGTCTAATGCCAAACACAGAATCATCCGTCATAGACCACAGAGCAACACCCATACATACAGATAAAGCCCAATTTCAGTTTTGACAGTTGCAAAATGTAGCACCAATACCATCCTGGTAAATTGCCACCTGCTACTTTTAAATTAAGAGCAGAATACAGCTAAATACAATTTGATATTTACAAATTCGCTTTTCAGTGAAGGGATATATCGAAAGGAAACCCGGTTGTATGCTCGATTAGGCTTTTCCTCTTTGGGTAGGAAATTATTACCGTATCTAATAGAAACGCTTGTAGGTGTGTGTCAATTCTTGGGTTGAGATTGCGAATTTTTGTAGGTTCAGATGCAACCGAGAAAACGCGAAATATTTAAAAAAAGACGAAAGTACCTAATTTAGTCTTTAGGTAAAGAACCTTTACCAATAGAAAAGAGTTACAAACCTTGACATCGTCCCTTCTCTTAGCAGCATTGGCTTGAAGATTCTGGAAGCTATGTCGCTGGCTGTCGTAATCTACCAGCTTGCGGCCACGCTTCTCTACTTTTTTCTGAAAATAAAATATAAATATTATAGTTGGGAATGCATGCATCTCAAAATTGTTGCCTGAAGTGTGACCATTTAAAAACTACGGCATATTCATCAGAAAAATGGTACTCCAATGTTAGTAAGACATTTTTGATGCGGCAGTTGTTATCTTTAAAGATTAGTAACATCACATCGTGTTCGGCTTCGGACCAAGAGTTGTCCTCAAATAACCTAGTTAAACTGGCTGGACTAGATGGAACAAAGTATACCTACCCTGAATCTAGGGAACTGCTTGGTGTAGGTGAACATTAACACCGGCCAGGCAGTCAGCAGCGAGATGAGCTTATGCGAAAAGTATTTCCAGTGCATCACCTTATTCTCCATGCTCTGCGCTTACACGTATAGATTTGTCCTTTGCTGAGCTCGCACGTACAGAGCTGTTTTGACTTAAACTTGATGATATCCTGTTAAAGTTGGACTGTAGTCTGTAGTAAGGAATACTCACCCTGACTTCAGGGAACTGATTGGTGTAGGTGTTGAGCGGGATGAGCACCTGGTCGCCCAGCTTGTGCGAGAAGTCCTGCCAGAGCATCTCCATGCTCTGAGCTTGCACGTACAGCAGGTCGTGGCCCGACCAGCCGCTCTCGTACACTTCGGTGATGGCCTCCATTAGAGATTTTGACGCGGTCTGGACGGCTGGAATTACGAGATGATTGTGGTGTGAATATTGTTCTTTTTACTAGCTTTTGCCCGCGGCTTCGCTCGCGTTAGAAAGAGACAAAAAGTAGCCTATGTCACTCTCCATCCCTTCAACTATCTTCACTTAAAAAATCACGACAATTCGTCGCTCCGTTTTGCCGTGAAGGACGGACAAACAAAGAGACACACACACTTTCCCATTTATTATTAGTATGGATATCGCACGGAAAAAAAATATTTTAACAATACTACCAGAACGTTTAGTAAAATAGATTTATCGTAACTGATACTACAATCTCGTAATAAAAACAACTGTATTGTTACGTTTACTATATCTTGAATTCAATAGAACTAAGCAAACATTAATATGCACTAAACAGTTCTGTTTGAATTACATATACGAGAACTCTAGTTTTATTTACAACTGATAGAATAAAGGTTACGATAATTCTATTAACAAGAAGCTTCTTGTAATGCCAAAAAAATAAAAATTATCTTTACAATCTTAATCTTAGCGGTTACTATCACAGTATACTTCCTGTAACTTTTTTATACGTTGCCATTACTTTGTAGTTCTCGTAAAGAAATAAAAAGAATATTCTTGTAATGTAAACTCAACGAAGAGTTATATTTAAAAATATTAAGTTTGTATAAATATGTACGCATCGCTGTCAACTCTATTATTTGTATCGTAGCGAATGCCATCGCAGTATAGTTGATATGACTGTTTTATAAGTTGGTATTACTTTGCAGCTCTTGTAAATAATGACAATAATATTCTCGTAATGTATACTGGTGAACAAATAGTTCTGTTGAAAAATTATTTAGTTAGTATTAATATTGTGTTTTGTTTTTGTAACGAAACGCCATGTTTAAGTACCATTGTATATCTTAGTGAATGCTATAGCAGTATAGTTGATTTTACTTTGCGCCTCTTGTAAATAAATAACAATGATATTTTCGTAATATACACCGAAAAATAATTGTTATAACAAAAATATTGTCCGCATAAATAAATGTTTTGCTTGTGTAACGAAACGCAATGTCAAAGCACTCGCGGCGTGGTCGGCGGCCATTTACGTGTCATGAGAGATCACGCGTGGACGCGGATCGCAATAGGTTATATTATTTATCGTTAAACGTACTCACTACGTATTATCCATTCGTTTGGTAGTTTCCATTTTAGGAAATGGATGAAGAGGTGCAAAAACTCTTGCAAGGATGGGAGATGGCAGAGTTGGCAAAAGCAGGTGAGTCATGTACCGTACATGTAGAACTTAGTAGATAATTAGAACTTAGTAGAAAGGCATTTAATGTTGTATTCATTTTACATTGCATACAAATTCATACGACATTACGTGGACAAAATCTAAATACTGAACTAATAAGGACTATCCACGATAAAAAGTGGTCATACATAACATGATAAATCTTTCTTCCTGAATGCACATTTTGAAGCAATATTATATTTTGATAAATCTGTATACATAAAACTATATAATAATTAAAGCTATTCCTTATAATGCTTTAGTGTGTCTGAGGTTTCGCCGAATGTATACCATCAAGCATTTCATTTCTTGTACAGTGTTTTTTAACAAACTTCACACGCTTCCTGGCACAATTTTATAAATACTTATATTTTTATAAGCTGTTTTACACACATTAGAATGACATCTTAGCAGACAAAAAATACTTTTTGAAACTCATTTCGACTTTTGGGAGTCAGGAAGACTTTCTACTCCAAGCACTGACAGTTGTTTTTGTATGGAGAGCCAAAAAGTGTCAAAAAGTCGAATTCAGCAAAGTTAGAAAATCTCAGTACTTTCTTAATCTGATTACAATCAGAAAAATGATTACTATCGTAAAATCAGTATGTAATAGGGTATATTTTGGCTATTATAATTAAACATTAAAAAAATATTTTTGTCATTAAAACTGTTGTACTTAAAGACTGCAAGAAGACACTGTACAAAAAAATATTGTTATCATGAGATACATACTGCTAAAATTCATAGGCCACCTAAAGTTTATAATTTGTTTGTATTTTTATAATGTAGTTTGATATCTACAAATTATTTGACAAACATGCTGCTTATAAATTCTCATTGTATCAAAAGATTTACCATGTTATATATGACCACTTTTTATCGTGGACAGTCTTTATATATATCTGAAGTGGACGTAGAATATTACTTATTGTAAAATTTATTCATAGAAATTTTAATGTCTTTTTCAGATGATTTACAATGGTTGCAAGTTTCCTGTGACCCATGCCATACTGTGGAACAAAAGTGGAAAAATTCTGCAAAATATAAATTTTGGACGAAATGAAGGACGGTTCTATTAACACTGACGAATATATGAATAAAGTCTTGCACTAAGGATCGTTGAAATATATTTTTTAACAAATTATATAATTATTTTATTTACTTTCAGATTCACCAATTTTCACCGCTCATAGCATCCATTCCATATGCTGGGTGACCCAGGTTTCCGGATCCCAGTTTCAACTCTAGGCTTCTGTCTCTTGGAACTGGTCCTAGCAACCTGCATTTTTATCGGTAGGTACCTATGAATTTGTCTGTGCACTGTATAGACAACTAACATTTCTTGTAAATGTAAGAAAAGGTTTGTTGTCTATACAAGGTGGTACAGTAGGATTAAAGGCTGAGCCACGCCAGATACGTGTACGTAGACGTGCACGTAGCGTACGCGGTGTAAATGACGAATCCTCATTAGAGATTACACCGCTTGTGTGACGTGTTTCCCGTGTGTGTCTAACGGTGTATCATCTCTTTTGAAGATTCGTACTTTACAGCGCGCACGCCACGCACACGTCTACGTACACGTATCTGGCGTGGCTCGGCCTTTAATCCTACTGAACCACCTTGTATAGACAACAAACCTTTTTTTACATTTACAAGAAATGTTAGTTGTCTATACAGTGCACAGACAAATTCATAGGTACCGATAAAAATATAACACGTTAACGCAATTGTATATTTATTAGAGAGTACCATAAATGCAGTTGCTGTAACTAACTTTCTTGTTCTATTAACCATTTAATGAAGTTTACATAAATGAAGAGAATGTAATATATATCAGATGACTTGTATTCTTAACGATACCTATTATTGGCCTAACTAAAGTTTTATAACCTTTACAAGAATTTCTTGTGGAGTTTACATTATTTTGTTTATTTAGACACTCCATTTGTTATAAATACTGAATAATCTAGTAATACACACAATTTGACTGTGTGACCCTTACAATATTTTTATTTTATGATACGTAATGTATATATTACCTTTACAAGAATATATTGTCAAGGTCACATTTCATTTATTAAGCTCTGCAAGAAAATATTATTTATTTGTACGGTCCACGTGTTATGATTACTAAATATTCTAGTAATACACGCTATTTTAATGTGTAGCAATTACAAGATAACTAGTTCACTAAGCTCAACGCATTTAAACAGACTAGTTTAGTTATTTATACTATGTGAACAATTGTCCCAGAATTTACTAGATTTTCTCGTTCAGATTACACTATTCAGGTATCATGGACGAGACTTTTTTCTCCGTGAATCCCATACGTTACTAACGTTACGTTGAGTAGCAGCCACGAAAATCTAGACGCCGACGCGCGGGACACGCTAATGTGAGGCGGCGAGTAGAGTACAGTCACCGGATATGTGATAATTTCTATACCTTTGTCACATTAACGTTTTGTTTGAAACGTCATACGAAATTGTCAAACGATTTCATGCGACACGGTACAGAAATCGTCACTTATTTATGCCGGTGTTGGATTTGCCATTATAATGTTTAATAATTGTAACATTTTAAGGTACGTTTCTCTCAAACATTTAAATTTATGGCAATAATGTCGGTAGACAAAGAAACCGGGTCGGTCTGGCAAGTTTACCTGGACTGGTTATAAAAGGGACTGCTCGTCGGCGAGCAGTCACTTTTAGTTCTACCAGCGCCACGAACAGAGATAAGTACCTTAATCTGATTATATAATAATAATAATTGTCTGAATTAGTTTATGAAATTATTTGAAGTACCTTGATCTGATTATTTAATAAATACCTGAATTAATTTATAAATTTATTCAATGAAAATTGTCTGAATTAATTTATGAAATGGATTAATGAAAATGTAATTAAAAAGTTAATGTTTTAGTGTTTCGTTATAAACAACTCTACAACCCTGTTTATGTCTGATTATTTAATAATAATTACCCGTATTTAACTATGAAAATTAATTAATGACAACTACCTGAATAAATTGATGAAACTGACTAATGAAATTGTAATTAAAAATAAGCATATTTTACTATTTCATTATACGTAACTTAATAGTAACCATGTTTATGATTTTACTCCCTTGTTGAATATTTGATGTGTTTCTAACGAGTAAATATATAATTGGTGTCATTGATTTATAACCAACGCAGTTTTATTATGTCCCATATTTGCCAATTGAATTACATATTTAAATTTATCCCAAAAACAAATTTAATTAGGATCGCTTAAATGGAGAATACAAATAAATGTTTACAATTATTTTATCATAATATTAGTCACTTCAGGTCATATGACATTTGGGTAAAGCTAATTTGTTCTTTGGAAGTTAGTTATTTCGTCATATTAGTAGTCACTACAGGTCATATGACATTTGAGTAAAGCTAATTTGTTCCTTGGAAGTTAGTTACCTTTCTTGAAGTAAAAACGTTGATTATTATTTTAGACAAAAGGCTGCATATTATACCCCTCTAACATACTCGGTCGCATAATTGAATTGATATGATCTCTCATACAAGCATAAAATAAAAACGTTTCATTATATAACCAAAATGCTAAATTCAGAAGTGGAGATACGTTTTACCTAGCCATCTTTTAACACTGTGAATTATTTCAGAGATAACGGATTGAAATCTGCTGACCAACTTTCATACCACCATTCGGAGTGAAGTTTCTTCGGGCTGCCGATACCACAACATTGTGCTTCCTACATTTGGTCCTACTAACAGCGATGATGGGGCTGCACGGCCGACGCATAGTGCACCGATTTCGGGACCTTCTGAAAACCTGAATGGACTGGCGTTGTTATGATCATTAAAGTCGGTAAGGCCCTGAGGGCTCTGCATTATCATGTAAAAAATCTTGCTTTGAAGAAATATTGTTGTACCCACTGTGTTTTAAACTGATTGTGTTTACTTATTACGGAACTGCAGTTAATCGAGCTAGTTATTGAAAGAGCTAGTGTTATGATTATGACATCTTGAATAAATAAATTACCTCTTATTAGATCATGTTGTTTAACACTTTCGAAACCGGGCTCTACGCGGCGCTACGACATTTTCGCTACATACGGGGAAACCCATGTAATCGGCTACGCTTCTACGAGCGGTGTACCCGACAGTCGGGTTCTTGGTAGCGAAAGTGTTAAAAGAAAAAACAGTTAAATCCTGAAGAAAGGGTATAAAAGTCAGAACTGAACAATACAGGTTTAGAACAATACTGGTTTAGTTTCTTCCTTTGGGAATAAATTATATTTTGTTAATGACATAATTCGGTAAACAAGTTCTTGTTGTAAAGATTGTATTACGACATTACTGATCCGGAGTGATCCTATAACTGCAAAACAATATTTCGATTTTCGTATTGATATAGGGTCTAAATCTCTGTATTGACCAACGTTTATTTTATTTTCCAAAAAATATTTTTAGCTATTTCTCTTGAGAAACACTAATTTGAAAATCACTAATATATTTTTTTTGTTTATGTATTTAGCAAAGTGGCAGTTTTCACTTAATAAATAAAAATTTGATACTAATAAGTGACTCAAGATCGATGTTTTCAAGCAAATATGTACGTTTCAAAAATAGTTTTTTTTTTTTTTAATACTCGCTTTTCAATTGTCCAATATTTGTTTTTGCTTACATTTTATAATGATTTTTCTTCACTTTGACCAGAATGAGACCTAAGTGGATTGCCATTATAATGAGATACAAAAAAATTGGCAATCGATATGTGATTTACTTTAGGTGGTTTCGTTGTTTATTTAACTATACTATACCAAAAACAAACAAATTAGTAAGTAATTAAACCTGCCTACCTACAAAAATGTCAAATTTAAAAGTAGTATATTAGTGTTTTCTTCAGATAGTGGCATGGCTTCAAAGTGAAAGTTATTGGTTTATTTAAATACAGTAGTTTAGTTACATACTTACCTACGAGGTGCGGTCCAAATGTCTCCGGCCCGACAAATATGGCGGAAGAGTTTAAAAAAAGTATGGATATCATTGTGTTCGTCATTTATTCCACTTTTTGGTGTATAGTTTCTTTAGGTGTCTGTTGGCTGTAGGTTTTTTTACGGTGTTTAGTTCTAGGTTAGTGCCCAAACTTTTATCGTGCTTACAGCGAGATGAGTGAAAAACCGTGAGTTTATGAAACTTGAGACCAGCATAGACACCGCGTAGCGAGTTTTTTGAATGCAATTGCTACTGTAGATGAAACCATGGTTATGTAAGACGATACTCTGTACAAAAGAAAATTAATGGAGTGACAACGTCATGGTGAAAAGGCGCCTAGAACAACCTCTGTCACAAAATGCACGAAAAAAGATAAAGGCTACGGTATTCTAGGGTTGTCACGAAATTCTAACGATTTACATAAAAGAAGGGTAGACTACGGTAAATAGCAGATGCTACGCAATATTTTTTGGCCAATTACGATAGCAGATTATGCAGAATAGTCTTTAAAAACTTAGCAGAGGCACAAGGGCATCTCCGCGACAATTTCCCCGTTCACGCTGCTTCATTTTACAAGGTTGCTATGACGAAATGTGTCTTCAAAAATATTCGGCACCTACCTTATATTCGAGACGTGACCCCAAGTGATTATTATTTGTTCTAAAAACTTAAGGTAGACTGAAGTAGAAAAAAAAATTCTTCGTTTGACGAAGTGACCCGTGCGGTTTAGGGCGATTTTGAGGACAAAAATCTTTATTATTTTTATTAGGTGATGGAGAAGCTTATAAAGAGATTTGAAAAGTGCGTTGTGACAGAGGAAGACTATATTAAAAAATAAAAATAAAATTGTAAAGATATGTAAGCCCTTTCTTTGTTAGGCCGGAAACTTTTGGACCGCACCTCGTACATCATAAAAAAAAATAGACACAAAACTTGCTGCTAAAAATGCTGTGCTTATTTTAAC
This sequence comes from Leguminivora glycinivorella, assembly GCF_023078275.1. Taxonomy (NCBI): domain Eukaryota; kingdom Metazoa; phylum Arthropoda; class Insecta; order Lepidoptera; family Tortricidae; genus Leguminivora; species Leguminivora glycinivorella. The sequence goes on from NC_062973.1 coordinate 16,529,987, forward strand.
CTGTTCCTGCCCACCATGTAGGTACAGTTTGAGGTATTGAAATTTAAACCAAATTATTTAATAAATATGGTAGACTTTCCTTACCTACCTAATTAATAAAAAAAAATAGATTCAAAACTTGCTACTATAAATGCTGTGCTTATTCTAAGAAACGCTTAAACGTTTGTATCCCGCACTAACGTATTTCAAAATTATTTCACCAATTGCGGACCAATAAAATTTACTTTTAGTACCCAACAGTAATGTTACACACACATCCCTATTAGTTTGAATTCAATTAACATTGAAACTTTTTCCAAGTTGCTGTTACTTCGGACAAATTACTGATCTGATAAATGATAAATCTATTTATCATCATTGCGAGTATGTTTACAATTTTGTCTTCTCTTTTCGTTGAGAAGTAACGATTAAGAAAGTGTCTGAGATTTTAATTCTACTTTCACGTTTGTGTGTCTGTTATCGCATATCTTAGGCTCAAAAATGAATAAAGTTTTATTTATTTATTTGAACTTTATTGCATAAATTAACAATAACAAGTACAAATGGCGAACTTAACGCCTTAAGTCATTTTCTATCAGTCAACCATTGGGCAAAACAGAGATAGTCTGGTGGACGCCATTATAAAGCCAGTATGAGATTTTAATGATTAAATACAAGTTGATTCTATTATAAAATAAACATATATAGATACAATAAATGAACTTACATACATATTAATATATACGTAGATAAATAAATGGACCTAGTGCAAATAAAGGCTTACGCAACTTGCTTTATAAAGAGAGTTTACTCTGTGCTTGCCTGAGCTGGTTTTCGAGTTTGGGTAGATTATTATCTACAAAGAATTTTTATTGATTTCCGTTAATATTAGGGGACGGTTCTTTAGGTAAATTACAATTAATTTCTGTAAGAAAATATTGTCTTTTCTCTTACTGTTATCGAGTTATTCAGGGAATGAATTTAGTGGCTCAGTAAGCGTAGTAATAAAGGCTGCCTTTGTAATTCCTTATCATTATTTATTGTTACATGTGTCGTCATTTACTTGAGACTGACTTTATTGTTTCTACGGGTCTCTCACATGATTGACAAATTTATAATGTATGAAAACGGTTAAAAAAAACCTTTTTTCTAATTTAATAAGTGATTTGCCGGGTGGTTCCTGATAGGGATCCTGGCGACTGTCAAATTTAACAAAAAAAAAGTGTTTTCATATCAGCGGGTTCGTTTATCTCCCAACAAGAAAGTCATTATTAAAAAAAGGAAAGCAAAAAAAAATAAGATTAATAAATTAAATTATGAACAATAATACAAATCTCACAGAACAAGATTCTGCAAAAAAAAGGGTCACTAGGTAGGTACTTATTCATCTTTCATGCTGAGTAGAGTACCTACGGAAAATAGTGTGAATAGATTCAAATAAATAAGATTCTTTGGGAAAAGGGACCATTTTCAAAATATAACTGTATAAATAAGTGGGCGATTCTATATGCTTCTTTTCCTGATTATTCGTCACGTTTATGCTTTACTTCTCAAGATAGCTCATTACATAGTTAATATGTGATACTGTAATGTTTAATAAATATATTAGGTATACTATTTACTGAAAACTGTTGCTGATAAAGCGATATTTACCATGTAATAAGCTAAGAATAAGGGAAGATGAGTTTTCAGTTTGTACGGCATTTGCATCTTACATGACATGCCCTTCATAAAATATTATGTCGTTAGGTCAGACTGGCCGAGCTGTTTGGAAGATATAATAATATTCACACTTGTTGATTGATCGTGAAGTAATCAGAAATAAATATATAGCTCGATTAATTGAAGTCCTAGGATATTGTATCTTTTTACAGTACAGTACAAAGATAAAAACATTTTGTGATAAAACTTGATGAAAGATATACCTATCGATGATGCTATATCTGTAAAGAAAATGTAAAATAGTATACAAAATGGTAAATGGCCATATTAAGTGCTGATTATCTTAAAGCATTCCGCAAAAAAAAACTGGCTATATTTATTGTGTACTTGCTATACTGTTACATTAATTTAAGGTTACAATAAATAACTGAAAAAAAGGTAGCTTTTTTGCCGATTGCTTTAAGTCCGGATTAGCCGTGTTGGATATATACATATGTAATAAAATGTGTAATATATATTATATACTATGTATAATTGACAACGTTTCAAAATTTTCAGTGTCCCTAAGTCGAAAACCATTTCGAGATATAATATTAATATAATTTTTTTTTTCCCGTATTTTTATGATAACAAAAAAATCTTAAAAAATAGTTTAATGGGGAAGTGACTTAGCTGATTTAGAGCTGTCACTATAACAAAAGAAACTTCCAGTTAGGAAGTCACTTGAGTTTGACAGTGACACTTGACAGTCAGACATACCGGACTGTTTAAGCTGAATGTTAAAACATTTTTTTTTGGAAATTATTTTGTCGTTTTCTTAAGTGTTCATACATGTGAAGTCATAAAGCTGTGTCTTCTTAAGCTCTTTCTACTCGAAGTAGTAATAAGGGACTTTCTCATTAAAATAGCAGTTTTTGGAAAAATAAAAAAAATACGTGTATCTTTTAGTATCGAGTTCTTTCAAACCAAACAATAAAAAGTAGTACTCAAAAATATGAAATGTTGTCAATTGTATATATACTGCTGGTCGGTTATGTGTCTGATGATTGCTTGACGTCATGGTGCAGCAGGTGACGGAGCTTTCATGCCAGGGCACATAGCTACAAAAATACTGTTGGTCGGTTGTGTGTCTGATGATTGCTCGACGTCATGTCGCAACAGGTGACGGAGCTTTCATGCCAGGGCCCACAGCTACAAAAATACTGTTGGTCGGTTGTGTGTCTGATGATTGCTCGACGTCATGTCGCAACAGGTGACGGAGCTTTCATGCCAGGGCCCACAGCTACAAAAATACTGTTGGTCGGTTGTGTGTCTGATGATTGCTCGACGTCATGTCGCAACAGGTGACGGAGCTTTCATGCCAGGGCCCACAGCTACAAAAATACTGTTGGTCGGTTGTGTGTCTGATGATTGCTCGACGTCATGTCGCAACAGGTGACGGAGCTTTCATGCCAAGGCCCACAGCTACAAAAATACTGTTGGTCGGTTGTGTGTCTGATGATTGCTCGACGTCATGTCGCAACAGGTGACGGAGCTTTCATGCCAGGGCCCATAGCTACAAAAATACTGTTGGTCGGTTGTGTGTCTGATGATTGCTCGACGTCATGTCGCAACAGGTGACGGAGCTTTCATGCCAGGGCCCACAGCTACAAAAAAATGCTGGTCGGTCACAAGTCTGATGTTTGCCTGGCTTCACGGGCAGCAGGTGATGGGGCTTACATGACAAGGCTTGTGGCTACTTAATATAAGAGTAATATTAAGATGTATAACTATGTAAATACTTTTGTACTTCGAGATCGAAGTACTTGTCAGTATGGCCGTGTTGGATTTGCCATTATAATGTTTAATAATTGTAACATTTTAAGGTACGTTTCTCTCAAACATTTAAATTTATGGCAATAATGTCGGTAGACAAAGAAACCGGGTCGGTCTGGCAAGTTTACCTGGACTGGTTATAAAAGGGACTGCTCGTCGGCGAGCAGTCACTTTTAGTTCTACCAGCGCCACGAACAGAGATAAGTACCTTAATCTGATTATATAATAATAATAATTGTCTGAATTAGTTTATGAAATTATTTGAAGTACCTTGATCTGATTATTTAATAAATACCTGAATTAATTTATAAATTTATTCAATGAAAATTGTCTGAATTAATTTATGAAATGGATTAATGAAAATGTAATTAAAAAGTTAATGTTTTAGTGTTTCGTTATAAACAACTCTACAACCCTGTTTATGTCTGATTATTTAATAATAATTACCCGTATTTAACTATGAAAATTAATTAATGACAACTACCTGAATAAATTGATGAAACTGACTAATGAAATTGTAATTAAAAATAAGCATATTTTACTATTTCATTATACGTAACTTAATAGTAACCATGTTTATGATTTTACTCCCTTGTTGAATATTTGATGTGTTTCTAACGAGTAAATATATAATTGGTGTCATTGATTTATAACCAACGCAGTTTTATTATGTCCCATATTTGCCAATTGAATTACATATTTAAATTTATCCCAAAAACAAATTTAATTAGGATCGCTTAAATGGAGAATACAAATAAATGTTTACAATTATTTTATCATAATATTAGTCACTTCAGGTCATATGACATTTGGGTAAAGCTAATTTGTTCTTTGGAAGTTAGTTATTTCGTCATATTAGTAGTCACTACAGGTCATATGACATTTGAGTAAAGCTAATTTGTTCCTTGGAAGTTAGTTACCTTTCTTGAAGTAAAAACGTTGATTATTATTTTAGACAAAAGGCTGCATATTATACCCCTCTAACATACTCGGTCGCATAATTGAATTGATATGATCTCTCATACAAGCATAAAATAAAAACGTTTCATTATATAACCAAAATGCTAAATCCGGTGACTGTACCTACCTATACAATGTAAAATAATGTTAATAGTGTTCTGTTATTATACTAAAACGATCTGAAGGTTTACCTATAGAACTCTCCATTATAAAAATACTGGTAGTTCCCGCGTCGTTGATTATTTTCCCGAATATAGACGATTGACGTAATTCTCGTAGGTATGTTTAACACGTGTATGCATGAGTGACTTGATTGACTCGATTGCAAAATTAGCAATACCCACACAGTAGGTTTAGAATGCTACCCTATAATAGCTAATTAACAGTCAGCATTATGCAAATGAAATTAATTTGTCACACACTCCAACTCCACCTACCTAAGCGATGTGACCATGTATTTCCAGCTTTATACCCAAGTGACACAGATGTGTTCAGAATTTCAGATTATAAAGAATAAGTATTAAGAACTACCTATATTACTTTATAACAGTATGTTTGGGCGGAGTTGTTCTTATAAATGCAGAGCATATTATGCGAATATTCCATACAAGGGCGCCGTTGCGAAAAGATAGACGACTTGACAGCCATCGCGCCCACATTATTTTGTAATCTCGTTTGAGTAGTATAAATATTTGTACCAAGGCGCTAAGAATTATGACGTAGAGTTACATTATGATAATGTGCGTTCTCATAGACTAAGAGCTGTAGATTACAGGTGTTATTTGTTCAATTCAGTTTTAATAATGTATTTTTATCACACGGATGTTTTCATCTCTCTTAAATAAAATATGTAGTTAGGTATGGACGCAAGGTACCTTATTCCATTAGTTCCTACCTAATGAAAACGATATAATATTATGTCATATGAGTCATGCGAGAAAATCAAAACAAAATATTATCAATAAAAGGCAGTGTTGTATAATTAGACGTGCTAATTAAAAGTTATCTGCATGTTAATAGGTCATTGAAACACACGTACTGTGTCAGGCTATCTTGTGTGTTAGTTTGTGCTTCAGATAAAACATTGTTTTTCACCACACTAACTGAAAGGCTCTCTTGATTCTTCAAAAAACGGATGAGAAAGTTGCGGTTTATCCACAAAGCAATAATAATAATAATTTCATACAAATTTTAACTTGTTTTCCAAAGTTGGCTGGTAGATATACTAGACATACATCTAAATAAAATTATGATTTTTATATGATGTTATAAGACACACGAAGAAAACAATATGGTTGTAAATGGCGCCACAGCTTTGGTTGATACTCGGTTAGATGGCGCTAATACTAATATTTAAAAATTTAAAGACATGATCTAAAGGTTATGCTTATGAATCAAATTGACAAAACTGGGGTTCTCAAAGTTTTAATCCTGTGACTAAATTTCACTTTGAAATAATCCTGTAAGTATATTCATTCTCTTTGAGCATAATACTATTAGACTATTACTAGTATAATTTTGTAGTAAGTACCTACTTGAGAATACACGGCGACAGTGAAATGAACACTTGAGAATGTCTGTAAGCTGTGATGATCGCTATTATCGCTAATCGTTTCTGTCGAACTTTCTATTGAATAAAATTAAGATCATGAAACAAATTTTGCAGAAATAATTTTCAATTTACTTTTATAAAATTAAATAAGGTGTAATATATTCTTAACTGTCGATTTCAGTAGGCGTAAGTTTGTTGGAATTATGAAAGATTTAGATTAGAGATGGGCCGAATACGGACTTTGCCGAATACGAATATTCGGCCGAATGTTCGGTTCGGTAACAGCTGAATATTCGGTTGCGCCATATTTTAAAACTCTTAAGTTTAAACTTTTCAATAATTGGTAATGGGTACATTTATCTTACTAAAGCTCTTAATATTCCTATAATTTAGTGCAAAAGAAAATTTTGTTTTTGTTTCTATGTTACGTTTACGTGCTACGTTAGTTTTACTTTTTCACAAAATTATTATATTTATATTTTAACGCATTTATTACTCTCTTTAACAACCAAAGGGACCTTAGAATGCTGAAATAGAATGTCATTATCCGATGAACTACGAAACAACTTACGCTATTTGTTTACTTGTTTATTCGGTAAATATTCGGCAATGTAACCGAACTATTCGGCTGATTACGAACATTGAGAAACTTGCCGAATATGCCGAATACCGAATATTTACCGAATATTCGGCCCATCTCTAATTTAGATGAACGCATTTTTGTAAACCGTTTCAGGTGCATTAATGCAATCAGCAATAAATGTTTTGTGTACTCAAACATTTTTTTGTTTAGTTTTTAGCTAACAACTATAGGTAACTTAAATAAAAGTGTGTGCAAGAGTAAAATAAAATTACGACTTCAAAGAGGCAGATATTAGTGGAGAATCAAACAATACGTCATGTCATATAAGTCAAATAATGCTTACTAAAGAATTTTCTAACACAAAAAAAAACATAGATTAATCGGATAGCAAGTAAACCCATTAAGTAGATTCCCAAATTTTTCGAAAGATTCATTTGAATGAAAGTCACTGACATACGAAATTCGTTACGTTCATGTCAGCATTATAAAAATCCATATGTACAGTGTATCTCTGGTGAAAGTTTAATGAATGGAAGCCATAAGGCACGATGAATACGAAATAAGAAGATACGTAATACGTATACGTATGAGACGGTCATTTGCATGAATGTTTAAATCCGACGGCCAATGTCAAGGCGAGATCGAAGATTAGGCAAGCAAACAGGAAAACAATAAAGACGGGTTTGTAACTTTGTACCTTAATTGACTTGTGAAGGATGATCCGTAATGTGCAATTTGGAAAATGATTGTCTTCTTCAAAACAGGTTTCCTCCGACTTATAAAAATATTTTTTGTAATAAGCCAGCACAAAAAGAAGTCCATCATTTATAGACAAGTTTGAACCTAAAGGCCCTAAGCTTTCAAATAAAACAAATACGAGTTGAAAAGCGCAATCTATCGAATAAAGAAAAGCGTCTATTCATTGACATTATTGGGCAGTGTAGAGAATATGAAGGATACCTATATATTATTTACTTCACTAAATTGACCTACGAAAAGCTTCTAAACAGTGCTGTAATGTTTTGGTAGCAATAGTTAATGCTTGTAATAAATATGTAATTTTCTTGTAATTTTCTTTGTGTAAATAAATAAATAAATGTATACCCATATGTATTAAGACTAGGATACCATAACGTCCAAAGCATAATACAACGATGACGACCGACGCATGTTAATGTCCCTGTGTCATTGACCGTGACATGCTGTGACCATAGGACACTAAACACGTCATGAAGAATTGATTACTAAATGCCGTCTCCATTAAGAAAATTTGAAGCATACTTAATAGTTGTAAAATCTTAAAAATAAAAAATAAACAAGAGTATATACTACACACCTACCATTGTTGGCAAATAGGACAAGATAAGGATATTTGACGACCATAAACCAATTCAATGAACTTGTAGTCAAAAAGGTACAGGCATATCTCGCCTGTAAATCTTATGAGGAATTCAATAATTTTCTGTACAAAAGTTACTACATCTACATAGTTACTGACAGAAACCACAAACCACAACCTAAACACTCGTAAAGAGAATGAACTAAAACGAGTTCATGAATTAATTACAACATTTACAACGTCATTAATATTTTACTGTGGTAATAATAATGTTGGTTTAGCATTCATTTACGCCGAGGAAGTGTGAGTCGGCAGTGTCGGCACATCCTGAAGTGTAATAAACACAGATTTAATAATATCTGAACTAACGTAGATATAAACTATAAACAACAAATAAGTATAAAATGAAAGTATGTACATTATAAGTAAATGTGAGACTAGATCAGAAAAGGGAGAAGTGGCGTACAAGAAGAGAGGTCTTTGCTCAAAGTGGGCGGTAAAGAGCTGATATGATGTTGATGTATGATGATTTTTAGGCAGCCAGTAACATGGCATACACATACAGCTATTATAGTTAAGATATGACTTCAATTTTCAATAATTTAAATTTCACAGTTCACCGTCATATCATCACGTTTTCTTTTTATCTCCGTTCAAAATGTAAATTTTCTCTCTAAGCTGGTATAAATTGAACAGGATTTATAAAAGTGCTTTAGATTAGTCTAGATCTAAACTAGATTATATAGAGATTCTTGGCAGCTTTTCTATACTTAAATTCTTAACTAAATTACCAATTTTAAAGGAAGCAAACCATGATCTCTGTGTAATTCTCATCACGTGGTCTTCAGAAGCCTCAACAAGTGACGTCACGTCCGCAGCCGCTTCCTTTCGTTTTCGATTGTCTTTGACCGAGGCCTCTGGTTACACCTATTGTTTCTGCCTGAGCATCAATTACGCCTTCAAGGTGTTATGCGGCTTGCTGTGCTATAATTAGGTTTAGTTTGGATTACGGAGATTAAGATCTTGGTGTGAATGTCATAGGATGTGCATTGTGCAGGTGAAGTCGGTTAAGAAGTTACATGCATTTTTAATTTAGAAACGCTTAGCTCCTCCTAGAACAGATTTTGATATGGAAACGCAGTAATTACCAGTTAATACTAAGTAATAATTAATAACATTGTGTTGTATAGGTAGTTAGGTACCTAGATATTAAAAAGCCGATTAGGCAATTTATTGATTAGGTAGCTAATAATCCAATAAAGCCATAAGGAAATAAATCAGGCAATCCAAAAAGAATATTGACACTGGACATGCATTGGACTCATATTAATATGGTAAGAAGGGTATGCTATGATATATTTGGCGCTTTAACGGTCTTAGTATATGCGATGCTGACTGTACAAATATAGGTATTTCTGCGTAAAGTTACTATTGTGAATTTGTGACCAACGGCATGGGGTCAAAGAGCGACTTTACACTGTCAATTTACGACCAGACGTTTCGACGTAGGAGCTATTAGGCGATAGACATTACAATTTCACAGCTATCAAACGTTTTCAAATTAAATAAATCAATTCACGATTCTGCCCGCCGCTATTAACAGATAGTATCTATCTACAGGTAAAATAAATGTGAAAGTAAGTTTGTTTACTTTTTATTTCACGCTGATTTTGTTGATACGTTCACTAAAAATGCGAAGACCAACCTGAGAATACAGTATACAGTTGCGATTCCAAATCGTATTTGTATCATACTGAAACTTGTGCATTATGCCATAAGAAATGTTATTATCTCATAAGAAATTTTACATTTCACTTAATGAGTATTAGATACATAATATCTTATCCCTCCTATGTCCTCCTGTGAGAATTTGAAGTTTGATCTGAAGAGTAGCACCAGAAACTACGTCTCAGTATACTTGACGTACCTAACGCAGAAAAGTTACACGAACGTCACGATTGTCGCGAACTCTTCAGCATTTACAACTAGAATAACCTAACAACAAAATTAAAATTTTGAAAAAACCCCCGACCGCGACATAGTGGACCGATTTTCATGAAACATGGCTAAGAACACTCCCGACTAACTCGGCTTTCAAACAAAAAAAAAAACTAAATCCAAATCTGTTCATCCGTTCAGGAGCTACGATGCCACAGACAGACACACACACACACACAGACAGACACGTCAAACTTATAACACCCCGTCGTTTTTTCGGGGGTTAAAAATGACGCTAAAGCCTATGGAAGCGTTTTGCAGCGATAACTTTGGACCGTACCGGTTTCGTTCGTGATTTCGTGAAAATTTCACTAAATAAACCAACTATTAAAGAGGGAAATGGCCGGTCAAGTGGGTTACTCGGGCGCCCATACAAAATTGATTGCGTACACGCGGCTATATGCGTTACGCGCACGCTATGTAACGGTGTACCTAACCTGCTGCAGTGGCTGAGCAATCAAACTCGAATCTTGCCAGATTGCCCAAAAAATACATATCACTTGGATTGCTTAGCCGATGTTCACCAGGTAGGAGAGGAGAAGTGAGGATTATGAACCAGGATAATGAGAAAGTCACAAAAATTTGCCACTATAAACTATAAGAGTCGACTAGTATTTTTCCAAGATATTGGTTAAGTTTAGAATTCTTGCAAAAGAAAAAACAAACCTCGCTCATGCGCATGGAAGAGCCAAACTCAGCTCATATCAAGATTTTATGTCCCTCAGCGTAAAAACAAAGACATCAACAACACTAGAAATACTAATGACATTGTATTTATGAATGCACTTCAAAAACAAACATGCAATGCAACGAAGTAGGCACTAAATAACAGTTGCTGCCAGCAATTATGTGGACTAAAACAAGAATTCGACTTGCAGCATAACCTCTCAGAAGTCCAGAACAGGTTGATCCTAACCGGTCCATGTGGCTAATGCCATGTAAATGCAGACTCGTAAAATCGTAACCCTAACTGTACAGCAGCGATTAAATATGCATCAGATGCATTCTGGTTCATCTGGGCACACCTTAAAAGATATAAATATGATGAATGAGTACTAGTTAGTAATTAACAAGTAGAAGGGAACTAAGAGTTTAGACATGGAATTGAAACTTGTCACTGACTATGCCTTAAAGTAGTCTACTATAGGTAATCAAGACTGGCAAAACAAATTAAAAACTTCGAAGAAGGTTCTACTAATAAGGGAATTGAGCTGCGCACGAAATTCAAAATTCCTTTAGGTTAATACGGCGAATATTGTTTTAGTGTTAGCCAGTGTAGGTACAACATTTTGGTGTTTAAAATGGTGGTTCTAAATCTTTTGTAAGTTAACCGATATATCTTGTGACTAAATGAGATGCAATATGTAAGCACACCCACGTAATTTTTACTTTCGACGATAAACTTTTCGATTGCCACTAAATTACATGATTTGTGGCAATCCCAATACGGCCATGGTACTTTTAGAAAAAACATCGAGTTAAATATGCATACCTATATTTAAATTCAAATTCTGAAAACGTGATTAGAATATTTAAGCCTCATGAAATTATCGAGGCATTTACTGAACGCCAAGAAGAGGAAACTCGTTAATCACCAAAGTTGCTAATAGAGATTTGATTGGACAATCCGACACGGCAATCTGTTGCGGAAGGAAGGGCAAATTGGCCGGTGAATCGAACGCGCGTGAACCTCAGGTATTGCAATCGGATATTGGAAATATTTATTAGGTATTTACACTATTTACCAATAACAGTTCCTCAGAAGACTGAGGAGTGTGCATTATGATATTGCAACAATAGGGAATATACCTAGGGTTAAATTCATTATACCTACGCGATTTAATCCGTTTCCATAGTTTTATTTCATGAGTAACTATCGCGGTAACCGAAGACAATATTAATATAGGGTAAACATCCCTAAAGTGGTCGTATTATAGCATTGACATAAAATGTAAGTATGTGTTGCTTTAATTAAACAGATAAACACACACTTATTAAAGTAATTGATAATACTAATTAAAGTGAATGATACTGTTTTGAAAGGAACTGAAGGATCTGCGATTTAGGAAAATCTTTAAGATGTCCACACACAACAACGTAATTTCTTGGCAAATCTTGCCGAAAAACATGCGCAATTGGTGTATAATTATCTGAGTAGTATTATTTTGTGAGGTATTTATTTCTCTTAAAAGCAAATACGAATACCTACATACGGTCAAAAATATCTCGTGTTAATGGTTGTAAACATTACAAAAGCATCGTATCTCATCTCATCAGCATATAGTGTAGCATGTGGTGTAAACGAGTCCATGTTTGTTTACGATGGATCCTAGAATTCTGGTATTTAAATATTATTATTTGGATGACATCATGTTCTGTAGGGAATACGTGACAGTCTAGTATTTTACAATAGCTGTAAACGTGGCAAGTTAGCAAGGCTACTGCATGCTCGAAGAAGCGACATAATTGCAGTCTGCAAGACGGACGACAATCATGTAATAAAAACCGCGAACGACTGAACGGACGACCCACAGGCAAAACCTATATTAATCTAAAATTACCTTTTGTAGCGGGGGTGCGCGGGGAGAGAAGGGAAACTCAATACGAAATGTGCAAGTCTTATATTACTACTACGTTTCGTTTCTTACAAAGGACGACTAAGCTGACGCGTTCCCCAACCAGTTAGTGTGAGAGTGAGAACTGGAGCGGAAGCACGTTTGTCAGACGTTATTTTAATTATAGTGCGTAGTTCCACGAGGGAAGCAGGGGACTATAATTAAATAATATCCGTAACTAAGATTCGATACATAGCAAGTCTCAAGCGGCGAGCCTAACCAAATCGGGAAAAATCTTAACACCGCGATGTACGAATCCTATGGGCCGGGGTCAGCGCCATCTAGCGGGTTTTCTGGTAACTAAACCGGTGTCGCCGCTCGGCGCTTTGGGCGATAGTGGGTCTGCGTTCGCTGCATGCTTTGTTGATGTTACAGACTCCCCCTCGGTTCCTGAAGACGACCCGGCGAAGAGAACCGAAACATGGTCTGAGTTGGGGTGGTTGAATTCATGGCCGGGCTTTACAGGGGAAGAGCCTACGAGAGCGTTAAGTGCTCCATGGCTTCGATGAGTGCTTGGACTTGTGTTTCAGAGGAGATGTCGAGTTCGCAGATCGAGGAGTCCGGGAACAAGTTCGCTGAGTCAGGAGACAGCGTAACCTGTTGTTCTTCGATCTGGCGGCACGCGTCCTCGAAAAGGGCATCTTCTATCAGTTGGTGCCCGTCGAATGCGACGACGTTCCGTTCGTCGTATGTTTTGCGCTTGACTGGCGCAAGGTCAATCCTGTATAAGGGTCCATATGCCTGGTTGACTTGGGTCGTTCGGCTGGCTTCTGGTTCCGCAGGTGTAGTCATCCCAGCAGAGTGGCTTACAGCCGCAGATTTGAAGCTAGCGAAGTCTTCGCTATATAGTTCTTGCGGATTGGTTTCGTCCCCCTTGAACCACCAAGTGAACTGTGGCAGATCCAAAACCATATGCCCATCCTGTATGAAACCTACTCCTAAGAGGGTGCGGTGGTGTCGAGGATGTAGTCGTTCCGGATGCGGCTTGCTCATCGGCCCTTTGCTTCTTGCGGCATTCGTCTATGGTATGGCCGGGCAGCTTGCAGTAACGACAGCGCTGCTTGTTTCTCCTCTGTGAGGTCTCAGGAGCTTGTGCCGGTTCTGGTAGTGAGGCCATCGATGTGGAGGAAGGCACTGCTGCTGTCGAGACGCAAGAGGTAGAGTTGGCAGTTTTCCAGGTGTCACGTAATCGCTCTGCGGCTACGGCATCTTCCAGGAACTTGTCATACGTAGTAAATGACGTTCGTGGGACCTTTTCCTGGATGTAGGGCGTGAGGAGACCGTAAATGAGGTCCAGCTGCTGGGTCTCTAGGAATTCTGGACGAGGTAACAGTGAGAACAGCATGCGTTTCTTGGACACAAAAGCCTCTGTTGTCTCATCGGCTTTTTGTTTGACGCTCGTGATCTCCATGCATATGAGGTACGCTGGTTTCTTGGGTGCGAAGGTCCTACGCAAGCGTTCTTGGAAATCTTCCCAGGTGACGACCTTGTCCTTCATTCCCTGCCACCAAGTCGCTGCGGCATCCTTAAGGAGGAGCGGGAGACCCGTGAGAGCGTCCTGATCCGATATGCGCTCGGCACGCTTGTATGTATTGACGGCAGCCAAGAATGCCTCTACGACGTCGGTTTCCTTCGTCCCGTCATAAGTGAGCGTGCAACGCGTCAGGGACCCAGGCTTCGGTGCCATGGCCGCCATCATACGTTCGAACTGTTCTTCCGTGAGTGACACTGCCATGTTCGCGGGCTTCCTCGGTTTCCGTACTGCTCGTGCTGGTTTTACACTTTTCAAATTATACAAAATCGAGTTGGTATACGACTAAATAAAAAGTGTTAACGAAAATTTTCGTAAGCATAAACCAAAAATACTTTGGACCTTTGTTTTATGAAATATGTAGAAGGAAAATACTGATTACTGAAACCGTATGTCTTAAGTATGAGTGAATAAATAAAAATAAGGTCATGTTGACGGCGATGCCTTTTTAAAAACAATAGGCAAAGATCATGTAGGTATGTATTAAGTAAATCATCAATTATAAATGATAATAGACTCGCCAATGTAGAAGAGAAGTTATTAGTAACCTTTAGTAACAGTTTGCGCAAAACAATAACCGACGTTAAATAATATGAAACCGTAAACGTGACCAAAGCTCGGTTAGGTTTCAAAACAGATATTTCTAGATCAGGATACGAGTACAAGTGCTGACCGCAGATTGCGATGTAGCTGCAACAGCTAACGAAGGGATTGCTCTAAAACTATTGCATCATGGGACCAGTAGAGCGAGTGGTAAAACTGATCATGTAGATAAACCGATGTTTAAATATTGACTGCTTTTAAGCTGATCGATGATGTTCACATATTTCTACGTACATACTAGTTAATAATTTATACACGAATTTTATTTTGTGACTAATAGAACTAGGTAATCGAGATTTTAGAGATTTAGATATTTATTCTGACCTATAATCTTCAGTTCTTTATGTTTATCGGACGAAATAATTTTACAGTTCTGACCTTGATGGGCGAAAACGTTCGAGGAATAGGATGTGTTTCCTTTAAATATTTTAAAAGTTAACGATCTGGCAAAAATATAGTTTGCACAATTTTTAAGAAAAGAACATGTTTATACCGATCCCGCAAAAGAATTAGGCTCCAGTTAAGTTGAGTATTGTGAAAAAGCTAATGTGTGACACTGCCCTTAATAAGGTATGTAATGAGAATAATATTCATAATTTTTAAGAAAAAAAAAACCGGCCAAGAGCGTGTCGAGCCACGCTCAGTGTAGGGTTCCGTAGTTTTCCGTATTTTTCTCAAAAACTACTAAACCTATCAAGTTCAAAACAATTTTCCTAGAAAGTCTTTATAAAGTTCTACTTTTGTGATTTTTTTCATATTTTTTAAACATATGGTTCAAAAGTTAGAGGGGGGGGGGCGCACTTTTTTTTCCTTTAGGAGCGATTATTTCCGAAAATATTAATATTATCAAAAAACGATCTTAGTAAACCCTTATTCATTTTTAAATACCTATCCAACAACAACACACACACACACACACACACACACACACACACACACACACACACACACACACACACACACACACACACACACGCACCTAAGGTTAAGAAACAACAGTAAATGTGATGAAAGGGAGCCTATTCCTGCCAACAAACTGTTCTACAGTTTGGCGGAAAGTTTTATGTAAAAACTGTTTTACTTTTATTGAATAAATAATTTAAAATTTAAATTTAAATTTTTTTTTTACACACACACACGTTCACACGTCACACGGTCACACGTCACACGTTGCACGTTGGGGTTGGAATGAAAAAAAAATCCGCCCCCACTTTACATGTAGGGGGGGTACCCTAATAAAACATTTTTTTCCATTTTTTATTTTTGCACTTTGTTGGCGTGATTGATATACATATTGGTACCAAATTTCAGCTTTCTGGTGCTTACGGTTACTGAGATTATCCGCGGACGGACGGACGGACGGACGGACAGACAGACATGGCGAAACTATAAGGGTTCCTAGTTGACTACGGAACCCTAAAAACCGCCTTCCTTTAGGGTTCTGGTGATAAATACTTTGAAATGTTGGATTATGTTATCAATTCGTCTGTATATTTTTGAATGTTTGTTATTCGATATCTCCGTCATTTCTGAACCAATTTTGAAACTTGGATGATTCTGAAGTACTTACAGATGAGAATGATTATCAGAACGGAACTCTAACCAGGGGCGGCTCACTCTTCATCAGCAGTTCCACTGCACCAAATGTCACTGTTCTGGACGTAAGTGCATGCTGTTCTTATAAAAATACCAAAGTCACTATAAGTGTGCCGTTCAGATTTGAGGAATTCCGTTCTGACCATCATCAGCAGTTCCACTGCACCAAATGTCACTGTTCTGGACATAAGTGCATGCTTTTCTTATAAAAATACCAAAGTCACTATAAGTGTGCCGTTCAGATTTGAGGAGTTCCATCCTGACCATCATCAGGAGTTCCACTGCACCAAATGTCACTGTTCCGTACGTAAATGCATGCTGTTCCTTTAAAAACACAAAAATCACCATATGTATGCCTTTCAGATTTGAGGAGTTCCCTCAATTTCTCCAGGATCCCACCACCAGAACTGGGTTCTGAGAAAAATGGGACCAATCTGTATGCATATACATTCAATCAAAAAAAAAAAAATTCAAAATCGGTCCAGTAACGACGGAGATATCGAGGAACAAACATTAAAAAAAAATACAGACGAATTGAGAACCCCTTCCCTTGAGATTTGGAAGGCGGTTAAAAAGTGCAATAGTTTACACACCGTGGCCAATCCAGTAGTAATGTAAGTAGTAGTAGGTACTGGCTGGAATTGACTATGAATTTGAATGACGTCGCTAATGCATGTGTGCATTGTTAGCCGGCAACATACACATCAATCTTGGTGAAGGTTGTTCGACAACAAGTGGCAAGTAGTCGAGCGTACTATGAATATGTATGACGTAGGTATCACCTGGTCCAGCGACTTAATCTTACCAATTTCTGTATAATTGAGTTTCTTAGTTTTAGTTTTGATTGTTTTAGCAATTTGTTAAACTCGGTCTATACAGTCTGTAGCACAGTATTTAAATTAGATTTCTTGTCTAGCCGCACGTTTAATGCGATTTCCCGTGTACCATTCATATTTTACACCGCCGCTAGTGCAACTTGGTATAATTTTTTTTTTCACGTAATAACGATTCCTTTTTGCGTAGTTCCTTCACGATTCTTTTTAATATGGGTTTTTGGGTTTACGTTATTATTACGAGTGTTATCATTGAGAACCCCTTATATTCGGAGCTTACTCAATGTACTTCTAGGAGAGGCATTTTTTCCTGGTGAAAGTAGGTACAATTTAGTTAAATAGAAGAATGTCCTTCACAAAATGGAATTTGGGAGATTGCAAAAAATCGACGCCGCTATAAAATAACGTTCCGAAATTATACGGACTAATGAAAAGGCTGAATTGGCAGCGTTCCGAGTCAAATGCTGTAACCGAATTAGCTGTCAGGAATCCACTCCACATATTGAAACCCCAATACAGTACAGACAACACTCTTGTAAGAGTTGTAAGCTATCCATAACTACATATTTAGTATCTGCTTGCACTAAGTATCATGCTAAACCGATCGATTGCTGCACTTTGCATTAACAGAACAGATCTTCAAATAGTCAGATGGTACACTAGTTCATGACCTTATAGAGGTAAAATTATACTATGAGCAGTATTTAGTAGCTTTACGTCCTTTAAAAATTCTCGTTAAATTATCACCATTGAAATCTGCTGCTTGGTCAGTGTCACACTTAAATGGACACTCCTTGATTGTCAAAATAAGTAAATACACAATATGTTAGCAGTGTCAGAAAACCTTTTAATAGTACGTTTCCTCGCAAACAGCAAATATTTGTTTTGGATGCAACCGTGCCGCAGAATTCATCAACTGCAAGCGGCCGCGTCCTGCGGAATCCGGCCCTTTCACCTGCCACTAGGTCGCGAGCCCGCGCTGTTCGCTGCCACCAGCCTTGGACTGAGGCGCTAATGTTTACTTCAAATGTATCATCTGTATAACATTTGTGTTCTTCGATAAATGTATAGTCCTCATTTACTCGACTATTAAGAGAAGGTATCACAAAATCGATATGTGTATAAGTTGTTGATATTCTGCTAATAACATAAACTTGAAATTTTATTTTCTCACTGTTCTCAGGATTTCACAAGCAGAACAAGAATATTATCCGCAGCAAAAAAGCTATCATTCATTTCTCATGCATGATTTTATCAACTTTCACTTGATAGGTATTAAATCTAAGCTTTAAATCTAAACTTTACTTTCCTCCATCTCGGTGTTTTTACGAGCTCTAAACTAAAGGTTAATTTGACTATTAACCAGTTAATAATTAACGCCTTGGCCGAAGAGCATAGCCGTGAAATCGAAGGTCGGAGTTCAAACCCCGTGTGGTGCTTAACACCGTTAGAAAATAGAATTAATGAGGAGGCAATAGAGTGAGTCGACGGAATTAACGTTTTCCCAGTTGTGGGTGGTCGGAAAGATGGAGATTACTATGATAGCCTGTTAAGTGATTTAAGGAATTTGGTAGAAGAGGTGGTTTAATTTTAATAATTCAATACTTTTGGCGTTATCGCGCCATCGCCATCACTAATTACGACTCAATCATTGGTATTGTGATGATTTTAAATAGTTTATCCCAATATTTTGTGGCACTACTGCTTTGTCAGCTATACTTAATCGTTGTAAAAATTGCAGAATAATCGAAAATAAATACGTACTAAAATATTGTAAAAATACGAACAGGCAATTGACATACATAGGTACATACATCGAGATGTTTAGTATTTAATAGTTCTATTTTGCACCTGAGATGTTGCCTCGTTTCTTATTCGACATATATCTTCTTCCTTATTAGGTAAAAGTTAACAGTTAGCACATTGTACAAGATGCCACGCTAAAAGAGAATGTTTAGTATTCCTGTCAAAAAGGTAGAACCAACTGTAATTAAGAATCATTACGACAAACACAGCAATGTGTTACACAAGAAACAAGACAGGTACAGTACAATATACATTAGTAATGGATACATCAGCATTGTTTAGCGAAGTATGAACAAACAAGAGGTAATTTACCCTCCACCGGCATCCGTATGAGTGCGCTCTGTCCTCTGCCATCAATTTAAATCGACAAGGCCCTATGTACGTGACTTTCGTATCAATTTACAATATTTTTCTTCTGGCAAATTAGTGCATCGTTGCATAAGCCGCGACTAACGTTTCATGGAAGGGAATGTAAGACTAGAGTTACGAAAAACTAAATTCTCAAGCGCGTCGACGGACACCGAATATACACACCTGAATGATTTTGAACATAATGTAACGTAAGAAAGAACACCAAGGTATCCTGGTTATGACCATGCGAATAAATAAATAAATAAATAAATAAATAAATAAATAAATAAAATGTAAATAAATATAATGTCGCAAGAGTCCGCTATAAAAAGTTAAGAGCGCAAGTCCCATTGGGTCTGTTTTGAGATTTTTCTCTTAATCAAATTCAAAAACACTAATCAGGTAATGAATATCACACCACACACCCTCATAACTCCAATCGAAGTTTTGTTTTGTCTCATATAAGAACCTTTTTTTGGTTGTTGGCAAGAAGAACTAAAAGAGGGGAAGTCGAAAGCAAGCTCTTTTACCATGGATAAACTTGAATGAGTAGGTATACTATTCTGAGATCATCGTCAATATTGTCATGCTGGATACCCAATTGTAGTTCAAAAGATCAATTGTGATTTGTGATGTAAGTATGTGGCACTGTGGAGGTAACATATATTGTCAAGCGGAGATCCAATTTGACTAGTTGAATAGCGATGTTTCGCATAATTTGGGTGACTAGATAAATACTTATTAAAAAAAATGAAGCGTTTTATTGATGTGTATGTTAAATATGAAAAAAATATCTCTATTATTCTCTTACTTATCTAGGCGTTTGACAACTCCTTCCGATCACTGCCAATCATGTACACATACGTAACATCTACAACGATTCATACACGCGATATTTTGCAATAGTAAAGCATGTTATTATACAATATCCAGCAATAGTCGGTAAGTGTTATAATAGTATTTTATACAATCGTGATATAATACAAAGCTTTTCAGTCGAGTACCACGAAGCTTGCTGAGTGGCCTAATAGTACGGTACGAGAGTGAAAAGCTTAATTATATCACTATTGTATACAATACTTTTTCTACGAGTCATCATATTCATCATCAATGGACGGAAATATCATCATTCGTCGAGTCGTTCACCGTTGTATCAACATCGAATTACCTAGCAACCAATTGTTTGTACATAATAACCGTCTCTGATTGGCCGATAACGCGACAGATAAAAAAATGTGTTTCAGATGCAGGAAAATTTGCCAGGTATCGCAAATTAGTATAGAAATTGTATGAAGTTCTATTTTTGAAATTATTACAGTTAACTAAAGTCAACTATAATGAGCTTATTATAATTGAGTCGGAACTGCCATAGAGTATCCAACACTGAAAAGTTAGCACTTATAGTTTAGTCTGTGGTGGCCTAATTGACAGATTACAGTCGACAAGTAGAAAAATACCTTTAGGTAATTGACTGTTTAATTGTGTTTTTTTGCTGCAGATACTTTATGGTGCCCCACATAAATGTAAAAATTTACGAGTTGTCACACCTGTTTGGCTTAGAATAAAGTAAAATATATACGTTATATTATATTCTCAGTACGCATTATCCAAAATAGATTTTTGATTTTATTTTTATTTTAATACGATTGGTTTTTGCAGAGTTATAGGCATTAAGTCTGCCTTTTATACCGTCGTATTTCCTTTGTGCAATAAAGATTAAATACTTAAATAAATAAATAAACATATTGGATATGTAGTTATGTTGTAATAATGATGGCCACCAAAAAATCAATTTCAAATCTTAGTAATCAAAACTATAAAGTCTAAAAACACATAAAAGGAATAATTATGTCATAATTAAGAACTAGTTTTAGCTTCAACTGCCGGAAGTAATAAGCGAGCATATAAACCGTTTGATTGGGCGCCATTAGCATCCATAACACTTTCGATTTCAGTCGCCGCTAGCCGCAACACTATCATAAAAATACGGAGAAAAAATACTCTCTCATTACGTGATCAACTAACTTTATAATAAGCGTTCAAGATCAACCGCTACATAAACTTAAAAGTCTGTGAACAACTCACGAAATAGCTAAAAGAAGCTTAGTAGAAAAATAAAGGCATTCCAATTTGTTTCTTAATAGAACTGATGGAGAGTTAATTTCAATAAGAATGTTAAATGCCATGGTCTTTTATCGCCCTAGGAGAACCACATTATTCATCTTTCGCACGAGACTATAACAATAGGGATGAGTAACAATTGAGTGAAAACAGCGTAAGTAACAAAAGAAATTCATAAACTCCATTTAACAAATGCAAAAAGAACTGTTGAAGAAATTAGTGTATATTTGAGTAGGAATACGCGGAGATAACAAGTGCGACGGGTAAAAATAGAAAGCAAATGGACGGAGAAATGTGTGTCGATGTCGGCGCGAGCGCAGGTGGACGCGACAGAGACAAATATTGTATATGCCACGTACAAGAAAGGGACAGGTTCCAGTCTAACCACTTCTAAGCACACATAACGTCTTTCGAAGAAAATAGAGAGATGTGACGGATGTAAGGACAGCACGGGTCTGATAGTTAAATAGAAATTTACGAATTCGCAATCATTTAATAATATTCAGTATCAAGACATACACAAGATCTTATTAATTTTAAAAGATACGAGTACATGTACATATTACCTTTCATTGATAGTTAGAGCAATGGTAGAACCATATATGGGCCATTTTTTTTTTCAAAGTTATCCACCCTACTTTTTTTGTAACATGGGTATTTTTTATGCGATTCATACTCAGAATCGCGAGGTCTTTCGATCCTGATAGGAGAAAAAAAATGTCCCAAGATTTCCATACATTTTTCAAACCTTCCATTCCATTACCGCCACACAAAATGTATGAAAAAATGGTAACGGAATGGGAAAAAACCTTGGGACACTTTTTTTCTCCTATTAGAATTGAAGGATCTCGCGATTCTGAGTGGAAACCACATAAAAAATTCCAAATCAAAAAAAAAGTGCGGTGGAGAACTTTGAAAAAAAAAATGGCCCATATACCTTTCTAGTAAACGTATACTGTAGTATTGTTGATTCTCATTACATATGCCAGTTTTACATGCCACATGCAGGTAATAGTTAACCTACAATAGACTAAAGAAAAATAAACTTAGTAGTATACTACTCCAAATTAGCAGGCACATTAGATTACTCAAGGCGATGGTAAATCAAATATTTCCTCAGCTGGCGTTCTGACAATGGCCACAACTCAAATTGCCTTCAATACTCTGAAGAAGGTATTTGCATTACGATTACGACATTACCATGTAATTGTTTTCGTAGTTCGTAGCCCTAAAGAATGTTCAAATGTCAGGGTAGTCTATGGATTACTTGAAATTTTTAGCTAAAAGGTTTAGGCCTGATTTAGACGGCGTGCGAACTCGCATGCGATTTTAGTTACATTGCGGGCTGTTGAGGTTACATACAAGGCAGCCCAGCCATCAAATACCGCAATGTAATAAAACACGTATACGAGTTCTCGTACCGTCTAAATGGGCCCTTACGATGGTAAATTTCGTAATGATATAATTACTATAATTAGTAGTGAAGATATGTAAATAGGTCAACGTAATTAAAATCATTCATTACATTACCGATGAAATCAATGCTATAGCTTCCCCCATTCTACACTGTAATTTCATCATCCTTTGTCAAGCTGTCGTCTCCAAATTTTTGGTCGATGTCATCTTCAACCAAAACCAAAGTGATAAAACCTTAGGTCAAATTGACTTTACACGCGTAGGTCAAATTTACACACGTAACGTGATATTCACCGGAGAGTTCATACCCGCCTAATATAAAATTTACTTGAATACCGTCAATGTCGCGAACCCAGTTAGCAGTGTAACACTCCATGGAATGTAATTGACTGATAGCGGTGGTTCTGCAACCGTCAGGAATGCAGTGAACGTAGCGCAGCATCCCGCGCTGTTCGGCAAATGTCACGGAGGCAATGCGCTCTGACGAAACATGTGACTTTTAAGACCCGAGCAGTAGACCTTAGATTTAAAGCTTGCGAATTTGCGGTGTCCTTCCATTAATTTGACAAACGTTTTGCATTCAC
Source organism: Leguminivora glycinivorella (assembly GCF_023078275.1). NCBI lineage: Eukaryota > Metazoa > Arthropoda > Insecta > Lepidoptera > Tortricidae > Leguminivora > Leguminivora glycinivorella. Next base: position 16,553,331 of record NC_062973.1, read on the forward strand.
ACATACAATAACTTTAGAATGTTTTCGTGATTAGATTTAACTTTTTAGGGAAAACAATACTGGAATACTTATTATATTCGTATGACTCCGTCAAACAAACTTTCGTGTTAATGGCATTGGCAATCCTCGGCACCAAATATTCCCAAAAATTTTAACCATCGCACCATATTTACTTTTGATTGAGGTACGCTGTAATGAATACATTATGGCAAATAAATATACATGTTCGCGACTTTCCTGGGTCTTTAAATCCGGCCTACCATGAAGATGATTATGACTATGTTGGTTTTCTTTTTAGTTCCGATTACTGACGAAGCAGACGATTGTAGATATTGATGATGCAGACGAAATAGTAAATTATATTTTCTAATTTGCATATGGCCTACCGATGCCTCATTAGAAGGGAAAACTTATCTTTCAAATAGCTTTCTTCTCGCTTATCTTCGTTGGCTGACGATATGTTTATGGACGGATATAAAGGTTCTGACGGATGCATATCTTAAATTACATCTAATTTTCATTCATACTTTCCCTAAATACTGTCTACATTCATAAAGATTTAAATATCCCAATATCAAGGCCATGCTTGTGGCCGCGAGTATTAATACCGATGAGACACACAAACAGAAATAAATTCACAATCGAATACTTCTCGAGATTTGACCTCATTTCTTTTTTAGACGTGAGCTAGCTACATGTGTCTCACTTAATTACTCTTTCTTTGAATGTTACATTTCGTTTCGTATGCCATCTTCAAGATCTCATATGTTGCTTTGATTGATTGCGAAGACAGATGACTGTTGAAAAATTATATCCTTGACACAATTTTGTTATATTTTTATTCTGGGAGTTTTATTCTTATGATCCATATGATTAATTAATTTTATTAACGCATCCAAACGCTAATACTTCTGTACGACTAAGATTGAAATAGCAACCCATTATTTGAATACATTTGTGGTAACCAGATCAAAAGCTCCAGTTGGATTAACTGTTGCTTCAACCGTGAACCATAAATAACAGAATATGACCGATGGCGGCGAGCGAGATAATGGTTACACTGGCCCAAATGTCTGTGCGCCGTGGCGGCCTTGTTTTCAATTTCGTTCAACCATCAAATCGTTCCTCAGTGACATAATGAGATGTAAAAATTATCATTCAATCAGTTACTTGAAAACGTTTAATTCAATCACCTGATTCACCTGTAGGTACGTTATTTTGACCATTGCTGATATTTATAGACTACAAACGTAAATAGTGAATTTAATGATGTTTCATAGAAATGACCTGTCAACATTGTATTAGACACGTCGTAATCTCATTGACACGACACTTTATGAATGAAGTGTATTTATTTGAATGGTTTCTGAATAATTCTACTGACCGCACATTTCGTTGAAAATGTTCTATTTGCCTGATAGAACTAATATTTCACCATCTAACTGAAAACGATACTGGTGAAGAGGATTAATCTAATTGCAGAACACAGCAAGTTATATTATACATCAAGTCTATTAGCGCAGTTCAATATAATTTCAATCTTCGCTCCAAAGCCGTACGTACGCCGTGAAATTACGAAAATAACTCACAAAAGATGTGTTATCTAGTTATAGCTTAAAGTATGCGTAAGGCGCCGTAAACTTTACATAACATTGCAATGCAACGAAAACCTACAGTTGAAATAGTTGAACAAGTAGATAACAAGTTAGATAACAGTGGAAAAGGTCAATAGGTAAATGTTAAATGTAGGTATGATACTCGTAGTAGAAATAGGTCCAATGAAGTAATCACAAATTCGGTAAGCAATTATTCTACTAAATAAAGTAAACATAAAGCAATAAATAATAGCAATATTTATTACTAGGTAAGAATGTTTAACAACTGAGCAGCTTTCAACCTGACCAACTAAATAAACAATAGTTCATAGAAAATAACCAATGTGCATTTACACAAGAAATAAAGGAATTCTGAAATGAAAAATATATATATAAAAATGGAGGTTAAATTCCATGAAGGCAATCAAGTAGAATATGGATGAGCAGGAGATGAAGCATGAACGGAGAAAACAAACGAATAAATCATGCTCTGACATTGACCATGTAAATTACAAATTGGTCATTTTATTCCTTTAGCCGGTTAAATTTTATACTTGGATGGTTGAAAGTTTATTATGATTTTTTTTATGACGATGGTAAATCAGAAATTGTACAAAATATAAAATCTTAATAGTTTAATTAAGTCAACAAGCTGATAACTTGATACATTTAGAAAACCTCCGAATCAAAATAAATAAAATGGTAATGTCAGCGTCTATCAAGTTTCTTCTGCGCGCCCGATCAGATGCTTTAACAACCTATTTAAATGCTTTCCAGTTTTCTTCTAACGCAGCCTGTAAAAAGTGAGCCAGACAGAAAAAGCCCTGTTTTCACCGTATGGGGATACAAATAGCTACATAGAAGGCATATTCGAAACCCGTTCGGAGGCCTCGCATAGCATAGCACGACGGCAGTGGGTACTTGGACAGGTTCTTTGGTACAGTGGTATACAACTCGTTAGGACAACACACAGTAACACAGCTAGTTAGGGTAGGGCACTGGCCATTGAAAATATACGAATAGAAAAAATACGCAATAGAAAATATCTTATGGATCCACCAATTGTCATTGAATATCGTCCCGAACGAACAATCAATCATGAATCAATCATGTAACCGTCACATCCTATCTATAAAAATAATACCTTTGGCAATGTCCGCCCTGATTAGGGTGTGCAAACCGGTTAACCGGTTAACTGAAAAACCGGTTAACCGAGACTTTTTGGCCTTTTTTAAAAACCGGTTTTTATAGTCTCTAACCGGTTAATAACCGAAACTGTATTTATTTCTCAAAATTTGGAAAATTAGGCATAAAAAGGTTCAAAACTACGTAATTATTTAATGTTCTGTAATAATAAAGATTTATACATTACTTTTCATTGACAACATTATATCTGTAATGGTTTTATTTTAAAAATTAGTCCCGAGTCTACTCAATTATACATTTTATACAATACAGTAGTCCGGTTAGTATATTACGACTCCGCATAGACCTAACGTCCAACCTCTTACAACGACATAAGTACAGGTATTTATTTGGTTTTCGTATGTGATAGTATGAAAGTACATCCGTTTATTACGACTTCGATTTTAACGACCAGCCGCTTTTTACGACACATTTTACACAGAATCCGTTCGTCAAGTCCGGTTGCAACGACGAGCTACAACGTTTTTAGTTTTACTAGTAAATTGAGGAAACAAAGCTACTTCCACCCGAGCACGGCCCCCTGTCTTGCCTACAAGTAGCAAGATTACATTGTTAACTTTTTGGAGTATTGCTTTTAAAATTTTCACGATTTGTTCGCCTCGGGTCTAATCTAATAAGCTAAATAGAACCCAATTTGTATTTTTCGATTGCGTGTAAACTAGCTTTACTTACAAATGATGAGCAAGCACGCATACTAAAAATGACTTTCTCTAACTAAACAAGTCACAATAAAATACGGTATTAATACTATGATAATATGTAATAACTTGTAAATCAACCTATTGATTGAAATGTTTTAGTAATAGAGATGTAGATATTACTTTTAATTAAAAGAAATGAAATTCGTTTTGTACGACATCCGGTTAGTACGACGTAATATCAGCGGTCCCTTGAGCGTCGTTGTAACCGGAGTCTACCGTATATTTCAAACTATATTTTTTAAAAGAAAGGTAAAATGGAGATCTTGATTTTCTTACATCAATTGCTTGTATTACTAGGGGCTCTGGGAGCTGTAGACCTTCGGTAGGCATGTCGCCTAGAAAACGCAAAACTGACGAATTACATTCAAACCACACAAGCCTTTTTTAGCAATTTCCGCATTTTACAAAATTTCCAAAAACTGGATAAAAATGATCTTCATCATGCAAGTAATACCTACTACGATATCATCAACATCAGAATTCTTAAAGGTAATGGTAATTATTGCGTATTACGGCCATTTACTAAAAAATCCTCAAAACCGGTTAATAACCGGTTAACCGGTTTTGAAAAAAAGTCTCGGTTATTAACCGGTTTTTTAAGTTAACCGGTTTTTGCATACCCTAGCCCTGATATTTCCCAAAAATCTACTTTCCATTTTAAAATTATCATATTATTAAATCATATCACAAAGAAAATCTTGTTGCCGACTGTACTAGTAAGCTCGATAGCAATATCAATAAACTTGTTTATCTTAAGAGAGAGCGCCTTTAATGGGTCTTCAAGGTCGTTAACAGGAATCTATTAACCACTTACAAATTTAGAAGTACAAGTCTTGCCCATTAACTTGAGATTATCTGTAGATAACACTTCGATCGATTGAATATAAAAATGTGAGGTAATGTGCATGTGGTTACATTACATTTAAGTATTAAAATGAAAATTACAAAACATCTTACTTCAATTATTATAATGTATCGATTTAACACCCAAAAATTTACATCCGCCCAAGATGAAGAATAACATAAATTGGAATGATCTAGCTATAAGTTTAAAATAAGAGATGCACCAAAAGCTATTAGGTTAAGCTGATCATGGCAACCCCAATAAATTATTTATAAACGAGCGTAGGTCGGTGCGGTGTTGCCAGTGTTGCCACATTTATCAGACACTAATCGCCCACTGCAGGGCGAAGCCTTTAATCCGATACTAATGTGCTTACTCCGACTTTTGTTGTGCCATTAGCTAATCTTTATCGCATAGGAACAGTAATTGTTAAGCTAGGCTAGATCTTCTGACTTTGTATTAATAAATGTGGGCCGGCAATATGACTGGTTTAATTGTAGAGAGGCTGTATAAACAATCTAGCACATCAGAGGATTGCCCCATAATACGCTACGCCAATGGACTTCCTGAAGACCTGGTCACCCTTAGCGACGAGGCCATCTGTGGCGGATTGGACAAAATTTGTACTTAGTGTTCGTCATACCATGCCATATGAATTAATTATCTCCATAAAAGCAAAGAACCTATGATATTTATGCTTTCTTACATTACATAAAATTACTCGACCTTAAACATTTTCATGGATTAATAATACAATTCTTGTCTTTATAGATCAGACACACGTAATAATAAAAATAAAAATATACCTATTTATAATTATAATTGTCCTAATAATAATTCAAGTTCCACAGCCAAATAAGAAGTGGAGGTATTTCAGGTATGTTTACAATTTATAATGTGCACAACAAAGCAACAGCGATTTATTGCAGCGACGCACAGAATGTCGAACACGGTATCGATGCCAAAACTATAATCAAACAGCACCTAATAAGTCTGCTGTGAATAATAATCGGTACCTAAATAGCACCCGATAATAATGGTAACATGACGCTTAAATTAGCAGTGATGGTATGTCAAATTGTAATCGTATCGTCTGACAGCATGCATAGTTTTGGCCTTGCGATTTCTAAGAGGTAGGTACTAATACTAATATTTCTTATACTGTCACAGACATCACCCAATGGTTTCTGGGATTTAAAGGATTTTTGGCGTAGACCATAAACAACAGAGTCGGAAGACCGGGATCACCGGGAGCATGGAAGAATTTAAATGCATTTGAAGCTGCGTAACTTATACGGTAATAAACTGCTTCTTGCTTACATAATTTACAATTACGAATGAAACTTGCCTAAAATGTGTTAAAATTTTTGCAAATTTTCTACGGAAGTTTATCTACCGGCGCCAATATTGAATGGCACATGCCAGAGCCATCGCCGAGCACAACCAGACGGGAATAGTCCCCAGCCTGGCCTGGCGAGCGTCCATATCCTACAGCACAGTCGAAAGCCCTAACTCAACTCGTATCCAGACGATTCCCAATCTTATTCCCTCAGGTGGAACGCCGTTGTGCCTTGTAGATAACTCCGCAGATAGGCTAATCGCTACGCCTTGTGACGAATATAAGTCGCGTTGCGTCTACGCCGGTCCTTACGTAATTTTTAGACGGACTAGATACGTCACTTAGATACTTCCGGATGACAAATGAATCCTGACCCCATTAACATCTCAAAGGATAACGTTGCAAGGTTAGAATATTCTCCAATTATTTATAGGGGCGATGAAATATGTTTGCGTTTCGGTGTATCTAAATGAAATTTGTTTTTCCAAATGTTATGGGATACGGAAATATATGAAAAACATCAACAGACATTCTGGTATACTTCTCTGACAACAAACCTAGATATTTCGTCAGGGCACGGCAGTCTAGTGACACATTTCTTCGGCGGTACATTTTCCGGTGCGCTACCACCGTATGTAATATTAGACGACGACGAGGGCACAGTCCGCAGCAGAAGTTCCGTAGCGGGTAAGGTGTTCACAATGATCCTAACACGCTCTTATTGTCTTAAAAATAAGATCGTGTCAAGTTCATTTTGAACACCTTGCCCGCTACGCAACTTCTGCTGCTGACTGTACTTCTTTCTGTACCTGCAACCTTGTTGGAGTTGAATCATTTCCACTCCCACGTAGTTTTGCATGTTAAACTACAGTAAGAACTCGCCTCATATCTTGTTTAAACACAATTTTAGGTCAAATATGATAAGCCACTTAAAGTTGACTACGAATTTCGCCATAAGTTGACTACGAAATATATTCCCTCTAGTAACATGATATTTGAAGGCTTCATAATGTCTGATTAGCAGGGGTCGGCTAAATGATGCTTGAAGTGTCCTTTTACGTTCACTAGTCGTGATCGCTTTATTAGGAAGTCGCAAGCTTGCCCACTCTATTTCGCAACACTAGAAAATTCTTTAGAATCATTTAAATAAAATTTTACACCAATCGCTACGTTTTTAGTTTGATAATTTAGCTTCAACAAAGTTTTAATTTCGGGATAAATTTACTTGAGGAAATGTTAGACAACTGTCCGTTTCACATTTCACTCATCACATTCACCACAAACCTCATCCTCATCCGGTAACAGACTTACATCATGTCATTAGTCTCGGAGCTGATTTCTTTGCAGCGTGCAAGCTGGACAGTGATTAAATAATAAACTGCGGTCTGGAGGCGCGTTACAGAAAAGCCGTAAACACTATTAATGGTTACGATTTGCATAATCTATGTGAAAAAAGCAGGCGTCTAATACCAAGTCACGTAGCTTTGTTACCTTGATCCTGAGCATGTATCAGCAAAATGACCATAATAGAAGGTGCCATTTATAGGGATTTTTGCGCGTGGGTTTCGGCCGTTCACCTATGTTGACTAATATGCTTGGACCTTTTCCAAAAACAGTAACCTGTTGCGGCTGGCTCGCCGGCCGTTGGTGCAGATCAAAATTGGCTGACGTGATCGAGAAAATATTTGCGTTTTCTTCATTTTTGTCTGTCGCGCCAAGAGAATATCAGCAACTTAGCAGAGAGATTGATTTATGAAAATTAATGGGAATTTAATTTCTGTTAGTACAGTTGAGATTAAGTTTAGATGTAAGATGAGTTTTGAGCTGACTGATATAAATTATAACTGAAATACTTAGTAGAAAGAGTTTCACAAGAACATTCACCAATCACCTGATTCACCAACGTAATAGGTAATAGATTCATTAGTAGATATTTTATGCTTGGTTAATCATAAAGCGACGTTTCATGTTAACATAACACATGTAAAATGACACGTAGATTCTGACGTATGCGAGCTATGCAAATATTATTATACATTCCCTTAAACTGGTGCCTAATCGTCTGGATTACAATGCAAAGGAAATGAAGATTAGATAGTAAGAGCGACAACACTAGAAATATCGAACAAGAGTTAAACTGTCGCAATTGCCATAACCGATATCGGTAAAAAGAGGAACAATGCAGAACATTATCGGGCGATAGTAGAACAATGAAAACACTGGACCAGAACAGACATACGATATGTTAGATACGTTATCGAAGCCAAATACAGGTGTGTTATTCCAGTTGATTATTGACAGCGGGCGAGTCTAAAAGCACAGACGAACTAAAATATGTGACCAATTCGTATAACCTATACCTATATTGGGTAAGGTTATCGAGATGCTCCAGATTGTGGAGGATATAGTTACTCTGGCTGGGCTTAGTCGTTCGTCTCGCCTGTTCGTTTAGCAAAGGAATTACTTGGTCAAGCAAGACACACCGCGTTCTTGGACAAAGGAGTTAATATTCAACCTAATCATATTCGATTCGATTATGCAGTGTTGAACTTGAGCAAGGTTGAGAAAACTGAGACAGATTTGCCAGGGTAAATTATTTTGCAACTTTAGAACTTCTTTTAGTTCCGAATTAGTAACAAAACTTTATGTTTTGACTCTAATAACAAAGCCGATAAAATTAACCATAGGATTACGGCCAACCCTGGGACAAGTGGAACATACTTTTCGGGTGCAGCAATCATATGGAATATATATGTTTGTATATTTATGAAACATGAGAACATTATTCAATCCATTTATTACGATTAGTATCACATGAAAAACCTTGTCATGACACTGTTATTAAGTGTCATTCCCTTATCAGATAACGCAAGAGAAAAATGCCGCCGTATGAAGTAGTAGTGCTTATGAATCTTATGATAAACTATATGACTTTACGAATGGGGCCTCTACATTAAGGCTATATTACATACCAAAAGGAGGCTGTTGTCTGTGTAGAAGAATTATGGGACATACCTGTAAAAGAAAACAATAATTTAATAACAGAGATTACTTTTGACTACTTATACCACAAATTCTCGTTTAAATGAATACAGAAATAGATTCTGACACTTGGCGATTATTTGTAATCACTAATCACTGTTTAGAAAGTAGTAGTCGTACATGCACATCAGTTGCACTGCACTCTTTGTGTTAAAGCGAGTTGTTGTCCCTACAAAATTACAGCTTTTTAAAAAAAATATATTTTGATCTCTGACCGGGGCATCGGTAGATGAAAACTTGTAAAGTACCACGGGGCGCTTAATGAATTAATTATCTTTATATGGAGATCACCGAATAAGGGAAATACGCCGTCTCACCATGTAAGGGACGGCGCGAACGGGTATCACATAGTCATGCAACTAAATTGGAAACGAAACGAATTTAAATAATTTTTAACTATTCTATCAGCAATGTATGAAATAGTTTAGAACGAAAGCGTACAGTTTGAAATGGACATAATTGTAACAAAAATAATAGTAAAGACGTCATTACCCTGTGGCTTTTGGATGACAAAATATACTTAAAGGATTTACAATCTGAATATTTAGATTGCGTACTGATAAAAGATAACACATTGTAACTAATTTAAATTAGACGCACGTGAATAAACTAAATAATCTTATCTACTGAAATCGGAGCATTGTCGAAGATGTCTCCACGTACAAATATTAGCCAACATGTTTAGTAAACAGTGGACATTTCAAGCTACAGCCAAGTCTAACAATAGCATACAAATTCCACAATTTACGACTGGAGGCTATTGCGGAGAAAGTACAAGAAAGTGCGTGGTCGCGAGACGTACGGAATTTAGCCCGTGCTTGGCGAAATGTGGGCGTGCTTCGGAAAGCCTTGTAGGAAGCTCACTATTGGTCAGACTGATGCGTTAGTGGAAAAGTTTTTTGCCTGGTTAGATCCAGGATCAACAGAATCACATCTACAACATTTTTTTTTCCTGCTTTGGCTTTTACTCCCTGCCAATTAGCACAGGGTGAATTTGCCAATGTCAGTGTTGGCTTGGTGTTACCGTAGTGTTGACTTTCACAAGTGAGGAGAATGTTCGGTATATTTTATTATTATATTTTTTTTTTTTTGATGAAGGATGTGAAGGGAAAACTTAAAACAAAACATTTGTTATGTACGTCACTGACAAACACATGACAAAACTTACAAAAAAAGACTAGCGAAAAAGCGGGAAGCGAATGACAGAATGTTAGTAATGCCAACATGAAGGAAATGGAAGAAAAGAAAACCATAGTATATGTATAATAGAAATAAATGAAATAATAGAATAGAATATTACAACGTTTTAACTCAGTCGGTAAATAATGATGACAAGAGAGCTTATCTTAAAAATAATAATAAGGAAATGACGAAGTTATAAGGACTTACGGTGTCAACATCTAGAAAGAAGCATAAAGTGCGACAAAAAAGTCCTCTACCCTCTCCCTCTACTCGAGTTCGCTATCCATGACTTGAAAAATGTTTTTCTACAGTTTACACTTTCCCCGAATAACCTGGATGACTGACAATTGAATCAATCCAATTTTCGGTAAAAGTCTACCTGCTTATTGTTAATACACAGTTTCTCAAAAAAGTGTGAATCAAGTGCGGGAACCTAAAGTGTGTCGTGCGTGTTAAATTAACCGGTTGCGGAGAACCGTGATCGGAAAGGTAGTCATTTAAAATTCTGTAATAGAGGTGCGTACGATTTTTTGCCATCATTGCAATCTGGAACCTATACAGAATGTTTTTCGTTGATGAAATAGCTATTTGAAGTTTTATAATCGAATCTTTCTACTACGGCAAGTTTGTCAGGTGCTACTGAGATAACCGTAACCTTGCCAATGTTGCGATAAGATAACTTGAGATGATTGAGGAAATCTTGGAAATTTTGTAGAACATGAATTTACTACAACGCTGAAGTTAAACGTTCTGATATTTAGAAATTACTGGAAGGTAGTTTTCAAGCGTATGGTTTGACTGCGTCGCTTTCTATCATAAAGTTGACTAAGTAAATCTCATACCATAAACAAGACAGTGTCACAGCCACAAAGCCGCATGATGGGGCCAATCGTTTTCACAAACATAAATCTTAGCGAGTATCAAGCGATCTCATTAAATGAAAGTGTTCCGTGGGCGACACGTGGGATAGAAACAAAGTCGCAGTCGTGGGTGCATTAGGCAAGGACAGCTCCCACATGACAGGTTGCCGATATCGAGTGACGTCACCGGTCGAAGACCTTTGGAATGCTGCTGCCCTGGACTGTCATTTCATTCCTCTTACAAAGCCTTGACTGATTGAATGCTCAGGCGACCAGTATAACTAAGTGTGTTACTTAATTAAGAACACATATCGATATTACGAGAATTCGACTTGCCCGTGCCCATGCAACTGAAGAGAATAGGTGCATGCTAACTTCGTTACGTATGGCCTCGTAAGTTCTTTCTAAACTGGTTCATTGCACTGTTTCGGATGGAGATACTTACAGAACTGTAAATGAGGCTAAATGGACTAATTATAGTTTGGTAACCGATTGTTAACGTCTAAACCAGTAATGTTACGTTTGGCTACATTGATGCGTTACGGAATCATTGTTTGGCCTTGATAGCAGACAATCGAAGATTATCTCGTTGAAGAACCGTGAGTAATTGAACCGTACAGAGGTAACACTGATAGCGATAGAGCTAACATTGATAAAATATACTAAAAATGTATCTAAACAATTTTATCTGATAATCTGACAACTCCCTGGCAAAATAAATCTCTATAGGTTGTTCTCACCTTATTGAATGGAGTGAACATTAGAAAATACACTGCAAACCAAACAGAGACGAAATTTACATATGTGAAGTGCTTAGACATTGCCAGTCAACGCTTGCCTATAGAGAGTAGAAAGTTCAGACAAAAGCGAGAAATGACCATAGACTTGTTGGCGTCTTCGGTAAAACAATGTAGGAAGATAGGTTGGAAACTTTCGACTGCTCTGTCAAACATGCTCACTCATTTGCGGTCACTCAGAAAGCGTAACTGAATCTCCAACAATTTTATTTGGTGCTGAACCTGCTTTTTGTCAGTAATTGTTTGTTCCTAATTTTATCGACTTCAATATTTCAATATTTAGAGATAAGCCATTTAGGCATATTGAAGTTCGCGGAATGTCGTTTGCTTAGCTAGCCCCGTAGCCGAATGGCATTTCTGCGATGCGAAACGCCGCAGAAATGTAGTCTGGCTCTGCCGCGCCAATACACAAGAGCGATAGAGATAGATAGCTACGAAAGAGATAATTATCGTCAGCGTTTGTGCATTCGGCTACGCACACAGCAGAGTAGACTGTCAGGAGCCATTATTAGGTAGGTACATGGAAAGAACATAGCAAAATTTCGTAGAATGAATACCCAGGCGCATCTAGTAAAAGTTAGGCTATGATAAACGCCCGCGGACGTTTACAATTTAAGGCAACATGTGTATCATTAACATGCTTGTAATCAATTATACGCTGGCACTGGAGTTGAGCAAAAACGTCAAGTTATACCACAATGACAAGTCGAGCGAATGAGTGGGAATAGTAAAGGCCCCGGTGGGCCATTCATGAGCGTTCCCATGACGAACACAGTTGCGCTAACTGTCGTGGCGACCTTTAGTGCCTTTGAACTCTGCTTGTCATCCGAAGGGAGATGTTTGCATTAATGCCGTGTTTACAACCATTTGTTTATCACATGCGATGCGATTTAATTTAACGAAAGGTTAAAAAGAGTAGGTACCCGTACCCTCCTTAGAACTTGTACACTCCTTTTTGCTGTGTACTTAACAACACAGCAAAAGGGAATGTATGTCGGCAACGTGCATGTGACACCCATTGAGTTACAGGCCTCCACAGGTTACGGTGATCGCTTTCCATCAGGAGGTCCGTATGCTTGTTTGCCACCGTAGCAGAATAGGTAGTGTTTTAGAAATACTGACCGAGGTTACATTTGACAATATCGGTGTCGGTAATTTATATGCACATTTTTTTCGGAAATATGAAACTTCCTATATGTAAGTGTATAGGTAAGCTGTCACAATAAGGTACTGTATTTAATTATTAATAGAACTCACCCTAATCACAGTATAATAAAGACTACTATCGTACAGTATGCCCACTCCCGCTCCCCGCTGAAAGTGCCGCCTACCCCCTCTCGGTTACCTCACAGTTACCACCTGTCAAAAACGCGACCAGTCGACCTGTCATATCTCACTCATACAAGCTTGGTACGCGTTCACCTACAGGAGCTTAGAATGTGTGCTAGGAAGTTAGAAACGCGCGTCTTTCATATAATGATCGCCAGTGGCCGAGGTGTGCCCTAATAGGCTAATAGCCGTAAACCAATATTAATTATCCCAAAGTACTTTTGGTGATGTGGCCACAGAGTAGTAATAGAACAGAGGGAGTCTCACTGAAGACCGGCTGTGACCCAACAATGGCGGACGTTTTTTTTTAATTTTATTTTATGGCTTGGTGGCGACTTTTCAAGCCAGCAATGGCAGACGGTTTGCGATGTGCAAACACGATTTAAAATCAAAATAATTATAATTCAGGTCAAAAGAAAATCAATTCTTCACTTAATTTATCAAAATTTAATTATTTTAATGGAAACTTACAAATATCTTGTTTTTAACAAATAATAATGACTCAGTGCGCCGTGTGCAAACACTATTTAAAAAAAATACTGGTCACACTCTTGTTTTGCAGTTTGTTGGTTTACGATTATGAACATTAATTAATATTGTGATTATACGCATAATAACGCGATAAAGTATTAATTTATGCATGAAAAGTTGCTCCGTATTATTTTTTCTTTCGATTATTGTCATTTTTACACAATTTGACAACGCATGTAGGCATATTTTCTTATTTTTCTGGAGATGTTTTCGCCACGGGCGCCTCGATCCGACTAACGGGAGATTAGTGGATGAGGTCATAGACAAAGCTATCAATGTGGATGATGGAATCACAGGTTTTTCTTCGGAGTTATCCGTCCATAGAATTATAGGTTCATGGATGTGGCGTGCCAAAGTAAAAGTACTGAGGATGGTCACGCAATGTCAACAGTGATAAAGGTGTTTTTATCGACAAGTGGGTGGATATAGGTTGGGCTAAGTGCCGTAAATAAACCACTTAATGTATGGGCGGAGACGTTTATAGGATTATGTAAAAACAACATTTTGCAATATGTTTTACTAGCTTTTGCCCGCGGCTTCGCTCTCGTATTGGGAAATTGCGTAATACTCCCTCCCGTTTTAGGGATGTAGGGGGTTAAAAAGAGACAAAAAGTAGGCTATGTCACTCTCCATCGCTTGAACTATCTCCACTTAAAAAATCACGTCAATTCGTCGCTCCGTTTTGCCGTGAAAGACGGACAAACAAACAGACACACACACTTTCCCATTTATAATATTAGTATGGATTTAGAAGAATGAATAACAAGGAGGAAAAGAGGATGAAGATGTACATAAAGGCCGTCAATTGTGTACAGTACAGAGAACTGTAACATACTTTGTGAAAGATTTAATTAGCTTTCTAATGAGCTGGAGCTTTGGTAAAAAACGTAATAGTTTCTGTAGGTAAAGACCGGATTGGATAACGTTCAATGCACGTAGGTAAAAGTAACAACCTGTCATCCTACACATAGATAACTGGGCGCGTATACAAGAGGCTAATTGCTCTTGCTCCAATAGTTTTGTAGTATTCGCTGCTGTCCCTTTTTCGTGCACTAATATACGGAACAGTGTTAGACAATGATTACTACGATATGCCACGGAGTGTAAATGATTAGCCTATTGTCTGCGTGTCACACTTTTCATATTAATAGAATTTTATCAATATAAAAAGTTCTATCAAATGTGAAATTAGTTTTTGTCCCTTTATGCTTGTTATTGACTGTACACGTACGTGTCTCGATCGGAACAATTGCGACTTGCGATTGCAGTAAGTTTTTATAAGATTTTATGAGTAACGGTAGTTAGTACCGTACGAATTACAAAAGGAATGCCAAAGAAAAAAATAAAAAGTAACAAATGCAAACTCACTGTCGAGAGGCGATGGAGCTTTTTACTGTAGGTGTTATAACATCCATAATAATTACCTACAACATAATACATAGTAGCGTATGAAACAACGAACCAGAACTATTTCGAATACTTTTCTACATAGATATGTGGAATCATATTTCTTTTGTTAAGCTGTGTAATGACTAATGACAGTGACTTATACGTTTAGACATAATCGCTCTCCTATTGCATGTTGCAGACAACACATAGCTGATAAGATATTTTGTTACTGTTTAAATAGATTCCAATTTTAAAAAAATCTAAAAATCCATGTCAATGACTCACAGATTAACATTAATATCATATCAACACGGTACACTCAAAATCGACAGTTAAAATTCATAATTGCACAGCTAAAAGCAATTAAACACTTGCAGAAGCGTAACATAGTATTTTCCTGCTTTTAGAGCGTAAAACTTAACATAATGTAATTATATGTATAGGGTTCCGTACCAAAAAGGTACAACAGGAACCCTTATGGTGCGACTCTGTCCGTCTGTCACATTCCTAAATATCTCGAGAACTACTAATGCTATCAAATTGAAATTTGAAATAGTTGTGAACATTGTAAACCTCTACAAATAGAAGTATTTTACACGTTTGACCACGATCACACCTGATGGTGAGTGATGATTGATGATGCGGTCTACGGTGGAGCACACTCACCTATGAGATACCTATTTACTCTTGCTTTAAAGATACTTGGACCTTTACATATTACATTTCTTTCACCTTACACATTTTAAACAATGACAATCTATTCAGAGGCGTCACTAGAGTTTGCATTATCCGACGGATTTTTAATATTCGAATAATTCGGATAATACAATTTTTATTATTCGAATATTCGAATAATTCGGATAATTTCGGATAATTTATTAAATGGAACAAAATTAATGTTACAGGTGCGTATAAGCGTGGAATTGATAACGGCTGAGATAGATGAGCGCCATAATGCAAAATTTACCTACATTTTTATTTATTTTTTGCGTAAATCAGCAAACTGTAGAAATTAAAACACACCTAGCTCTCTATCTTTAGTTCTATGACTAGAATCTTGCAATCAGATAGTGAGCTATCGATATAAGACAGTTAGTAGTAGTGATTAGTGAGGTGTTAGGTATAACGAGAAGTTTTTCTGACAACACCTTTACCTTGGAAATGGATGGTAGAGAGGATGGCTTGTGTAGAGTGGAACGTGAGACAACATCATTGGATATGATGACGGTTATAGGCGATACAGCGTTGTCATATTATCCGTTCCGATATCGGATATAGGAAGGATGTCAAAGGCAAAAATCAAAGATGGCGCCTTGAATGATTTCGAGAATGTATAGGAGTCGGTCCTTCGCTCGATCGGATCGGATACTCATCTTATCTTAAATCTGCGGGGCCCTTCCGGATACACTTCGACCCATCGGGATCTTTTGTGCAATTACCCCCTTAGATCTTAAGATCCTTCAGCTATTCAGGAGCTTCTCGACCATCCCCACGTATCGGATGATGAGGCTCATAGGTAGCTCTCTGATGTCCTTTGGTACTAGGTAGCCTGCTCCAAAGTTCTTCATTCTTTGTCTGGCGAGGGCGTGACATTCACACATTAGATGTCTGACGGTCTCTTCCTCTTCGCCGCACATGCGACAATCTGTTTAGTCAGCGTGTCCCATCTTGGCCAACATTCCTTTGATCCCGTAATGGCCTGTGAACACCCCCGTTATAATTTGGAGTTGTCTTTTGCCTAGCTTTCCTAGCTTTTTGCTCCATCCAGATTCTACCCTCCGCATAAAGAGCTTTGAATGCTTCAGACCTACCAGGGCATCCCACTCTTTTTGGTGATTAGCCTTTGTATGGTCCTTCATAGCCGTTTTAATGGTTCCTTGTGACGTTGTCTTCAGACCTGGCCTTGGCAAGTTCATCAGCAATTTCATTGCCAATGAAGCCTTCGTGCCCCGGTATCCATACCAGTTGCATCTTGTTTTGCCTTCCAAGCTTGTTTAGAGCTTGGATGCCGTTTAATACCAGTCAAGAGTCACCTCTGGGCGATGTGAAGGCTTTGAGTGCCGCCTGACTGTCGCTGAGTATATAGATATTCTTTCCTTGGGTTTGTCTAACTATATTCTTATGTACACAGGTAATTATTGCGTATGTCTCGGCTTAAAAGACAGTGGCATAATTGCCCATGCTGATACTACCACTGTAGTCACTAGTCATTTGCATAAATGCCTACGCCCATACCAGATGCCATCTTGGACCGGATCGGATACTTAATATAAAAAGTTGAAAACTCTTTTCGTAGGCTCTAAACAAAAGCGTCCTGGTTAGGGTCTTAGAACAAGAATAACCAACTGAGCATAGGTACTCCTTCAAAACAGAATAACCAAAAAAAGAGAAGACCAATTAGTCGAAGATACTTCCTATCCAGGTGTGGATCATTTTAGACCTTAGTTGCACAGTGGCTGGTACCAAAGTACCAATGGAAGGGGAGAGGCGATAAATAAGTATTGTACCACCAACATAAAATATACAAGACATAAAATTTAAAAAAAATGATGAAGGAGGAGGTACAAAGGCGAACTTATTTAAATATTCAAATCCAAAACGCCTCAAATTCAGTAGATCGACTAAGATTTCAAAGTATAAGTAGTAATTAGACCGATTTTTGTATATGTAACTAAGGACTTAAAAGGAAAATGCCTTATATTTCTTAGTGAAGTGGAGGGAATTCTGGCGTACTAAATTGCCATGGAACTGATAACAGCTAAATTCGGAGTGAGGCGCTAAATTTCAATTTCAAAAAAACAAGGGACCAGGAAATCTAGGTATAAATCTCCCTTATTAAGTACGGTTTTACAGATAACTTCACGTTAGCTATTAGCAGTAATGAAAGTAGGTTGGGGTAACGTTTTCATATTAAAAAATAATACTTGAACGTTTTTCTGTTTTTTTAAATCATCCAATTAATCGAATATTTGATAAGAACTGAGTGCGTGGGGTGAGGCATTCTGCTTACTTCTTGTCCACGAATGCTTTCTTTGTTTTGTAAATATTAGTTTGATTTTGAAGATAAATAGGTGTTGACTTGTTAGCAATAACATTGTCCGTATTAAGAATTGATCGAAATTGGTTTCAGTGACGTCTATCTATTAAATATATTACTTATAAATAAAAAATAATGTTTATAGAAATTATCCGTTTATCCGGATAATTTCACTTGGATTATTCGAATATTTTCGGATAAAAATATTGGCGGATATTCGAATAATTCGGATATTCGAATATCCGGATTGCAAACCCTAGGCGTCACTCTAAATTTTTATAGTCCCTACTGTAGAAGGATTACAAAAGTTCATAATTTATGTAAGTTTTGACGTTTAAAATAGCATTTGTATGATGCTTTAAAAATCGATGCCAACTTAGCTTGGTATTGCTCTTGTATTTGTAGATACAAACAATCCCGTATTATGAAATTACCGTAATCGAAAAATCGTCATACATGGGCTTCTAAAACTATGCGTAGCGAGTTCAAGAATGCAGTAAACGATGCGTATAATTAGCGAAGTAAGTTTTAATGAAGACCACATTAGTTAGACAAACAAGTCGATAAAAGGTAAATGGTTTGCGGCGCCACAGCTTGAGTATTGCACAGTATTTCGAGTTCCCCAGTTTTCTGAAGAAGACGTAACTATATGTCGAACCTGCTGGCGTATTATGCAAATATGCATTCAATTTTATCACTTATCTATGTGGATAAAGTATCCGTCACGCTTTAGCAAGTATGTCAGTGTGAGAGTGATAGATGTCTTATCCACGCCTTGAAATTGAAGCTAGGGCATGTAATGGGCCAGATTACTAAGTGGTTTTCGACAAATGGGATGCTGCTTAATGTTGAAAAGACTAATATAGTACATTTCAGGTTAAGAAAAAGTAACATTCCACTAAACATAGTAGTAAATAGCTGTACCGTCCCTCAGGTTGACGCAACCAGGTACCTGGGCTTTGTAATCGACGCCGGGCTGACGTGGTCCCCCCACATTGACTACGCGTGCGGCAGGCTGTCCTCGGCGTGCTATGCCCTCTCGAGACTGGCACCAACGTTATCAACTGAAAACTTAAAGAAAGCCTATTTTGGCTATTTTCACTCCATTTTGATACAAGGTGTAGATCTCTGGGCGGCATCCGCTGGCCGGGACAGGCTGTTCATTTTACAAAAAAAAGCTTTACGCATTATAGATCGAAAACCAACAGATCACCCGGCTCAGGACCTATTCAGGAAACATAAAGTGCTGACTTTGCCCTGTATCTTTATTCTATCAGCTTGCAAATATGTCCGGTCTAACCTAAATGACTACAAAACATACGGTGAATCAAGTCAAAGATTGTCACGCAGACATAACCTCCTAGTGCCACCGCGACGCAGACTAGCAAAGGCCCGCAAGATGCTCGATGTAGTCGGACCTAACCTTTATAACTGTGTACCCACTGACATTAAGAATGCTCCGAGTGATGCTATATTTACTAAAAAACTTAAAAACATGCTTATTGAATTAGCATGCTACAATATAAACGAATTTCTGAATAGGGGTCGTTGCACTCACTGAAATCATGTACTAAGTAGTTTGAATATGCCTATATGTACCTGTATGTAAAATATATTTCTGTAAAATAACACGTTTTAGTTATAAGATATCTGACATGTAAACTTTATTGAATGTTTATAAATAAAATATCTGAATCTGAATCTGAATCCACGTGGATAAGTGATAAAATTGGAAGGATAATACGCCGGCTGGATTTACATCAGATCAGAAGTCCCAGAAGTGGCCGTCACTCGGTGTTGGACAATTGTACAGCTTCATTCAAAAATGTTCTGTACTCGCACAGTTATATTATTATGACATACTCGTAGTACTTATACAACGAAAGATTGCGTTTGAAAGGTCATAGAAAATCTGTAAGGTGACAGTGTCAGGTGGGTTCGAGGACTACGCATGACACGCGCATTTCGAGTCTACGATATATGAATTTCTGAATACTATTACTACAACTCAATAACAATACCACACCATGATTCAGTTGCTGGTCTTCGTCCATTTTATGTCGGTTTGCTTAGACTTTTAGAGAATAAGGTATAAAACTCATAAGAGTCATAAGCTGTATCGTGTCACACTTTTATTGAAGAAATGTTCACTATATCAAGAAATGTAATACTTTAAGTCGCGTCGCACATCGCGTTCGACCCGTGTGGAAATAAATGGCACCAATAAAGACAATGTTGAGGTACAACTTGGCATCAACTTAAGATACTGTTGAGTGATTACGATACTTGCACTGCGCCGGGGTTCGGATTTAGGTCAGTCGGAGTAACATGTAATGTAAGCAGATTAAGCTTATGTAATAAACGGGATGGTTTATTTGTTTGTGCTGTCAGTCATTCCGGTCTTCGTAAAAGAAAAACAAAATAAAAGCAAAAACGTGCCTAGTTTATTAGCCATCAAAGCCAAATTTAGGCTAGCTGGTTAAGTTCATTATTTACTTGTAAGTAAATCAAGTACTAACTCAGTTTTTGTTTTTGGGTAGGTGTATATCTATCTATGCAAGGACAAGAGGGAAATCTAGATTCTCTCGCATTCGGAATTATTCATGCGGAACCTTGCAGCGGCTAGACTCAGTGACTTGAAACACGTGTACATACGTATATTTAATAAATAACTGAATATTAGGGATGTACCGATTAGTCGCCGACTAGTCGGGAAAGCAGACTATCTGGCCACATTTGTAGTCGGTGATTAGTCGGCGAGTAGTCGGCAAAAAGGGCCGCTTAGTCGGCACTTCATTAGTGATAGAAAAACAGTACAAAATTAAATTACCATCTGAAAATTATGGTTGTATTATGTAACTATTCGTAATTCCTTTTTTTTTGTCAAAATAACAAATATCTGTATTTATCACAGAAATAAATATCCTACCTAGGATTATCGACTTCATAGGTAGGATCACTACATTCACTACCCACTAAGCCAAGCCGGTTGTCAAATATGGAAAATGTATATAAATATTGTCATGAACCTTTCAACTTGTAAAAATCATGAAAAGCGCGTTCGAAGGACCAAAAATGACATTCAAAATGTAAATTTAGTCGAAAATTATGTTATGGCCGACTAATCGGCCACCCAAGCGCCGACTAGTCGGTAGTCGGCCAAATCAAGAGTCGGTACATCCCTACTGTATATGTCGCACGAAAGAAACGTCTATTATTCACATAACCGAATCAATTGAAACTTTATTTTTTTATAAATTTATAAAACATCGTACTAGAATCGTACGTACAGTACTAGAATCGCAATAGCTAAACAAGCCTTCAACAATAAGAAACACATTTTCAAATCGAAAATGTGTACTACCGAAAAAAACTTTTTATTAAATCCTATATCTGGAGCATCGCCTTATACGCCTGTGAAACGTGGACAATGACGAAAAGAGATAGAGAGAGATTGGAAAGCTTCGAGATGTGGTGCTGGCGGAGAATGGAAGGGATTAGTTGGACAGAAAAAATATCAAATGTTAGAGTTCTAGATAGGATTAAAGAAAAAAGAAATATATTAAAGACGATAGAAAACAGAAGAGGCGTACTAGTTGGACATCTGCTACGACACGACCTGTTTCTCAAAAACATCGTAGAAGGAAAAGTAGAAGGAAAGAGGGGAAGAGGAAGACCCAGGAGAAACTATTTCACCCAAATTAAAGAAAAGGTTCAGGTCGTGTCGTACCAGAAGGTGAAGGAGTTGGCAGAAGACCGGACGAGTTGGAGATTGCTCCACCGACAAGAGCACAGCTCTTAAGTTAGAAGAAGAAGAAAACATTAAGAGGAAATGCAACTTTGGCTGCTTTCGACGTGGTGTGGTACTATGGGAATGGGGTAACTGGTTTCGTACTACCTAATACTTACCCTGATATTCCTGTCTGGTCTTTTTCACTCATATCACAATCAAGTTGGAAAGAAATAGGACCATGCCTTTAAAGATCTTAACCATCACATTTAATTCGCAATCACAACATGTCACCTTACATTTAAATGTTTGCATAACCGTTTAGAATATAATAACTCATTGTCATCGTGAGGAGGTATTAGGCCAAGGCGGTACAGATGCCGGCTCTATGGAGGATGGAGGTCGAATTGAAACTGAATCATTTTTTGTTTCTTTCATTCACAATAAGAAAATGATAAGGACAGGATTTCTTACTGAGTAGCCATGAATGACGAGATGTAATGGAAGATCTCATAAAAAATATGTTTTTGCCGACGGTTTTTATGTAACTGTAACTACTATAACAATGAGTTTACCCTTAATAAGGCAGCGGCAGAACTATGTTAAAATTGAACTGCCACTGCCTTTTTCAGGGTTAAAAATATCATCTCGAGGTCAAGTATTTGTATATTAAGATAATATGTACAAACGCAGGCATTTAAAAAGGATGTTATGCCAGATTGCTATGGGAGCAGAAAAGTCAAACATTCCTAGGTAGGTAGTTCACGAATTCCTAGATCGGTATTACATTGGTTACCTAGTCAGAGTATGGCACTATTAGCAGTTTCCTCTTTATCATTTATCAAAGAAAATACAACGCCAAGCGCAGACGCCAGAATAATTAAAATCCGGAATTCCGGATGTTCTGAACGGAAAGCCATAACTCTGGACCATTGTAACTCAAAATACTTACTTAAAATGCAATACTTGTAGATATCATTAAGCTTTATTTATATATAAGTAACCTTTAGACTGTGCTCATGCGTCGTTAACAATTTCACGCCACTTGCACCTCGTGATAGATCGCGAATGATATTATATTATAGTTTGTATCGATCATTCCTGTCAACTTGTTTGATTACTATGTTGGTTTAACTGTGCATCGTTGCATTGTATGCTTCAGTACTTGTGCAATGCACAATATTAAAGAGTAGGAATATTTTAGAATGTAATTTATTGAGTCTATCTAATATAATGTTTATATCATCCAGTCGTTCGTACAATCAACAAACGAACTTTTAACTTCGGAAAACTTCCATACTTACAAAAAGGAACACTTTGTTTTTAAATAGGCATGCAGTACATACTTAATAGGAACAGCTATCTGAAAAATCCGCTCTTTTGAGGTATGTAATTGCACACAATTTACGTAGGATAAACATTTCAAAATAATAGGTTCTTTCCATGTTTTCAGAACTGTAAACCCTACGAATATTTATTAAAGTAAAATTTATTATGAAACGGTCTCAGGTCAACGTACTACCAGCCTCACTGGCCAGATGACAACTTGATTACAAAATGGCCTATGCATATTTCAAGTTAAATGTTACATAGAACCTTTTATGTGAGGAATGTTAGCAACATAACTTGTCCAAGTCTTGTGAATGGATAGTGTTGCATGATCAATGAAGGGTTAATAACTTAGAGGCTTAAGCAATATCATTCAATTTATTAGTAGGGATAGTCACATTAACTATCAGAGTGACCGGTTTAACATAACTTTAGGATTTTACAGATATCTTACGATCATGCCTTTACCTATTCATATAACTTAAAAGATTCTTGGTTGGACAATTTTTGTATTGACACTGCATTTGAAAATTTTGAAATAGTGATACTGCCCTTCTTTTATTTGGCCATGATGAAGTATATTGAAGCGTAGTTCTTTATCACAGATTACAAAGGGGTTAGGTAAATAAAAGTGTAAAAAACCGTCACAACCTTTCTTTCACTTCATTCCAACTATGCATTCCATGAACCTAATAATGATTCCCTTATAATGTGGTGTGTAAACCGTAAACCATTGTAGAAAAATTGCCAATTTCCATCTTAACACTAGGACCCCGGCAAATTTTTATTTTGTTGTCATATGTATTAACTTTTCAGAATCACGAGCTCTTCCTGATTTTTCACATTTTTGTACTTTCCCTTGAGTTACAATCTAAGCTGCCTGAGAAAATGTAAAACAGTGGAAGAAAAAATGTATGACAGCTTTCTTTTCCAGCAGAATCTAAAGAGCTTGATGCAAGAGCATGCTCTCAGAATCATGTTTTGAGTAGAAAAAGTATGAAAATTCTCACACAAAAAAAAACCAGGCAAATATTTAAAAATATGCCCAACCCTGTTCTAACTAATGATTTTACAGTTCCAACCCTAAGAAAATTGAAACATAACCAACTTTTTACTACAGAGAAAATATTTAAATTGGGTTATAAAAGTTGAAATTACACCTTGTTGGTTCATTTATTTTATCTAGATTATCTAGATGGAGCCTTTAGTTTGCATGATAATATTTTTGATAATTGATGAATGGCATTAGTATTGGATTATCAAATTTGATTGCAAGGCTATGGGAGATTACTAGGATGTGTTTAACATGTATTTACTTACTATCTCACTAAAAATAATAATGATGCACATAGCTATAGGTATGTAGATGATTCAGAAACGATTCTTTACTAAATACTGGAACAAACTTCTTCTTTACTAAATATTGGAACACCAATACAACTAAATGCTGACCTACTTCCCACACCAAAAATAGGTAACCAATGCACATAATTTATGTGAACGGGATGCAGCTTATTTAATGGAATAGGTTCTTCAAAAAGAATTTACTATTCATAAAAATAAGCTTTAGCTCACAAATACATAAAAATAGAGAAGTCAAAATAACTATGATATTTCTGAGAAACTAGCACAGACTGCTATCCTGTCTCCGCTCAAGCCCACTGTTGCTGTGTTATTTTTAAATTTAGAACAGTTCCCTAGACAACTCTCATGCGACCAGTGTCGTGTTAGCAATTTTCATAAACGGTTCTGCATGTGCAATTTACTCTTGAGGAATGAAGTCTGCGCCAATTGCAATTTTTATGCAATAACTTATTGAGCTGTAAAAACGCAATCCAAATTTATCTCATCTCGTGCGACTATAAATAGGTATCATTATACCCTGGAAATGATAACGCGACGCGTGTCATAATCAATTATGTACTTAAAATTCAACTCGAGCAGCTGACGACACAATGTAAACAAATTTACGGAATTGCAGGTCGGCTTTACACCTGTGCGCGAGCAACAGGTGAAAATAATTTCACACGAACACCGGCTAGAGATCTCACTGGGACATGAGAAACCTGACCGGCTCTCAGATCCCGTCAAAAACCCACTTTCACGGCACTCGGCAGTCTAAAATCTTGAAAACACCGTCACGTACCAAACATAACACTTTACACGTAAGGTAACATAAAACGATAAATACCTTTTCCTTCGCCCTTCCGGCATGTTTTTGCACTGATTTCGCAATTAACGCACTTTTACTTTCAGCCATTTTAATCACTGTTTCATTACCAACCGTCTTTATTTCGATACACCATCAATCTGCACCCAGATTTGGTTGCAGCTCTATACTGACACACGTCAAAATCCAAACGCGTGCTGCCCTGTGAAAGGCACTCTGGCGGACTGAATATAATTCTAGTTTTTTTGTTGCTAATGTCTCCGATAGATGGCACGTGTCACTACTGAAGTACTGAACCACACAGTATTCTGAGGTCTGAGTTTCACTTATTGAATTACATTCAAACTAGATGGCGCTTTAGAATGGTTATATTATGGTCGTTTGTTTCGATGTTTTAAGAAATTTTGCAGAGATGTCGCTAAAATCAGTATGGATTAAATATCTGGCAAAAAACCGTACCGTTAATAAAAAAAAAGTCTATGATTTCTACAAACTGCCAGTTTCAATTGATAATTGTAAATACAACTAGGTTGGCAGAACTGTAACACCATATAATTTTGGACAATATTTTTGTGTTACCTAGAAACCATCAAAAGTTACATGTTTATTTTAATTTTGTATGTTATCTGTTCTGTTTACAAACAAATTTGACAATTTAGAATTTTGCAATGAAAAGTTGAAAACTTATTATTTTATTTTATTTTAAGCACCGCTAACGAACAATTTTAAGCGGAGTTTATTAATTTTACCACAATGGTAAACTGTTACTTGATTTCTATATTTCTTTTACCGTGTATTAGACCATAGAATTATTTATATTTCCATAAATTTCTGTTTTAGCAACCTCAAAACGAGCTTACGCGAAATGCTATATTCCGCGCTCGAAAGGCGGAGCTGGATTACTTCCAGAGAGCCTTGGACACACAATGGCTAAACAATCGAATGGCCGACGGCCGCATGGGTCGTTGCCTGGCCCTCATAGAGACTGAAGCTCGGATGGAAAAGGATTTTCAAGAGGTATCTTTGTAGGTTATAAATGTTGGCGTAATGAATGTGTTTTTGCTCTCGGTTTGTTTGTTGTTATTGAAACTTATTTTATCTTTAATACGATACGATATCTTGAATTTGACTATTCAACAATACCAGATTACCGGACTTAAATTTCTCATGAAACCACCCAAACTATAGTGATTGCCTATAAACCAAAGAGGCATGCTCAAAGTAAGTAAATCTCTTTACTAGAGATGGGCCGAATATTCGGTAAATATTCGGTATTCGGCATATTCGGCAAGTCTTTCAATGTTCGTATTCGGCCGAATAATTCGGTTGCATTGCCGAATATTTACCGAATAAACAAAGTGAATAACTAATGAAGATCTTACGTATTCCATTGGATAATAAGCTCCTATTAAGTAGCTTTCTAAAGAACTACTAAAAATGCGTCAAAATATAAACACAATTGTTTTGTAAAAAAGTTAAATAATCGTAGTTTAAGAGTTGAGAAGAGTTCAGAGTTGTTTTAACTAAGTTTTAGTTATCCACCATTATCAATCATTTCATAGTTTTAATCTTAACATACGCTTTAAAAATATGGCGTAACCGAATATTCGGCCGAATGTTCGGTTCGGTAAGAGCTGAACCGAATGTTCAAAGTCCATATTCGGCCCATCTCTACTCTTTACCCTATATCAATTATACGAAAGAGAATCACAATTCCGTGTTAATTTTAGAGAACTGATCATGCCGCAATTGTTAATGCTCGAGCTAAAAAAGAAGCGGACCTTGCCAGTGAAGTTGCAAAAGTTCGTCACGAAGAAGCTACTGAACTGCTGCGTCGGCACTACCTGAGGGAGCGGGACCCTGAGCTGCGGGAGCTGACGAAGAAACTGCAAGCTGGCTATGTGTGCCGGGACCTGCGGCAACAGATACTGCATAATGAATATAGGAGGGTACAGGAAAAGGTAAGGAAGAAAACAACTGCTACTGGAAAATATGATAAAACTCATTCCGTAGTTTCATTCGCCTAGGTGGCATATTAGCCCGAACGAAGTCCCAGCATGGGAGCCTCTTAAAGATTTGTTGACAGGGGACTCGCCCCAGCAAAATTCTAAGTTAGGGTTCTGTTATTGTCACGATGGGCTGTGAAACCTGATGATTACTATGCCAAATACTATTTGTATGTTCAAGTTTCTCTTAGGTTTTATGTTAGTGTTTTAGATTGACAAGGGTTAATTATTTTCCTACTAATATGACATGTCTGACATCATATTATTAAGGCAAAAAGTTCACTTCTTCTAAACTCTGATTATAACTTGCTATAGGCTGAAGAAGACCGGGCAAACTCCACCCTCCTAGCCGCCCTTGGTGATGACCAAGAAGCCAAAAAGAGGGCTCTGCAGAAGATGCAGCAAACTACAGCATACTGTCAGGAGCTGCAGCAGCAGTTGGTGAACAGGCAGAGGCAACGACAGTGCCAGTATGAAGATGCACTTATTGAGCAGAAGATGCTTGATGATGTTATGAGGACCATTTCTGATGAAGACCAGAGGTAAGATCTTTATTATTATTATTATTTTTCTTCTTTTTTTCTTTTCTTTTTTCTTCCTTCCTTCTTATTATTATATTTGCAGTATGAGTAAGGTAGAGTTTCGCTTGGGATTTGAAGCATAAGGACCTTTCTGTGATAGAAAGCCTCATATTATTAGGCAAGTCCACTCCACAGAAAACTAGCCAAATTGCCATGTGAAAGTAGAGTCCTTGTGAGACTGCTTGTTCTGCATGTCTAATTAATCATCAAACCAGTCTGACTAATGTTCCATATGTCATAGGACTCATAGGCAATATAGGCAAAGTCAAGATCACCCACAGGTTCCATCTGTTAATTACTTGACACCAAGTTTCAAGTTTTTCGACCACACGTCTCCCCAGATTACACTTTTCCACAGTTAAAAATTAGCGCTTTATAAACTTCAAACACATGTTGATGGCGCATGATATAAATTGCAAAAAAGTATTTTTTTAGATTTTTATTTTTATTTTAAGTGCCAGTTTTACGAATTACATTTACTTTTTATGTGGAAAAAATACATCGAAAAAAACTAAATATGTAAGTTTATCCCCACGTTATAGTATTTAACGATTAACGAAGTTTGACGTGTCTGTCTGTCTGTCTGTCTCTTTGTGTCTCTCTCTGTAGCATCGTAGCTCCCGAACGGATGAACCGATTTAGATTTAGTTTTTTTTGTTTGAAAGCTGAGTTAGTCGGGAGTGTTCTTAGCCATGTTTCATAAAAATCGGTCCACTATGTAGGGGGGTTTCAAAATTTTAATTTTGTGGTTAGGTTAGTTAATGCTATAATTTGTAAATAGTAGAAAGTGATATCTGGTGATTGTTTTCTGTCACGATGCCTGCACGTATCAAATGTTTCTTTTTGATGACCCATTGCTGGACTGGTAGAATAGAGAATGCCTTTAGGTATTAAGTCCACCATTTGTACTTATTTTTATTATGTTCATTAAAATATAAACTGACTGATTAATACTGACGACCGGTCTGGCGCAGTCGGTAGTGACCCTGCCTGCTGCGCCGCGGTCCCGGGTTCGAATCCCGGTAAGGGCATTTATTTGTGTGATGAGCACAGATATTTGTTCCTGAGTCATGGATGTTTTCTACGTATATAAGTATTTATTATATTATATATATCGTTGTCTGAGTACCCACAACACAAGCCTTCTTGAGCTTACCGTGGGACTCAGTCAATCTGTGTAAGAATGTCCTATAATATTTATTTATTTATTTATTTATTTATATAAATAAATAAACGTCAATTTCCAGGGAGCTGAAACAGAAGCGAGACCTTATGGAGAAGACGCAACGTGAGATGGTGACGTTTAAGAAAGCTCGCGACGCGTGGCGAGCCAAGCAGCGCGAGCTCGCTATACTAGAAGAGGAAGCCATCGAGAGACAACAACAGGCTGCTGCTGACCGCAGCGCTTCCATGTAAGTGTCTCGCTTGTAATATATTAGCCATATAGGTACCACCTTAAAGTATGAGAGGATAAAACGATAGATGGCGAGCCAAGCGAGCGTAACGAGATGAGCGAGATGCAACGTGAGATGGTGACGTTCAAGAAAGCTCGCGACGCGTGGCGAGCCAAGCAGCGCGAGCTCGCTATACTAGAAGAGGAAGCCATCGAGAGACAACAACAGGCTGCTGCTGACCGCAGCGCTTCCATGTAAGTGTCTCGCTTGTAATATATTAGCCATATAGGTACCACCTTAAAGTATGAGAGGATAAAACGATAGATGGCGAGCCAAGCGAGCGTAACGAGATGAGCGAGATGCAACGTGAGATGGTGACGTTCAAGAAAGCTCGCGACGCGTGGCGAGCCAAGCAGCGCGAGCTCGCTATACTAGAAGAGGAGGCCATCGAGAGACAACAGCAGGCTGCCGCTGACCGCAGTGCTTCTATGTAAGTAAAAGTTATTGTAGCAATAGACAGTTTTTTAATAAACTTGTCAGGAAAAAATACTGCATCTACTAGTTTTATGTCTACTACACATACAGGCAGACAAAGAATGGCAATGTGAGCTTGCAATACTTACCACAGCTCTAAACCACAACATGTATTCGCTCTGTTAGGACACGGCTAAAAAAACAAAATATTTTTTTTACAGCACCGCTGAAAGAGAACGCCGCGAGAGAATCAAAGAGGCAATAAATGCAAAAATATGTGCTCAGATCCTAGCAGACGAGGTAAGGCAATTTGTACAATAAATTCTTATTTTATATTTGGATCTAAACATCATTTGATGACTTATCAATAGGGAATATTATGGCCATATTTTGCCGTCAGATAGCAGCACTATCACACATACTGAACCATAGAAAAACTTATCCATAGGTACTATGTGTTAAACAGTTTTTGAAAATGTTGATTATTCATTTATCGTATGGCAAGTACAATCTTACATGCAAATGACATCTTAAATTTAGCATTCCGTTTATAGTCGATAGCGTCGCTCGTGAGGTTTTTGAAGTCCGATTATGATATTGATGCATTAAATGCATCATATGCGGTTTATTTGCAGGTGGCCTACCGCAAACCACGTTCGGCATGTTGACACACTCCTAACAAATGTAATAAAGGGGCAAGAAGCCGAACATGGTTCGCGGTGATCTAACGGCCCAGCCATGACATTGAACTAAGCGCGACAGCGGTGAGCGGCAGCCATACGTGCGTATGAAAAGTCCCATCGCTGTGTCTCGCTCCAATGTATGGTCGCCGCTCACCGCTGTCGCGCTTACGGCTCAGCCACGACATTGGTCTAAGCGCGACAGCGGTGAGCGGCGGCCATACACTGGAGCAAGACACAGACAGCGATGGGACTTTTCATTCGCACGTATGGCTGCCGCTCACCGCTGTCGCGCTTAGACCAAATGTAGTGGCTGGGCCGTTAGACAAATGTCGTGGCTGAGCCGTAAAAGCGTCCGCTGCGCAGAGTTTTTCGTGATGTATTGTCTTTTCCTTTTGTCAGGCGGAGCGTCAAGACCGCGACAACATAATCAGAGAGTTACAAGAGAACGAGGTGCTAGAGAAGCAGATCCAGGGCGACATAGCGGAGGGGCGCAAGCAGGAGTTCGTGAAGGCCAGCACCATGACCGACCTCACGGCGCAGATGGACCTCAAGAAGCGGGAGGCCGAGCTCGAGAGGCAGCGGCAGGTCGACTTCAGGAAGGAGGTGGGACTTTCATTAACTTCTTGACTGTTTCTGATGGATAAGACAAGCCCGTCTATTTTTGTCAACTGTGTTTTATTTTGCGCTCTTAGACTCATTTCGATTCAGTTTGGCAACGCGCATGTGACACTCCTTGAGTTGCAGGCGTTCATAGGTTACGGTGACCGCTTTCCATCAGGCGGACCGTATGGTTGTTTGCCACCGACGTAGTATATAAAAAAAAGCTTCTTGTAGACGTATCAAAGCTAAGTTTAGGAAGGAGGTGAGTTTCTTTATAACACTTTTTTTCTATAAAGATTTAGGAAGAAGTCTTCGTGTTTTATTTTGCGCTCTTGGACCTATTTCGATCTAGATTTGTGCAATCTAGATTTGTGCAGGAGGCACCAATTTTAACGGTCACGTGATCTTACTCAATCGACACGTTTCAGTTTTGCTATTCGCGTGGACTTTACTGGACTCACTTGTTTGTTTTCTTCTCCGTAAGTGGGATTCATACCATTCCACTTTTTGACACTTTCGGTTACGAAACTTATGAAATATTAATTCATATAATCATGCATGAATTTCTAATGAATGCAGAACAAAGCCAACGTCAGAGAAGAAACAGATAAGTATGATTATTTAAATCATATCTCCAAATATTCATGTTCTAAGGCTCAATTTATCAACTAGCGTTTCTTAAGCTTGTGTTTGTTTTATGTAATTAACTTATTTTAAATCCAAAAATCTAAGGACATTTTTTTCCTTTCAGTCGGAAGCCAAACTAGCGGCTCTGGACTCGAAAGAACACGAGAAACAACAAATAAAGAAAGAGAAAGCGCGCCAGTACTCGATAGACTTAAAACAGCAGATAGCAGACAACGCGAAGAGGCGGGAGAGCGAGCGACGGCTCGAAGACGCGAGGGCAAAAGCCGTCTTCGATTATTATAAGGATTGGTAAGTACCACCAGTTTGTTAAGTATGTTTTAATAGTGAAATGAAACCCTGATTGATATCTTAGATTGTAATTTAAATAGAACATAAACTTTAAATACCACATTGTTCTACCCTAAGAGTCTCCTCATATCCTTGAAAAAAATCCCCTGCTGCACTAGGCAGCTATGCCTAGAGGTTAATTTGATATCCATATCAACCTCAAACTCTCGATTATCAACCTCTAGGTTAATTTGATATTTGGCTACGTAAACTTTTCATTTTGAAATCACTTTGCCATTCCTGCTAGTCCGTGTAAAAAAAAATGGTTTATTCAGTGGCACAGGTTCTTAGGTGGCAGGCAGTAGATGGGCACCTCTTTTATGAAAAATACAATACTCTTTATTGCACACCTCACATAGTTAAATAACGTACACATGTAGTTAATAGTATTTTATGCAACAGGCGTTTAAAGGAGGTCAAAAAAAACGAGTGGCGAGGGTAACAATTTGAGGCGAACCCGAAAATTGTTATTAAGACGCCACGAGTATTTTTCGACTCAGTTAAACACCGTTGCATACAATACTTTTTCTACGACCATGCACTTACTTTTGAATAGTTGTCTAGAATAACTTTCGTGAAATTCGCACTGTTTCCTATAAGTATTTTGACTTGCCCTCTGCAATGTTTCTGCACTCACCCTGTCGCTCGCACTCCGCCGCGCCGCCGCCCGCCCCGGCCGGCGCCCCGCGGCCCGCTATACCCCTTACAGGCTACCTGACAATGCTGTAAGAGCTATATCGTATGCGTGGGTGCGCGGGGCGCCGGCCGGGGGCGGGCATCTTTTATGTAGGGTTTTAACGATCTATGCACGACACGGTAAATGACGAATAACAACACGGGAGTAGAAAAAATGCTATAGGATACACCTACAATACGGCTCCTATAAATTACAATATTCCTCAAAGCCAACTCCCCTACCAGGAAAGCGGAAGTATCGAAGGAGCGCGAGAAGATCGTCGCCGAGCACGTCCCACCCCTCCTCGGCTACATCCAGGCCGGCGTGCTCGCGCGCGCCGACCTGCCCGCCGTGCGCGCCGGCGCCGCGCGCCGCCCGCGCCTCGCCGCGCTCGACGTCGACGCCATGGCGGCCGCCAGCAACGTCCACCGACACCCCAAGTGTAACCCGCAGTGCAGGGTGCTGAGGGAGTATTAACTATCGACACTTTCCGTGAGTCGTTTAATATTAACTATGACTATTCTCCGTCCTATTAAAACTACCTTTGAAAACTATAGTTGAAGGTAGATTCTTTAAAAATGTGATAAGTAGGTATTTATAAAAATTTACCAATATTTATGACTCGCTTTGTATTAAATTGACAATTATGTACAAATCCAAGTTTTATTCACTCTACTCTTATACTACTACTATAAAATACTGAACTTAGTATAAGATCACGGCCTTTTTAGTATAATCTAGCATCTTTCACGGAATTTTCTGCTTGTTAAGAATTAATGTAATAGGCTGACAATGACAACCTCACTTCAAGATTATGACTGAAGATGAGTGTTACTTGTGTATTGAATTAACAGTGGGACTAAAAATCCAAGTTTTATTTACATAACTACGTAATTATACATAGGTATATATCTCGAACCAAACCCACGGTGTCACACATCGATTCAGCAATGTATGAACTACCTGACTTAGGTGAACTTTGGGTAAATATACTTAGTCTGACTCGTCGATGTTTTTATTTTATTCGTTTCTCCAGCCTCACTTCATAATTGTCTATGTGCCTCATCATTACGTCAAACGTGACTTTCAAGGGTTCCTTGAGCTCGCGCTCGTTCATGTGGCTAGGCGGCAGGATCCTGTAGCGGCGTAGCATGTTGGCCAACATAGTTTTCATAGACATCATGGCATAGTTGTAACCTAGAATCAAAGGTAAATTTAAAAAAGTTTATTCTTACGTAACTATTTTCATAGCAATTGTTTTCGCGCTAAATGTTTCGGCACAAATTAAATAAAAGTACATTACAAAACGGTCACTGTCAACGGGCTGCATGCGACATTGAGTTCTAATGCACATAGAGAAGGTCCTCAAACTTTATGGGCCGCGACCTCGCGGCCGCCGGAATGTATGAAAGAAACGCGGAGTGAGCCGCCCCTGCAGGGTTAGCACATGATTGCCAGAGTACGTCGCCGCGAGATAGACTACCCGGCCTTATGTCATTAATACAGTTAGAAGAAGATCGTCATCTATCTCGCGGCAATCATGTGCTAGGCCTACTGGTTTCGGTCTCAAGAATAGAATGTTTGTGATGTGGATATATTGCAATGAATTAATTCTATAGTTTCGCCAATAACCTAACTTTTAGTTAGCCCAGTAATCATGATGCTAAGACTGTTTTGCATAGACAATCAGGCTTAAAAAGTGTGAAAATTTTGAAGTAAATGGGTGCCCAAACTGCAATTCTGAGAAAACTGCGCGCGCGCCGTCACGTTATAAAATCCATTGCCATGGCGCCCAACGTGGGGCCGTTTCCTTGTAAGTAGTTAGATATATTATTATTAGCCATATATGTATAGTTGACCTTCTTTTTCAACAAGACAACAACACAACATAGAAATTCGTTAAGCTATAAAGAAACTTCAAATTATTGAGGAGAATGTGCGGGCGCCGCCACACTAGTGTCATGGCGCCCAAAGTGGGGCTGTTTTCTTGTAGGATATACTAGTATATCAGCCATATATGATTGACCTTCTTATTTTCTGAAATACACACAACAGTCTCGAACTCGGTAAGCTTTAAGGAAATTACAATTTACCAACCTAGACAATTCCTCATGGGCAGCGAGAAGGGCTGGAACTGCAGCGGGTGCTTGAGCGGCCCCTCCAGGAACCGCTCCGGCTGGAACTGCTCCGTGTCAGCTCCCCAGAAGGTAGGATTGTGATGCATCGCCCAGATGTCCAGTACTACTGATACGCCGTTCACCACAGTGATGCCTGATGCTGGAAGTCATAAAAGGATAGTAGCAGTATGGTCTTTGCCCCGGAGTACTTCAACAGGAAATAAACATTCTCTTACGCAATTTCACGTCATTCGTGACTTCTCTCGCTGTGAGGGGCACTGGAGGGTACAGTCGTAAAGTCTCTTTGATGACCGCCTCCAAGTATTTGAGATTCGGCAGGTCTTCCACGGTCAGGGCTCGGTCCGAGTTACCGAATACGTCATCTAACCTGTGAATAAATATGGACCATAATTTACATGTCTCATTGAAATCCTATATTGTCTGGCGGCTCTGGACTCTTAGTTTATATACCGAAAGCCGGAAAATGGCGTAGCGTCTATATTATATTATTTTCTTCCAATTGGTTCTTATTTCCTTCCATGCTCAATAATATGCGGATTATCGTATGTAGATTGGATAATTTCAATACAAAACCGAGTTCGTATTTTTGATATGCAATTACTGCAGTGAAAGTAACCTGATTTCGCGAAGATGAGGCCGCCGCCCTCACGCCGCATTCCGTGTCACAATCCTGCCTGCTGCTTTCGATCATGTCGACTATTTGGGACTCCTACTCCTAGATAGGTAGGCGCTTGTGCGCTGAAGATGGCTGACGTAGTCAATCGAACTGAACCCCGCGCACATTGAGAGCACGGGGGGACACCAGCTTGTACGTACTTACGTAGTCGTAGTGAAATCCTCTTAGCACAATTACAGACATACTAAAATATACTTCACTTCCGTTGGCGTTACAACCCTTTGTGGGTCGTGGCCTCCTCCGCAATCTTTCCCAGTTGTCACAAAGCTTGGCCACTTAATTCCAGTTAGTAATTTTTCCCATCTTCCTCAGCGCTTCTTCTACACAATCTATCCAGCGTTTCTTAGGTCTGGCTCTTGGTCTTTTTTGATGTGGCTTCCAACTTGTCATTATTTTTGAAGCCCTGTTGTCCAGCTTCCTTTCAAGGTGACCCGCCGACCTCAGGCGCTGTGACTTTCTGAGCACCTTTCTTTAAATACTTACTCATCATCATCATCATCATCATTATCATTTTAGTTATTAATCTACTATTAATCGCCCACTGCTGAGCATATGCCTCCCTTCGTGTACGCCATTTATCCCGGTCCTGGGCTAATCTCATCCAGAAGTGTCCCGCAGTTTTTCGAATGTCGTCCACCCAACGAGCCAACAACAGCCTGGCATCAAGGCGCTTCTTACATCATATAGCGGCCACCATTCGTTCAACATTTTGGTCCACCTGCCATCACTCTGCCTGGCAACATGCCCCGCCCAATTCGGAAGTTTTGAATTTGGAAGTACTTACTCATGGTGCAGTTTCTCCTGAACTTGAGGATGCCGGGACAGCATGACAGCGGCGAAGGAGGCGCCCACGGCGGAGGTGTCGGTGCCGGCCATCACGATCACCATCAGCTCCTCGCGCAGCTCCAGGTCCGAGTACTTCTTCTCTTGCCGGTCTGACGACTGTATCATCATGTCTAAGAACGTTTTTTCAGTGCCATTGATATCTGTGAATGCGAAATCTAAATACATCCTGTGCTCTGTCCTCACAAAAATAATCGTGTTCAAAACCAAGCAAATGAAACAAAACTCTATTTTATGAGTTTGCATTTTTAGAATTAAAACTACTTATCTGTTAAATGCGTTAATTTATTTTAGTTACTGACAGTTAGCCAGCGTTCCCACTTAAGCGTCGCGTGTCTCGGGGCGCGCAACGGACGTCCGCGCCACGCCACCTGAGTGTAATTCAAAAAACGTCTTCTCAGTACATTTTGTATAGGAAGGACGTAAGACGCGCCCCAGGTGGCGTGGCGGCGGCGTGGCGCGCGCCGCCGCCGGCGGCGTGGCGGGCGCGTTCCTACACAAAATGTACTGAGGAGACGTTTTTTGAATTACACTCAGGTGGCGTGGCGCGGACGTCCGTTGCGCGCCCCGAGACACGCGACGCTCTGATGTGGCCGGTCCCTTACAATTCAAGACTTACCCGTATTATCCCCTTTTGGACATGTAGAAAGCTGTTGTAGTTTAATTTTTATTATCTGTAAATTAAGATGGACGGTTTTAATGTGTGATCATTTTATCAACAATAAAAAACATAATAATAAAACTAAAATTTAGTGGTATTTAACTTACAAATAAAAAATGTCTAATATTGATACCTGCCGCGACGATATTCACCAAAATAAAACTATGGAAATGTGTTACCGGACCGGTGATACATTTATCGCGTATGAAGTTAGGTAGGTATAGCGCATTCCGACGTTTCGATACTTTCGATCCCTTTACAGCATTCGTGATCATTAGGTAACGCTACAGTCTCATTATACGCGATATCGATAATTTTGTTTCTCACTAATGTTATTCAAATCTTAGATACTAAAGTTTCTTATTAATGTAGGTACCTAATCTAATATTGAATTACTGATATCTGATGATCAGGTACCTGATTAATGTAATAAGCAATTTGGTTATGTAAATGAAGTGTATGGTACCTAATTGGTAATCTTATTTCGATCAAGATACGAAACCACGGTTTTAAAAAATACCTACCTAGAAGTTCTGAATTATGGCTAAAAACAAACCACTGACGCAGTCACGCAACGTAAGTCACGTTTGACTGTGGTCGTAATAAGTACACATCGGTAACTCGTGGCACTTGACAGTTGTTAAAACACTAGTGATGTGACAATGTTTTTTCGGGAAAAAGAAACCAATTAAAAGAAGTAATGTTAATCATTTAATATTGATTACGACATTTGTGATTTAAGGTGTATTTGTTTTATAATCTGTGTTTTATGAATAAATGACCGAAATTGTGGCATTAGTTGATAAAATAATTATTTGTGATAAATATAATATTTGTTCTAAATGTTCACAAGTCAGCCTACGTCTTCTGCTTGAGAAAATCCACTTTGTACACGTTAAACTTCCGTGAGACATATTCAAATAATTAATTGAAATACGGTTGTACTCACGTTATTATATCGCTATTGCTGCGACATGTTTCGGGCCAATTCGGAGGCCCCTCTTCAGGCGTATAGGAGTTCACGCGACGGCTAGACTCCATAGCGATACATATAATAACGTGAGTACAACCGTATTTCAATTAATTAATCCACTTTGTGTTTAAGAAAACGATATTTCAACCTCCACTGACGTAATGGTAAAAAAGCTCTTAATGCTCTCTTAATGGTAGGGCTTGCAATTATCCGCCAAATTTTGTACCCGGATAATTCGAATACTTGGAATTTGATTATCCGGATATCAGCATAAAACGGAAATTTCGAATATTTTTATTTTGTTTAATAAAGCCTCACCATGTAGGTAATAATTAATATAATTATAATATTTATTTATTTTTTTCTGAAAAAAAAACACTTAGAAAACTTGTCACATCACTATTCTGTCAAGTGCCACCTAAATGCCACGAGTTACCAATGTGTACTAATGAGGTCCTTTGAATGTGACCATTTAATATATAGTCACATTTAAAGGACCTTAGGACCATAGTCAAATGTGACTGCGTACCTAAGTGGTTTGAGAACTTACTTGTAGGTCATTTTAGAAAAAAAGCTGAGCTGTCTAGTATACTCCACACAAACCGGTCTAAATGTCGAACGTAGATAATATTGTGTATGTTAAATAATCTAAATCACTAATGTCATACTCATACATATACATATAGTCCATGGGCCAGCTGGTCTAATTTTGCCAAACGGTATAATTTGGGGGTACTAAGTTTCCTTTTTACAGCAGTTAGGTAGGCCTATAAGGATGTTAAAAAACCATGATTGCCATCTCAAAATGGTAGCTAAACAAAATGGCCGCCAATCCAAGATGGCGGATATTGAGTTTTAAAAAATCGACCATAACTCCAGAAGTATTGGTCCGATTTCATTTTTATTTTTTTTAAACGAAAGCTCTTTTTCTGTACTTAAATACTTGTCATATTCATTGTTTCGCTAAATTCAACCATTAGTTAGTAATTAACGAAAAATATAAAAAAAATATCTTTTTTTCTAAAACTTTCTGTCAAAAATCATGTTTCTACAAAATACCTTGCATATTCTAATAAATATTTAAATGCAGAAAAATAGTGCCATTAATCACCTTTAATTTGATGTATAAAAGATACATATTTAATTTACAAAAACACATAGAGGCTTAAATTTAAAGCTGCCTTCGTTGAAATTCACCGTTGTGCATACAGTACTAAAAGCTTCAGGTTGGAGTGCATACAGTACTAAAAGATGTGTGCAGTTGGGGTGCATACAGTACTAAAAGATGTTGTAGAGTACAAATATGCTGTTTTTAGTTTATTTTAGCAATTGTACAATTAGAATAATAGTTTATGTTAATAGAACATGATAGTATCCATGAGTTTGTAGATATTCGATAGTACTAGGATAAAATTTGTTTAGATACCATATGTGCAACACACCTCAATGATGAAAATTAAGTATTTAAGTGTACTAGGTATATGACGAACATGTGTCGAGACTGTAGAACCATTAACCTTTTGACCGCCACGGACGGCCACGGTGGTCACCGGAAATTCTTGCCAAGGACGCCAACGATACGGACGCCAAATGAAATAAAATTGGGACTCCGTAATGCCTAATTACGCTCATATATTCGCGAATTCGCAATGCAATTTTGTTGCGATTGTGCCTGGGAGACGGAATACTCCGTCATCATCTTGCGTATAAGGGTTAGATCGTATTCCGGAATGAAAATCGTTCCGCATTCAAGGACTCTCAGATTTGAAAAAAAAAACCTACGCACGAGCGGGTTAGTGAAGAGCACCCCCAGAATTCGGGCAAACTTTAGAAATGTTCTTTAGTACAGAATTAATAGATATTTCTTACCTATATTTTACCGATTACTAAACAACGAAGCCGTTAAATACCGGATGGACAAACTTTGAGACAAATATCACCGCTTAAAGTAGAGCCAAATATTATTAACATGTATTGTTCGTCATTACCGAACGAAAAACGTTAGAAGACGTTAATAACAGACGTTTTAATTACCTACTCACGTGAGTTGAATTTTCATAAAAGGTGTACCAAAATGTGAATGTTTCTATGCAACCTGCTATTGAATCAGAAGAAAAGTTAGCACCCGTATCGACGAATCTCAATTAGTAGAGAGTAACTCCGGGGTTATGCAATCTGGCCAACTTTTTAAACAGGTAGGCATTTATAAAAGCCTCAATAGGGATGATAGATGTATAAATGTATGCCTCAATTATCTTCGATATGCGGATAACATCGTCATCTTCAAAGAAGCACATGTTCCCCGTCAGATGCTGGAGGAACTGTATGCCGTCGGTGAGTGTTGGGTTAAAGTAGTTAAACATATAGAGGTATGTACAAATTGAAAGTCACGGCAAGGACAGACTTATCCAAAGCTCCATATTTCAGCCTTTATAACAAGTAACAGAAGATACGTTATCCGGAACAACAAATAAAGGTTGGGTTAAGGAATGCCATAAACGACTAACGGAGGTAAGTCATAATAACAAAATCATCCTTCAATGGACCAAAGGACACAGTGGATGTCGAGGTGATGATGCGGCCTACGAGCTGGCCAGGCAGCTGGGGTCGACTGCCGATTCTCCCGATGTCCTTCAGCAAGGTATGCTCAATATGAAACTACACACAGCACACTGGCAAAACCAGATCAAATGCTGCAGTCAAACAAGCCAAGCCTAGCATCAATGGAAAACTCACAAAGACGCTCCTTCAACTAGGGAAAGTCCGCCTGAGAATGGTAATCAATGTCAGAACAGATCGTAGACTACTTAACAAACATATTTTCATAACAGATGCTATGAACATTCCCCTGTGACGAGGGTGCCTCTCACCTGGTGATGGAGTGAGCAGAGTGGCTCCATACAGGAAGAAACATCTCGGATCCCCGAGAGACCTCTCCAAAGTTCTCCTACTCAACATTAAAGGTCTAATAGGATTTCTCGAGGAGATAAGCTGGCAGGATTAGCTAAATCCCCCACATCACGCAAAATAGGCACAAAACGTCGAGTTGTGGCGAACCATAACACAATACAGAGACTTGGGTCGGCCTCGCTGCCGGCGGAGATCACACGGAGGACTTGGATGCCTTTTGTACGCTAAAGGACGTATTAAGGGCAAGGATACCAGTCACTGAAGACCAACATGTTTGATCAGTGTGTAACTGGGTACTTCCCACCGTGACATAAGCTTGCGAGACGTGGACACTAACAATGTACTAAATGAAAAGGCTAAAAGTTGCATAGAGGTATAGAGCACAACACGTTCGGTATGTCTTTCTACGATGGAAGCGAAACGAGATGATGCTGATGCGGCGACGGGTCAGAATTATAGAGATCGTATTGCTACTCTAAAATGGGCTTGGGCCGGGCCAGGGCACGTAAGTCGTGATTGAAGGTGGAATGCCTGCTATAAAAGTTCGAAAAATTAGGAGAAAATTAATCTGTTACCTGTGATTGTCTTGAAAGCTTGATATTGGTGATATTGGCTCTACAATCTACATTAACGGTAATAAGTAATATATTTCTGTGCGTAAATTAAGGTTTATTCGGTAGGTACCTATATCACGTTGTTTAGTAGTCGGATACTCCATAGATTTGCCTTATTAATGCATTATAGTGCATTTCTCAAGACTATTTTTCTTTTGGGGTGTGTTCTTCACCTTTTGTATGCAAGGATTATTTTAACTAAATATAAGTTTTCTCGAACACGGATCAGGGTTAGGCTTAACCTTTTAAACGCCAAATAGTGAAAAAGAATACGTCGTGCCCCGGACACCAGACAGACGTGGATCGCGATTATTTGAGCAAAATTAGGCGTTAAGAAGGCCCGCATGGGTCCCCAATGTAATTGGCAAAACTGATGGCCATGGTTGGCGTCCTTTAGGAAGCATTTCCAGCGACGGCCATATCCGCCCATGGTGGTCAAAAGGTTAATGTGATGAGATAGGACCTCAACTATGTCTAGTTTATTTATTTTGTATTATCTCGGTTGGTTGGCGCTGTATCACTAAAGAAATTTTATACAAATAATCAAATATCTAAAACTGTACTTTACCTATGACATATTTTATTATATTCTTAAAGCTAATGGATTTCGGATACTAACATGTTCAGTTCTTTTCTTAATTGTAAGTACAATTGCAGAAATATACTAAAAACAGCATATTAGTAATCTACAACTTCGACCTGAAGCTTTTAGTACTGTATGCACAACGGTGAATTTCAACGAAGACAGAATTAAAATTAAGCCTCTAATGTGTTTTTGTAAATTAAGTCTGTATCTTTTATACATCAAATTAAAGGTAATTAATAGCACTATTTTTCTGCATTTAAATATTTATTAGAATATGCAAGGTATTTCGTAGAAACATGATTTTTGACAAAAAGTCTTAGAAAAAAAGATATTTTTTTTATATTTTTCGTTAATTACTAACTAATGGTTGAATTTGTCGAAACAATGAATATAACAAATATTTGAGTACATAAAAAGAGCTTTCGTTTTAAAAAAATAAAAATGAAATCGGACCAATACTTCTGGAGTTGTGGTCGATTTTTTAAAACTCAATATCCGCCATCTTGGATTGGCGGCCATTTTGTTTAGCTACCATTTTGAGATGGCAATCATGGTTTTTTAACATCCTTATAGGCCTACCTAACTGCTGTAAAAAGGAAACTTAGTACCCCCAAATTATACCGACTTCTTCACTGGCCCATGGACTAATAGCCTATGTAAACATTGGGACAGCGACGGAACTGGTACTTCTACCTTAGTAGCAACATCGTAATTCATGCGACTTAGGAGGAAAAATACATCTGAATATTTATAATCGCTATTCAAAACCAGCCAAGAGCGTGTGACAAGAAACTGCGAAACTATAGTTGACTACGGAACCCTAAGAAGCTGGTGTAACTAAACCTCCGCTCACTTTACTTATTTACTTACTTACTTGACTAATCAACAGTATAGCTAACCCCCCTTTAAATATACCCCGTAAATTTAGCCTTGTGATCGTCCAGTGTATGTAGAACCCTTCGATGTGAACCGCGATAACCTAGATCCTTTAATGAGTATCAGCTGTATTTTTGACTAATATTTAAATTTTTATTTATTTATATTTTAAAGAAGAATAAAGGTTATTGTAGCATAATAATATAGTGTTATAGAAGAGTATTTTATCAGATTTAGGCCTAGAAAGTTATATGTGAGAAAATTAATGACGTAATGAAGAACATTTTTAGAATAGAAGTTAGTGAGTGAAACATACATGAAATAAATATTAAAAAAATAATTTGGTAATCATCCACTACGCCCTATTAATAGTTCCAATGGGGCTCGGAACTTGCGTTGTGGTACGGAACTCCTCATCTCAACCAAACTGCTCTGTTGAGAGTCCTATGCCAAACCAGAAGAGCTATCTATCTACTAACTAACCCCCCTTTTATTTTGTTTCTTTTTCCCTAGCTAAACCCCCCTTTTCCCCAATACTGCTAATAGACCATAACTTCTCGATCCTTCTAATGTATCATCAAGGCTCCGAGTAGTTGCTACCACTGAGAACGAAGTAAGTAAGTCTAGTAACTCCTTGAAGCTTTTGACTTGTCATCAGTGGACGGCGCTCGCTTGCCACTGGTCCCTACTTGATATTTGAAAATACACCATAAAAATCAGTTAGCAACACTCACTGGCTCGATGCTACACGAAGAATCAGAAATTGCTACCACAATTATTAATTTCACTCAAATAAATTAAGTAATAAGAGATTTTATAAATTACCAGTTTTACCACATATTTTAAGATAGTCAACACCACATTTAAAGTCCATTTAAACCATATAAGTAGTAGTAGTTAAATTATTTCTCCACAATACACGTTGACCAATTATATTCCAAGACTAATCATAAAAGAACTCTACTTTCATAGAAATAATGTGTGATTCTACCCTAATCCTATTGTTTTTCCTACTCTAACATATCTGAAACACAGACCCTCACTTACCATAGATCTTGTGTTCAGAATATGTACAAGTGTATCCCTACTAGAACTGTACAGTTCAGCCAGCGAAGCTGAGATAGGCAACCTATAGGCTTGTGTTCTGATCCCCCCCTCTGCTCTTGCCCGCGGGCTAGGGTAGCAGAGAGTAGATCGCCCTATCTGTGTATATATCCAGTATTCTAGGACACACCAGTACCAGCCACATGGGAGATCCAGCTGCGACCAAACTTTACTTAGATATGGATCGATCACAACCGAAACCCCCAGCGACCAACGCCAGCATGAACCAGAACACCGAGTAAATAAATATATATATTTATAGGACCCCAGCCTCAAATACTGCCGACTTCAGTGAGCAAGGATTACTCCTAATGTCTTTCGTCAATCGTGAACCTTCGCAATGAAAGATCACATTTGTTCCTAATTGTTACATTGAATGATATATTCAGGAAGTATAATAATCAATATTAGTCATTATTACCTCTCTGACTTGTAATTGGAACCAAGACATAATATCGGAACGCTATGCAGTTGAAAACTGTCAGTGTCAGTATTTCGTCCATGTGAACGTAATTTGTTGATAAATACGTTTTTCCAACCTGTTTTACATTAAATAATAGTGAATTTTATTAGTGATGACGTACCTAAACATGTGATTAACCATCAAAGATATTATTTGTTAAAATATTCAATGAAATCCCGAAGGAAATATGCACCAAAAAGGTGGTCAAGGAAAAGTTGATTCGCCGTAAGTTTTATATGTAATAACGAGTCCATTTCCTCGTCATAGACGCTTGTTCTGTTACACTGGTACGATTTTAATGACTTGTAAATAAGTAGTTACCTCATCGACAAAA
Organism: Leguminivora glycinivorella; assembly: GCF_023078275.1. NCBI lineage: Eukaryota > Metazoa > Arthropoda > Insecta > Lepidoptera > Tortricidae > Leguminivora > Leguminivora glycinivorella. The sequence continues at coordinate 16,597,979 of NC_062973.1, forward strand.
TCATGTATGACTTTCCTGTGGTAGTCAAATTGCTTGTATCTGGGCATCAACTGGTAAATGAATTCCGGATACATCCAGGGCGACACCATTCGCTTCGCCAGCTCTTGCGATACAAAGTCGAACGCGATGAGGAATTTGTGCTCTGGGTTTTTTTGACTGTTCAAGTCGATGCCTAGCGTTGTTTCTAAAAAAATAGTTGGTTGAATAATATTGAGAAGTAGGGCAACTCGGCTACGAATACCGCGGCGGGTGTAGGTAACTGCTTTGTATTTAGTAGCGAAAGAAGTAGCTTCAAGTAGGTAGGTATGTCCCCGTAGCAAGTGAACGTCAGTGGTGCCTCCGGGAAACAGGCGTGACTATATGTATGTAGGTATTTTAATATAAGTACAATTAAGCCCCAGAAGAGTTATGTCATTAATTCATTATTGTAAGATTTACCTAAAGTAGGACTTACCGCAAACTGAATCGAACGTGTAAGTGTTGAAATATCTCCAAACGGAGAAGTCAGCGCCTCCAGCCATCGGCTCCAGCAAGTCGGCCATGATCATGCTTTGCTTATCAAATACTTTTACAAATTCGTTAAGGTTCTTCATACTAAAGACTGGAGCTAAAACTTTTCGCCGCGGCCGCCAAATGTCAACTGTAAATTAATAGAATCAAGTGAGAATATAGTACCTATTTACTACATAATGTACTAATATGATGATGCGAAGATGTTGCGCGTTACGAAACCAATAAGTACCTTTATGTTTTCAATATATATTCATCTGGGGCCAAGGCCGTGTCCCCGCCAAAACAAGATCCGATATTTTTTGCGGAAAATCCGTACGACCCATGGGTCGCAAAATGGAAACTCATGAAATGTTTGTTGCGTGAGAGATTAAAAAAATGCCTTAAGTAACGGAATATAAGGCTTTCATGGAAAACATGTATGATAGCACTGGAAGCTAAGACTAAGCTGGAAGGTATTAGGTATTTCTAAATTGTATTTTTACCTGCTGCAAATATACTGCCATTGCCAATCATTGTTCGTATGAATTGAGTGACGTAACCTTTTTCCATACAATTCTTTAATATGACTTCTGAGGTATCCGGATCAGCAACAACTGTTAGAAAATAAGTGAATAGGGCTTGCATTCCGGAATTCCGGAATCTCGAAATTCCGGAATTTCGGACAATTTTTCCGATATTACAGTTCCGGAATTGAAACACATAATCTCGAAAATTCCGGAATTGAAAAAATATATATTTTTAGATGAAAACGTGTAATATCAGCCTGGTTAATTTACAAAACTACCACAGAATATATAAGAAATATGTAAATTCATAATTTAGACACTGCTCGGACTCAGGTAGTACCCTATTATACTTAAAAATAAGCCATAAGGCCAAAGGGGCTAGTTAGAGCGAGATTTTAACCCGCTAATATTAACCATTATCACTTTCTGGTTTTGCAAACTTAAATTCAGATGCAAATCGTAGTATTTGGTATTACATTCATTCACAAGCATAACGTCGTAGTTACTTATACACTTTTCACAAAGACGTGTGCATATTTTACTAAACTGGTGGACTTTACTGCAATTTATGGAAAATGGTGGATATGAAAAGTATGCTTTATTTTTTACAAAAATTCAAGGTGTACATGTACAATTACAACATGTACCTATGTAGGTATAAATCAGGATATCTGACTTTTTGGGCCTCGAGTCTGATACAGGTAATTCAATATTTATTTTATTACATTTATGTGAATAAGACGTTGTGCCATTGTTGTAAATTATTACTTTTACATTATTTCGGTGGACAATGGATGCATATGCATTTAAAACCCTTGTTTTTATTAGATTAATTGATAAAACAATAATGTTGTCCTCGTCCATATTGCTGTAAATCCTCAAATATGAAATAAGTGCAGAAGGAAAACACTGTATTTGGGGTAGTTTTATTTAGTTTTTGTCTAAAATATGTAGTTTTTATTACTGAATGATGTGTCAAATACTATTAAATAATAATGCTAAATATATTTACTTTAATGTTAACTACTATCGCAAAACTGGCACTAAAAACTCGTTTGTATCGTTTGCTGTTGTTCGAAATACTTCGCAAGACCGATTTTGACACAAAATGGACTCTCCTGTAAAATTACTAAAATGAAAATTGCAGTGTTATATGCCTTTCAGGTACGGAGTTATTGTCTTAAACGTCGATTCATAATAAATTTCAATTTAAAATTGTTTAGAAATCCACCACAAAACCAAACAAAAAAAAAGTTTTTCAGTTCCGGAACTAGTTCCGGAATTCCGGAATTGAAGTCCAATCTCGAAAACCAGTTCCGGAATTGAAAATCGTCCGATATTGCAAGCCCTATAAGTGAAATAGTTAGAAAATGATCTAAATATTGTTCATGAAACTCGGCTCATAGATAGATTAAGCTCTTCAGAACTGTTCAAATTTGGCTTCTCATCCCCGACAGTAGTAGTGCCACAGTATAACAAAGAGTACTATCGTACAGTATGGCCACTCCCGCTCCCCGCTGAAAGCGCCGCCCACCCCCGTTCGGTTACCTCATAGTTACCGCCTGTCAAAAACGCGAACAGTCAACCTGTCCTATGTCACTCATACAAGCATGGTACGCGTTCACCTTCACGAGCTTAGAATGAGTGCTAGGAACGCGCCTCTTTCATATATTTGATCACCAGTGTCTGAGGTGTGGTAGTAGTGCTAAGCTAGGTTTCATGTTCTCGAAAGTTTTCTTTACAATCTCCATAGAAAATTTAACGCCTTCAGATGATTCTAACCTGCAAGACTTTTAGGGCTAGTTGCATTATTTACAGTTAAAAGATATCGTACTTCAACATACGCCTCAGAGATCTATGGAACTTCCCATAGAATACAATTTAACGAACGCGTTAGCGGTGACAACATTATACCCATGCCAAAAGGTCGATGACTCACGCTCACAAAAGGGTCTCAAATCCCAGCTATAACCAAGTTATATACGCCCACAATAATGCGCCCGATATATCATTATAATGCTATTCGGCATTAAGCTTTTGTGCAATTAAGTTTTAATAAATAGTACATACCTAAGTACAGTTTATTTACTATCCACGCACTTATGACGCCTCCATTTTCAATGGCTAGCCGCCCCAGAGATTTAAACCAAACGGTGCCATCTGCAATAAAAAATATAAATTACGATCTAAGAAATTGAAAAATATATATATGGTTCGAGACTGTTTAAAATTATAAAATCCCTTAGCCGTCATAAATCGTGTTCCCAGCTATCCCTGTCTTATTTAGTCCCAAGTCACAAGGCCTGGAGGCCGGAGACTTTTGATAATTAAGTATGTTTACCTAGTCAATAAAGTTATGAAGCCCAAAGTTTTGTTCCCAGCAATTTGCTCTAGGTACACCTCTTAAATAACAATCATAAATTTTCTGACCTAATGACCCGATGGATTCTAGGAGTTCTAAGTCAGAATCATGAATTTAATAAGACCCTAAAATCACTATTTGTGAGTGTGCACGGGAAAACGTCCCGCTTAAGTCAACACTCCTATAAAGATACAATTCAATCTGGCCTTAATGGTAACCGACAAAGTGAGACGTTTTACTAAACACACTCATATTTACATAATAAATACCTAAGTGTTGTACAAATTTAATTTATTTTATCATCAAATGGGGTAAATGTGCTAAAATAACTAAGGTCAGTGCGGGCAAGACCGGCATAGTTTATTTGAAATAAAGTTTGAGTGGATAAAACTCTATAATTAATTTAGTCTGGCGTAATGCGCATGGTCCTATGGGATAGCAAATATTATATTTTACAAAGCTTTTACAGTATTTTGGTGAAGTAAGGTAGTTTTAAGTGATAAAAATCACTTTTTTTAAGGCTCGGCGGGTTGATCGTCCTCCCGCGATGAGCACAGAAAGACCGTCTAGTGCCTGTTGTCGCGTAATTTCATATGAGACTAGATTCCAAAATTATGATCATTGTTATTTAACGTAATAATGGGGCAGAATGTGCTAGATAACTATTAAAATAACGTTGAAATTTTGAACATATAAGCATTTTTCTATTTATAAGGCAAGACCGGCATATGTCCCGTAGATGTGGTTCATAACCTTTTCTTTTCAGGTCCAGATATTGCATTATACTGTTTTTCCAACGAACACCTGCGAATACAATTTAGTCACGATATTACAGGCTCATATAAATCCAACTACTTATCTGTTTTTGAAACTATGTTAATTAAGAAAACGTAATAGGATATTAAGATACGTGAATTAGTTTGGTAACATTTCTTAGCAATGCTTGGTTTTGCTATAGTCACTACAGTATGAATGAATGTGTAATTTTTTTTCATCACACTCGCACACTAAATGTGGTTTTACACGCAGGCGGAGCGTGAGTTATAGAAAAATCGTTCTCCCAAGGGAGTTATAAAATTTCTAGTACCGTATTCAATTTTTTTTTCTTTTTACATATTTTTATGTTGCAAGTGTGATGAAAAACATTGTGTGTAACTCGGGGAGTATGAATATTACAAACTCGAGTCTTGGAGGAGCTGAGTGGTTCTTTTCTGTTCAAGGATTTTATGTTGCCAGTATAACATATTAATTCAATGAAAAGAGTTTTGACATTATATTTCATGATCGTTTATAAATTGTTGTAGATTAAGTCCGTACTACTGATTTGCAGTAGGTATATTCATTATTAATATTTTGGTAATTTCCTCATAGGTGACGTGAAAAATTGTATATATCACATGGTAGCAAAATTATTTCCACCTTGAGCGTTAATACTTGAATCCCTCACTACGCTCAGGATTCTAATTTTTAATCCCGAGCGTAGCGAGATTAGAGATTCCTTTACTTCGTTCAGGATTCAATAAACACCCTTTGCCCCATTTTGCTCGATTACGACTTCAAAAACTCAGTAGAGATTCAGATGTCATTAATACATAAATATTTACATAAATATTTGTATACTTAATACATAAATATTTGTTTCAGTTATTAAAAATAGCAAACAATATACAAGTCATGTCTATACATCTTCCGAAGAATGTATTGATAGAATCTTTTTTTGATGTACTTCCTAACGCCAGCGTATACGTATCGACGAGGAAGACGAAATGATTTTGCTTGAGAAGTGCACAGTTTGTGCCACTAGTCATAGTTTCGATATGACCCTCTGTGCCTCCAGGGTTCAGTTTCTGCCGTCTGACGAACAACCTTTATCAAATATGTTTTGTCAAGGGTGCGCAAATATTATGTTATCTGTTTAAATAAATAATTGGATTCAAAATGCTTACTTTTATTTCTAAAATACATAACTCTCTTTTGAAATATTTGTCGCCGCATGTTGCACAATCTATACAAACACTACCAACTTAAATATGATGATGAGTAATGCAGTGTAAGTAGGCTTAGTTCTGTTCACCACTTATAATTCTTCACAACTATGTCATTTTTATTTAATACTTTCGAATGATATTAGTAACACCATACGAATCATTACCAAAACTGTATTTCGAAGTTAAAATCAAAAACGGTACAACTATCATAAGCAAAAAACGTACTTATATATTGATATTGTTTACACTCGACTTATTTCCAATAAAGCCTAAAAAAGGTTGGCAACTCCTTGTTTATCGTATGCCGGTCTTGCCTTTCTCTTTTATGCCGGACTTTCTGAGTAGGCACAATTTCTAAGTTACATATTTCAGAACATAAAACAAGAAATTGAACGCGTTTTGAGTAGATTAATAGTACTAGTCAGAAAGAACGGTTATTAAATGACTACGTTACATACATGATATACAAATATTCCGACTGCTTCTATTTTATTTTAATTTTTTTCGGAACCATGTTGAACTCGATGCTCGAGTTCGAAACACGAGAGGCGTAGATATATAAACATTAAAGTTATTGTCAATAGACGGTCTTTCCGGGTAGACGGTCTTCCCCACACTGACCTTAATAAATGATTTATGATTACATATTATGTAAATTAATCAATAAAAATTATCATTTCGGCACAATAAAGTGGATAATGGTACAACTGGTTATGCTTAAGCCAGGTGTGTAAGGTCAGTGCGGGCGAGACCGGCCCTTTAGGTGAAATAAAGTTTGCGTGTATAAACTTTATTCTTTATTTATTCCTTAAATTAACATTAACAGCCTAACTAAACATGTCAATCGTACAGGAGGGTATAAACATGAATAATCCTGGTACACTTATATAAAATAGTGTGGCGGAACATAAAGTACATAATATAGTAGGTACTCACACGTGGATCGAACTTGGTAATTTAAGAAGTCTGCGGTAATCGGTGTAGCCTTAGGGGGTAACAAATAAGTAAAACGTCTCACTTTGTCGATTGCTATTAAAGTCAGTTTATTTATATAAAATATCGTCAAATACAAGCAAATCTCGTCTTTATGGTAAGCGGCAAAGTGGGACGTTTTACTAAACACTCACATAATATCAGTTACACTGTCCTTCGGCCGGAAAACGTCAAATTTCAGGCCGCTGCGCTAAACGAAGTTCGCTAGTAAATAACAGCCTCAGATCGCCGGGTTGTTGTTAATTACATGTGGTCTGAGACATTTCTTACTTTACTGGCCATATAGATAGGCGTGTAATCTTATAATCTACTATTTTCTGCTTCAAATATCAATGAAACTTATCATTCTTGGGTCTCTTAGCACGCACGGCCCACTCGGCATTGAAGAAGTACTAGAACTCACCTCCATCAGAATTTTTCATTAAATATGTATGTCCGATAACTGGATAGCACGTCGCCCGGACCTGAAGCTGCGCATAAATCTCATAAAGCTTTCTCCTTCTCACTCGGTAAAAGACACACGCGGTCACACCCAGCAACAAAATTATTAGCCAAAGCATTTCTCTATACACTGTCTTACTATTTTCTATGTATAATTTAGATAGTCAAATCTACTTCGCTTCAAGATTAACACTGGCGAGCAATCGCGATAGACTTGTTTTATATTCGTATATTTTATAATGCTGATAGTATTCGAAAAAAAAAATTGCCGATTTTTAAAAACCCGTTTGTTTCATGGTCGTTTTAGCCTATGAACCAGAATTAATGGTAAAGTCAAGGTTCAAGCATTGAGTAATTATTACTTCGTATAGAGGATATAGCTATAGCTATAGCAAACAACGAACGTGTCACAGCCTGTAAGCTGAAGGCGGGGCGAGGGGGCGGGGTGTGAACCAATGGCCTGCTTCCGTAACGTCGCAAGCGCTATGATTTTACTCGGCGCTTACGACCTTTCGGTCGCGATCATGAGCCCTGCATAGAGTGCATAGATTAGAAGTCGTAGTACAGAAGTGACATGGTATTACATGGGCATTTTTTTAATTTATGACTCTCAATTAGCGTGAGTTGTTAACAAAAAACATAAATCGCTGTTAGTTTTGTAACGAAAATCAAGCTTGAAATCTGTATTTAAAACTAAACTTTTTTCACGTTCTGAATTTAAATTATAGCTTAGTATTATTTACATAATTAAAACAAAAACGATGTTTTTATTGAAATTCCATGCTTAATTATCGTTGCAAAACTGACAGCGATTTAACTTTTTTTTAACAACTCTGTGAGTCCCAATTTTTTTAAAGCCCACATATAAAGCTATATACGGACTGAGCGTACATGTGTACACGTAGCCGCAACTGGATATTAGTTATTTATGTGACATTTGCATAATGGTAGGCATTAAAACATGAGTGTTGTTTTTGTTGTGTTAATAAGATAACATGAGTGTTTTAATGCCTAATTATGTATAGTCGCATACATAACTTTATCTACATCCATGTATGTATGGGCGCGGGTTTATCGTCCCATAGAAAATTTGAATTTCGCGCGTTTTTATACTCTCATAATTTGCTTGACCGTCTACCTACCCAAATTCATTCAGGCAGGTTAGGTACTGCACTTACATTTACATACTCACATGAAATTCGACACGCATATTGAGAATCTGTTATAGACCGACATGTCGGAAAACTGTGCAATTCTGACAATAATAATTAAATAACCTTTTTTGCGTCGATAAATATATACCTATAATTTAATGTATAATAGGAAACTTGAACTAACTTGCGATATTGTCACGTCTGCTTTTGTTGCATTTTTTACTCTTTGGTTTCAACGAAACATGGCCGTCGCAACATGGCGCTTCGGCATGAGTTTATATTGATAATTTTTTTTAAAAGTAAGCGTGTTTAAACAAAAATGCAGTAAACCTACGTATGAAAAGTCACTCCTTGGCTTTTTTTAGATTTTCCTGAGCAGTTTGTACAGTACCTCACTACACATGACGGCATTATTTAGACGAAATATTTTTCATTGTGATACGTCAATCTACCACAGCCGTTCGGCACTAGAGATGTGTCAACCCGGTTCAAACCGAGTTAGGCTCAACTCGGCCCGACTCGGTTTGACAGTTCACCAAACCGGTTCCAACGAGCAGACGGAACGCAGCCGAACGAACGTACTGATCGGTCCCCCTCCCACATGACTCAACTCGAAAATGTTGATAACGAAACCGGCAATCGGTATCGGAACTGCAAGCCAGCGAGTGCAAGCAGGATAGCTGTACTTTCGCGCGGAAGTGGCGCCACGGCCAGAATCTGAAACACACTCCCGGTCCGCCCGACCGTGCTCGCTTTGGTTTGAAATCAATTATAAAACAGATGGTGCTCTTTTACCTAATAATAAATGGGGAAATATAACAGTTTACAACTGTAATTAAATGCTCCCGCTATTCTGCCGTTGCCGCCCTTACCGATATTCTGTGAATTCTGTCTCCGTTACGAATATTTTGATGAAATGAAATATATTTATTTGCATTAATTTAGTTTCAGTTTAGCTCGTTCAAACACAACTTTAATTTTAAATAAATAAAAAAACACACGTTTATATCATGTGTTTCGGGCATAACTTGACTCGACTCAACCCGACCGACTTGATTCGTGTTCAATTTTGACGAATCGCTTCACACGGGCCAAACCTAACCGCTACATTAATACGCTAAGGACCGTCGTAGCAACTCGGTTTGGTCAAACCGGGTTGAAACCGGTTTACGTAGAAAATCAAACCGTTCAGCCCGGTTTGCGATATTTTCGGTTTGGCACATCTCTATTCGGCACAGACTAAGCGCGTTTGTGCCGATCGGCTCTAAGTGATGTTACACAAAATCAAGTTGAGCTGCCCTCTCTAGTTAACATAATTACTCAAAGGGTTCAAGATACTTTTTCGCTTTACTTAGCTCAGTCTAGGGTTGCAAAAAAACGGTTTTTTTCTGGCGTGAAAAAAAAAACATGAAAAAAAAACAGTTTTTTTTCTGGAGTATGTTTTTTTTTCTAAAGTACGAAATCTCAAAATTTGCAAAGTAGTTAATACTTTTATACGGTTTTTTAAACTTAATGTTAACTATTAAACGAATTTAATCAAATAACTTTAATTTCTGGTCTTATAAAAGTAACATTTACGAAATCTGTAGTTGGTAGTTATCACTATTTACTGTTGGCAACACCACCGCCTCTCCACGCTACACGCAGCATCGGGAATTCCCCAATAAACGTTTGTATACTGAATGTTAATTGAATTAAAATGTACGTTATTGTTATTGTAACACGTTACAACTCACGAAAAACCGTTATTGTCGTATTATTTGTTCATCTGAAAAAAAACCATATTTAGAAAAAAAAAAACCATGGTTCTCGGTTTTTTTTTCATGTTTTTTTTTCACAATTCTGAAAAAAAAACATTTGGTTTTTTTTCTATTTACAACCCTAGCTCAGTCCATCGAAAGTAAAAATATAGGTACTTATAGCATATACCAGTTTTATATTTTTTTATTACTGATGGTCCTAGGTTCCAATCCCATGGTTGTTTTCTATGTATATTGTACCCACACGTATACACATACGTTCTCTCTCAATAAAAGTGTTTCATCTGACCGGGTAGCATACCAACTATATAGAGGTATTATGTTTAAAATATGATTAGTTCAGTTTTGGGCTGACTTTAATTTAAGTAAATAACAGAGTTATTACTTAAATACTTAAGTAAATTTTTTCTCTTCTCATTGGCATCAACTTGAGGTTGGCAACTAGACTACCCATTAGCAGTCTGACTTACAGTCTGCTATTTTAGAATAACGTGGCCACTGGAAGGTGGCCAGAAATAAACATTTTATGTAAAAAATGAGCTCTATTTATATGTAGCTACAAATATTTTTAGTATAGGGTGGCCAGTTATTGGACACTGGGCAGTTATCTACTGGCACTTTACTAATACTTACCTGCGTCAGAATTTTTCATCAAGTATGTATGTCCGATGACTGGATAGCACGTAGCCCCGCTCTGAAACTCCTCACTGATTTTGTAAAGCTTTCTCCTCCGCACTCGGTAAAGTACACACGCGAACACAGCAAGTCCTAATATTACCCAAAACATTGCTCAGTTTTTTGTTTGAGGTGTTAATTTATTAGTTACTGATATTTTTGTTTTCATTGACTGAGCAAAAAAATTATGACAATTTCGTAATCACTTGTAAAAAATGCAAATATAATGATGTACACTTATACTAGACTTCTATTTATTAAAAAAAAAAACGTGTGCCTTCCCTCGTCTTTGTCAGTGGAGATTACATAGATAATGTACTAGCTTTAGTGCGGCACTCGTAAGTTATTCGTGACTATGACGCTATATTTTTCGTTTAAAACCTTTCGGCCTTGCTACTTACATGACCCATTTCAGAGCAGAGATCAAGTTGTCAACTCTTGTTGTTAGAGAACTTGGTAGTCAAATTAGAGGAGGCATTTAAATAAAAGTTGTTAATATTGACTTTGTTTTACTTTGTGTTACAACAGTGACACTGTCACTCGACAGTGACACTTCACCACTAAACTTCACGACGATAAAAGGCCATAACATAATGGCTAAACAATTGTTGACATGAGTGACATGACAGATAGTGTTAAATAATAATAAATAAATAAATATTATAGGATTTTCTTACATAAGTTGACTGAGTCCCACGGGAAGCTCAAGGAGGCTTGTGTTGTGGGTGCTAATACAACGATATCATCATCATCATCATATCAGCCCTTTATCGCCCACTGCTGAGCATAGGCCTCTCTTCTAGTACGCCACTTGTCCCGGTCCTGAGCTAGTCTCATCCAGTTGTGGCCCGCAATTTTCCGGATGTCGTCCACCCAACGAGCCAACGATATAGGTACTCGTATATAATATACAAATACTTATATAAAGACTGTACACGATAAAATCTGGCCATGCATGATATGGAATATTTTTTCCCGAATCCACATTTTAAAGTAATTTTTGTATTTTTATTGACCAATATATCTTAAACTATATAATAATAGTATCTATTCGTTGTAATGCACGAGGAAGTGTGAGTTTTCGCCGAATATAGTAGGTATATTTCATTTTTTGTCCAGCGTTTTTTGACAATCTTCCCAGGCTTCCTATCCCACTTTTCACAATTGTAGTTATATTTTTAAAAGCCGTTTTACACGCATTAGAATGTCATCTTACCAAAAAAAAATGTTATTGTAACTCATTTCGACATTTGAGAGTCAGGAAGACTACTCTTCTAATCCAAGCACTGAAAGTTGTTTTTGTATGGAGAGCCAAAAAGTGTCAAAAAGTCGAATTCAGCAAAGTTAGAAAACTTCAGAACTTTCTTAATCTGATTACAATCTGAAAAATGTTACTATTGTGAAATCAGTATACATGTAATCAGGTATGTTTTGGCTAATATAATTAAACATTAAAAAATCTTTTTAACAGGAAAGTTTTGTAAAGACTGCCAGAAGACAGTGGACAAAAAATATTGGTACCATAAGATAATACACTGCTAAAATTCATAGACCAACTAACGTTATGGTATGTTTATATCTTTAATTTGTAGGTTGTTATCCACAAATTACTTGGAAACGGTCCTGCTTGAAAATTCGCTTTCTATAAAAAGATTTACCATATTATGTATGGCCAGATTTTATCGTCTACAGTCTTTACATAGAAAACATCCATGACTTAGGAACAAATATCTGTGCTCACCACACAACACGGAATTCGAACCCAGCCCCGCGGCTTAGCAGGTAGGGTCACTACCTGCTAGACCAGACCGGTTGTCAAACCCCTTGTCAGTTATTAACTGCATATGGTGATTATTTTTAGGATAATAATTATTAATAGTCTTAATTACTATTTAAAGTTAACTGTTTTAAAGTATCACGTGTTAAAACATCTGCAACGAATAAATTAACACCTGATATAACCGTGTGTCCCAAAAAAATCTGTTCACTCTTGACGGCCCAGCCACGACATTGGTCTAAGCGCGATAGCGGTGAGCGGCATCCATACGTGCGAATGAAAAGTCCCATCGCTGTGTCTCGCTCCAATGTATGGCCGCCGCTCACCGCTGTCGCGCTTAGCCCAATGTCGTGGCTGAGCCGTGAGAGTTGAGACATCAGACCATGTTTTACTCTACCGCTCCTAACAGTTTGGCGTAGTCTGTAGGTTTCTTCCGCGTCACACCGCCGGTTTTGTAAACGAGCTCGCGTGTAGTCTAACCTAGCTCAGGTTACTATCAGGTTACACCTACCCTGAGTTAAAAGGACAGTCATCGCCACTTGGACGGTGCCTGCTGTGCAGGGATTCAATTCAGCTCGCCGAACCTACAGCAAGGCTCCGTGATACAGATCCTCTAATCGAGGATTTGGTAAGTGGCCCAACACTGTTTGCTCTGTCTCCTTATCCAATTTATCCATATCCTATATTTCACTTTGATTTTCTTTCTGGTCAGGGTACCGAGTTTATGCATGGGCTTATGAAATAATTAAGTTTTCTTTTCGGTTCAAGTCAAAATTTTAATACAGCTTGTCATAACGTAATAAAACAAATGGAATAAATAATAATTGCGTTATCTTATCACTGTAAGAAATATTAACGAGAAAGCAAATATTTTTGTCATATTATACACATGTTTTAATCCTGATAAATGGTTGGTCATCATCGATTTTGAACAGATGTTTTTCATTTTAAAAGTTTTATTGAAAAATAATAGAAAAATGACCATCTTCCCTTAGCTAATGACGTTTCCTTCTATTCTCTAGCCTTATTTCATAGTTGTCCATATCCCTCATCATGATGTCGAAAGACACTTTCAGGGGTTCCTTGAGCTTGTGCTCGTCCATGTGGCTAGGCGGCAGGATCCTGTAGCGGCGGAGCATGTTGGCCATCATAGTCTTCATCGACATCATTGCGTAGTTGTATCCTAGAAACAGAGTACTGATATAGTACGCCGTAGTATAGAATAATATGACTACCATCAGTTAAGTATTATACCTTGTACCTATTCGAGTATCAATCAAATCTTGGATTTTTATTTAACATCAGCATAAAACTTCACCATTTCTGGAGGAGCAAAGGATGTTTTTAGAAATTCTGGTGGGAGATGTTTATTTTAAAATTGATATCAGAATTTGGATAGTAAACAAACCTAGACAGTTTCTCATGGGCAGCGAGAAGGGCTGGAACTGCAGCGGGTGCTTGAGCGGCCCCTCCAGGAACCGGTCCGGTCGGAACTGCTCCGCGTCAGCTCCCCAGAACGCGGGGTTGCGGTGCGTCGCCCAGATGTTCAGTACTACTGATACCCCGTCCACCAGAGTAGTGCCTGATGCTAACATATAAAAAAAGGTAAGGTGATATTATATGCATGTGAATAGATTTGTCACCGACTCAGAATTTCTCCTATTTCACATTATTTCAAATCAAGAAGGAGAATGTTGTCCAATTCTTGTTAATGTATGTTTTTCTATAATGTACGTGACATTGGTTCAGGATTTTTTCTAACAATAACTACAGCAAATATAATTTTCCGGCTGTACGAGTACATATACCTAATTTTACAAAATGAATTCATTAGTGTCTATAATTTTGAACTTACGTAATGTCACATCATTCATGACTTCTCTCGCCGTGAGGGGCACTGGAGGGTACAGCCGTAAAGTCTCTTTGATGACCGCCTCCAAGTATTTGAGCTTCGGCAAGTCTTCCACGGTCAAGGCTCGGTCTGAGTCACCGAATACGTCATCTAACCTGTGAACGTAATAAGTAGGTAACCGTCATTTCATGGCCCCTTGAAATAAATCTCTCGTTTCCCGAACTATTCAATTTATGAAACTAAACAATTTAAAAACTTATGTTCAGCAATGTTTGAAACATTGCATAAACCGAACTGAGATTTTGACTTATTTTATTGCCTCCTGATATTTTTCAATGTAGAATTACCGAATCAAAATATTTAACTTTATACTTAAACTTATAGACGCACAGGTGGCCTAACGGTAAGAGCATTATGCGACTTTCAATCCGGAGGTCGCGGGTTCGAACCCCGGCTCCTACCAATGAGTTTTTCGGAACTTATGTGCCAAAATGTCATTTGATATTTGCCAGTCGCTTTTCGGTGAAGGGAAACATAGTGAGGAAACCGGACTAATTCCAATAAGGCCTATTAGTTACCCCAAATCTGGGATTAGTTGTCACAGCGGATCCCTGGCTTCCATGAGCCGCAAGGAGGATGGTGATGATACTTAAACTTGTAGGATTAGTAAGATGGGTAGATCTGAAGACGTGGCATTAGCTCACGCCCCACAGCATAGTTTACAAATATACTAGGACTTACTCATGGTGAAGTTTTTTCTGAACCTCGGGATGGCGAGCCAGCATGGCGGCCGCGAAGGAGGCGCCCACGGCGGAGGTGTCGGTGCCGGCCATCACGATCACCATCAGCTCCTCGCGCAGCTCCAGGTCCGAGTACTTCTTCTCTTGCCGGTCTGACGACTGTATCATCATGTCTAAGAACGTTTTTTCAGTGCCATTGATATCTGTGAATGGGAAATCTGAATACATCCTGCTTTTCCTCACAAAAAATGTGTTCAAATTGAAGGAAATTTAACTCCAAATAAAAACGAAACCTTAACATTAAATTATAAAATATATATATATATTATTTATTTAAAATATCCGCAACTTTCCAAACTTATTGTTCGTAAATACGTAACATACTTATAGTTTAAGGAGAACAATACATAGGTAGGTACCTAATGTACCTATAGTGTTTTAATTATTGCTGCTCGTTTTACAAGTAACGGCCGAAATATGTTATCTACATATTTGCCTACTTACCAAGTTCTTAGTTCAATTTATTGTACATAATTTTCTAAATCTCCAGTTATCTACTTACCATTTTTATCTCCTTTTTGTGTAGAAAGCTGTTTTAGTTTAATTTCTATTATCTGTAAATTAACACACGACGTTAATAACAAGAAGAAAAAAACATTGTCAACTCGTAAGTTAATATCAAAAGTAGGCAAACGGTTTTCTGTCTGGATGTAATAAGTACCTACCTCATCAAAAAATGTATGTATGACATTCCTGTGGTAGTCAAATTTCTTGTATCTCGGGAGCAGCCGGTAAATGAACTCCGGGTACATCCACGGCGATACGAGTCGCTTCGCCAGCTCTTGCGACGCGAAGTCAAACGCAGTGAGGAAGCTGTGATTCGGATTCTTTTGACTGTTCAAATCGATGCCTAATGTTGATTCTAAAAAAAATATTTGACATGAATATAATTTTTGCAACATGTAAGAGTTACCCACAGTTAAGTCTGTATTTATTTCGCATTTTAATTATTCGTTTACCTAACTAATTATAAACACGAAAAATTCCTAGAACGAATAGATTATTATTAGTAATCAAGATTACCGTGTGAGGATTTCAAGTAAATATTAACCTTTTTTTGAAAATGTTAATCACCTAAAATTTTCAATTTGCTTGTCATTGAAAGTGAATCATTGTTTATCTGTGAAGCGGGCTGAAAAATGACTCATCTATGTACCTGCCCTATTGGAAATTGTTCTAATTTTTACCCCCGACGCAAAAACGACGGGGTGTTATCAGTTTGTTTATAATTAAATTAATTTTCACCTCACTAGCTCGGAAAGGACTTTTTTATTCTTTAAAAACAGATAGCAAAATCGCATTTTGTCCACAAGAGTGCAAAGAAT
Organism: Leguminivora glycinivorella; assembly: GCF_023078275.1. Lineage (NCBI taxonomy): Eukaryota > Metazoa > Arthropoda > Insecta > Lepidoptera > Tortricidae > Leguminivora > Leguminivora glycinivorella. The sequence goes on from NC_062973.1 coordinate 16,614,125, forward strand.
ATTTGAAATCCGAACGTGTCATTAGTTACTTTTTTAAATATAATTTCTTGTAAAGGCATGTCCCAGACAGGACAATTTTCTCCCTGTGCTTAAATTGTCTTAACAAATCATGTGATGTGCACGTAAAAATAATTTCATATCGAATTGTATCCGACTAAAAACATTAAATTCAAACAATTTTATAACATGATTTTTACCATCACACTTGAAATCGTACAAGAAATTGTATTTTTGACTTTTCCACTGTACTTATTCAGAAGGCACCTTAAGTAACATTGCAATCTCAAAACGCGTGAAACGGAACGCACCCAAATAGATTTTTCTTCTTGATTCTTAATTTGAAACTTTTGTGGTGTCGGTGGGTGCATCGTGGAAATTGTAATAAACGCAAGTTGACTTATTTCTGTGCAATTATGTTCCAGTTGTTTTTATTGCGTGTTTCCCCGCTTTAGTGAGGTGAAAAGTTATGTGTTACACACGGGATGCAAAGTTATTTTACCTCGTGTGTATTGCAACACTCTCTACGCTCAGGATTCTATTTTTGAACTACTCGCTTCGCTCAGGATTCTATTTTCGAACCACTCGCTTCGCTCAACCATAGAATCCATTCGCTAGCTCGTAGTTCAACCCTAGAATCCATTCGCTAGTTCGTGTTGCAATTCCACACTCGGTTAAAATACAACTTTGCTCCCTTGTATAACAAATAACTATTATTTTTGCGGATGTCTCCGCTATTGCTAAGGGTTAGATAATGATGACAACACGCCACAGGAGGGGTAAAATTTCCATACAAACGCTCTCGACTATTTCCTCCCTGGTTTTTGAAGATAGAGCAATGAGTTTTTCAACAGAGACTATTATTATTTTTACCTGTCGGATAGTTTTGATTTTTTTGATATTTTTATTTTTAAAGACGCTAGAGCCCATCAAAAATGTACAAAAACGGCGTTATTGATTATGGCGTAAAAAAAGGTGTGGTATTCAAAATTGGTGACAATTAGCCAAAAAACTAAACGGTCCGACACAGATTATTTCATTGTTATTCAGATTCTCAAATTTCGTTAAGATTGAAATTTCGTTAGTTTTGAAGGAGGGAACAGTCGAGAGCTGAACCTCCATTTTAAAGTCTTTTTCGCAGTATCTTTTAACTGGGTTATTCTTAATTGCAGCCATTCCCGTCATTGAACTACTATGTACTACGTACTAGAAATGACAACTCGAACATATTCTGTGCGCCGACCGGCAGCGGCGGCAGCGCGAGGCGCATGCGCGTGAAGCGAACCGTGTCATAGAGTAAGACTTGACCACCTAGACGCGACACTTTTAGTGTAGACCTTTGTTTTATACTTTGTGTGTGAAATACTAAGTAGTTTACTTTTAGCACTATTATACATTGTGTTATATTTAATTTCTACTCAGTGAAATAAAAATAAGTAATTGTTTTTTTCATAAATTTTAATTTCCTTTGAATAAAATTAGTTTGGTAAGTTTCTGTCGCTCAGAATAATAATCGCGCCATTCACCTTGTTTTACCTCCCTTAAACACCGGTTGCATTAAATACTATTTCAATTTTGGTTTCACTATTTTTCGTCAATAATGAGAATTATAATTCAGAAATAATTCAAAATCATGCTTATTGTATAATATTATCGGCTAAACTTTGTATTAGAACCGTGTAATATTCAAAACTATAAATTGAAATAAATATTTTTATATTATATATTGAAAACAGAATATGATCACAATTATTATATCTTATTACCTACATGTCATGTCTGCGCGATTCATCTATGATTCCAGTTGTCAAAATAGCGGCCATAGCATCGCGTTTAAGGAGCCCGTCTCTTCATTATAATAATTACTTAAATTAAGTTAGATCAAAATAGCTTGTCTACTAACCGATGAAATGTGACACCGTCACTTTTATTAGATTTTTTCGTATGGCTTCAACAGTATCTTATAGCACAGGAAGGCATTTTTTCATTTTATTTGTGTGCAGTCAGAGACAACCTCCTCCCACCACGCGCAGAGACTGACTGAGGCAACATAAGTCCACTGGACTTATGTTCGTGGCGCAAACTTTTTGTTCGCCGTGTCCTCTCTAGTACATTATACCTCAATGATTCCCGTCAACTTTGTACAAAAATTAAGGGAAAAGTTAAATTTGTTTTTATTAATTCCTATTTTGTTACCAAGATTTTGTTGATGAATTGAGATTTTATTAAGTTTTATTTCGTCATTAAGGTTCTCTAGTATCTATATTTTCTTAATTATAACAATTATCCTGTATATATCTTACGAAAGTCGAATTATATCACTAAATGTTGGTAACAAAATAGGATCAATTAAAATTTGCTGACGTGGCATTGTTCAAAGTTGACGGGAATTGCTGATAATTGACAATTTTGTTTTCGATAAATCTAGTTAATAACACCATTTTAGCTTTTTCGCTCCTGTATCGTCTTAATGACTTACCGCAAACTGAATCGAACGTGTAAGTGTTGAAATATCTCCAAACGGAGAAGTCAGCGCCTCCAGCCATCGGCTCCAGCAAGTCGGCCATGATCATGCTTTGCTTAGCAAATACTTTTACAAATTCGTTAAGGTTCTTCATACTAAAGACTGGAGCTAAAACTTTTCGCCGCGGCCGCCAAATGTCAACTAGAAATAAAATTGGAAAGTAACTAATATTTACTTTGTTTCTTTTGTATTATATCATATTGAAATAATAGTATATTATTTACATATCCCCATTATAGCTATTGTATGTAAGGCCATATATTACCTGAAGCAAATATACTGCCATTGCCAATTAGCGTCCGTATGAATTGAGTGATGAAACCTTTCTCCATACAAGACTTCAATACGACTTCAGAAGTTTCCGGGTCAGCTACGACTGTCATAAAATATAATATAGGTATATAAATATAATATAGGTATATATACCTTAGTGAATTATTGTTTTATACCGGCGCGAGTTAAGGACCCTTTAGTTCAAACGTGGTTCAAACTGTTCCAACGTATGGTAAGACATTGAATTAAATAATAGCATCCCATCAAAAACATTTTCATTTTTACATGAATGCATGCAATGCATGTTGCCAAGACGATGCCATAAAGCTGGCCTCACAAAAAGTTATCAGATCTCATGTAGAGCCAAACATCTAACTCTACAACCCCAATTTTACAAACTCTACACGTTAGGTAAAATATGCGGCTTGGCCGTTTCGCTGCCGTATTAAAAAATGCCCAGTGTTTAAAACCAGTACGTTTAAAACAATTGTTCTTGCAGTAGCCACTTATTTTACCTAACGTGTAGACTTTGTGAAATTGGGGTCTTTAAAAACCTTCAGTCGAATTGAGAACCTTCTCCTTTTTTTGGAGTTGGTTAATAATAACATTTTGAAATTTACGTTAATTAGCTAAATATGGTATAATAGGTTTATGTATGTTAGATAAGAATACTTATTTTGTATTTTGAACCCGATTGGAACAATAGTAGGTAAGGCAGTATACAGTGGGGTACGGTACGTACCTATATACAGCTTATTAAGCACCCAAAATGATGCGATGCCTCCATTTTCAATGGCCAGTCTGCCTAAAGCTTTGAACCAAACGGTACCATCTGCAAGAAAAGGGGAAATAATAAATATTTGCTTTTATCAACTACTTACTTTTCACGACGACCGGTCTGGCGCAGTCGGTAGTGACCCTGCCTGCTACGCCGCGGTCCCGGGTTCGAATCCCGGTAAGGGCATTTGTTTGTGTGATGAACACAGATATTGTTCCTGAGTCATGGATGTTTTCTATGTATATAAGTATTTATATATTATTTATATCGTTGTCTGAGTACCCACAACACAAGCCTTCTTGAGCTTACCGTGGGCCTCAGTCAATCTGTGTAAGAATGTCCTATAATATTTATTTATTTATTATCAACTCTTTTAAAAACTTTATGACTTTCATTGCGTGTGCATTGTGCATTGACATTACATACATCGGCTCTCATATGCGCGCTTACTTCGCTAGCACGCAAAATACCGTGTGTGATGTGATGAGTGATGACCAACATAGCATATTTGTATTATAATATGTGAGTGTGCACGGGAAAACGCCCCACATTGTCGATTGCTATAAAGCCGCTTTGTCAGTTTATTCATGTAAATATACAAGTAAATCTCGCCTTAATAGTAACCGACAAAAAAAGGGACGTTTTACTAAACACACTCACATATATTATTACCAGAGCTAATTGTAATGAACTAAATTCAACGAGACGGGTAATCAAAGTTAGTTGTTTTTGGGAGTTTTTAATTACTTGTAAGAACTTACCAGCATCAGAATTTTTCAGAAGATAAGTATGTCCGATAACCGGATAGCACTTAGCTCGGAGTGGAAGCTCCTCACTGATCTGATAAAGCTTCCTCCTTTGCAGTCGGTAAAGGGCAAATGCGAACACAGCCAGCCACAAAAATAGCCAAAACATAACTCTGCTCTAATCTGGTCTATTTAGGTATAATGTATTTAAGGGGCCAATTTCGACTGGCGGATAATTTTAACTATTTAATCGAAATATTTCCCATGTTTTACATTATAAACCTAAGTTCCATATTTGCCCACTGAACCCACGTGCCACATATGACCAGTGGACACTGTAATGAAAAAAATAATAGAACATGGAAAAAATATCGATAATTAGATACCGATTCGATATAGCCCCCATAGAAAAAATACTTTTCCCCTCACTAGCTCGGAAACACGTGTTTTGTCCTTTAATACCAGCGGGTAAAAACGCATTTTATCCACTAGTGGGTAAAGTAATTTGACCTTGAATAAAGTCAAATTAACTGCTTTAAAATTGATAAAAGTAGGTGAATCTAGTAATAAAGATGATTTACCACCTGTGGAACTACTGGAAGCAGTGATAAACGCATTTTTTGCGTTGTAGTTTCCTCGCTATAGTGAGGGGAAAAGTTTTGTGTTACACTCGGGTACAAATGTATTTTACTTCTCGTGTGTTAAAAAACTCGCAAGTTCAGGATTCTATTCTCGAACCACTCGCTTCGCTCGTGGTTCAACTATAGATTCCTTTCGCTTGCTCGTTTTTCAATTCCACACTCGGCTTTAAAATACAACTTTGCCCCCTTTAGTAGAGGAGTGGAATGAGAATTTGTATGGGGGGGGTCATAATAATTCCCACAGAACCGAAGTTTGGTTTTTTTAGTTCTTTGTGTGTGTCTTTTTGACATACTAAAAATATAGTAAAATATATTTATGCAAAATGCGTTTTTTCGACCGCCAAAAGTTGTATGAAAAATTACTATGGAAAAAAAATCCTAAAATTTAAAAATCGTCTCTGGTATCAACTTATGGGGAATTAGGCGGCAAATTTTTTTATAGCGTTGATGTTTAGCAAAAATATAAATATTTTTCACTATTTTGGTAAAATAAAAAATTATAAAAATCATAAATTTGATGAAAGGAAGTAATTAAAACATAAATTTCAGCAATGTAATTTTTTTCATATGTCCCACACCATGGTAAATACGGGTACGATCCGCCTGGTGATTAGCAGTTACGGTAGCCTATGACGCCTGCCAATCTAGAGCCTCCACATGCGCGTTGCTGGCCCTTTAGGGTACCTTTCCACTAGAGATGCGCAACGTGATAGTGTTGGATATCCACCAATCATGTTCACTGTTCACAAAGCGTAGCGCTAGTAGGAACGGGTTCGACTAAGCTGATTGTGGATATCAGAAGCATCCATAACACATCTCTGGTGGAAAGGCACCCTTAACAGTCCTCAGCTAGTTCGCAGGATAACGCGCGTCCGCGGGAGAAAAATCCTCCTAAGCCTACATGGAAAACAGATGCCTTAATCTCGCTGTCCAAGGCTCTAAGTCACGCGGCCCCGGTAGCCCAAAGAAGCGCTGGCTGGACGTCGTGGGAGCGGACATACAAGAGAACAATCTCACGTCTAAGTATGCTGAAGACCGGGCAAAGTGGAGAAGACTGAGTAGGAAAGCGGACCCTGGCGCTAGGCCGGGAAAACGCTAGGTTGAAGAAAAAGAAGCCGCAGTGTGCGTCCATATACGGGTCCAGGGTGTGTGGATGCGCAGATTTATGACTAGAAAAACCGATGATTATTAGGTTTTGGTTTTCTCTCGTGTTCGATATAATGCTTTATCGACAGTTTTTTTATGGGATGCGACAATTTATATACTTATATTGAACCCCACCAAAATACAAGTTCATGGTAAATACGGTTACCCAATAGGAGGATTTTTCTCCCGCGGACGCGCGTTATCCTGCGAGCTAGCTGAGGACTGTTAAGGGTGCCTTTCCACCAGAGATGTGTTATGGATGCTTCTGATATCCACAATCAGCTTAGTCGAACCCGTTCCTACTAGCGCTACGCTTTGTGAACAGTGAACATGATTGGTGGATATCAAACACTATCACGTTGCGCATCTCTAGTGGAAAGGTACCCTAAAGGGCCAGCAACGCGCATGTGGAGGCTCTAGATTGGCAGGCGTCATAGGCTACCGTAACTGCTAATCACCAGGCGGATCGTACCCGTATTTACCATGGTGTGGGACATATGAAAAAAATTACATTGCTGAAATTTATGTTTTAATTACTTCCTTTCATCAAATTTATGATTTTTATCATTTTTTATTTTACCAAAATAGTGAAAAATATTTATATTTTTGCTAAACATCAACGCTATAAAAAAATTTGCCGCCTAATTCCCCATAAGTTGATACCAGTGACGATTTTTAAATTTTAGGATTTTTTTTCCATAGTAATTTTTCATACAACTTTTGGCGGTCGAAAAAACGCATTTTGCATAAATATATTTTACTATATTTTTAGTATGTCAAAAAGACACACACAAAGAACTAAAAAAACCAAACTTCGGTTCTGTGGTAATTATTATGACCCCCAAGGCTATATCTCCTCTACTACTTGTATAACAAATAACTATTAAATTTTCTTGGCTATCTTGCGCTGATGATAAACCTTGATTTAAAACGAGTTTTGTATTAGGTATTCGTAAATTATTCGTCACTATGACGATAATGTGATAATATACAACATTTTTTGTATTTCTTTTTAAACCCGATCGGCATTGTAGTATGAATCACACTTAGTACATTTTAGTGGAGATAGTGTCACACAGGTGCAACTCACGAGTTCAAATACGAAAGCGCCTGTGCTACATCGCCATATAAGATTCTTGATTTTTAGTTGAAAGTACATACTTAAAATTCCTGGGTTTCAATTCAATTACGTAATTAACTCCAAATTTTACTTCTATTTTTAAGTCTTTTAAGTAGATTTGTTGAAAATATTGTTTTTATTTTTGTATTAAAATCGGAATTGTGAACTAAGTAGATACGTATGTCCTAATATATATATTACTGTCGTCAACACAGAACTAAAACATCGTTCTAGTCACTATTTTTACTAGTCCTATATTTTCTTTATGTCAAAGAACTACTTTCCGTCCGTGTAAGATGATAACTGGAGAAAAATAACAGATTCTGCACATGTTTATGCATGTTTATGGCTAGGTGCCTAATTGCAGTTAATTGGTCCTCGATCCTTGCGCTGAAGTGGACGAAGGGTCAAGCTTGTTCTCACCAAAACTCACGTGGGGGAGACACGGGTTATTTTATTTGAAAAGATTCTCCTACTGCAGTCTTTAGGAGTAGGTACTTATTAGTTAAACACTGTTAAAAGGTGTTGTATTTAAAAAAAAAAATTATGTTTTTATTGTATAACTAGTTTTTATTTCTTTTCATTGGTGCTTAAAATGTTTTTTTTTGGAGCTAATTTTTAATTTCATTTAACTCGAAAATATGTAGTTTTTATTATGGTTTGGGCTGAAAAACAGAGCTGCAGTGTCACTCACGTTGTGTCGACGCTGTTCAGCATCATGCTGACGCTCAAACCATTTGTCACAACAACAAATGTTTAGAATGTTAAGTTACAGTAGTCTAAGATTTAGTTTAGGTATTAAGTTTATAGGTTAAGTAACTTGTTTAATGTTTTCCTTGTACTCGGTGTTGTGGCAATAAATGCATTTTCTTTCTTTCTTTCTTCTAATTACTGTTGTAAGCGGCTAGTTATGAAAATTATAATTATCACAACCGCGTTTTATTCTAACAATATAAAAGTAAGAAGGTCGGTAGAATCTATGCGGAAAAAGAAAAGTCGTAGATTATAATGAGAACCAATATAATCAGGTATTATCTTACGAATTTTCTCTCTTACTAGTACTACTATATGGTACTAGACCACTAAGTAATTATTTAGTAAAATCTTTGACAAAACCAAATGCAAGTATATTTGTTATTTTTATGTTGTGTATACTTGCATTTAGGCTGCATTACAAAGCTTGTAACTTGCAGGCTATGTAATGCAGCCTTTGACTGTATGTAGGTAATGGTCCTAAGTACCTATTATATAACCTGAAAAATTCAAACCTTAATAATGCATTTTATGCTTTATTTTATATTTAGGATATAATGTACATATCTACCTAACTACCTATCAAAGTCTACACGAGGAAATGATCCTAGCACTCGAAAAATTCAATTAATTTAGAATTATGGAGTAGGTATAATTATTTTAGACCACCATTTTAGTACTAATGTGCTTTTATTTTCTTTATACTACTACTACTTATTGGCGCAGCTACCCAAAATGAGTCTTGGCCTCCGACACGAGTGTACGCCAATCATCCCGATCCTTAGCGACGTCCCTCCAGTTGTATGCTTGGAGATCGTGAAAAGATCCGATTTTCTTTATAGTCGGTTAAAAAGTTTACTTAAATCAAATGGTGTTCAATGAGTAAAATCTCCCCAACTAACCTGCATTTTATTGATAATAACAGCAATTATGGTAATTATCCACATAAATAGAACCTGGGGTCACGGTCCACTGACAACGGCGGTGTGGCCCCGGGTCAAGTACTACGCGGGGGAATTGTTTACGCGTAGATACTTCCGTGCCCCTAACTTTAAAATAAATTGGGGGACACCTTACGAAAATTAACCTAGTCCCAAACCAAGCAATAGCAAGCCATTGCTTGCTATTACTATACATATACCGACCATACCGACCGGTCTGGCTCAGTCAGTATTGGTAGTGACCCTGTCTGCTAAGCCGCGGTCCTGAGTTCGAATCCCGGTAAGGGCATTTATTTGTGTGATGAGCACAGATATTTGTTCCTGAGTCATGGATGTTTTCTATATATATAAGTATGTATTTATCTATTTAAGTATGTATATCGTCGCTTAGCACCCATAGTACAAGCTTTGCTTAGTTTGGGGCTAAGTTGGTCTGTGTAAGGTGTCCCCAATATTTATTTATTTATATTCTTAGGTAACTAACATGAGTAACACAATATCTCTGTTCTGAAATGGATTCGTTAAGTGTCCCTAGATTCCATATAGCCTGAGACCGATACGATATTTTTGAAAATAATTCTATAACAGTAGTTTTATTTCATATACAGCGCTTAATCGCAATTTAAAAAACCTATATTTTCGAATCCACCAATAGTTTGGAATGGAAGAGATTAAAAAAAACTAGGCCCAGAAAATAAGCGTTTTCTTTCAGCAAAATACCTCACAGTAATTTAATGGTGGAAACATGTCGAAAAAAATCAGTTTTAAGTTTTACAACCCGAAGCCACCTAAACCTAGGACTAATCTGTATGCATATACATTCAATCCAAAAAAAAATTTCAAAATCGGTCCAGTAACGACGGAGATATCGTGGAACAAACATTAAAAAAAATAAAAAAAACATACCACCACCTTCCTTGAGATTTGGGGCGGCGGTTAAAAAAGAACGATATTAAACCGGTATTATTGTATGAAGAAAATACCGGAACACATACATACACACACACATACACATGATACATGGATTTCCGCAAAGTAACGCCTGATTCCATCGATTATTTGAAAATACCGGTTTCGAGCGCCGGGCTGGGTGGGTGGAGTAGAGATGTAATAAAACCATATGAGTTAAGTTAATTCAAAAAATATCTTGGACCTAAAGCATGCTATTCTGCCAGAATTACATAGGTACTCGTAAACATAGGAATGGTGATAATGAAAAACGAGGTATGGAGAATTTATCTTTTTTTATTTTTTTGCTGTAAGCAATAGGGAATAAAGTTATCTACCTAGGTATAACTACGATGCAAAGACGAAGAAAATTTTTATACAAATATATTTTAGCTACATATTAACATTGCTATTTTCGGCATCAACGTACTGTAAACATGGTTCCGATGCCAGTTAATGATTATTCCGAAAGCATTCTAGACGTAGTAAATAATTAGGTATCTTAATTTAATACATTACCGTTTTAAACATATACTCGTCGGACTCGTTTAGAAAACCTACAACACTTACGGACGTTTCATGACAATGTCAAGTAATTTATTATTCATAAATTTTATACCTATTTAATTTTACAGACCGTCAGATAAAGCGCCAACAACCGCAGATCACTGACATGAGTACATAAATATTTGTAATCAAATAACTGCTAAAAGCTAACATAGAGTGCTTTATTATCAATGCAGTATTTCTAAAAATAGTATATTAGGTAAGTACCTACTATTTTGTGATCGATTAGGTACGATTTGAATAAGTACGAAGTTCCGCATTTTATCTGCTTATTGTATCTAGGCGCAAATTTCAATTTTGTTTTGCTGATCTGTGTTTTTTCTCTAGTCTTATTTCATAATTATCCATGTCTCTCATCATGATGTCAAAAGACACTTTCAGGGGTTCCTTGAGCTTGTGCTCGTCCATGCGGCTAGGCGGCAGGATCCTGTAGCGGCGGAGCATGTTGGTCAACATAGTCTTCATCGACATCATTGCGTAGTTGGATCCTGAAAACAAGAGTATAATCAACGAATACTGCTAAACATCTGCAGTCAGTTAAGTAATTAAATCTTGATTCTGTATACCAACTATAAAATACCACGTATAATGATGATCGAGTGGCGACTGCAAACCACCAAGCCAGTTTGTCAATAATATATAGAATTATTGTTGTAAAAACTGACCTAGACAGTTCCTCATGGGCAGCGAGAAGGGCTGGAACTGCAGCGGGTGCTTGAGCGGCCCCTCCAGGAACCGCTCGGGCCGGAACTGCTCCGCATCAGCTCCCCAGAACGCGGGGTTGCGGTGCGTCGCCCAGATGTTCAGCACCGCCGACACTCCGTTCACCAAGGTTGTGCCAGAAGCTGCGAATTTGAAAGGACAATTCAGTTGCTTCCTTCTTTGTTAAGCTTGAAATACTTTATTCATCTGTGGAGCAAAATATACATCAGCTTAAAGGTTCTTGTTCTTACGTAGTGTCACGTCGTCGGTGACTTCCCTCGCCGTAACGGGCACGGGAGGGTACAGCCGTAAAGTTTCTTTGATGACTGCTTCCAAATACTGAAGCTTTGGCAAATCTTCTACGGTCAAATCACGGTCCGAGTCACCAAATATCATGTCTAACCTAGTGAACAAAAAGAAATGATATAAAAATGAATGTAAATGCTAGAAGAGTCCGTTGGACAAGTGAGTGATTTCCCAACATACTTACACGTACACGTCTTACACGTATTTAACAAACTTGAAGATTACAACTCTAGGCTCAGTGCTCAATTCCTTGATATGTATAATTTATGCGCGCGTGCCATATTAGTCAAAGTCAGATTTTCAACAAGCTGAGTCTGGCAATAGAAAAGTCTAGTAGTAAACAGATTTTTAAGAAAAATTTAAAAAAATTACTCAATGACACAATTATATAAATATTATCTTGTATCATCTCCAGCACTACCTAGCGGTCCGTTAGTGGACCTTATTGCAAAGGCATAGGATCCACTGATGGTCAGCTGAGGGTGTTGTTATTTATTTGTTTCGTAGTTGTAGTTTATTTTAATATGTAAGTAGATGGGGGTGTACTCATCACACAATTGTTTTTTGTTATATTAGAGCGCATTATTCGCCAACAAACTGTCCACAGTTTGGCGAAAATATTTGTATACCTACCACTTAAGGTTTCTTTTTAACCGCCTTCCAAATCTCAAGGGAAGGGGTTCTCAATTCGTCTGTATTTTTTTTTTTTTTTAATGTTTGTTCCTCGATATCGCCGTCATTACTGGACCGATTTTGAAATTTTTTTTTGATTGAATGTATATGCATACAGATTGGTCCCATTTTTCTCAGAACCCAGTTCTGGTGGTGGGATCCTGGAGAAATCGAGGGAACTCCTCAAATCTGAAAGGCATACATATGGTGATTTTTGTGTTTTTAAAGGAACAGCATGCATTTACGTACAGAACAGTGACATTTGGTGCAGTGGAACTCCTGATGATGGTCAGAATGGAACTCCTCAAATCTGAACGGCACACTTATAGTGACTTTGGTATTTTTATAAGAACAGCATGCACTTACGTCCAGAACAGTGACATTTGGTGCAGTGGAACTGCTGATGATGGTCAGAACAGAACTCCTCAAATCTGAACGGCACACTTATAGTGACTTTGGTATTTTTATAAGAATAGCATGCACTTACGTCCAGGACAGTGACATTTGGTGCAGTGGAACTGCTGATGAAGAGTGAGCCGCCCCTGGTTAGAGTTCCGTTCTGATAATCATTCTCATCTGTAAGTACTTCAGAATCATCCAAATTTCAAAATTGGTTCAGAAATGACGGAGATATCGAATAACAAACATTAAAAAATATACAGACGAATTGATAACATAATCCAACGTTTGAAAGTATTTATCACCAGAACCCCAAAGGAAGGCGGTTTTTTTTTTTAATTATGTTATAAATAAATATAAAAAATATAATATAAATGTTTTGTGCTTTTGTCTCAAGCGGACTTCCCGCCTTTCTATCTGTTAATACTGCTGTAGAAGAGCTAAGTGTTTGATATTACGCAGTACGCAGACTTAGACTTACTCATGGTGCAGTTTCTCCTGGACGTGGGGATGGCGAGCCAGCATGGCGGCCGCGAAGGAGGCGCCCACGGCGGAGGTGTCGGTGCCGGCCATCACGATCACCATCAGCTCCTCGCGCAGCTCCAGGTCTGAGTACTTTTGCTGAAGCCGCCCGGATGACTCAATCATCAGGTCTAAGAAAGTCGTATCGATGATTGCTGTAAAAAATTGCCGCCTTTTTTTAGTGCCAAAATTTGGTTGACCGTCTAAATTTTTTCATAGTTTTCATAATTTCATTGATTACTTACTTTTCTTGTGTCCTCGCTGAATCGCTTCTAGTTCTTTGCGTTTCGTTTGTATTAACTGAAAATTAATAATATTTATGAAAATATTTCATGGCTTTTATAATTGTGAAAATACGTTAATAATATATGGAACTTAAAATATGGTATGATTGTGAAAAAATACTTTGGCTTCATAATTATAATATTCATAATATTTCAAGGAATATTCAGGGACATCAAGGAATTAAATAAAAATAGAAATCATTTATTCGTGACAACTGACAAGTGACATTTTAATTGAAGTGACAAGTGAATTAAACACTTGAACTTTATTTCAATTACAATTTCTCCAGAAACGTTTCCTCTCTCGCAATGCAATGTGTGCAATGACCTATCGGCTACGATTCCCGAATGAATACAAGAAAACTGTGTAGGTACTCCCACCTTAAAGGCCGGCACTGCGCTCCCAGAGAGAGAAATAATTCTGGTAAGTATAGCAGCTGTAGTCGGTCCATTGCCATTGCATTTGCCTTTGTTTGATCATAAATCATGAAACCCAACCTTTCTGAAACTTGACGTATGTGCCCCTAAAGGTCGAAAAACGCTGTAATCTTTAGTTAATCGCATTGCACAGACGTCAACTACAGTCATGTACCTCCTACCTAATTAGTAGGATAATTTTATGAACGACCGTTCACAATGCCAATAGCGAGGTCAACATAAATGATGTTGTAAATATTTACAATTTTTTATACTAAGTAAGAATGGTCCTAGATCTCTAATGTGGCCTTTATTTATATATTTTTCAAATAAGAATCTGCCTTATTTGAAAACTGCTTGTATCACAATACGGCACCGATCTGTGTTGTCAATTGTCATTGTCAAAAGTAACACTTCAAGTTGTTCATTTGTTCAACCACTTCTGACACTGACTACCAAACTGACGACGCATATCGGTAGATCGTCTCACTCTATATATCATAGGGCCACTTGCACCAACGAAAATGGAGGGTTAACTCGAGCGTTAACCCACCATTTTATATGGAATTTGACAGATGACAGCCCACTAACCCTGGGTTTAGTGGTTGGTGCAAGTGGGGCTTATAGAGTCAGACCAGAAAAAATTGGCAACGATTTTGATAGCCCCACTTGACCCACTTCTATAGGTAAGGGGAAAACTAAACGGAAATTTAGGTAATGGAAGCGAAGTTTGACGTTTAAAATAACATTTGCAGCGGCGAGGCTGTCAAAATCGTCTTCAACTTGGGCTGAATCTAATTGATCGTAGACGGCTGTAAAGATCATACCTCATCAATAAAGTTGTGTATGTTCCGCCTGTGGTAGACGAACTCCTTGTACTGCGGAAGTCTCTGGTAGACGCAGTCAGGGTGCATCCACGGAGACGTCATCCGCTTCGCTATTGCTTGCGACAACCAGTCGAAAGCGGCGAGGAAACTGTGCTCCGGGTTCTTTTGACTGTTCAGGTCAATTCCTAAGGTGGTCTCTAAAATAAAACCGTTTAAATGGTTAATTTTTTTGAGTATTTAAACGTAATTTCGCCATTGACTTAACTATCTAATGGATGTAGGTAAACTTGTCTCTGCCTATTAGACCAAATTGATTTATTGAGATATTATTCAAATTGATTTATTTTGGAACAACTAGGTAAACTACAAATTTTGATGGAATTACTTTAGAAATGGTTTTTAATATTATTGAAATGATTTTACTGATTATTCTTTCCACACAAGGGCTGCCTCAACGTTAGCAGTTAAAGTACCTACATACCTACCTATTGACTTAAATTCAAAGAAACAATTGTATGTTAATTATTTAGACTTAAAATAATTTAATATAAATAAAAAAATATTTGCTTTTAGTATTTGAATAGTCTTTCATTAAAATTCAAACTGATTAGGTATAACAATTTAATTAAAATTTGCATTTAATGTCAATGTACTTACTTTATTTTATTATGTTTTATACATATTATCTTCTTTTATAAATTTTATAATTCAATCATTTGAACTTTGGGCATTATTAATCTATGCTTTGCAAATTGCATGGCCAGACTCTCTTCTGTCTAAAGAATATTTTCTTTGAAAAAATAGGGATCCCTAAAAAAGGCGTTTAACAGTCTTAATTTTTACGTTAATTAAGAACTTACCACAAACGGAATCGAAGGTGTAAGTGTTGAAATATCTCCAAACGGAGAAGTCCTCGCCTCCAGCCATCCGCTCCATCATGTCAGCCATTATCATGCTCTGTTTATTAAACACTTTTACAAATTGGTTCAGATTCTTCATACTAAAGACTGGAGCTAAAATTTTGCGCCTCGGCCGCCATATGTCTACTGTAAATAATAAATAAGAGATGTGTGCATTTTCTATAATTCAGTGTGACAATTAGAAAGAAGAAAGTAAAACTAAAAGGCACCTGGGATTCGTACTCATACTGTCAAAAACTCGCCACTGCCGGCTGTTCCCACAATACATATAAGGTGCTGTTAGCACCGACCATCTCTGCTATAACTACTTGACTGGGCCGTTGGATAGAGAATGCCTTTTGGCATTACACCCGCCCTATGAACGACAAGTTTCCTTTTGTACAGTACCTAATAAAGTGTAAATAATCTTACCTGGAGCGAATATGCTGCCGTTCCCGATAACCGTGCGCGCGAATTGCGTCACGTAGCCTTTCTCCATAGAATTCTTCAATATGACTTCGGATGTGTCCGGGTCCGCAACAACTGTAGATAGTATAAATACTATAAATGTTACTTTAATTACTGATTGAGAAACGGGCTTTACAATTAACTCACTCTAAGTAAGTGTCAAAACTATGACATCTCCATCGCGTCGCATATCGAACACACAAAGCCCGTTTCTTAACAGCAATTGATGTAACATCTATCGCAGGTGTATGGTGTTTTTCAAAAAAAAGTTACGAATTAAAAAACTAACTATGCTATTCTGTTTCCCATAATGGACCTATTTAACCATATGTCGAATTTAACGGAATTCAATAAAAACACGGTGTATAGTAGCAGTTTTACGATGTTTATACTAAAATTACCATTTTTTTCACTAATATAATTATGTATGATGTCATGTACCTAATCCTAAGAATACCTGTGTTTATGCTTTTTGTATCAGGGACATTTAAACTGGGACTGCTTAAACTGGGAATGATTAATTCAATGGTGAATAAATTTACTGTGACATGTAATCTTATTAACCCGTTTTCTGTAAATTATTGTTTGCTTTAAGGTTTAATTGCGTAATAATGGTAGTAGAAGAAAACTAAAAAAAGCCAAGTGCGTATGTATAATAAACGTATTTTTATACGACGTTAAATACAGTCTGCGAAACGAAACGCCATCGAAACGCCGCAGAAATGTAGTCTGGCTCTGTCGCGCCAATACGTAAGAACGATAGAGATAGATAGCTACGAAAGATATTTTATCGTGAGCGTTTGTGCATTCGGCTACGCGCACTGTTCTTTACAGTAGGTACTAGGTACACAATATAGTGCTAGTTCGCAAAGTAGTAAATCATGGATTTAAACACTCCCATCGGTCGTGTCTTAATTTATCGCCACTCGTTTCGAATGTTCTCTTTTCCGCACTTTTTTTTAAGGACCTTTTCCGCACTTGTCTCGTAGTACTACACAAAATTTGGTAGGTATTTAGTTCAAAACTTACTTATATACAGCTTGTTTACAATCCAACACGATGTAACGCCGCCATGTTTAATAGCAAAATGGCCAAGAGATTTAAACCAAACTTGCTTCCCTGAAATATACAAAATGCAATTTGACTTCTACTTTTCTTAATAAATTATCTCTATTTTGTTAAATACGTCTGTTGTTTTTCACGTGTCCCTTGAGAAATTTCTTAAAATGTTATTGTTTATAATTGGGTACTTATTTAAATTAGTTGGGGTCGAAAAACTGGCTCAAAGGGTAAACGGTGAACGGTAAAAGGTTTATCAAAGACAGCCAGACCATTTTATGAAGAAATTATGATCGAACTTACTGGCATCAGAATTCCTCATTAGATACGTATGACCGATAATCGGGTACTGCTTAGCACTAATGGGAATCTCTCTATGGATCTGGTAAAGCTTTCGTCGCTGCCATCTGTAGCACACAACACTCACTAGTACACCTACCAATAACAGAGACAAAAACATTGTTCTTGTAAGTATAGCCTATAGGTGACCACTTCACTGCATTGTTTTTATAATATTTTTTTAAATTTAATATTCAGTACTCCGCACAATACCAGAACTGCAGTTGCATTGTATGACACTGTATTTAAATACGAGCGCTTGGTAGGTATACATTATAATTACCTACTTACTCGTAATATGTAAGACGCTGATGGTATGTTGTAGAGCTTTGGTTACCTAGGTTATCAAATTATCTAATGCGCGTACCTTATTATGACTACACGAAGGCGAACAGCATAACACTGAAATTTCAGTAATTAAATTAGTATTTAATTTACATAACTGTTCCACACCGATATAGTCTACTTTACCATTTTTAAAATGTAAATTTTATAAAGTAGGTATATACATATGTGGTACATACCACCGTGTTTCCGGTATCACTCAAAACCTCAGACACCCCAACTGATTTTTATTTATTTTTTTAACTTATCTACTTAGAGTATTCATCTTTTCATCTGATGTTTTTTTTTACATTGAATTTTTAATTTTCTCTACAGCTCTACTCCACTTTTAACTCTACACTCAATAAAATAACATCAAGATATGCTACGCCGCGGTCCCGGGTTCGAATCCCGGTAAGGGCATTTATTTGTGTGATGAGCACAGATATTTGTTCCTGAGTCATGGATGTTTTCTATGTATATAAGTATTTATATATTATATATATCGTTGTCTGAGTACCCACAACACAAGTCTTCTTGAGCTTACCGTGGGCCTCAGTCAATCTGTGTAAGAATGTCCTATATAATATTTAAATATTTATTATTTTTGTTTATTTAAGATATAGCTCTATCGATTTTACTCTGGATTCTGAACAAATGGTTTTCAAGTTTTTAGTGTTAAGTGAAACACGGTGTATAGGTGTTTACTGTTTGGGTACAACAGTGCGTATATTTATTTATTATTATATTTTATTTTTGTGTTCTTTGGTTTCCAATGCACCGCCTACAATCTTTTCTGCTTTGCCTTTAGTACCTAAGTAGATACTTAATGTGGCTCGTGGCATTTGGCATTAAGTTCGCATTTTGTACATTAAGTTTGTCTTTTGTGCAGTAAAGTTTAAATAAATTACAAAACGGACTCATTTAACCCATGGTTTATCAATGTCTAATTTGGGTACAAAGGTAAATACTGTAAATAGAAATGCTGACGCAGGTAAGTACGTAATTATTATTTTTAATATACAGCAAGGATTATTTATATAGGATTTACAGTCTCCATATTAAGAATCGTACCTCATTTTTTTTTAGCGCCAGCTATTAAATACTATATAATGCCGACAATTTTTTTTTTTTCAAAATGTGTATTGATGCGTGATATCATGATATTAAAATAAAGAAGCATGTCATTTGTTCTTATAAAAATAAAAACACGCGAAAATATTTCGGGAAAATATGATTTTGGCCACTTCCAGGCTGCGAACAGCACCCAGAAAATTGTTTTGAACTTAGTATGTTGAACAATTTCTGAAAAAAACACGGAACCCTAAACTGAGCGTGGCCCGACACGCTCTTGGCCGGTTTTTTACTTATTTTATGAGATATTTGCTAGTCAAGTTATGGTTCCAATATTGTATGTTCGCGCCAAAAGATGAACAACGGTCAACTTATGGGCAAAGGCGCATTCATCACAGGAGCTTTGTATATCTAATTAGGATTTATTTAAGTTTATATTTGTATGAAAACGGGATTGTTCAACTAAAGAACCTGTAGGTACCTAAAACGTGAACTAGGAAAATTTACTGGTTCATCTTTTAGGTTGGATTCCAATAAATGAATTTTATATCAAATCAGTTCGTTCAATTCATTAATGTCGTGTCCAAATCATGAACCAACTAAATTGATTCATTCAAGTTTTAGTTTTTTTTTCTATTAAACTATTGCTGTTTATAATATTGTAAAACCATTTTATATTAATACCTATGCATTTACAATAGGGGTAAAGTTAACCTGTTTCCTACAAATGCTACTTTTGTCCCCGCCTGTTCATTTATTGGAGTTGCATCGTTCATTATTGGGCACATTATACTGACTTTATGCTGGTTCATCTATCGGGGTCAAATCGTTCAAAGACAGGGCACTCTGTTCAACTACTGGGAATTTTGACCCCTTTCAAGATATAACTAATCTTATAAAATTACTGAATCATAATACGAGGCCCGAAAGTAGCTTATTCTAAACTCAATTAAATGCAGTAAGTATCACATAAAAATTATATTAAATATTAATTATATTATTTGTAAATGAATTAAGTAAGTAAGGAGAGGGATTTCTACCAGAAACTTTTGCACAGATTATAAATTGCGATGAATTTAAGCATTTTAATTTTAAACACAACAATAGGTGATGTTGACAACACTTTGATCAATAAACTACCACGACAGCTTATTGCCCGGGCAATAACTATAGACATTACCCATGGCAATCACTAAAAAAAGGGTGGGCAATAAGTAAAAATTTTCAAATTTTGGTTCAGTCATTGCCCACAGCAATATTAGCTGTTAGGATTCAAAATGTAACACATATTTACATTAAAAACGATGTACATTCTTTTAATCTGATCACATCTATGCAATAGAAGCTGAATGTCAAATAATCAACACACAAAAATAACCTTTAAGAAAGTAATAAGTTCTTAAGAAAAATGTTAATATGTTTACCTGTTTAATTAACACTTTCACCCATCTAGACAAAATCCACCATTACTATTAATTTGGAAAGAGTGTGGCCAATCGTCCATTTTAAATCTACTAAACATCAAATTACAGCACCAACTAGCGATTTCTAATCCAACTAGAATGATCCAAAGCCAAATTTAATAATGTTTTTCTTATAGTGGGCAATCACTGTCAGTGGGCAATCACACCCTGGTTTACCCTACATAATATAGAAAAAAATCCAAAGTTAGGAAATTCGCTTAGCTGTTCATCTTTTGGTGATTTTACCCTATATCGAATGCATACATTAAGACTTACAACAAACATATTCTGAAGAAGCACATTGTCTTACACATTCGTACATTTTAATTACAATACATACAACTCTTTATCTTTAAATTATTATGTTCAATAATATATTCCTTGAAAGAATAGACAGTGTGTTAACTTGTTATTGTTTTCCTAAATTGTGATGCCTTTAGACTTAGTATTTTGACTGGTATTACTTATAGGCATTATTTTTATATGTATGACCTTATTTGTTTCTTTTTCTTGCCCCAAAATACGAATAGCAATCCATAATCAGGCACCGAGGATATAACAGGCATAAGCTGTAAATCAGTGTTGGCCGTAATCGGCAATTGCCATTAACCATTAATCAATTGCATTGGCCATTGATTTCACAATTAATCAATTGCATTAATGGTAATTGCAATTAAATGTAATGGCCATTGAATTTTGCGAAGTTTAATGCCACTGATTGTCAATGCAATTATCTGATTAATGCAATTAAAGTTAATAAAAATAAAAAACCGGCCAAGTGCGAGTCGGACTCGCCCACCGAGGGTTCCGTACAAACTTTCTTTCAAACTACCTAGTAAAAATAATCTCATATTTTCATATAACTCTAATGACTTGACTAGAAGACAAAAGTATAGGCACTAATGAGTATTATTGTGTATAGCGCCATCTCCCGGTCAATTTGCTAACTAATTTGCGCGACCTGGTTTTTCAGGGATAATTCTTTATAATGTTAACCGATTTAAACAGATTTTACTTTATTGGACAGAAGATGGTTTACGTAATATCTCGTATTAATTTGAAGTACGATATACATCCGCAAGGGTGGGTAAATTGAAAGTAAAAATCTGAAAAGTTATTTGTGAATAAAAAAAAAGTATTCAAAATAAAAACACAATTATATTTTTCCTGTAATATTTAGCATAAAACCAATGTTTACTAAAATTTTCATAATTTTTCGTTGGTAAACTTCGGAGATAAGGGGGGGGAACGGTATTTTTTTTTACATTTTCCTTCAAAATTCTTTTTTTTTCCACAACAAAAAAATTATAAAAAATAGCTTATTTACGTTCAATTTGAGCTCTTTCCAACGATACCCCACTTGACCTAGTAACTTGAAATTTACAGTTTGCCCCCCTTTCATTTTGGCCATTTTCTACAATTAAAATTAATATATTTAAAAAAATTCTACTTTCTATTTGTAGAGGTTTACAATGTTCATAACTATTCCAAATTTCAAGTTGATAGCATTAGTAGTTCTCGAGATATTTAGGAATGTGACAGACGGACAGACAGACGGACAGAGTCGCACCATAAGGGTTCCTGTTGTACCTTTTTGGTACGGAACCCTAAAAAATTAATGATCATTGATTTCATTTGCAATTATGTTTAATGCAATTAATTTATTTTTTTCATGATACTACTATTTTATTTAAAGTATTTAAAAATTATAAATCATATGAAAACAAACTTCTGTGAGTCAATAAAGCCCAGCAGAATGACCCGTCCTAAACCCTGGCAGTGCCTAGAGGAACTCAGGTTTGGCGTGACATAGACACACGCTGTTTTCGTCATCCGACTCGTCTTGATGAGTACTTGAGTGAGCAGTACCTACTCGTAAGATAGAGCTGATGCTCAACCCTGGCTGTACCTAAGGGAACTCGGGTTTGGTGCAATATAGGCAAACGCAGTTTTCGTCATCAGACTCGTCTTGATGAGTACTTGGGTGAGCAGTACCCAAGATAGAGCTGATGTTCCCCTATGTGCAGTCAGGGTTCAGCTTCAGCTCTATCTTAGGTACTGCTCACCCAAATACTCATCAAGGCGAGTTGGATGACGAAAACGGCTTGTTTTTATGTTGCACTAAACCTGAGTTCCATTAGGTACAACCACAACTAGGGTTCACGAAGAGCAGTATAGAAATCTCAAAATAAATACCTACCTACTTAAAACTATTATACGTTTCGTCTTTTTAAAATTACACATTTTATTTTTGTTAATTGTTAATTGTCAATGACACTTTCAATTTACATTAGCAATTAATTTAATTTTTAATGGTTTGTGTAGCGATTAGCCATTAATCCTTTTCATTAATTTTTCGAAATGCATTAACGTTAATGGCAATTGGTGTTAATTGCAATTAACAATTAATTTTCCGTCAATTGTCAATGGTTAATGGCAATTAACGTTTTCAATGGTTAATTTTTAATGGTTAATTGCATTGACGTTCGGCCAACACAGCTGTAAGTTCAGATGTTGGTTGCACAAGGTCGTGTATTATGTAAAAATAAAAGGCCTCCCAAGATCCACTCCAGGTTTTATTTCATGAAAATTTTACTGGTATTTTTTTTTCTATTTCAGTACACTGTTTTTAAGGAATCAGAAACCGAAAGTTTATTTGTAACACATAGGTTATTATTAGATCTTAGGTATAGGTATACATCTGAACAAAACTATGATTTGCCGGTTGGCTGCAAAACATCTTTATAATGAGGAGGCACACTCAAAGTTTATGACAGATGGCGCCACCTTAATAGTCCATTGCACAGATAAAGAATTTCATACTTGAGAGTGAGAAGATGAGAAATAAAAAATAAATAACGATATTATTATTAAAAAAAAAACACACTTATGTACTAAATTTATAAAAACACTAAAAACATCTGTATGTAAAAAGATCGTTAATATATATATAATAATAATATAAAAAACCGGCCAAGAGCGTGTCGGGCCACGCTCAGTGTAGGGTTCCGTAGTTTTCCGTATTTTTCTCAAAAACTACTTAACCTATCAAGTTCAAAACAATTTTCCTAGAAAGTCTTTATAAAGTTCTACTTTTGTGATTTTTTCATATTTTTTAAACATATGGTTCAAAAGTTAGAGGGGGGGGGACGCACTTTTTTTTTCCTTTAGGAGCGATTATTTCCGAAAATATAAATATTATCAAAAAACGATCTTAGCAAACCCTTATTCATTTTCACCTATCCAACAATATATCACACGTTAGGGTTGGAATGAAAAAAATTTCAGCCCCCATTTTACATGTAGAGGGGGTACCCTAATAAAACATTTTTTTCCATTTTTTATTTTTGCACTTTGTCGGCGTGATTCATATACATATTGGTACCAAATTTCAGCTTTCTAGTGCTAACGGTTACTGAGATTATCCGCGGACGGACGGACGGACGGACGGACGGACGGACGGACGGACGGACGGACGGACGGACGGACAGACAGACATGGCGAAACTATAAGGGTTCCTAGTTAACTACGGAACCCTAAAAAGGAGGACCAAGATGTTAATATTTACAAAAAACAAAAACAACAAAATAAGTATTTCTGTAACCAATACATTGCCACTTCTAGTATCAGTAACTCAGCGTACTTGCTGATCATACCATTTATGCCGTAAACAAAATACATGTCTATTACAAAAAATAGTCTAACATTAATAGCTAATAAGGTCGATTGCTGAATGTATACTAAGCTCATAGCAGATAAGAAACAGCCTCCATATTCTTGATACCTACGGTCTACTCACCCGTTATTCTGACCTGTACAGAGTGGTCTCCGTTGACTCACATTTTTTTACGATTCCCGGGAATAAGTTAAACTGGGCCACAACCTACTCTTAACTGCCAAACGTTTTATGTACATTTAAGAACCGCACCACGGGTGCGTATCGATCGATATAACTTTTTTTGATATATTTTTAGTCGTTATAACGATCATTTGATATAATTGTTGAATCATATAACAACAAATAATATACTAACAAATTGTATAATTCTCATTTGATATAATGATCATTTTTTCGAATAACATTTATTCTAACATACTTTGAGTATAATGCTTATTTCCTATAATTGACCGCAGCGAAGCAAGGGCTACGTTTTAACTCAAGCAATTTGCTTTTGTATGTCCGGATGTCTCGCTCTACAGCTCGCATTTCCCAACCGATTCGCGTGAAATTTTGCGACCAGATTGTATGACTCAATAAAATTTTTTTGTCGTCCCAGATTTTGGAAATTGTTAAAAATGACAAAGTCATGGGGCCTCACGCCTTAATTTTTAGCCGTATCGATATCTTAAAAGTCTCGTCTTTTAGATGCATGTATATAGAGTGCTTGACAAAAAAATCTGACGTTTTAGAACACAAGTTTAGACGGTAGATGTAAAAATATGTAATTTTGCATGAGAATAAGCATTTTAATTTCGCCAATCTACGTATGTGTTATGGTGGCTCAGTGGTAAGTCACCGTGCTTTTTTTCAAATTTCTAATCACCAAGTTCTGCGTTCGAATCCTCCAGGTGCCATAATTTTTGTATTTTTTTTTGCATTTGAATTTTATATTAATAATTATATTTTAACCAACTAAGCGATATATACATTTTATATACATATAATCATTTTTTTAGTAGAAAGTAAAATCCTGTTTGTTGATCGAAATTTGCATTTTTATGTCCGTATAATATTTTCCTCTATTCAACCGATCCTCGTAAAATTTAATTATGTAACGAAACTATTTATATTTATTTTTTATGATCCAGTGTTTAATAATTTTGAAGTACAAAAAAAACTTATTATTTATAAATAAATGTAGTGCCGAACATGGCAAAAATAAGTACTAACCAATTTGATTATAGAAAAGATGAGCTGAAATAATTATGATGCCTCTCCTACAACGTCACGCCACAATATTCTCAGAGATGGCGTTAAACAGAAGATAAAAACTTACCTCGGAAAAATCAACAAAATTGTGTTTGACTAAAGAAAACGGAGTGGAGTCCCTCCGCGCGGCATAAGTGAAACTTCGTAACATAATTATGATAGCTGTCGGCAACAAGAAGAAAAATAATAAAAATAAAAATACAAAAAGTTTTGCATTTGCCGGGAATCGAACCTAGAAATATGACTAGCGTGAGGGCAAAAATGTACCATGAATGACACTGCACCACCGTGGTTTATACTAAACAGTGCGAATTTAAGAGTTATGTGCTGCCAACTTTCAAGTAGATTGAATTAGTGAGTTGGCGATACATCGTAGTATTTAAAATAGTTGGGTTAGGGTTTTCTTCTGACCCTTAAAAGCGAAAATAGGAAACTCACTTCGCGGGCTAGCGTCGACACGTTTACAAAACAAAAATTGATAACTAAACGAAAATGGACGACGAGGGGCGAAGCCCACCGTCAAAAAGCCAACGTAGTACGTATTGAAAATAAATTAGGTTAGGGTCTTTTATACGACCCTTAAGAGTGAAAATAAGGGGGGGCTCGGGGGACGCAGCCCCCCGAAAAAAAGAAAGACCAATTAAGTTTCCAAACTAAGTAAGGTTAGGGTTTTCTTGTGACACTGAAAAGCGAAAATAGGCAACCCACTTCGCGGGCTAGCGTCGACACGCTTACAAATCCAAAATTGATAAGAAAAACAAAACGGACCACGAGAGGCGAAGCATCCACAAGGGGGCTCGGGGGCGAAGCCCCCGCCAAAAATAAATACCAACGTAGTACGTATTGAAAATAAGTTAGGTAAGGGTCTTTTTTACGACGCTTAAGAGAGAAGATAAAGGGGGGGGGGTTCGGGGGGCGCAGCCCCCCGCAAAAAAGAAAGATCAATTGAGTATCCAAACTAAGTAAGGTTAAAGTTTTCTTGCGACCCGTAAGAGGGAAAATAAGGGGGGGCTCGGGGGGCGTAGCCCCCGCAAAATAGAAATACCGATTAAATATCCAAACTAAGTAAGGTTAGGGTTTTCTTCACCAAAAAGAAATAACACTTAGTACGTATTGAAAATAAGTTAGGTTTTGGTTCTCTTGCGAAGTTTAAGACCGAAAATAGGGGGGGGCTCGGGGGCGCAGCCCCCGCAAAATAGAAATACCGATTAAGTATCCAAACAAAGTAAGTTTAGGGTTTTCTTGTGACCCTGAAAAGTGAAAATAGGCAGCCCACTTCGCGGGCTAGCGTCGACACCCTTAGAAATCGAAAATTGATAACAAAACCAAAATGGATGACGAGGGGAGAAGCACCCACAAGGGGGGCTCGGGGGGCGAAGCCCCCCGCCAAAAAGAAACACCACGTAGTACGTATTGAAAATAAGTTAGGTTAGGGTAAACTTGCGATGTTTAAGATCGAAAATAAGGGGGGGCTTGGGGGGCGCAGCCCCCCGCAAAATAGAAAGACCAATTAAGTATCCAAACTTAGTAAGGTTAGGGTGTTCTTGTGACCCTGAAAAGCGAAAATAGGCAACCCACTTCGCGGGCTAGTATCGACACGCTTACAAATCGAAAATTGATAAATAATCCAAAATGGACGACGAGGGGTGAAGAAAGAAATACCAACGTTGTACGTATGGAAAAGAAGTTAGGGTTTTCTTGCGGCGAAACACCCACCCGGGGGCTCGGGAGAGGGGGGGGTGGGTAGCCCCCACGAAATACCAACGTAAAACCTATTGAAAATAAGTTAGTTTAAGGTTTTTTTGCGACGAACAAGAGTGAAAAGAAGGGTGGGGGGGGGGGCGGCTTGGGGGCCCAGCCCTCGAAAAAAGAAAGACCTATTAAATATCCAAACTAACTTAGGTTAGGATTTTCTTGTGACGCTTAGAAGCGAAAAGCCCACTTTGCGGGCTAGCGTCGACACGATTACAAAACAAAAGTTGATAACAAAACCAAGGGCAGGACTATGATGCTTGCCATTTTATCACGTATCTACGCGGATAAAGCATCCGTCACGTTGTGGCAAGTTAGTCAGTGTGAGATTGACATAATTATGTCTTATCCACATTGATAAGTGATAAAAGTGCAAGCATGATAGCCCCACAGTTTTTATATGTTAAATGCAGTAATTGCCGTTAAGGGCTTGAGTTGAGTGCCTATAGCGTACGAGTATATGTCGCTTGAAACTGTTGCTGTCATGAGGTCACGACTTGACTGCGATAATCACTAATTAGCTTTCAGTTGTGCGTTCTCTAAGCATTTCGCGAAGGTCTACAGCTCCCAGAGCCACTAGTAAATAAATGGTATAACACAAACTCTTTCTAGAGCACAGTTAGAATAAAAATAATGTACAATAAATTAGATCCATCATTTACCAGAAAAGTAGATTGGGTTAGAACTGTGACCCCCCTACACACAACGTGCTGCTACCAGAAAAATAGGTTAGGTTAGGTTTGAACTGTGACCCTTAAACATATGTACTGCTATCAGAAGAAAAGGTTGGGTTAGGTTAGAACTGTGATCCCTTCAAAAAAGAATAAAATTAATTCAAGAAATGTTTTACTGTTTGCTATTTATACTATACTAGTCGTATATCAATAGATAGTTATACCATATAACGGTTATTATAAATAAATGTTATACGAAATAATGATTATACAAAATAAAAGTAGATATTTTGTGGTTATACCAAATGTTAATTATGTCAAATGAGTGATTATATCCTTTAAATATATATCAAATGTTGTTATATCAAATGTTTCTATACCAAAAAAAGTTATACCAATCATTACACACCCCCGCACCACTAATCACCTTGTTTTGTATAAGTGTATTGGCGACTTATTTTATTGAATTTTTAAAAATACCCTCTATGTTTATAGTTCTTTCGTTAACTTCACACAAAATAAATGTATTTGTATAGTTTTAAGTTCTCATGTAAGCGAATTGTAAATTCTTAGTGAGAATAAAGCATCTTAAACCTAAAGATGATATTTTTCCCTCTTTCACATATGAATGACAGTGACATGCCTAAGCACTTGCACTGGCGCCGCCTGGCGGGATAAAATGTCAGTGTGCCTCCTCATTTCATATAACATTCATTAACAACTTTGTAAGTTTCGTCATGTCCAACGTATTCAAAAACTCAGGTTGGCTTAGGTTTAGGTCTAAAAATAAAACTTACATCTAACTCTCTGTCACGTACATTAAAAACTCGAAATTAGTCAATATTTTGCATTTTCAGTGAAATGTCATGAAACCAAAAACCGAGATGTTAATGAAATCCTCTTAAAAAAATAACTAAAATGCTATAGACTGGATAAGGTCATATCGATAAAATAATTATTAAAAAATACATTATGTTTCGAGGATCTTTTGATAAGTTATATTTTTAAAAGGACACAATATTTTTTTACCTACTTAAGTATTATTATAATAATAAACTTTTGAATAAATTACATCCCGCGTAAATTTTACACTTTGTTGTGTTTTGATACGTATTTTTAATAGTCCGTTTATGAGTCCCACAGCTGCAGGGCAATTTGTATAAATCCCTATATATTAAATTTTTAATTTGGTACTAGGACATTTTCAGAATTTGGGACCCCCAATTAGCGAAAGTTGTTAACAAAAATTAACTTACTGTCAATTGTGACGATAATTAAGAATGATTTTCAATAAAACGAAGTTTTTGTGTTAATTACATAAACTTTAAGCAATAATCTACATTCAGAATGTGAAAACAAAAAATTTTTAGACAGATTTCATGCTTAATTGTCGTCACAAAACTGACAGCAAGTTAATTTTTGTTAACAACTTTTGCTCATTGGGGGGAGTCAACTACTGAAAATGCCCACTACTTAACTAAATATCTGAACACACTTAAGCTTATATTATTAGGCCTATTCAGTTATGTAGGTATTTATAGATGGTCAAGAAAATCTTGCCAGTAAAAAAAGCGCGGAATTAAAATTTTCTATGGACGATAAACTCTCGACCCTATATTTTCGTTATTATTTCAAATGTCGCTGTCGCTGTGAACGACAACGAAACGTCATACATTTTATAAAATACCGTGTACATCAAAAAAATAAATAATAAAAGTAGTCGGTTCGGAAAGAGAAGAGTCGTGGAATGTATGGGACTTTACGTGACTCTACTCTTTCCGTACATACTCTAAAATAAATAAAATGGCTGATGGCATCATACATGACATTCATAAGTTCATAACACATAGAGAAAAAATTAAGACACCAGTCTACCACTCTACTGTTTTCGAAAAGATTATGCAAATGTTATTGCAACCATTATAAAATTTTCCACTGCTCCAGTTACGGAAATATGGCATCATTAATCATAGATCAATCAATATACTTACAATACAATGTATGGCAAGGCACAATACATCTGTTCCTTGCGAATACGAAATAACTCATCGTCGAAAATGCATTGCTTTATTAAATGCAATAATAGTATTGCAAGTCGCTCGAAAAATCGAAGACTCTATAGGGATGACGACTACATAAAAAAATGGCATTCTGTTTAGTCCGTCAGTTAGATCGTCCAAAACATCAAAGTTCTGGAGCCCAGGGGCTTGTGACGTCACTTCTAAGTAAGAATAGGCTACTTGCCTCGTAGTCAAATCAGCTTCTTAAAAAGATTTAAGAACTGTCAAAGCGAATTTCAACGTCTTGCTAATATCTTATACTTTTAAACGAGCAATTCTTGTATATTTATTTATTTATTTATTTATACCGACCGACGATCTCGGAAACCGCTCTAACGATTTCGCTGAAATTTGTTATGTGGGGATTTTCGGGGGTGAAAAATCGATCTAGCTTAGCCTTAGATCACGGAAAACGCGAATTTTCGAGTTTTCATGAGTTTTTCTTTCGCGTTAGTAAACGTAAAATATGGTCGTTAATTTCGCCGCGCGCGCATCGATTCCGCTTAGCTCAGTCGTACGAGGTCGGTCTAATGTACGCAGATAGATCGTAGGTGTCAGGGTTTCGAATCCCGGCCAGAAATTAAGTTTTTGTTTTTTTGTCTTTTTTTTTGTTTATAAGAGTTTTTTTTATCTAAAGACGTGATATATTAAAATAGAACCGCCCAGATATTGGAATTAATATGAAATCGAATGGAGTGACGGCACGGTCAACTCAGTTACTTTATATATTTTTACCTGACTTATTAAATAAAAATTCGATTTAAAAATAACTTCTATCCATGTTTTTCTTATATTCATCTGATGCTTTATTTCATGCATGGTATAAAATATTTTATTTTAAGTACTTACAGTCAAGTTCCCTATTGTATCTAGGCGTGACGTCACGCGAAACTTCAACGCACTGTATCGTCGTCATTTTTCGTTTACGAGAAAAAATAAAAAATACGTGTCTAAAATTCTTTGATAAACTAACTGACGGACTATTTAGTTTTTTTTTAGTCGTCTCGCCTATTCTAGTCCTTTTCGATTTTTGGCATACTTAGCAGGATTTCCTGCCCATCGTATTAATTTCAATTCCGTGTTTTCCTTTTCTCTAGTCTTATTCCATAGTTATCCATGTCCCTCATCATGATGTCGAATGACACTTTCAGGGGTTCCTTGAGTTTCTGCTCGTCCATGTGGGCTCGAGGCAATATCCTGTAGCGGCGGAGCATGTTGGCCATCATAGTCTTCATCGACATCATTGCGTAGTTGGATCCTGGGGACAATGAGCACAAATATATAACACAACTCGGATAGGTAACCGTACTTAACACACGGCATAGCGGATGTTATTTTTAATCAAGAACGGAGGAAGTGTACCTCTTTTTGCAGTAAACCGCAGCTCTTGGTTTTTTTAATTATTACTTTAAAAAATAAAAATGTGACGAATAGGTAATGATTACCGTATGGCGATTGCAACTGCCAATCCATTCAGATAAGAATCAGTAAATTAGGCGACAGGCGCAGAGAAAGAGAGAGAGAGACGGCGAAGAAAATTGTGACAGAAAACTGACCTAAACAATTCCTCATGGGCAGCGAGAAGGGCTGGAACTGCAGCGGGTGCTTGAGCGGCCCCTCCAGGAACCGCTCCGGCCGGAACTGCTCCGCGTCAGCTCCCCAGAAGCTGGGATTGTGGTGCGTCGCCCAGATGTTCAGTATCACTGACAGTCCATTCACTAAGGTTATGCCAGAAGCTATAAAATAAAATGTAAAAAGGTTATTCAATTACTCCTCTCTGTGTAAAACTTGAAATACTTTATTCATTAGTGCAACTAAATTAAGTTCAATCTAAAGGTTCTTACGTAATGTCACGTTATCGGTGACTTCTCTCGCCGTGACGGGTACGGGAGGATACAACCGTAACGTTTCTTTGACAACTGCCTCCAAATATTGAAGCTTTGGTAAATCTTCTACGGTCAAGTCACGGTCCGAGTCGCCAAATATCATGTCTAACCTGGTAAACAAAATCATGGAAATGTGAAATCATAATTTTAGCAGCAGCAGAGTTGAGGGATTATTGAATACAGCTAGAGATAGTACAAAAACAAATCGTAAAAACTGTGTTAAATTAATGAATTTGACTCTGGGTCCAGTATTATCGAGATAAAAAAATCAACTGTACTATGATCTTAATAAACGCTACGAATTTTCAAAAACTTCGTTCTCTCAGTTAAATATTAGGTACGTATAGCCTTTAGTGTGGAACAATAGGCACAACCAGAGCGAGTTTGACAAAACTGTTATTTATCAACACCGATATTCACGTTTAGAGGTTGAGCGGTGAATGACTTAAACTGGAAATCGGGTACCTAGTCTTGACACGAGGACAATGTTTTGTACTTTTTCTTAAGCGCGACCTTACGTATTTCTGTCTACCAGTACTGTTGCTGGGCTATTATTAGGCAGCCTTACTCATGGTGAAGTTTGTTCTGAACCTCGGGATGGCGAGCCAGCATGGCGGCGGCGAAGGAGGCGCCAACGGCGGAGGTGTCGGTGCCGGCCATCACGATCACCATCAGCTCCTCGCGCAGCTCCAGATCCGAGTACTTCTGCTGAAGCCGCCCGGAGGACTCGATCATCAGGTCTAAGAAAGTCTTTTCGCTGATTGCTGTAACAGGTTTTATAAACTGTTATTTTGCTCTGTAGTTAGATCATTTTGGCGCACCGCTAGTTCTCAGTTCGGGGCAAATACTTTTATTTTTCGAACCAAAAGGGTAAATTACAACTACTTATTGAGCCCCAAGGAGATTCAAACTAATGCACATGCCTATTTCCTGTCAGATATAAGGACTCACAGTAGAGTGAGTAACGGTAATATGTTTTTTTTTTTCAATGAATTTGATTAGGCAATACCTACGTGCCATTTCTCCTCGCTGAATCGCTTCTAGCTCTTTGCGTTTCCTTTGTATAATCTGCAAATAAAAATCTTATTAGTAGAGATCGGAAAAATTTGCGTCATTGCTCGCAATAATGTGGACATGTCTCCAAAATTAATCAAATAATTAATCGTTTAATTAATTTCTTACTTGACATATAATTTGATTCCTAGTCAATAAATACAAAAGTTTGTTAAAGTGTAGATTTATTAAACTAGTTCTTCTAGTTCTCTAGATATAAAACCTCCGTGGATTCACTTTTTCTTAACATATATATTTTGACATTTATAGTTGTCAAATTACAGTTGTATTTGCCGTACCTAAATTACGTACGTATCTTACCTAAACGGCAGCAAAATTTTGGTTGTAATAGAGAATTTACAGTCGTCAAATACTGTCCTATTAGCACACTCAATTAAGCCTATCTCGCGGGAAATAATTCGTGTATAGGCGAATTTTGGCATAGTTGTAGGGAATGGTGTTCTAATCCACATACTCAAAGTACTGATGGGTAGGGGAGGAGCTAACGGGTAGAGGGGGGTGTAAAGGTCCCTTTTTTAGTTTTTCGCAAATATTTTTGTATTTAACGTACAATTTATTTACCACCTACTGAATGGGGATGAACTAGAAGAGGCGATGGCATGGGCATTTCTCAGAAGGCGCGTTTTTCCGTGTCCGTGGCAAAAAACGTCAGAACGGACTGTTCTAAAAATCTGAATTAAATCAGGCATAATCTTTAGCCTCTGTTCTAATTGGTACACCTTAACATTATTTATTTATTATTTGTATGATATGAGTAATAAAATATTAAATGCGAAAAATGACCGTCGGTGGGCGTGTCCCGCACTCGGAATTTGCAAAACAAAAAATCATAACTCAAAATGGAGTTGTTGATCGCAGTTTTTATAGATATTCACGTATAAGGTATTAGTTAACCTATCATATTTTCTGTATAAAAATAATATGTTAGCTAAACTCATCGAATAAAGACAAATTTACCATGTGTCCCGGGCTAGTGACTGATTTCGGTGTAATTTTTTGAACATGACATTACTCTTACAAATTTGTAGATCAGGGACGTAGTAGCACAAATATAGTTAGTTTTAGCTATGTTTTAACCATTCAGTGTAGAGGAGATGCAGTACCGTTTTATAAAGGGGACTTTTTGGAGATTTCTCAGTCGTTCGCTGGGTTTGGTCCCATGTTTTTTAAGATTCGGTGGATCAATTTACTCCCACAGTTTAGATCCATTTGTCGTTATGTAAGGTACTAACAAATCCTTGAAAGTATGTTATTACGTCATTATAACATCTCCTCTGTATCATGCATGCTATTGCAGTTATCTCCAAAAAAGCTATGAAATTTGATATCAGTGGAGTTGATTTCAGTGGTTTCGGTGGATTTTTTGACCACCGATATCAAAAAAAGTGACCACCGACTTCGACTGCCACGTTGTAAACTGATTAAATGTCCATTATTTTCTAATATTTCATACTTAAATAGTAGGATATACCTTGTAAAAACATAGAACTATGTTTCTAAGCAAATTAAGCCACTCTGTGGGTACAAAATTCTCTACTCGATAATGACTAGCATATTACCATGTTAAATTTAGTAAAATTGCGCGATTATGAGCCTTTTTACATGACCTGTCATCGAATTAAAATGAAAAATATCATTAAATTGAATAATAAGTTATAAATTAAGTTGAAATGTGGAATAATGTATAAAAAATTGAATTCGGTGGGGCAAATTGATTACAGTGCCCATACATAATTTCGGTGATCTTAAAATGTCAGATTTCTTACAAACTATAAGGTTCTAATGGAGGCCTCCACCACCAATATTTTTTATATTTAGGCTAGATTTTAGTAAATTGACTGACGTATCAATAAAGTAGTAATTAAAAATCAGCACCGAAATCAGGCACTGAACGTCATCCCTGAGAACCGCCCGCATATTAAAGCCAGTGACAACCAACGATCCAGTGGCACCTGACTCCATTCTCAAAACTATATTTTGCCGATGCAAGACTGGGTGTGGGGTGCGATGCGGCTGCCGAAAAGCAGGAATTGCCTGCTCCAGTGTCTGTGGTGTATGCTCGGGATCATGCACTAACGGAGCTCTCATCGAAGTAGAGACGGAAGATAGTTAGGAATTTTATTTATGAATTTATCCCATCAAAGCAATACTGGGCGGTCGTGATGCTTTGCTCGTCAAGTCAGCTACAATGTGATCGGATCGCTGTGCGAGACAAACTGAGCGAGCGCTGCTGTAATGTCGTTCAACACCCCTGCTGGGGTGTGAGTAGCCCCATCCGCGCTGGGCGCTGTGAGGGCTGTATCTGGTCGCGCCCCATCCTTGTGGGGCGGTCTTACGTCGACGTTTTGAGGACGACTGGGATGAGCGAGCGCCGGCCGCGCGGTGGCTTATAAAGGGCTGCGCGCGCGCGGGGGATAAGTGCGTTTTCACATTATCCGATCCGATATCGGAAATAGGACCGATATCCCGTACATTTAAGGCACCGTCTTGGATTTTTGCCTTTGAAATCCTTCCGACATCCGATATCGGATCGGATAATGTGAAAACGCACTAAGGCGGGCTGCTAGTACCGGGCTTATTGAGGAGCGCTTATAGCTCATACTTTTACTACGCGCGTTGGTTTCTTTTTACGTTGCATTAAACACGTTTATGTGAAATAGTTTTTGAGTAAGAAGGGGGTCAAATGTGGCTCCAAACGGTTCGTGTAATATTACACACGGTGCTGCTTGTTACTTTTGTTACTTGAACCTGGCTTGACACGCTACCGCGTCTCTATAAGAATAAACGTATTGTTCATAAACAAATGAGTTTATTCCTTTATTGTCCATCTTTTCCCTTCCATATCTCATGAACGATTGGTCCCAGATAAAAAGTGTATAAGACTTTTTTGTAGAGAATTTTATGAAGATTACTTGTGTTTCAGAACATTTTTTGCTATGTGCCACAGTTTAAGAGTTATTCGCGAAAAACTAAAAAAAGGGACCTTTACACCCCCCTCCACCCGTTAGCTCCTCCCCTACCCATCAGTACTTTGAGTATGTGGATTAGAACACCATTCCCTACAACTATGCCAAAATTCGCCTATACACGAATTATTTCCGCCGACGGACAGTTAAATGTCTTCGTTAGGCGTGCTAAATAGACTTTTAGTAAAATAAAAAATATAATAAATAATCTGGACAGTATACCAGGAGAAATAGGTAAGCGTTTGCAAACTAAAATGAAAGCCGTCCTTGACAGAAATCCCGATTTTGAGGTTATCGCCCACAACTTAGAACAGAAAATAAACTCTGAATTATACTGGAATAAATAATATTCCTATAAAACTACTTAAGTGACAGTGACAGTGTCACGCGAATGTTGAAAATTTTTGAAATTATTAAATTATTATTATATATAACAGGAATAAGTGTGTTTTTCAGTGAAATTTCAAGGGATAAACATATAATGGAATGTCATAAATGTAGGAAAGTGCTGTCAAAAAAGGGATCGCACTTCCTTTGCCAGGGATGTCATGGAAATTTTCACAGGGCATGCGTTAAAGGTTTGGCCGCCGACCTCAAAGCCGGAAAGAACCGCATTTATTGTAATAACTGCGACGAAGGGGGCTCAGACACGGACGAACAAGGTGATGAGGAGCAAAACAACAACAATATTCTCAAGGATATTCAGAGAAAAGTAAGTATGATACCATCCTTTAAAAAACAACTAGATGAAATTAAAGCGAGCATGAGTCTGCTTTCCGACAAATATGACTCTCTTGTGTTTGAACATGAAGAATCGAAAGACAAAATTAACTCCCTTGAAAAAAATCTAACAGCTATAACCAATAAGTGAGTACATCTAGAAAAATGTAATATAGCTTTAGAGCAAAAAATTCATGACTATGAACAGTCGACTCGCCAGAATAACATAGAAATAGTAGGCGTAGAACAGTCGTCTGAGGAAAATACCAAAGAGATTGTCAACAAAATAAGCAACATACTACATGTCAATACCGAGGATATAGAATGGGTTAAGCGAAGACCGTCGAGAAAACCAGATGACAAGCACGCACCAATTACAGTCGGCTTTAAAAAGACTGGCACGGAAACCCGCGACACTTGGCTGGCGAAAAAACGCATGCTTAAGAACATCACCAGTAACACGATCACCGGAGGCGCGCTGAAGACAAAGATATTCATTAATGAAGATCTGACACCGACAACGCGAGCCCTGCTGTGGAATACTAAACACAAACTATTCGGAATATTTAAATTTATCTGGGTGTCCAACGGGAAAGTTTTGGTGAAAAAAACGGAAGATGACAAGGCTATATGGATCCGAGCTGAAACAGAAATAAGCAACCTGTTAAAAGGAAAGTGATTTCGATTTCTAGAAGTAAGGTTTTTATTTTATTTTTAATAGATAATGACTTTTACTTATAACAATGAACCGTACAAATGATATTACTGATATAATAACAAACTCCGCAGGTAAGACGGCCACTTATAGTAGTTTAGATAGCTGGTTCTATACTCTAACTGATAAGAACGACTTTCACTTGTTACATGTTAACATACGGTCACTAAAGAAAAATTTTTACGATTTACTTGTCACTTTAAATAATCATTTAGACGATTTAGATGTTATTGTCATAACTGAACCGAACATAAATTTTAACCTGCTTAACTTATACAAAATTAATGGATACAATATAAACAGTTATATTCGTGCGGGGCGAAGCGGGGGCGGAGTGCTCGTGTACTCGCGCGCCTCGCTGCTGGTGCGCCCGTGCGCGCCGCTGCAGGCCGCCGCCGCCGCCATGCGCGCAGCCGAGTGCGTCTCCATCACACTTAGCGACTGCTCACAGCCTGTTATTGTTATAGCCATATATAGACCACCTAGAATAAACCAACAAAATAAATTAAAACAATTTTTTTCAGAACTTCGAAATGTACTCATTAACATTCCTCAAAACACAAAAGCAGTCCTTTGTGGAGACTTAAACATCAATTTATTAAAAATGAACGATACGATTACCACTACGTACGAAAATATCTTATGTGAATATGGCTTTACAAGATGCATATCCCAAGTGACCCGAAGAGAAATCTTAATGGGAAATCTAGTAGAATCCTGCTTAGATCATATATATGTAAGAGCACCACTAGCATCGATAAACTCAGCAGTCATTGAACATAAACTATCAGATCACTATTATGTATCGGTTGCAGTGAAGTGGAGACACACTCACGATCACGGTGGCGACGGTGGGCAAAGCGCGTCCGCGGCCGCGCCCGCTCCGCGCAGAAGCGACGCCGACGCCGCCGCGGCGACACGCCTTGTGCTAGATAATAGACTAGTAAGAGAAAAATTACTATCAATAGATTTTAGCACACTTATGTCAATAGACTGTCCCATCAAACTTTACAACGGCATTAAAGAACTGTTCCAAAATATTTATAAAGAGTGTTATAAAACGCAGGTTAATAGGAAAACGAATAGAAACAATAAATTTTGGATAAACTCAAACCTAAAGAAAATGATTACTGAACGTGACAGATTATTTCAAATTTGGAGTAATGACCCAAAAGATATGTCAAAACGACTTATATTTACTAGGTACCGTAATAAATGTAATAAAGCCATTCTAAAAAGTAAAAACGAATATGATAAAAACAGCATAATATCATGTAACAAAAATATTAAAAAGATATGGGACAGGATAAACATAATGATGGGGAAGGAGAAACAGTCACTGGATAATACAATACTGACCAATAT